>NC_073244.2:66915000-67540000 GCF_029281585.2 Gorilla gorilla gorilla
CCAAGCTGGCGTGCAGTGGCACAATCTCAGCTCACTGCAACCTTCGCCTGTGGGGCTCAAGCGATTCTCCTTCCTCAGCCTCCCAAGTAGCTGGGACTAGAGGCACGCGCCACCACACCCGGTTAATTTTTTTTGCATTTTTAGTAGAGATAGGGTTTCATCATGTTGCCCCGGCTGGTCTCAAACTCCTGAGCTCAGGTGATCCCCCCGCCTTGGCCTCTCAAAGTGCTAGGATTACAGGCGTGAGCCACTGCGCCCAGCCAAGACAACACTTTCCTCATCCCAAAGCACCTGTTAATTCCCTGTAACAGCACTTGAACCCTGATTCGGCATGCATGTCCATTTTCCTGCCTCTATCGTGAACTCGTGTGAATTGATCTATGTCAGATTTAGTGGCTGCATTCACAGCTCCCACAACTATAACGGGGTTCTCGGGAAATATATATCAAATGAGTGAATGTATATACGGGGCTGTGGCACAGCCTACAACTTGGGACTTCTCACTAGGGGTCTTGAAATGCTGTCTGGACACCACCATCGCTTTCCTCCCTGAGAACTTCTACTTATCAACCCATTTGTATACTCATTGCATGGGTCCTCACGCCCTCCCATTATTCTGGTGCCTCACGCCAGTCAAATTTATTCTCTAAATCTGATTTTTCCATTAAATAGCAGCCTGGCCAACACGGTAAAACCCCATCTCTACTAAAAAATACAAAATATTAGCCAGGCGTAGTGGCTTGCACCCGTAATCTCAGCTACTCGGGAGGCTGAGGCAGCAGAATCACTTGAACCCGGGAGGCAGAGGTTGTGGTAAGCCGAGATTGCACCACTGCACTCCAGCCTGGTGACAGAGCGAGACTCCCTCTCAAAATAAATAAACTGCTGACTTGTGTATTTTTTCTTTACCCCAACTCATTCCTTACATGTAGGCACCTGTAATCCCAGCTACTCAGAAGGCTGAGACAGGAGAATCGCTTGAACCTGGGAGGCGGAGCTTGCAGTGAGCCAAGATCGTGCCACTGCACTCCAGCCTGGGCGACAGAGCGAGACTCCATCTCAAAAAAAAAAAAAACCACATAGGCTCAGTCTTTTCAGTATCTGCTTTACTGGTTCAGTAAAAGCCAGGAAACACAACTTTGTGGTAATCTGAATGTTATTGAACTGTATTTTGTTCACTTTATTGTAAATACTGGTGAACAGTGAATAAATGGTTGTATATTCCTAACAAGAAAAAAAAAAAAGACCCAAAGTACAGCGAGCTGATGCCGATCTCATTTCGCAGAGGTCCGCCTGCTCTCCCCCTCCAAGAGTGTAATCCTATGCTTAATAAACTTATGCCGCTTTGCTATATGTGTGTATCACACCCAATTCTTTGTTCGAAACACCAACGGCCTGGAACTTCACAGCTTCAGCTGGTAACAGGGGGAGCAGGGGTAAAGACATTTAAAAGCTGCTTGTGTTAACCATAATCGCCATCCCGTATATCAGACCCCCAGAACTAAGTCATCTTATAACTGAATACTTGTGCTTTTTTTTTTTTTTTTTTTTTTGAGACGAAGTCCTGCTCTGTCACCCAGGCTGGAGTGCAGTGGCGCGATCTTGACTCACTGCAACCTCCGCCTCCCGGGTTCAAGCGATTCTCCTGCCTCAGCCTCCCCAGTAGCTGGGACTACAACTGCGTGCCACCACGCCCGGCTAATTTTTGTATTTTTGGTAGAGACGGGGTTTCTCCATGTTGGTCTCAAACTCCCGATCTCAGGTGATCCACCCGCCTTGGCCTCCCAAAGTGCTGGGATTACAGACGTGAGCCACCACACCCAGCCTTTTGACCAACATCTTCCTCTCCTACCACCCCCAGCCCCTGGTAACCTCCACCTACTCTCAGTTCTAGGAGATCAACTGTTCTATTTTTTTTTTTTTTTTTTTTTTTTTGAGTCTTGCTCTGCACACCCAGGCTGGAGTGCAGTGCTGCAATCTCGGATCACTGCAACCTCCGCTTCCCGGGTTCAAGCGATTCTCCTGCCTCAGCCTCCAGAGTAGCTGGGATTACTGAGCCACCGCGCCCAGCCAGAAGACCCACGCTCCCTAAGACATAACCCACACTGGCGGCCTCTGTTCTGACTTCTCACCTGTGCTCCCCACCCGCTGGAAACTGGCTTCTCTCCCCACACTTCCTCTGAAGCTGTCTGTGTGACCAACACTAATGAGCTTCCTTCCTGGAACATGCAGTGACCCTGCTCAGCCCTTCTCATTATTGCTCCCCCACAGTTGTATTTGACACGTTGACCACTTCCTCCTCGAAGGACTCACTTCTCTGGCTTTCTCGGACACTTCTTGCTACTCGTTTTCTGACGGTTACAGTACCAACAGGTTTACAGGCGCCTCCACCACCAGAGCCAATCCCAGCTACTCGGGAGGCTGAGGCAGGAAAATCGTTCAAACCCGGGAGGCAGAGGTTGCGGTGAGTCGAGATTGCGCCACTGCACTCCAGCCTGAGTGACAGACTGTGACTCCTCAAAAAAAAAAAAAAACAAAACAAAAAAACTACAGTCTTGCTCTGTCGCCCAGGATGGAATGCAGTGGTGCCATCTTGGCCCACTGCAACCTCTGCCTGCTGGGGTCTAGCGATTCTCCTGCCTCAGCCCCCCAAGGAGCTGGGACTACAGGCATGTGCCGCCACGCCTGGCTAATTTTTGTATTTTTAGTGGAGACGGGGGTTTTACCACGTTAGCCAGGTTGGTCTTGAACTCCTGACCTCACTTGATCCACCCGCCTTGGCCTCCCAAAGTGCTAGGATTACAGGCCCCCGCACCCAGCCTAGGATCCTGCACCTCTCTAGCCTAGCAGTTCTCTGCTGGGTGATTTTGCTCTCCACTCCAGGGGGCATTTGGCAATGCCCATGGTAATTTTTAATTGTCATGACTTGGGGAGGGGCTCTACTGGCATCTGGTAGGTAGAGTCCAGGGGTGCTGCTCAGCTTCCTACAATGCCCAGGGCAGCCCCAGATGGCAGCAGTGCCAAGGCTGAGAAACACTGGCTCATGCAGAAAGCAACCACCTTACACCCTTCAGTGCAGGGACAAAGGCAGGGTTATGAGTCCACGGAAACTCTCCAGTCTCAGCCTACGTAAGACGTGGCTATTTTTCTTTCTTATTGTTTTTATTCATTTATTTTTCTTGAGACAGAGTCTTGCTCTGTCGCCCAGGCTGGACTGCAGTGGCGCGATCTCGGCTCACTGCAAGCTCCGCCTCCCGGGATCACGCCATTCTCCTGGGACTACAGGCGCCCGCCACCTAGCCCGGCTAATTTTTTGTATTTTTAGTAGAGATGGGGTTTCACCATGTTAGCCAGGATGGTCTCGATCTGACCTCGTGATCCTCCCGCCTCGGCCTCTCAAAGTGCTGGGATTACAGGTGTAAGCCACCGCGCCCGGCCTTATTCATTTATTTTTTGAGACAGAGTCTGAGCCCTTTATTTTATTTATTTAGAGACCAAGTCTCGCTGTTACCCAGGCTGGAGTGCAGTGTCGTGGCCTCAGCTCACTGCAACAACCTCCACCTCCCCGGTTCGAGCGATTCTCCCGCCTTGGCCTCCCGAAGTGCTGGCATTACAGACACCCACTACCATGCCTGGCTAATTTTTTGTACTTTTAGTAAGTAAAGACAGGGTTTCACCATCTTGGTCAGGATGGTCTTGAACTCCTGGCCTCAAGTGATCAGCCCGCCTGGGTCTCCCAAAGTGACGAGATTACAGGTGTGAGCGACCACACTGGCCTAATGTGTAGTTTTTTTATCTATGGCCTCCCTTCTGCCCTCCCCCTTCTGAGACTCTGAAGCCCATTACATCACTCTGCCTTTGTGTACCAACAGCTTAGCTCCCACTGAGATCATACAGAGCCAGGCACGGTGGCGGTGGCTCACGCCTGTAATCCCAGCACTTTGGGGGTGCTGAGGCAGGTGTATCGCCTGAGGCCAGGAGTTCAAGACCAGTCTGGCCAACATGGTGAAACCCCATCTCTACTAAAAATAGAAAAATACATAGCTGGGTGTGGTGGCAGGTGCCTATAATCCCAGCTACTAGGGAGGTTGAGGTTGGAGAATCGCTCGCTTGAACCCAGGAGGCGGAGGTTGCGGTGAGCCAAGATCACACCATTGCACTCTAGCCTGGGCAACAAGAGCAAAACTGTCTTAAAAAAAAAAAAAAAGTGAGAACATATGGATTCTACTCCTGTTAGAATAATGGCCTCCAGCTCCATCCAAATTGCTGGAAATGACATTATTTCATTCCTTCTAATGGCTGAATAGTATTCCATGGTACATAGACACCACGTTTTATCCACTGTAGGGACCAGCCCCACAGGGTCGGTAGGTCTCTCCCTGTGTGCGGCGATGAGAGAGTGTAGAAATAAAGACACAAGACAGACAAGAGAAAAGGCAGCTGGGCCCGGGGGGACCACTACCACCAATGCACAGAGACCGGTAGTGCCCCGAATGTCTGGCTGCGCTGTTATTTATTGGATACAAGGCAGAAGGGGCAGGGTAAAGAATGTGAGTCACCTCCAATGATAGGTAAGGTCACGTGGGTCACGTGTCCACTGGACAGGGGGCCCTTCCCTGCCTGGCAGCCGAGGCAGAGAGGGAGAGGAGACAAAAAGAAAGACAGCTTACGCCATTATTTCTGCATATCAGGGACTATTAGTACTTTCCCTAATTTACCACTGCTATCTGGAAGGCAGAGCCAGGTGTACAGGATGGAACATGAAGGCGGACTAGGAGTGTGACCACCGAAGCACAGCATCACAGGGAGACGGTTAGGCCTCCGGATAACTGCGGGCGAGCCTGACTGATGTCAGGCCCTCCACAAGAGGTGGAGGAGCAGAGTCTTCTCTAAACTCCCCTGGGGAAAGGGAGACCTCCCCGCCCCTTTCCCGGTCTGCTAAGTAGCGGGTGTTGTTTCTTGACACCTTTTGCTACCGCTGGACCATGATCCGCTTGGTGACGGGCGTCTTCCCAGACACTGGCGTCACCGCTAGACCAAGGAGCCCTCTGGTGGCCCTGTCTGGGCATAACAGAAGGCTCGCACTTGCCTTCTGGTCACACCTCACTATGTCCCCTCAGCTCCTATCTTTGTATGGCCTGGTTTTTCCTAGGCTATGATTATAGAGTGAGGATTATTATAATATTGGAATAAAAAGTAATTGCTACAAACTAATGATTAATGATACTCATATATAATCATATCTAAGATCTATATCTGGTATAACAATTCTTGTTTTATATTTTATTATACTGGAACAGCTCGTGTCCTCTGTCTCTTGCCTCGGTGCCTGGGTGGCTTGCCGCCCACAATCCACTCATTAGTCGATGGGCACTTCGGTTGGTTCCACATCTTTGCAATTGTGAATGGCTGAGCCAGCCATTCTTAACTGGGGGTGATTTTGTCCCCATGGGGGTATCTGGCCACCTCCCGAGAGGTTTTTTGGTTGTCACGAGTTGCAGTGGGGGCAGGCTCAGGCTCATCCAAGTCCAGGGGTGCTGCTATACATCACGTGATACACAGGACAGTCCTTGCTACGGACTGAATTGGTCCCACCAAACGTCATGTACAAGCCCTACCCCAGATGTGACTCTATTTGGACACAGGGCTTTTCAGAGGTAATTAAGGCTGGTCAGGCGCCGTAATCACAGCACTTTAGGAGTTCTGTGTTTATTACTTGTGTGGGTAAGAGCCCAGTGTGGCAGCTCATGCGTGTAATCCTAGCACTTTGGGAGGCGAAGGCAAGGGGATAACTGGAGGCCAGCAGTTCAAGACAAGCCTGGTCAATACAGCAAGACTCCATCTCTATAAAATATTTTAAAATTAGCCAAGCATGTTTGGCATGCACCTGTAATCCCAGCTCAGGAGGCTCAGGTGGGAGGATTCCTTGAGTTTAAGGCTGCAGTGAGCTAAGATCGCACCATTGCACTCCAACCCGGCTGTGAGGAACAGAGCACCACCACCATCTTGGCTGGGCACGGTGGCTCACGCCTGTCATGCCAGCACTTTGGGAGGCCGAGGCGGGTGGCTCACCTGAGGTCAGGAGTTTGAGACTAGCCTGGCCAACATGGTGAAATCACGCCACTGCTCCCCAGCCTAGGCAACCAAGTGAGACTCTGTCCGCCCCACCACCCCACCAAAAAAAAAACTACTATCTTAAACAAAATCAAAATTTTTAAGTAGATAAAATATTTAGGGGAAAAAAACTTCAATTAAATATGCAGCAGAGTCCGACCCAGATGTTTTCACTCCCAGCCTCTACCTACTATCTTTATTTTTAGCAAATTCTACACGGGAACTTCATGTGCATGTAGAACCCTAAATGTTGACTCAGCCCTACCTCTCATCACCTGACCACTTCCTTTATTCACGCTGTCTCCACCACCCTTCCCATCGGTGGGAGCTGTATCCCGCTAAACACTGTTACCACCCACAGCCTGCATTACTACCAGCTGACTGTAACCCTAAACACCACAGTGATCTCGAGCATTTGAGAAGACTTATCTTGACAAGGGCTCACGAAAGACAGCAATGCTCAACAGCAAGATAAATGAGGGCCTTCATGGGATCATTCAGTGCTGAAGCCACTCAACCTCCAGGTTTGGGTTAGTAAAAAGAACTTTGTCAGGCCAGGCACAGTGGCTCACGCCTGTCATCCCAGCACTTTGGGAGGCCAAGGCGGGCAGATCACCTGAGGTCAGGAGTTCAAGACCAGCCTGGCTAACATGGTGAAACCTCGTCTTTACTAAAAATACAAAAATTAGCCAGGCATGGTGACGCACACCTCTAGTCTCAGCTACTCCGGAGGCTGGGACAGAAGACTCACTTGAACCCAGGAGGCAGAGGTTGTAGTGAGCCGAGATCGCACCACTGCACTCCAGCCTGGGCGACAGAGGCGAGACTCCATCTCAAAAAAAAAAAAAAAAAAGAAAACTTTGTCATACAAGCTTTCAACCTAAAGCATTAGCCATATGCCCGTGTTTTTGTGCCTGGGACCATGACAACTTTCCCCATATCAATGCTCTTTTTTTTTTTTTTCGAGACAGAGTTTTGCTCTTATTGCCCAGGCTGGAGTGCAGTGGCACAATCTCGGCTCACCGCAACCTCCGCCTCCTGGGTTCAAGCGATTCTCCTGCCTCAGCCTCCCGAGTAGCTGGGATTACAGGCATATACCACCACACCCAGCTAATTTTGTATTTTCAGTAGAGACGGGGTTTCTCCATGTTGAGGCTGGTCTCGAACTCCTGACCTCAGGTGATCCGCCCGCCTCGGCCTCCCAAAGTGCTGGGATTACAGGTGCGAGCCACAGCGCCCGGCTGCTCTTATTAAAATAGTCTCATCACCTACCGCAAGTGTGGAGAGCCAAGTGAGGAGAGGGGTCAGTCCCTTTTCGCAGCGCCTGGAAGCCAGTGCTAACATCATGGTGACAACTTTTCATTCTTAAGGAAAATTGCGGAGTGACTTCTAAGCTTTTTCTATGAATGACCAAATACAGGGTGTGGAAAAGCTGTGTTTGCCATGGCAATGGGAAGCAGAGAGAACCGGGTAGGCGAGAGACAGAGACATACACAGAGACTCCCAGAGACAGCCACACAGACTCACACAGAAACAGAGACAGACAGGCTGGGCGTGGTGGCTCACGCCTGTAACCCCACCACTCTGGGAGGCTGAGGCGGGTGGATCACCTGAGGTCAGGAGTCCGAGAACAGCCTGGCCAACATTGTGAAACCCCATCTCTAGTAAGAATACAAAAAATTAGCCAGGCATGGTGGCACAGGGCTGTAATTCCGGCTACTCGGAAGGCTGAGGCAAGAGAATCACTTGAACCTGGGAGGCGCAGGTTGCAGTGAGCTGAGATCACGCCATTGCACTCCAGCATGGGCGACAAGAGTGAAACTCCGTCTCAAAAAAAAAAAAAAAAAGAAAAAGAAAGAACAGAGAGACACATACAAAGACAGAGATAGAAACGCCCAGCGACAGAGAGACACACAGAGAAAAACAGACACAGAGACACACACATAGAAACAGACACAGAGACAGAGAAAGAGAGACAAAAAGACAGACACAGAGAAACAAAGAGAGACACATGCACACACACAGAGAGCAGGAGGCGGCCCGTGGGAGCCAAGCAGAACCAGCGTGAGGCAGGGCCATCTTCTGAATTAAAAGCAACAGTGACTGTAAGCTTGTGCTTTGTGAGTAACAGGATAGATCAGAACAGGGCTGGCTGCCCATGGCCCACGAGCTGTTTCTGGGAAGCCTCTGCAGGTGCCAGCCAGGCCCTGCGCTGCTTCCATGTCCAAAGGCACAGCTGAGAGCTGATGAGAGACCGCGGGGCCCACAGTGCCAAGCATATGAACTATCTGGCCGGTTTGTCAATGCGTGGGTTGATCACATAAGTTATGATCACATAAGTCACAAAGACACACTGATCACATAGATGCACCTGGCAGCTAGTAGACCACGTGGTGCCTGAGTTAGGGAAGAAAAGAAGAATCAACCGAATCATCCCTGAACTTCTTAGCAATTCTTCCTCCTAGACAAAGCACAGAGTACCATGTTTATTGCAGGTTTGCTCCTGAGCATGTCAATAAACGCAGCTGCAACGAGAGTGCTCTAACTTTATTATCCGTGTGAGAAAGTACATAGCGTGATGGGAAGGGGGTGCGTGACTCGTGCAGAATCTCCCAAAAACAGTGAGAAAACGAGTGTCAAATCCTACCTCTCAACATAGACTCCAGTGTTAACATGTGACCCTCTGACCTGCATTCATAAGACATCTTAGAGACCCGAATCCCGCTTCCTGCGTAATTCGTAGAGCGATCCCAGGCTGCTCAGCAAAAAAAGTCACAGCACGGAGGTGCCGTTGCCCCGGAAGCATTGCAATCAATAGTCAGCTTGGGATTCTTTTCTTTCACTTCCTCCAACAGCTTCTTGATTTCCAAATTAGTTTCATAGGTCTTCAACCTGGAGAGATCAGAGAACACAAATGTTCCCAGAGCGCCTATAGTTTCATTGTCCCAAGAAATTCATTCTCAACTACCCAGGGTGCCTGAATATCTGTTTTCAAACACTCAAAGCAGGAAACGTTTTTGGGATTTTCTGGGGGGACAGGGTCTTGCTCTGTTGCCCAGGCTGGGGTACAGTGGTACCATCTTGGCTCTCTGCAACCTCCAGCTCCCAAGTTCAAGCAATTCTCATGCCTCAGGCTCCTGAGTAACTGTGATTACAGGTGTGCACCACCACGCTTGGCTAAGTTTTGTATTTACAGTAGAGATGGGGTTTCGACATGTTAGCCAGGCTGGTCTCGAACTTCTGGCCTCAAGTGATCCATCCACCTCGGCCTCCCAAGGCCATGGGATTACAGATGTGAGCCACAGCACCCAGCCAGAAAGGTTTTCTAAAAAGAAATTTAGACCCACACAATGGGGATCCTTATAAGTCTAAGAAAAAAAAGATTATGGCCAGGCACGGTGTCTTGCACCTGTAGTCCCAGCACTTTGGGAGGCCAAGGCAGGCAGATTGCTTGAGCTCCGCAGTTCAAGGCCAGCCTGGGCAACACGGTGAAACCCTGTCTCTACCAAAAATAGAAAAAGTTAGCCAGGAATGGTGTTGCACGCCTATAGTCCCAGCTACTCGGGAGGCGGAGGCAGGAGGATCACTTGAGCCCAGGAGGCGGAGGTTGCAACGAGCTAGAGATTGCCCTACTGCACTCCAGCCTGGTAACAGAGTAAAACATGCCTTTAAAAAATAAATTTTAAAAATAGATAATCAGGCCGGTGCACGGTGGCTCACGCCTATAATTCCAGCACTTTGGGAGGCCGAGGCGGGCAGATCACCTGAGGTCAGGAATTCGAGACCAGCCTGGCCAACATAGTGAAACCCCGTCTCTACTAAAAATACAAAAATTAGCTGGGCACGGTGGCAGACAACTGTAATACCAGCTACTCAGGAGGCTGAGACAGGAGAATCGCTTTGAACCTGGGAGGCAGACGTTGCAGTGAGCCAATACCACGTCACTGTACTGCAGCCTGGGTGACAGAGCGAGACTCTGCCTCCAAATAAATAAATAAAAAATAGTGGCAAATCAAACCTTCAGTAGAACTAAGAGAATGCCAGAGTGAACCCCAGGGTTAATGATAGCAAACTTGGCTGTAACGTGGCTGCAGCATGCAAGCCTGTGTAAGTGAACGTGAGGGGTGGTGATTGTGGAGACACTGGCTTGCTATGTTGCCCAGGCTGGTCTCAAACTCCTGGCCTCAAACAATCCTCCCACCTTGGCCTCCCAAAGGAGGAACTGAGGAATGAGAAAAGAAATACGCCCAAAACATATGACACAAGAGACCACAGGGGGCTAGAGATTTGTCACCAATAGTCCTTGGTGGCATTACAGACCTCGGTCCCACCAACAAGAGAAGCATGACACTATTTAGCTCAAGTTTCATGATATACCCCTAAAACCTTAACCCATTTATGCCAGAGGTTACAATTATTTGAACTGCAGACGTGTGAAAAATCGTACCTTGAGCAGGATATAAATAACTCCCACATGCTTAGCGTTCCAATAATGGAACACTGGGCATCATGAAGCAGTTCACATGCGTATCATCTCTACAACTAAAATAACTCTTGAATAAGACAAGTGGGCTGTGCACAGTGGCTCACGCCTGCAATCCCGGTACTTTGTGAGGCCAAGACAGGAGGACGGTTTGAAGCCAGGAGTTTGAGAACGTCGGCAACACGGCCACACAGTTCAGCAGAGCAAAATGTTGTCTCAGAAAAGAAAAGAGAAAGGCAAGAAGAAACTAAAGGTAGATTACATTAAAATAAGTCATTGAGGCCAGGCGCAGTGGCTCACGCCTGTAATCCCAGCACTTTGGGAGGCCGAGGCGGGCGGATCACGAGGTCAGGAGATCGAGACCATCCTGGCTAACACGGTGAAACCCCGTCTCTACTAAAAATACAAAAAACTAGCCAGGCGTGGTGGCGGGCGCCTGTAGTCCCAGCTACTCGGGAGGCTGAGGCGGGAGAATGGCGTGAACCCGGGAGGCGGAGCTTGCAGTGAGCCGAGATCGCGCCACTGCACTCCAGCCTGGGCGACAGAGACTGGGGTATCTGTCTCAAAAAAAAGACAGATTCAAAAAAAAGACAGACTCAAAAAAAAGACAGACTCAAAAAAAGACTGTCTCAAAAAAAAGACTCCGTCTCAAAAAAATAAATAAATAAATAAAAATAAAAATAAATAAAATAAGTCATTGAAAAGATATACAGGATTCACAACTAAGGGAGCATCTGTAGGACGATCTTCTGAAAAGCTAAGACCCAGGACAGCTCTGGGAACTACCTATTTTTGGATATAATGATTAGGGGTGTGTGTGTGTGTGTGTGTGTGTGTGTGTGTGTGTGTGTGCTCATGCACACATACACACAAGCTTCCAGTCTGTACTGCAGGATGATTTAAACTCTCAGTATGCCTAGGACTAAGTGTTTTGGGGGAATGTTGGACAATATTCAATTCACAGAGCATTTTAGAGAAGTATCTAATTTTTAAATTATCTCCTAAGCTAGGAGTGTGCTATAGAAAGATGCCTTAAGTTGATCCCTACAAAGAGTACACCCACTCCCAAAAAAACTCTTCTCTGCATGGGAAATTCACCATGTGAAACAGCCATCCCAGGGCCGGGCACAGTGGCTCACGCCTGTAATCCCAGCACTTTGAGAAGCTGAGGCAGGTGGATCACCTGAGGTTGGGAGTTTGAGACCAACCTGACCAACATGGTGAAACCCCATCTCTACTAAAAACTACAAAAATTGGCCAGGTGCAGTGGCTCATGCCTGTAATCCCAGCACTTTGGGAGGCCAAGGCAAGAAGATCACCTGAGGTCAGGAGCTCGAGACCAGCCTGGCCAACATGGCAAAACCCCATCTCTACTAAAAATACAAAAATTAGCTGGGTGTGGTGGCGAGCGACTGTAATCCTAGCTACTCGGGAGGCTGAGGCAGGAGAATCACTTGAACCCAGGAGGCGGAGGTTGCACTGAGCCGCGATAGCACCACTGCACTCCAGCCTGGGCGACAGAGACTCTGTCTTTAAAAAAAAAAAAAAAAAAAAAATTAGCCAGCTGTGGTGGTGTGTACCTGTAATCCCAGCTACTCAGGAGGTTGAGGCAGGAAAATCGCTTCAACCTGTGAGAAGGAGGCGGCAGTGAGTCAAGATCGTGCCACTGCACTCCAGCCTGGGCAACAGAGTGAGACTCCATCCCAAAAAGCAAAAACCAAAAAGGCCAGGTGCAATGGCTCACCTCTGTAATCCCACCACTTTGGGAGGCCGAGGCAGGTGGCTCACCTGAGGTCAGGAGTTCAAGACTAGCCTGGCCAACATGGTAAAACCCCTCTCTACTAAAAAATTAGCCAGGCGTGGTGGCAGGCATCTGTAATTCCAGCTACTTGGGAGGCCAAGGTGGGAGAATCACTTGAACCCAGGAGGTGGAGGTTGCAGTGAGCCAAGATCGCACCACTGCACTCCAGCCTGGGCTACAAGAACAAAACTCCATCTCAAAAAAAAGAAAAAGAAAAAAAGAAAAAAATTAGCTGGACATGTTGGCATGCCTCTAGGCCCAGCTACTCAGGAGGCTGAGGCAGGAGAATTGCTTGAACCTGGGAGGCGGAGGTTGCGGTGAGCCAAGATGGTGCCACTGCACTCCAGCCTGAATGACAGAGCAAGACTCCATCTCAAAAAAACAAAACAAAACAACAACAACAAAAAAAACAAAACAAAAAAACCCATACCTGAGTGTCTTCAAGGATCCAGTTCTTTGTCTTAGAACCCCAAAGAGTTTAATTATGCCACTCTTCCACAAATGATTCTGGCCCAGGTCCAGATTTTCAAGCTTCTGATTGCTGAGGAGAGCAGATCCAAGATGCTGACAATAGAAAGGCATGAGGGAGCAGCTCCAGAGGCTGTTGAGGAAGAACATGGAAACCCACGCATTCGCTGAGCAGATAGTGGCTCACGCCTGTAATCCCAACACTTTGGGAGGCCAAGGCGGGTGGATCACTTGAGGCCAGGGGTTCGAGACCAGCCTTGCCAACACGGTCAAACCCCACCTCTACTAAAAATACAAAGATTAGGCAGGGCATGGGGACAGGCACCTGTAGCCCCAGCACCTTGGGAGGCTGAGGAGGGTGGATCACCTGAGGTCAGGAGTTCGAGACCAGCCAGGCCAACATGGCGAAACCCCATCTCTACAAAAAATTAGCCATGTATGGTGGTGTGTGCCTTTCATGCCAGCTACTTGGGAGGCTGAGGCACAAGAATCGCTTCAGCCTGGGAGGCGGAGGTTACAGTGAGCCAAGATGGTGCCACTGCACTCCAGCCTGGGCAATAGAATGAGACTCCATCTCACAAATATATAATATAAAATGAAAATACAAAAATTAGCCAGGTATGGTGGAGCCACCTATAATTCCAGCTACTCGAGAGGCAGGAGAATCGCCTGAACCAGGAGGCAGAGGTTGTAGTGAGCCAACATATCACCACTGCATTCCAGCTTGGGTGAAAGAGTGAGACTTGCTCTCAAAACAAAACAAAACAAAACAAAACAAAACAAAAAAACAAGCAGCATATTTGCTGGGGCTCCAGTAGTGAGGAAATGCAGAGGGGAGTGAGCGGAAGAAACCTTCGTCCTCATAGAGTTTTTAGTGACAGCAGACATCTCGATATGTTCTATTGAAGACAACGGATGATGGTATTAAAATAGACAGGGTAGAGGTAAGTCAAACAGAGAGGCATTGGCTAGACTTATGCTGGTCATTTAAGTTCTCTTTTGGAAAGTGATATGAGGAAAGAAACTGAAGGATGGTAGATCATGAACCAGCATGCTAACTGGGGGAAGGAATCTTGTAAATAAGATACTGAACTAGTGAGAAAGTAGAATGATTTATGGCTCATAACTTACAAGAGGATCCCCCATAAGGCCCTGTAGGCCACTGTAAAAGCCTTTGGTTTTTTGTTTTTTTTTTTAAGGCAGAGTTTCACTCTTGTTGCCAAGGCTGGAGTACAATGGCGTGATCTCGGCTCGCTGCAACCTCCGCCTCCTGGGTTCAAGCGATTTTCCTGCCCCAGCCTCCCGAGAATCTAGGATTACAGTCATAGCTGAGATTACAGGAACAAGACACCAGGTAATCCACCCCTTTATTTGCATTGAGCTTTTGAGTCTTTGGAAATAAAGGTGTCACAGTCTGACTTGAGGCTTGAAATGTTCCTTAGGGGGATGGGTTAAGAAACTTCAGGAGGCCAGGAATGGTGGCTCATGCCTGTAATCCCAGCACTTTGGGAGGTTGAGGCAGGTGGACCACTTGAGGTCAGGAGTTTGAGACCAGTCTGGCTAACATGGTGAAACCTGGTCTCTACTAAAAATACAAAAATTAGCTGGGTATGGTGGTGCACGCCTGTAATCCCAACTACTCAGCTGAATCAGGAGAATCGCTTGAACCTTGGAGGCTGAGGTTGCAGTGAGCCAAGATCGCACCACTGCACTCCAGCCTGGGTGACAGAGCGAGACTCTGTCTGAAAAAAGAAAAAAAGTACCCTGTGTTCTAGTGTTTTTTTTCTTTACAGCAAAGCTAAGTAGTAATGATGTGCAGATTCTCTTTGCATTAGGATTGCAGATTCTAGTTGGAAAATAGGTTGCATCCCAGAGATGCAACTGACAAACTTGGGGGAGAGAAGTGATGAAGAGCTCGCCATTCCACTTGTGGAGACTTTGCATTTTCTGGGGGTGGTATCCCACCTATGGTTCCCTGGGTTTATGAGGTGGGGCAGGCTCACTGCTTCCTGATTACCGGATCCCAGCAGAAGCAGCATGCTGCTGAAGTCCAGGTCACTGGGGGCCATTGTCATCTATATTTCACTTCTCCAGGCCCTCTACCTGACTTTGGACGTGCCCACCCACCTATATTCAGTTTCTGGAGGGGTTTGCTCTTAAAACTGGATCCGAAGTGATACAGTCTGAGATATTGAAAACATAGAAATTGGCCGGGCGTGGTGGCTCACGCCTGTAATCCCAGCACTTTGGAAGGCCAAGG
Source organism: Gorilla gorilla gorilla (assembly GCF_029281585.2). NCBI lineage: Eukaryota > Metazoa > Chordata > Mammalia > Primates > Hominidae > Gorilla > Gorilla gorilla. Next base: position 66,930,127 of record NC_073244.2, read on the forward strand.
CGGGCAGATCATGAGGTCAGGAGATCGAGACCATCCTGGCTAACACTGTGAAACCCCATCTCTACTAAAAATACAAAAAAAATTAGCCGGGCACAGTGGCGGGCGTCTGTAGTCCCAGCTACTCCGGAGGCTGAGGCAGGAGAATAGCGAGAACCCGGGAGGAAGAGGTTGCAGTGAGCCGAGATCGCGCCACTGCACTCCAGCCTGGGCAACTAGAACGAGGCTCCGTCTCAAAAAAAAAAAAATAGAAATTAAGGATTTCCAGATTTCCAAACACTTTAAAAATGAGGCCAGGCATGATGGCTCATGCCTGTAATCCTAGCACATTGGGAGGCCAAGGTGGGAGGATTCCTTGAGCACCAGAATTCAAAACCAGCCCGGAAAAGATGACGAGACCTCATCTCTACAGAAAACAGTTACCTGGCCATGGTAATACATGCCTGTAGAGCCAGCTACTCAGGAGGCTGAGGTGGGAGGACCGATCAAGCCTGGAAGACCGAAGCCGCAGTGAGCCGTAATCACCCCACTGCACTCCAGGCTGGAGGACAGAGCAAGACCCTGTCTCAAAAAAAGAAAGAAAGAAGAAAAAGAAAATCGCCTACCGTAGGTGTTTTAGGTTACAGTTTGGATTCTCTAACGCCTGACAGAGAATCCACAATCCACGAGCTATCTGGTTGATACTCAAGTCCAGGTTTGTGAGGCTGCAGGCTTCTTGGAGCGCCTCTGAGAGATATCTACAGCCAAGCTTGGTTATGCTGCATTGCTGTAACCTACAGGATAATCAAGGGAAGAGAAGCCTGTTATTCCTCTGGCTAATGCCCTGTGAAGCAGTTATTTCCAACACTATATACCTTCCACTTATATACTGGAATGCAGTGCTGCACTCTTGGCTCACTGCAACCTCTGCCTCCCAGGTTCAAGCGATTCTTCTGCCTCAGCCTCCCAAGTAGCTGGGATTATAGGTGCCTGCCACCTATATAACCAGACTTGGTGGTGCACGCCTGTAGTGCCAGCTACTCAGAAGACTGAGGCAGGAGAATCGCTTGAATCCGGGAGGCAGAGGCTGCAGTGAGCTGAGATCGCGCCACTGCACTCCAGCCCGGGCGACAGAGCAAGACTCCATCTCAAGAAAACAACAACAAAAAAGTATTTATATAAAACATAGGTGGCAGGTAGGAATTGACCCATGAACTGGAGCTATATACTTCCAGGTGGGCTTGCACATAAAAGCATGCAAATGGGCTGGGCACAGTGGCTCACACCTATAATCACAGCAGTGGGAGGCCAAGACAGGCAGATCATTTGAGGTCAGGAGTTCAAGACCAGCCTGGCCAACATGGTGAAACCCCATCTCTACTAAAAAATACAAAAATCGGGTCGGGCGCAGTGGCTCAAACCTGTAATCTCAGCACTTTGGGAGACCAAGGTGGGTGAATCACAAGATCAGGAGTTCAAGACCAGCCTGGCCAAAGTGGTGAAACCTCATCTTTACTAAATACAAAAATTAGCTGGGCACGATGGCTCACACCTGTAATCTCAGCACTTTGGGAGGCTGAGGCAGACGGATCACCTGAGGTCGGGAGTTCAAGACCAGCCTAAGCAATATGGAGAAACCCGTCTCTACTAAAAATACAAAATTAGCCGGGTGTGGTGGCACATGCCTGTAATCCCAGCTACTCAGGAGGCTGAGGCAGGAGAATCTCTTGAACTGGGGAGACGGAGGTTGCGGTGAGCAGAGATTGCACCATTGCACTCCAGCCTGGGCAAGAAGAATGAAACTCCATCTCAAAAAAAAAAAAAAATTAGCCAGGTGTGGCGGCCCATGCCTGTAATCCTAGCTACTCAGGAGGCTGAGGTAGGAGAATTACTTGAACCCAGGAAGCGGAGGTTGCAGTGAGCCAAGTTCGCACCACTGCACTCCAGCCTGGTGACAGAGAGAGATTCAGTTTAAAAAAAAAAAAAAATCATCCAAACGGCCTTCTGATTCCATCCATTTCCAGCTCTGCCTGGGACAACAGCTTAGGCTCTGGGTTCAGACCGACCCAGGACAGGATCTGAGCCCTGGGCCACTTATTTTCTGCGTGGTTAGATTATGGAAATTTCACTTTCCCTGTCATTTTATTTCATGTTTAAGTTTTGTCTTTAACTGACACATTCTACGTATATAGGGGTATAGTGTGATGTTTTGGTGCGGGTACACTTCGTATAACGATCAGGTAGGTGACTGTTTGTTTAACAATAGTTATTCTAAGCCAGGCACAGTGGCTCATGCCTGGAACGCCAGCACTTTGGGAGGCCGAGGCAGGCAGATCACCTAAGGCCAGGAGTTCAAGACCAGCCTGGCCAACATGGTGAAACCTCATCTCTACTAAAAGTGCAAAAATTAGCCAGGCATGGTGGAGGGCACCTGTAATCCCAGCTACTTGGGAGGCTGAGGCAGGAGAATCGCTTGAACCTGGGAGGCAGAGGTTGCAGTGAGCCAAGATTACACCACTGCATTCCAGTCTGGGTGACAGAGTGAGACTTCATCCAAAAAAAAAAAAATGAATCTCAGAAATGACCACTAGTTAGAATTTCTGAACAGGAATAGGTCTTCAACCCTATGCAATCTCTTGAATATTGTTCTAACCATAATTTTAATGTGAACAGGTAGCTCACGCTGGGCTTCTTTCCATATAACAAGATTCAGCCAACTACAGTTCATGGGTCAATTCCAACCTGCCACCTATGTCTTTTATAAATAAGGATTTTTGTTGAGTTTTTTTTTGTCTTTTTCTTGAGACGGAGTCTCACTCTGTCGCCCAGGCTGGAGTGCAGTGGCGCCATCTCAGCTCACTGCAGCCTCTGCCTCCAGGATTCAAGCGATTCTCCTACCTCAGCCTTCTCAGTAGCTGGTACTATAGGCACGCGCCACCAAGCCTGGTTAATTTTTGTATTTTTTAGTAGCGATGGGTTTTCACCATGTTGGCCAGGCTGGTCTCGAACCTTAGGTGATCTGCCCACCATTCACCACCTGTTCCCCAATAACCTATGGAAATAAAAGTTTAAAAAAAGGTGCCACTGGCCCTACCACATAACTCAATCTACCTCCAATAGCAGGCAGTACTATGTCATAGGAATTTGAAAGAACACACACAAAGCATCAGATCCGAGAACCAACTACTCATCTCAAATCTTCCTTCATAGCAGGAAGAGGCTCTGCTGACATGCAAATATTAACATGTTTCTACCTGTATCTGCCTGGTTTTTTTTGTTTCTTTGTTTTTTTGAGAAGGAGTCTTGTTCTGTCGCCCAGGCTGGAGTGCAGTGGTGCGATCTCGGCTCACTGCAACCTCCGCCTTCCAGGTTCACGCCATTCTCCTGTCTCATCCTCCCAAGTAGCTGGGACTACAGGCATCCGCCACCACACCTGGCTAATTTTTGATATTTTTAGTATAGACAGGGTTTCACCATGTTAACCAGGATGGTCTCCATCTCCTGACCTCATGATCCACCCGCCTCGGCCTCCCAAAGTGCTGGGATTACAGGCGTGAGCCACCGCGCCTGGCCTCTGCCTGTTCTTTAATTCTTACCAGGTTTTTAAAAGTTACATTTGAAATGAATTAACAAGTACTTTCATCTCTCTCCTGCTTGAATTCACGTGCACACACACACACACACCCAGCAGGGACTTACACCAAGGTCTGCAGTTTACAATCAGGGTAACTCAAGCCCTCACACAGAAACTTCACCCCTGTATCCCCAATGGGGTTCTTGGCCAGGCACAGGTGTGTCAGCTTCTTGCTGACAACCAAGACAGCAGCAAGGTCCTTGCAACTGGCTTCTGTAAGACGACAGTTTTCCAACCTGCAAAAATATGAAACAAATGGTAGAAGGATGAGAACATTTCCACAACTCCAACCTGCTAGGCGATGTCCACATGCTAGGGTACTCAGCTTCAGCCCTTCCTGTTCATCCCCTGCCCTCTGTCCTGTGGGAGTCATCATGGCCATAAAAGAGCAGGAAGGCAAGAAGGCCAAGATGCAGCGGTCCACCTGGAGCCATCACAGGACACAGGTGTTGTTTGTTTTTGAGACGGAGTCTCGCTCTGTCGCCCAGGCTGGAGTGCAGTGGCGCGATCTCGGCTCACTGCCAATCTCCGCCTCCCGGGTTTACACCATTCTCCTGACTCAGCCTCCTGAGTAGCTGGGACTACAGGCGCCCACCACGCCTGGATAATTTTTTGTATTTTTTAGTAGAGACGGGGTTTCACCATGTTAGCCAGGATGGTCTCGATCTCTTGACCTCGTGATCTGCCCGCGCTGGCCTCCCAACGTGCTGGAATTACAGGCATGAGCCACCACGCCCGGCCTGTTTTTGGTATTTTTAATAGAAACAGGGTTTCACCATGTTGGCCAGGTTGGTCTCGAACTCCTGAACTCAGATGATCCGCCCACCTCTCTGCTGAGATTACAGGCAGGAGCCACCGTGCCGGGCCTGAAGCAGGTGTTTATTTCAGCGAGAGGCGCCACGTGGGTGGCGCAGTAAGTCAGGTGTTACCCTTTCTCTTCTATAGCCCCAGAACTAAACCAGAGGGGCCCGTGGGAAGAGGAGACTTACGACAACATCTGCAGGAAGTGTTTTGGGCGTGTCATGGTCTTGTACAGCAACTTGGCACCCTCGTCCAGGAGCACATTGGCTGAGAGACGCAGGTGCTTCAGGGACTGGTTGGCTTTGAGGACATAGAAGAATTCAGTCCACTGCTCCGGGGTGGCACAGTGACCTCCCAACCTGTGAAAAGAGTGGGAAAAGTCATTCTTCTGGGAGGACAGAGTATACCCTATCAGCTTTTTTTTTTTTTTTTTTTTTTGAGACAGAGTTTCACTCTGTTGCCCAGTCTGGAGTGCAAAGGCGTGATCTCACCTCACTGCAGCCTCCGCCTCCCGAGTTCAAGCTATTCTCCTGCCTCAGCCTCCGAAGTAGCTGGGATTACAGGCATACGCCAATTTTTGTATTTTTAGTAGAGACGGGATTTCACCATGTTGGCCAGGCTGGTCTCAAACTCCTGACCTCAGGTGATCCACCCACCTTGGCCTCCCGAAGTGCTGGGATTACAGGCGTGAGCCACCGCGCCTGGCCCAGATCAGCTTCTTCTGCTTCACTTCCCAAGACATTATGTCTTTGGTTTATCTCATTCTACTCATGTCTTCAACCCTGGCCTGAATTATTGGAGAGATCTAATGTTGCCTCTGCTTCTTCAAGTATCCCCATGGCCATTAGAGTAACATCCAGCCACATCTCCAAGAGATTGTAATACCATTCTGTGCAATGTTTCACCAAAACGGCCTGTGTGGATGATTTTGTAGGGGAAAAAAAAATTTTTTTTTGAGACAGGATCTCGCTCTGTTGCCCAGGCTGGAGTGCAGTGGCATGATCACAGGTCACCACAACCTGTCTCCTGGGCTCAAATGATCCTCCCACCTCAGCATCCACTGTAGCTGGGACTAGAAGGGGCAAATTGATGCTTAATACTCAAAATAAAAATTTTATCCTGGCCAGGTGCAGTGGTTCATGCCTGTAATCCCAGCACTTTGGGAGGCCGAGGCAGGTGGATCACTTGAGGTCAGGAGTTCGAGACCAGCCTGGCCAACGTGGTAAAACCCCGTCTCTATTAAAAATACAAACATTTGCCAGGCGTGGTGGTGCATGCCTGTAACCCCAGCTACTCGGGAAGCTTAGGCAGGAGAACTGCTTGAACCCAGGAGGCAGAGGTTGCAGTGAACGAGATCGCACCACTGCACTCCAGCCTGGGTGACAAGAATAAAACTGTCTCAAAGAAAAAAAAAAAAAAAAAGATTCTCATTGAGTGCAGAGAAGGTTGCATGCTCCTTATGAATACCTAACTCCTGATGATCTGAGATTGATGATCCATTCTCCTCAGGCTCCCAAAGTGCTGGGATCATGCACTCCATAGGATCAGGCACCAACGATTAGCTCCTGTGCCTGATCTGAGATCGAACAGTTTCATCCCAAAACTACCCCCAAACCCCTGTCTGTGGAAAAACTGTCTTGCACAAAAGCGGCCCGCAGTGCAGAAAAGGCTGGGGGCCACTGCTCTCAATCCCAACAATTAGGCAAGGTGCAGTCAGGAACAGCATGTCCCTAAAGCTGGAACCCAGCACAGAATTCGGGGTGTTTCTTTGCATCGATAGCTGGCTATGCAACACAGAAGTCAAGCTGGCGGGGGAAAGAGGAGAGGCTGACTCCCCACACAGGCCTGTTTGAGGAATACATTCCCTGTCTGGGACGGCATCTGGAGTGGTTACCCTTTTTCCTAGATCCCCCGGCAACACGGTGCAGTGGACTCCGGGTGCTGGGGAGAGCCGTGACCGTGAGACCCACCTCAGGTACTGCAGGTTGCATTTATGATTTCTGAGCAGGTCACACAGCATCAGCATCATCGTGCGTTCCCACTCGATGTGCCCTGCCAGGGTCAGGTGCGTGAGGGTCTTCTTCCCAATGAAAGCAAGACAGAAGTCCCGGTACGCGGTGTCAGGGGTGACGTTTTTAATCCTAGGGAAAAGCAGAAGAGATTCCACTTGGAGTGATTAATCCTCACATTGTGTGGAGGCATGTATAAACAAAAAGCTGTTTCACATTTAGAAATTATTAGAAGTCCTTGGCCGGGTGCAGTAGCTCGTGTCTGTAACCCCAGCACTTTGGGAGGCTGAGGCAGGAGGATAACCTGAGGTCAGGAGTCTGAGACCAACCTGGGCAACATGGTGAAACTCCATCTCTACAAAAAATAAATTAGCTGGGGCCAAGGCAGGCAGATCGCCTGAGGTCAGGAGTTCGAGACCAGCCTGGCCAACATGGCGAAGCCCCGTCTCTACTAAAAATACAAAAATTAGCTGCACATGGAGGTGCATGCTTGTAGTCCCAGGTATTCGGGAGGCTGAGGTAGGAGAATCACTTGAATCCAGGAGGCAGAGGTTGCAGTGAGCCGAGACCGCGCCACTGCACTCCAGCCTGGGCAACAGAGCAAGACTCCGTCTCAAAAGAAAAAAAAATTTGCCGGGTGTGGTGGCTCACGCCTGTAATCCCAGCACTTTGGGAGGCCGAGGCCGAGGCGGGTGGATCACGAGGTCAGGAGATCAAGACCATCCTGGCTAACATGGTGAAACCCCGTCTCTATTAAAATTACAAAAAACTAGCCGGGCGCGGTGGCGGGCGCCTGTAGTCCCAGCTACTCGGGAGGCTGAGGCAGGAGAATGGCGTGAACCCGGGAGGCAGGGCTCGCAGTGAGCCGAGATTGCAGCACTGCATTCCAGCCTGGGGAACATAGCGAGACTGTCTCAAAAAAAAAAAAAAAAAAGTCAAGAAGCAGAGGATCAGGAAAAACAACTGAGGGGTACTAGGCTTAATACTTGAGTGACAAAATAATGTGTACAACAAACTCCTACGACGCGCGGTGACCTGTGTAACTAACCTGTACTTGTACCTACTTTTTGGTTTGTTTTGGTAACAAAACAAACCAAAAAAAAGATAGCTGGGGCCAGGCATGGTGGCTCATGCCTGTAATCCCAGCACTTTTGAAGACCGAGGCAGGCGCATCACCTTAGGTCAGGAGTTCGAGACCAGCCTGGCCGAGATGGAGAAAATTCCACCTCTACTAAAAACACAAGATTAAGTCATTGCACTCCAGCGCCTAGGTGACAGAGTGAAACTCTGTCTCAAAAAAAAATAAAAAATACAAAAGGGGCCAGGTGCAGCGGCTCACGCCTATAATCCCAGCACTTTGGAAGGCCGAGGCAGGCAAATCACCTGAGGTCAGGAGCTCGAGATCAGCCTGGGCAACACGGTGAAAACCTCTCTCTGCTAAAAGTACAAAATTAGCTGGGCAAGGTGGCACATGCCTGTAATCCCAGCTACTCGGGAGGCTGAGGCAGGAGAATTGCTTGAACCTGGGAAGTGGAGGATGCAGTGAGCTGAGATCGTGCCATTGCACTCCAGCCTGGGCAACAAGAGTAAATCTCCGTCTCACCAAAAAAAAAAAAAAAAAGACAGCTGGAAAATCCCCAAATACATGGAGATGAAACAGCACATTTCCAAATTTAAAAACAAAAGTACAAGAAGCTTAGTCATGGTTCAGGGTCTTCCTTGCAAGATGAGCTTCTGCTTACTCCACTTTCTGCAGATGACAGGTGCTACGGGTTACGTGGTCACAAAGAATCCGCACAGAAGAGTCGCTCAGGAAGCTTTGTTTCACTTCCAGAAACTTCAGGTTGCTGTTTGAGCTGAAGAGAGAGCAGAAATCCGTCCAGAGGCGAAGAGAGCGAAGATCCTGCCGAGCCCAGTTCGGAATGGTTAGGTAAGTGCACCTGCAGGAGAACACACGTTCATCTCTTAGGACTAGTACCTGCATGGTGAGTTGGGTGTCTGTAAACCACATTTCAATAGCAAAAACCACAATTACTTTTGCACCAACCTAAAACAGTGTCTATAGTAAACAATATTGCATCACATACTTTGCTACCAGTATAGATCTTAAGTTTTACAAAAAAATAAAATAATAGATAAGGCTGAGTGAGGTGGCTCACGCCTGTAATCCCAACACTTTGCTAGGCCAAAGTGGGAAGATCACTTGAGCCCAGGAGTTTAAGACCAGCCTGGGCTAGAAACTGAGACCCCCGTCTCTACAAAAAAATAAAATAATTAACCGGGCAAGGTGGTGCACGCCCGTAGTCCCAGCTACTCGGGACGCTGAGGCAGGAGAATCACTTGAACCCGGGAGGCGGAGCTTGCGGTGAGCCAAGATCGCGCCACTGCACTCCAGCCTGGGGGACAGACCGAGACTCCGTCTCAAAAAAAAAAAAGCCCCAATTCCTAATTGCCAAGTCGTGTCTCCACGTTGAACGTAAAGCTGGAAAGAAGTCCAGCCAGAGGGAAATTCTGACAGTAAGCGACAGGGCAAAGGAGACGCTGGCCTCTTCCTAGTGGAGTGTGGGATGGGAAAACAGTTCTTACCTTTCAAATTCAATGTCCAGTTCAAAATCCATGTAATTCTCCAGGAACACCCCCTTTGCTACCTGTAGTGAGAGTTTCTGCAAGTCTTGACAATGCTTCAGGCTGAAGGAACAATGCATCACTTCAGAAGTATTTGTCAGGTGAATAGAAATTTCCCTCAACGGGGCCACCACCACCTTCGCCAGCTCCTCCTCCTGAGACTCATACAGGCAGCCCAAGACCTCCTTCAGGTCGGTCACGGATAAGGGCTTATTTGCATGAAGATGTGCTTTGCATTGCAGCAATTCCTGTTTGATGTCCGGTGACATCCGGCAGCCAAAAGTGGCCTCCAACTCCTTGGCTCTCTTCTCATTAGCAAGGCCGAATAAGAAGTGTCCTACTTGAATCAGGTCGGGGTTCTTGAGTCTTTCTTCTCCGGAAAACAGCTTCTGTACGTCCCCAATGTCCCAGGCGTGGCCGTCCCTGTCCTCCTCCTCCTCCTTCTCCAGGGCGTAGAACAGGGCAGCGAAAAACTGCTGGAAGCTGAGGTGGATGAAGGAGTAGCAGCCTTTGGAGACTCTGTCCTGGCGGAGGATGTCTCCGTCCAGGAACAGACGGAGGTCGGACTCCTGCACCCCGAGCCTTTCCAGGTCCTCTCGGTGGAACACGGACATCTGCGCCCACAGGCCCTGCGCGGCCAGGAGGCTCAGCGTCCGCAGCGCGCCCCGCAGCTGTGCGCCCTGCGGGAACCGGCTGCAGAGGAAGCGCAGGAACAGCCCCGTGCGGGTGAGGCAGGTGGGGATCGGGTCCTCCCCCTTCTCCATCTGCAGCTTCAGAGTCGTGCACACGATCCAGCACACCGCGGGGGCCGAGCCCAGCTGGAACAGGGCCGCGTTGCTCCTCATCAGCTCGAAGGCACGCATGGCTTGGTCCTCGTCTCCAAAGTGCCTCAGGAAATAGGCCCTCCTGTCCTCCTCCAGGAAGCCCTCCACCCTTACGTAGATCGGCTGCTGCGCCAGGAGCTGGAGGTCCCTCAGGGCCCTGGGCCGCGTGGTGACCAGCAGGGCTGCCTGGGGTAACATCTTCCTCTTCAGCAAACTCCCCAGGAGGACGGGCACCGGCTTCTTCTTCTCCCAGTCCCCGCAGATGTCCTGGATCAGCGCCCCAGGTGGGACTTTCAGCTCATCAAGGCCATCGACCACGAACAGGATTCTCTGTGCTTGGGCTAGGATGCTTGGAATGTCATCCTGCAATTCAGGCCAGTCTTTGGAGATCAGCTCTGCAAAACTGCAGGGGCCCATGCGGCTGAGCTCCTTGCAGCTGAGGTAGAACGCGTATCTGACCGTCGGGCTGAGGTTGCAGTCTGTCCAGTCCAGCATACACTTTTTGGCCAGCGTGGTTTTCCCCACGCCCGCGGGGCCGTGCAGCACCACCGTGTAAGGTGTTAGCTTCCCGGGTGTTCTGGGATTCAAGAATGGAATGAACCGTTGGTTTCTCAGAGTGACGGCGTCATGGAAATTGTCAATGTCTCCTTGCCAAAAGGTGTTCTTCCAGACCAAAGATTGTTTCTCCATTGAATTTCTCCATCCTTCCTTTTCACCTGCAGTGACAGCCCATAGGACAGTTGAGGTTGATGATGATGCTCTTCTGAAAATTACTTAGTCAAGTACCAGAAATGAGGGCCAGGCACGGTGTCTCATGCTTGTAATCCCGGCACTTTGGGAGGCCAAGGTGGGTGGATCACTTGAGGTCAGGAGTTCAAGACCAGCCTGGCCAAGATAGTGAAACCCCATCTCTACTAAAAATACAAAATATTAGCTGGGGGTAGTGGCGGCCGCCTGTAATCCCAGCTACTCAGGAGGCTGAGGCAGAGAATTGCTTGAACCCGGGAGGCGGAGGTTGCAATGAGCAGAGACGGAGCCACTGCACTCCAGCCTGGGCTACAGAGCAAGATTCCATCTCAAAAAAAAAAAATACTAGAAATGAATAAAACCAGGAAGAAGTGATGCACCTTGCATGCTCTCAAACACCAAACTCATGACCATAGGACCGTATTTACCCACCTGGCTTTGCTAACTCCGAGTCTTCTTCTGCATCTCCCAGCTCAGGATTATCTATTTCTTGCACCTGTCCGTCCTCTGTAAAATACTTAGATGTAAGCCTGACACAGTAATTTACACTTCGTAAATCAGACATTATTGTACATAAAGTGTCAGCCAGGCATGGTGGCTCATGCCTGTAATCACGGCACTTTGGAAGGCTGAGGTGGGCAGATCACAAGGTCAGGAGATCAAGACCAGCCTGGCCAACATGGCAAAACCCCATCTCTACTAAAAATACAAAAAAAAAAAATTAGCCAGGTGTGGTGGAACACGCCTGTAATCCCAGCTACTCCAGAGGCTGAGATAGGAGAATCACTTGAACCCAGAGGCGGAGGTTGCAGTGAACCCAGATCTCACCACTGCACTCCAGCCTTACACTCTAGCCTGGGCGACAGAGAGAGACTCCATCTCAAAAAAAAAAAAAAAAAAAATGACCAGGACACCCCAGGTTGTACTTACCCATCATCTCAGCCTTTGCCATCTTACACAATTCCGTGAGATTCATCTCTTCCAAGATGTTCACAGTCGCATTCCTTATCCAATTTTCTGAGGAGGTGTTGACCAGAATTTCTGCCAGTTTCTTGCCATCAGCCTCTTCCACCTCAGACCATGGGGTCTTCTGTAGCACGTCTTCGAGGGGAAGAGCCCATAAAAGGGATTTGAAACTCTTTAATTCATCCTCGTTCAGCTGCTCCAGAAGGGTCTGCAGAGTCCACTGTAGCTGGGGCGATGTCATAGTGCTCCGAGTATGAGACCTTAGGTTAAGGCTGAAGAACTGGGGGGAAAAAAGAAAAAACAGTTCACGAGTTACCATCATTAAATGAAACCACAGTTTCCTGTGTGCCAAGAACAAGACTGTTCCTGCAGTACAGTGAGTGGTAAAATATTCCATAGACTGAATTAAGAGACTGAAAATCTGGCCCAGCACGGTGGCTCACGCCTGCAATCTCAGCACTTTGGGAGGCCGCGGTGGGCAGATCGCCTGAGGCCAGGAGTTCGAGACCAGCCTGGCTAACTTGGTAAAAAGAACGAACAAAAAGCCGGGCATGGTGGCTCACACCTGTAATCCCAGCACTTTGGGAGGCCGAGGCGGGTGGATCACGATATCAGGAGATCAAGACCATCCTGGCTAACACAGTGAAACCCCTGTCTCTACTAAAAAAATACAAAAAATTAGCCGGGCGTGGTGGCGGGCACCTGTAGTCCCAGCTACTCGGGAGGCTGAGGCAGGAGAATGGTGTGAACCTGGGAAGTGGAGCTTGCAGTGAGCAGAGATCTCACCATTGCACTCCAGCCTGGGCGACAGAGCGAGACTCCGTCTCAAAAAAAAAAGAATACAAAGAATGAAGGGTCAGTGGTATGCTAGGGCCAGCCCGTGCTGCCTAATGGGGGCTTCCTACATGTACCTATACCAACGTCCATGGGCTGTGATTTCACACTGATAGTACAAAATCACAAGGGGAGTGTTTATGCCACAGAAATCAGCAAACACGGCAGGGCGCGGTGGCTCACGCCTGTAATCCCAGCACTTTGGGAGGCCAAGGCGGGTGGATAACCTGAGGTCGGGAGCTCAAGACCAGCCTGACCAACACGGCGAAACCCCGTCTCTACTAAAAATACAGAAATTAGCCGGGTGTGGTGGCCGGTGCCTGTAATCCCGGCTACTCAGGAGGCCGAGACAGGAGAATCACTCTTGAACCTGGGAGGTGGAGGTTGCATGATCTGAGATCACGCCATTGCACTCGAGCCTCGGCAACAAGAACAAGACTCTGTCTCAAACAAACAAAAAAACAAATCAGCAAACACTACAAACCAAGACTTCCTCGCCACCAACCCTCAGAGCCACTTGTTTAACATTTCAGCCCACCACTGAATGACACATTGAAAACAAATAGCAAGAGGACAGATATAAATATAACTGTACTGGCCGGGTATGGTGGCTCAGGCCTGGAATCCCAGCACTTTGGGAGGCTGAGGCAGGTGGATCGCCTGATGTCAGGAGTTTGAGGCCCGCCTGGCCCACGTGGTGAAACCCCATCTCTACTAAAAATACAAAAGCTAGCCAGGCGTAGTGGCAGGAACCTGTAATCCCAGGTACGTGGGAGGCTGAGGCAGGATAAGCGCTTGAACCCAGGAGGCGGAGGTTGCAGTGAGCTGAGATAGCGCCATTGTACTCCAGCCTGGGCAACAAGAGCGAAACTCCATCTCAAAAAAAAAAAGAAAAAACACTTAGCCAGGCCTGGTGGAACATACCCGTAGTCCCAGATACTTGGGAGGCTGACACAGGAGGATTGTTTGAGCCTACGATTTGGAGGTTGCAGTGAGCCAGTCACTGCACTCCAGCCTGGGTGACAGAGTGAGGCCCTGTCTCAAAAGTAAGTAACTAATGGCTGGGCGCGGTGGCTCACGCCTGTAATCCCAGCACTTTGGGAGGCCGAGGCAGGCGGACCACGAGGTCAGGAGATCGAGACCATCCTGGCTAACACGGTGAAACCCCGTCTCTACTAAAAATACAAAAAATTAGCCGGGCGTGGTGGCGGGCACCTGTAGTCCCAGCTACTCGGGAGGCTGAGGCAGGAGAATGGCGGGAACCCGGGAGACGGAGCTTGCAGTGAGCCGAGATCGCGCCACCGCACTCCAGCCTGGGCGACAGAGCGAGACTCCATCTCGAAAAAAAAAAAAAAAAAAAAGAGGCAGCCTGGAAAATAAATAACAGAAAAAGTGACTTGCCAAGCCCGGGTGGTGATAGAGGTGGACAGCTTTACCCTTGGAGGGAACAGCAAATCTTTTTCCCCAGCTGTGAGGTGTGGGGAAAAGGAGGAGAGATCAGACTGTTACTGTGTCTATGTAGAAAGAAGTAGACATAAGAGACTCCATTTTGTTCTGTACTAAGAAAAATTCTTCTGCCTTGAGATGCTGTTAACCTGTAACCCTAGCCCCAACCCTGTGCTCCCAGAAACATGTGCTGTGTCACATGTGGGTTTAGGGCTATGCAGGATGTGCTTTGTTAAACAGATGCTTGAAGGCAGCATGCTTGTTAAAAGTCATCACCACTCTCTAATCTCAAGCACCCAGGGACACAATACACTGCGGAAGGCTGCAGGGACCTCTGCCTAGAAAAGCCAGGTATTGTCCAAAGTTTCTCCCAATGTGATAGCCTGAGATAAGGCCTCCTGGGAAGGGAAAGACCAGACCGTCCCCCAGCCCGACACCCGTAAAGGGTCTGTGCTGAAGGGGATTAGTATAAGAGGAAGGCCTCTTTGCAGTTAAGAGGAAGGCATCTGTCTCCTGCTCGTCCCTGGGCAATGGAATGTCTCGGTGTAAAACCCGATGGTATGTTCCATCCACCGAGACAGAAGAAAACCGCCTTAGGGCTGGAGTTAAGACATGCTGGCAGCAATACTGCTCTTTAATGCACCAGATATGTTTATGTATGTGCACATCAAGGCACAGCACATTTCCTAACCTTGTTTATGACACAGAGACATTTGTTCACATGTTTTCCTGCTGACCCTCTCCCCACTGTTACCCTATTGTCCTGCCACATCCCCGTCTCCGAGATGGTAGAGATAATGATCAATAAATACTGAAGGAACTCAGAGACCCGGCCGGCGCGGGTCTCCTGAGCCCACTTTTCTTTCTCTGTACTTTGTCTCTGTGTCTCTTTCTTTTCTCAGTCTCTCGTCCCACCCGACAAGAAACACCCACAGGTGTGGAGGGGCAGGCCACCCCTTCAGTGAGGTATAATTACATATATCCTATTTTAGGATTGAGCAGGAAGAGCATGAGAGCCCAGGAGTTCCAGACCAGCCTGGGCGACACAAGGAGACCTTGTCTCTATTTTTTAAGTATTTTTAAAGTAATATATACAACGTTTACTTGTCAAAGTGTACAGCATGGAGCGATGTTATACATACAGTGAAATGATTACCACAATCCAGCTAATTAACATATCCACTGCTTCATATAGTTGCCTTTCATTTTTGCAGTGACAACGCTTGATGTACTTAGAAAAATTCAGGGTTTTTCGGCCAGGCACGGCGGCTCACGCCTGTAATCCCAGCACTTTGGGAGGCCGAGGTGGGCAGATCACAAGGTGAGGAGCTCAAGACCATCCTGGCTAACACGGTGAAACCCCGTCTCTACTAAAAATACAAAACAAAAATTAGCCGGGCATGGTGGCGGGCACCTGTAGTCCCAGCTACTCGGGAGGCTGAGGCGGCAGAATGGCATGAACCTGGGAGGCGGAGCTTGCAGTGAGCCGAGATCGCGCCACTGCACTCCAGCCTGGGCGAGTGAGACTCCCTCTCAAAAAAAAAAAAAAGAAAAGAAAAGAAAAATTCAAGGTTTTTTTTTTTCTTTTTCAGAAAGTCTTGCTCTGTCGCCCAGGTTGGAGTGCAATGGTGCGAGGCTTACCACAACCTCCTCCTCCCGGGTTCAAGCGATTCTCCTGCCTCAGCCTCCCAAGTAGCTGGAATTACAGGTATGCACCACTACACCTAATTTTTTTTTGTATTTTTAGTACAAATGGGGTTTCACCATGTTGGCCAGGCTGGTCTTGAACTCCTGACCTCAGGTGATCTGCCCGCCTCAGCCTCCCAAAGTGCTGGGATTACAGGTATGAGCCACCAGGCCTGGCCAAGTATTTTTTTTCCCAAGTACATTTTTTTCTTTCTTTTTTTTTTTTTTGAGATGGAGTCTCCCTCTGTTGCCCAGGCTGGAGCGCAGTGGCACAATCTCGACTCACTGCAACCTCCACCTCCCAGGTTCAAGTGATTCTAGTGCCTCAGCCTCTCAAGAAGCTGGGATTACAGGCGCACCGCATCACGCCTGGCTAGTTTTTGTATTTTTAGTAGAGACAGGGTTTCTTGTTTTTTTTGGTTTTGTTTTTTGTTTTTTTGTTTTTTAGACGGAGTCTCGCTCTGTCACCCAGGCTGGAGTGCAGTGGCGCGATCTGGGCTCACTGCAAGCTCCGCCTCCCAGGTTCACGCCATTCTCCCGCCTCAGCCTCCCAAGTAGCTGGGACTACAGGAGCCTGCCACTATGCCCGGCTAATTTTTTTTGTATTTTTAGTAGAGATGGGGTTTCACCGTGTTAGCCCGGATGGTCTCGATCTCCTGACCTCGTGATCCGCCCACCTCGGCCTCCCATAGTGCTGGGATTACAGGCGTGAGCCACCGCGCTCGGCCAAGACAGGGTTTCTCTATGTTGGCCAGGCTGGCCTCGAACTCCTGACCTCAGGTGATCCACCTGCCTCAGCCTCCCAAAGTGCTGGGATCACAGGCGTGAGCAACCGCATCTGGCCATTTACATTTTTTTTTTTTTAATGCAGTATTTCACTCTGGTTGCCCAGGCTGGGGTGCAGTGGCGCAATCTCAGCTCACCGCAACCTCTGCCTCCCAGGTTCAAGTGATTCTCCTGCCTCAGCCTCCCGAGTAGCTGGGATTACAGGCATGTGCCACCACGCCCAGCTAATTTTGTATTTTTAGTTGAGATGGGGTTTCTCCATGTTGGTCAGGCTGGTCTCAAACTCCCGACCTCAGGTGATCTGAAAGTGCCGGGATTACAGGTGTGAGCCACCGCGCCCAGCTAACCTTGTATTTTTAGTTGAGATGGGGTTTCTCCATGTTGGTCAGGCTGGTCTCAAACTCCCGACCTCAGGTGATCTGAAAGTGCCGGGATTACAGGCGTGAGCCACCGCGCCCAGCCTACTTTTTTTTTTTTTAAACAGGGTCTTCATCTCATCCAGGCTGGAGTGCAGTGGCTCAATCACACCTCATTGCAGCCCCCACCTCCTGGCTCAGGTGATCCTCCCACCTCACCCCACAAGTAGCTTGGACACAGCACAAGGTCTGGCCTTCTTTGTTTTTTGAGGCGGAGTTGCACTGTCTCCGAGGCTGGAGTGCAGTGGCGCGATCTCAGCTCATTGCAACCTCCCCCCCCTAGGTTTAAGCTATTCTCCTGCCTCAACCTTCCAAGCAACTGGGATTACAGGCATGCACCACCACACCTGGCTAATTTTTGTGTTTTTAGTAGAGACAGGGTTTCACCATTTTGGGCAGGCCGGTCTCGAACTCCTGGCCTCAAGTGATCCACCCGCCTCGGCCTCCCAAAGTGTTGGGATAACAGGCATGAACCACTGTGCCTGGCCTTGTATTTTTTTGTAGTGACAGAGTTTTACCATGTTGCCCAGGCTAGTCTCAATCTCCTGAACTCCTCTAAACTATATTTGAATAGAAGTCCTTAAGACAACATTAGGCCTGGCGTGGTGGCTCACACCTGGAATCCCAGCACTTTGGGAGGCCGAGGCAGACGGATTACCTAAAGTCAGGAGTTCAAGACCAGCCTGGCCAACATGGTGAAACCCGTCTCTACTAAAAATACAAAAATTAGCTGGGCGTGGTGGCACATGCCTGTAGTCCCAGCTACTCAGGAGGCTGAGGCAGGAGAATGGCCGGTGAACCCAGGAGGCGGAGTTGGCAGTGAACCAAGATCGCGCCACTGCCCTCCAGCCTGGGCGACAGAGGGAGACTCGTCTCAAAAAAAAAAAAAAAAAAATCAAAGATCCTTCCAGCATCCTCGCACCAACCATTAAGGCTTGGGAAGGGCTATGGTGGAAACTCAACCAATAACTTCTCCCTTAAACGAGAAGACAAAGAAATCGGTGCAAGAACCAGCACTCACCTGCCTCAGGTCAGGTCTTGCTTCCAGCCTGTGTTTCCTGCAAAGGAAACGGATAAAAAGGGGAGGTCTCTGGCCCTTGGTACGCTGGGTGGAGAGACAGCTTTCCCGCCCAGGGTGGAGCCGCCCCACTGAGATTAACATTGGGTGGCTCCCAACCACTGACCTCAGGCTCACCTTGACATCACCTGGGCCCCATCCTCAGGGATTCGGCTGTAATTGGGCTTCAGTGGGCTTTGGAGAATTAGGGCTTGCTGAATCTCCCCAGGTGAGATTAATGTGCAATTCCATTCCTAGACCACCCGGGCCAGGTGTGATAGGCGACAGAACAGGAAATACACATTTTGGGTTTTGCAGGGTACGTGGCTCCCAGCTTTAAAAACTCTTGTAGAGAAAAAAAATTAAACAAAAATAAATACAAATTTAAAAAAAAGAGGATGAAAACTCCCGTGACTTCCTAAGTTACAAATACAATAAGTCTACTTTGTGGCCAACTGTGGTGCCTCCTGCCTATAAATCCCAGCAGGCTGAGAGGCCTAGGCCAGTGGATCCCTAGGGGCCAGGAGTTTGATACCAGCCTAGGCAACATAGCAAGAGGCCATCTCTTCAAAAATATTTAATAATTAGCCATGCATAGGCTGGGCGTGGTAGCTCACGCCTGTAGTCCCAGCAATTTGGGAGGCCGAGGCGGGTGGATCACCTGAGGTCAGGAGTTGGAGACCAGACTGGCCAACGTGGTGAAACTCTGTCTCTACTGAACATACAAAAAATTAGCCAGGTGTGGTGGCAGGTGCCTGTCATCCCAGCTACTCGGGAGGCTGGGACAGGACAATCACTTGAACTAGGGAGGTGGAGGGTGAGTGAGGCAAGATCACGCCATTGCACTCCAGCCTGGGTGACAAGAGCAAGACTGTCTCAAAAACAAAAACAAAAAAATTAGCCATACATGATGGGCTGCACCTGTAATCCCAGCTATTCAGGAGGCTGAGGTGGGAGGATCACCTGAGCCCAGGAGTTTGAGGCTGCAGTGAGCTGTGACTGGCCACCTCACTCCAGCCTAGGCCACAGAGTGAGACCCTGTCTCAAAAAAATAAATAGATAACTGATATTTAATTTTTTTTTTTTTTTCGGATGGAGTCTTGCTCTGTGGCCCAGGCTGGAGTGCAGTGGTGCAATCTCGGTTCTTGCAACCTCTGCCTTCCAGGTTCAAGCAATTCTGATGCCTCAGCCTCCCAAGTAGCTGGGACTGCAGGCACGTGCTACCATGCCCGACTAATTTTTTGTATTTTTAGTAGAGACAGGGTTTCACCATATTGGTCAGGCTGGTCTCAAACTCCTGATGTCAGGTGATTACAGGCATGAGCCACCGCACCTGGCCTAAAATTGTTTTTAAATAAAACAGTGTATGTTGTGGAAAGCATTCAGCACAGAATTTTGGTAGTTTAAACTGTTAATTTAATGGAAGCAAACGGTCCCACAAATGAAGATGTATATATCAGTTGCAGCATGCCATCTATGGAAATATGCACTACGGAGGCCTGGCACGGTGGCTCACGCCTGTAATCCCTGCACTTCGGAAGGCTGAGGCAGGTGGATCATCTGAGGTCAGCAGTTCGAGACCAACCTGGGCAACATGGCAAAAAACCCCTGGCTACTAAAAATTAAAAAATTAGCCAGGCATGGTGGTGTGAATCTGTAATCCCAGCTACTCAGGAGGCTGAGGCATGAGAATTGATTGAACCTGGGAGTTGGAGGTTGCAGTGAGCCGAGATTGCACCGCTGCGCTCCAGCCTGGGCGACAGAGACTCCATCTTTAAAAAAAAAAAAAAAGAAAGAAAGAAAGATGGCCAGGCGCAGTGGTTCATGAATGTAATCCCAGCACTTTGGGAGGCTGAGGCGGGAGGACTGCCTGAGTCCAGGAGTTCAAGACCAGCCTGGGCAATATGGCGAGACTCCCTCTCTGAAAAAAAAGAAAATAAAAACAATAAAAATAAATTATATTCTAGCTGACAAAAAAAGAGAGAGAGAGAGAGAGTATATTTTGTTAAAACATTTGGCCTTTAGTCCTAGAGCAGCTATGGAGAGATAAACATGAAAGAGGTATCTCTTGTTATGCATACCCAGGCCCTGCAACCACACCTGAGTTTATGTAAATGAGGTGACTTTTGGAAAGCCCCTAGATAACCCCACAAGTGCAGGGACTGGCTGCCAAAGAATGTCAGTGATTAGACATTGGGAACTTTCAGCCCCAGGCTCCAAGTGGCCTCCAGGGAGGGGAGAGGGGCTGAAGGTTGAATTGATTATGAACTGCCAGCTATGTGATCAGCATTGCCCACCTAAGGAATCCTCCATAAACCCCAAAAGAAAAGGGTTTGGGCCGGGCGTCATGTGGCTCATGCCTGTAATCCCAACACTTTGGGAGGCCTAGATGGGAGGATTGCTTGAGCCCAAGAATTCTAGGCCAGTCTGGACAAAATAGCAAGACCCCGGCTCTACAAAAAATAAAAAATTAGCCAGGCGTGGTGGAGTGCACCTGTAGACCCAGCTACTCAGGAGGCTGAGGCATGAGAATCACTTGAACGCAGGAAGCAGAGGCTGCAGTGAGCTGAGATAGCGCCACTGCACTCCAGCCTGGGTGACGGAGTGAGACTGTCTCAAAAAAAAAAAAAAACCAGGAAAGAATTCAGAAGAGCTTCCTGGTTGGTGAACCCGGGTGCATCCGTGTGCCAGGACTGTGGGGCACCCCAGGTGCACCTGCAGGGACAGAAGCTCCTGCACTTCAGACTCCTCTAAACCTCCCCCTACGCATCTCTTCCTTGGCTGTTCATTTGTATCCTTTAAAATATGAAAGGGCGGGTTGCCCCTCCACACCTGTGGGCATTTCTCGTTAGGTGGAAGGAGAGACTTGGAAAAGAAAGAGACACAGACAAAGTATAAAGAAAAAAGGAGGCCCAGGGGACCAGCGTTCAGCACACGGAGGATCCCCCGGCCTCTGAGTTTCCTTAGTATTTATTGATCATTATTGGGTGTTTCTCGGAGAGGGGGATGTGGCAGGGTCATAGGATAATAGTGGAGAGAAGGTGAGCAGGTAAACACACATGAACGAAGGTCTCTGCATCATAGACAAGGTAAAGAATTAAGTGCTGTGCTTTAGATATGCACACACATAAACATCTCAATGCCTTACGGAGCAGTATTGGTGCCCACATGTCCCACCTCCAGCCCTAAGGCGGTTTTCCCCTATCTCAGTAGATGGAATATACAATCGGGGTTTACACCCATACATTCCATTGCCCAGGGACGAGCAGGAGACAGATGCCTTCCTCTTGTCTCAACTGCAAAGAGGTGTTCCTTCCTCTTTTACTAATCCTCCTCAGCACAGACCCTTTACGGGTGTCGGGTTGGGGGACGGTCAGGTCTTTCCCTTCCCACGAGGCCATATTTCAGACTGTCACATGGGGAGAAACCTTGGACAGTACCTGGCTTTCCTAGGCAGAGGTCCCTGCGGCCTTCCGCAGTGTTTGTGTCCCTGGGTACTTGAGATTAGGGAGTGGTGATGACTCTTAAGGAGCGTGCTGCCTTCAAGCATCTGTTTAACAAAGCACATCCTGCACCGCCCTTAATCCATTTAACCCTGAGTGGACACAGCACACGTTTCAGAGAGCACGGGGTTGGGGGTAACGTCATAGATTAACAGCATCTCAAGGCAGAAGAATTTGTCTTAGTACAGAACAAAATGGAGTCTCCTATGTCTACTTCTTTCTACACAGACACAGTAACAATCTGATCTCTCTTTCTTTTCCCCACAAAAATATCCTCTGTAGACCAGGCACAGTGGCTCAGACCTGTAATCCCAGCACTCTGGGAGGCTGAGGTAGATGGATCACTTAAGGTCAGGAGTTTGAGACCAGCCCAGCCAACATGGTGAAACTGCATCTCTACAAAAATACAAAAATTAGCCGGGCATGGTAGCTCAACGCCTGTAATCCCAGCTACTCAAGAGGCTGAGGCAGAATTATTTGAACCCGGGAGGCAGAGGCAGAGGTTGCAGTGAGCCGAGATCGCACGACTGCACTCCAGCCTGGGTGCGACAGAGTGAGACTCTATCTCAAAAAACAAAAAACAAAAACAAAAACAAAACAAAAAATGAAAACCCGCATTTAGTAAAAAAAATAAAAATGTGAATCAGGCTGCACTCTGGCCCACATCCTGGCTGCTGGGCATCACGTGGCTCTAGACACTGCACTTTTGCCTCCTCATCATTGCTGTAGACAGGATTTCTGACAAGAGGGTCATTAGACGAATTTTTTTTTTTTTTTTTTTTGAGACGGAGTCTCGCTCTGTCGCCCAGGCTGGAGTGCAGTGGCGCGATCTCGGCTCACTGCAAGCTCCGCCTCCCGGGTTCAGGCCATTCTCCTGCCTCAGCCTCCCGAATAGCTGGGACTACAGGTGCCTGCAACCATGCCCGGCTAATTTTTTTGTATTTTTAGTAGAGACGGGGTTTCACTGTGTTAGTCAGGATGGTCTCGATCTCCTGACCTCGTGATCCGCCCGCCTCGGCCTCCCAAAGTGCTGGGATTACAGGCGTGAGCCACCGTGCCTGGCCCCATTAGACGAATTTGTATCTGCACGGTTCCTACAGATAAACTCTGGGACATTAGAATTATAAGGCTTTTGTTTAAGGATGGTTTCAGATGTTTTCCAGACCTTGAATTCCAGCCAAATAGCTGACACTAACCAGTTTGAAGACCCCAGCGAGGAACAGGATCAGCATGAGAACACTGCGTCTTCATGTCCCTGTCTCCGCCAGCAGTCAGCATGGCCACACTCTGGCCCACACCAAAACACTTAAAAACCCTAGCCCTGGCCGGGTGCAGAGGCTCACACCTGTAACTCCAGCACTTTGGGAGTCCAAGGCAGGTGAATCACCTGAGGTCAAGAGTTCAAGACCAGCCTGGCCAACATAGTGAAACCCCGTTTCTACTAAAAACACAAAAAATCAGTCGGGCGTGGTAGGGGGTGCCTGTAACCCCAGCTACTCAGGAGGCTGAGGCAAGAGAATTACTCGAACCTGGGAGGCGGAGGTTGCAGTGAGCAAAGATCCTGCCACAGCACTCCAGCCTGGGTGACAAAGCAAAACTCCATCTCAAAAAAAAAAAAAAACCCTAGACCCAAACTTCTGGGGGAGATGGATTGGAGGTTTCCTCCCATCTCCTCATTCCTCAGCCCTATGATTAAACTTCCTTCTCTTCTGCAACACAGTGACCCGGCAAATTGACTCACAGCGTGCATTGGGCAACGGACCTACTATCAGAGGCGTGTAACCAGGGCAACTCCATCTTGAATAGGAGCTGACTAAAATAAGGCTGAGACCTACCGGGCTGCATTCCCAGACAGTTAAGGCATTCTCCAAAAAAACACAAAAAAACAAAAATGCCAGGCACGGTGGCCCAGCACTTTGGGAGGCCGAGGCGGGTGGATTACCCGAAGTAGAGTTTGAGACCAGCCTGGCCAACACGGTGAAACCCCGTCTCTCCTGAAAATACAAAAATTAGTCAGGCGTGGTGGCTCTTGCCTGTAATCCCAGCTACTTGCGAGGCTGAGGCAGGAGAATCGCTTGAGCCGGGGAGGCGGAGGTTGCAGTAAAAAGAAAAAAAAAGCATTCTAAGTCACAGGATGAGATAAGTCAGCACAAGATACAGGTCATAAGGACCTTGCTGATAAGACAGGTCGCAATGTAGCAGGACCAGCCACAGATAAAACTCCTCAGACACCGAGTTAAAGAAGAAAGGGGTTTATTCGGCCAGGGGCATCGGCAAGACTCCCGTCTCAAGAGCCAAGATCCCCGAGTGAGCAATTCCTGTCCCTTTTAAGGGCTCACAACTCTAAGGGGGTGCGCGTGAGAGGGTCGTGATCGATTGAGCAAGCAGGGGGTACGTGACTGGGGGCTGCATGCACCGGTAATCAGATCCAAACAAAACAGGATAGGGATTTTCACAGTGCTTTTCTATACAATGTCTGTAATCTATAGATAACCGATTAGGTCAGGGGTCAGTCTTTAACTACCAGGCCCAGGGTGTGGCGCCGGGCTGTCTGCTTGTGGATTTCATTCCTGGGGCGCCAGGTTGTCTGCTTGTGGATTTCATTTCTGCCTTTTAGTTTTTACTTTTTCTTTCTTTGGAGGCGGAAATTGGGCATAAGACAATATGAGGGGTGGTCTCCTCCCTTAGCAATAAAGAATCCAGCCAGGCCGGGCGCGGTGGCTCACGCCTGTAATCCCAGCACTTTGGGGGGCCGAGGCGGGCGGATCACAAGGTCAGGAGATTGAGACCATCCTGGCTAACACGGTGAAACCCCGTCTCTACTAAAAAAAAATACAAAAAATTAGCTGGGCGTGGTGGCGGGCGCCTGTAGTCCCAGCTACTTGGGAGGCTGAGGCAGGAGAATGGCGTGAACCCGGGTGATGGAGCTTGCAGTGAGCGGAGATCGCGCCACTGCACTCCAGCCTGTGTGACAGAGCGAGACTCCGTCTCAAAAAAATAAAAAATAAATAAAAATGAATAAAGCATCCAGTCAAACTCCATCAAAACCAAGATAGTGACGAGAGTAACCTCTGGTTGTCCTCACCGCTCCACTCCCAGCAGCCCCAAGACAGTTTACAAATGCCATGGCAATGTCAGGAAGTTACCCTATGCGGTCTAAAAAGGGGAGGCATGAATAATCCACCCCTTGTTTAGCATATCCATAGAAATAACCATAAAAATGGGCAACCGGCCGGGCGCGGTGGCTCACGCCTGTAATCCCAGCACTTTGGGAGGCCGAGGCGGGTGGATCATGAGGTCAGGAGATTGAGACCATCCTGGCTAACACGGTGAAACCCCATCTCTACTAAAAAAAATACAACAAATTAGCTGGGCGCGGTGGCGGGCGCCTGTAGTCCCAGCTACTCGGGAGGCTGAGGCAGGAGAATGGCCTGAGCCCAGGAGGCGGAGCTTGCAGTGAGCCGAGATAGTGCCACTGCACTCTGGCCTGGTGAAAGAGCGAGACTCCGTCTCAAAAAAAAAAAAAAAAAAAAGGGCAACCAAGGCCGGACGTGGTGGCTTACGCCTGTAATCCCAACACTTTCGGAGGCCGAGGCGGGCATATCACCTGAGCTCAGGAGGTCGAGATCAGCCTGGCCAACATGGTGAAACCCCATCTCTTACTAAAAATACAAAAATTAGCCAGACGTGATGGCAGGCACCTGTAATCCCAGCTACTCAGGAGGCTGAGGCAGGAGAATCACTTGAACTCAAGTGATTCAAGGCAGAGGTTTCAGTGAGCCAAGATCACACCACTGCACTCCAGCCTGGGCGACAAGAGCAAAACTCCATCTCAAAAAAAATAAGGGCAACCAGCAGCCCTATGGGCTGCTCTCTATGGAGTAGCTATTCTTTTACTCCCTCACTTTCCTAATAAGCTTGCTTCCACTTTACTCCATAGTCTCGCCCTGAATTCCTTCTGGTATGAGATTCAAGAACCCACCATGCCCAGCTCGTCCTTACTTGCTTTTAAAAAATATCACTGGTGGCCGGGCGCGGTGGCTCACGCCTGCAATCCCAGCACTTTGGGAGGCCAAGGCTGGCGGATCACCTGAGGTCCGAAGTTTGAGACTAGCCTGACCAACATGGAGAAACCCCGTCTCTACTAAAATACAAAAAAATTAGCTGGGTGTGGTGGTGCGTGCCTGTAATCCCAGCTACTCAGGAGGCTGAGGCAGGAGAATCGCTTGAACCCGGGTGGCAGAGGTTGCAGTGAGCCGAGATCACGCCATTGCACTCCAGCCTGGGCAACAAGAGTGAAACTCCGTCTCAAAAATAAATAAATAAAATTATTGGAATAATTTTCTTCTTTAGGAAGAGCAGCCTTGGGCCAGGCATGGTGGCACATGCCTGGAATCCCCGAACTTTGGGAAGCCCAGGCAGGTGGATTGCTTGAGTTCAAGAGTTCCAGACCAGCCTGGACAACATGACGAAACCTCTTCTCGATCAAATATACAAAATTTCGACTGAGCACAGTGGCTGTAAGCCCAGCATGTTGGGAAGCTGAGGTGGGTGAATCATTTGAGGTCAGACCAGCCTGACTAACATGGCGAAACCCCATCTCTACAAAAAATACAAAAGTTAGCCAGGAGGTCGTGGGCACCTGTGGTCCCAGCTACTCGGGAGGCTGAGGCAGGAGAATGACGTGAACCCCGGAGTCGTAGGTTGCAGTGAGCCAAGATCGTGCCACTGCACTTCAGCCTGGACAACACAGCAAGACTGAGGTTGCAGTGAGCTGTGATCCTCAACCTCCTGGGTTCAAGGGATTGTCGAGCCTCAACCTCCCGAGTAGCTGGGATTATAGACGTTCGCTCCCATGCCTGGCTAATTTTTGTATTGCAAAAATGCACTCCAGCCTAGATGACAGGACTGCACTCCAGCCTGGATGACAGGGCAAGACTGTGCCTCAAAAATAAATAAATAAATAAATAGCCAACTGTGATGGTGCATGCCTGTAGTCCCAGCTACTCGGGAGGCCAAGGCAGGAGGATCACTTGAGACTGGGAGGTTACGGCTACAGTGAGCCGTGATCTCGCAACTGCACTCCAGCCTGGGCAACAGAGGGAGAGAAAGGAAGGAAGGAAGGAAGGAGGGAAGGAGGGAAGGAGGGAAGGGAGGGAGGGAAAGGAAGTCAGTCTTGTGGGACAAGGAAGGAAGGAAGGAAGTCAGTCAGTCTTGTGGGACTCAGCCCTGAACCTTTGGGATCTGATGCTGTCCCCAGGTAGGCAGTGTCAGAACTAAACCAAAGGAGAGGACACCCAGCTGGTCTCTGCTGGAGAACTGGTTGTTGGTGGGGAGAAACATACATTTTTGATGAAGTATTCTGTGTTGAGTGTGAAAGTAGGAAAAACAGGACCAGGCGTGGTGGCTCATGCCTGTCATCCCAGGATTTTGGGAGGCCAAGGCAGGTGGATCACTTGAGGTCAGGACTTTGAGACCACCCTGGTGAACATGGCAAAACCCCATCTCTACTAAAAAAATACAAAAATTAGCTGGGCGCGGTGGCAGGTGCCTGTAATACCAGCTACTCGGGAGGCTGAGGCAGGAGAATCACTTGAACCCGGGAGGCGGAGGTTGCAGTGAGCTGAGATTGTGCCTTTGCACTCCAGCCTGGGAGACAGAGCAAGACTCTCCCTCAAAAAAAAAAAAAAGGCCAGGCACAGTGGCTCACGCCTATAATATCAGCACTTTGGGAGGCCGAGGCAGGTGGATCACTGACACCCAACACCACGCCTTCTAATTTTTTGCATTTTTAGTAGAAACGGGCTTTCACCATGTTGGCCAGTCTTGTCTCGAACTCCTGTCCTCTGGTGATCCACCTGCCTTGGCCTCCCAAAGTGCTGGAATTACAGGCGTGAACCCAGCAACTTTTCCCCCTTTTATCATACCTTAATTTGCCTCCACCACCCCCAGAAGCTCCAAGTCTCTACGCCTTTTCATTTATGTGTGTATGTATGTATGTATGTATTTATTTATTTTATTTTGAGACAGGGTCTCCCTCTATCTCCCAGGCTGCAGTGCAGTGGCGTGATCTTGGCCCACTGCAACCTCCGCCTCCCGGGTTCAAGTAATCCTCCTGTCTCAGACTCCCGAGTAGCTGGGATTACAGGGCACACCACCACGCCCGGCTAATTTTTGTATTTTTAGTGGAGACTGGGTTTCACCCTGTTGTCCAGGCTAGTCTCAAACTCCTGACGTCAGGTGATCCACCCATTTCGGTTCCCAAACTGTTGAGATTACAGACGTGAGCCACCGGGACGGACACCCCTACTCCTTTCTTCTTCTTCTTCTTCTTTTTTTTTTTTTGAGATGGAGTCTCCCTTTGTAGCCCAGGCTGGAGTACAATGGTGCGATCTCAGCTCACTGCAGTTTCCTCCTCCCGGGTTCAAGTGATTCTCCTGCCTCAGCCTCCGAAGTAGCTGGGATTACAGGCACACACCACGACACCGGCTAATTTTTGTATTTTTAGCAGAGATGGGGTTTCACCATGTTGGCCAGGCTGGTCTCAAACTCCTGACCTCAGGTGATCCACCTACCTTGGCCTCCCAAACTGCTGGGATCACAGGCGTGAGCCACTGCACCCTACACTCTTATACTCCTTTCTGTAGCTCAGGCAGCTAGATGAGCTTCAATCATCTGGCCCTTCCTCCAGTCTCACATTTTTGTGGGACTCCTGCGCATACATAATTGAATCTGGTTTTTCTTCTGTCAAACTGTTTTGTGTCAATGTAATTCATAGCCCATCCAAAGAACCTAGGAGGGTGGAGGGAATCCATTTTCTCTCCTCCACGCTGGAGGGCCATGGAGCCCAAGAGTTCAAGACTGGCCCGGTGTACAAAGTGAGACCCAGTCTCTATTTAAAAAAGATGGGGAGGGGGCCGGGCACGGTGTCTCACGCCTGTAATTCCAGCACTTTGGGAGGCCCAGGTAGGTGGATCACCTGAGATCAGGAGTCTGAGACCAGCCTGGCCAAGGTGGTGAAACCCTGTCTTTACTAAAAATACAAAATTAGCTTGGTATGGTGGCGGGAGCCTGTAATCCCAGCTACTTGGAAGGCTAGGGCAGGAGAATCGCTTGGTTTGGGATTTTCTCCCTGAGACACTTGCTATCTCCAGGATTATGGGTCTCAGGTGAAAGAAAGACAAGAAGAGAGAGACAGAGAGAGGGACAGGGAAAGAGAATTTCAGACTTATCTAACATTGACACTTAGGAGAAGTAGGGAGAAAGAGGTGGGAAAATAAAGTGGCTAGGTAAAAAAGAACATGTCAGTAACAATAATAGCATTAAC
Organism: Gorilla gorilla gorilla; assembly: GCF_029281585.2. NCBI lineage: Eukaryota > Metazoa > Chordata > Mammalia > Primates > Hominidae > Gorilla > Gorilla gorilla. The sequence continues at coordinate 66,958,764 of NC_073244.2, forward strand.
AATAACTAGTATTGCCGGGTGCGGTGGCTCACGCCTCTAATCCCAGCACTTTGGCACACCGAGGCAGGAGAATCACAAGGTCAGGAGTTCGAGACCAGCCTGGCCAACATGGTGAAACCCCCGTCTCTACTAAAAATACAAAAAGTTAGCTAGCTGGGCATAGTGGTGCATGCCTGTAATCCCAGCTACTCGGGAGGCTGAGGCAGGAGAATCGCTTGAACCCTGGAGGCAAAGGTTGCAGTGAGTCAACATCAGGCCACTGCACTCCAGCCCAAGGGACAGAGTGAGACTCTGTCTCAAATAATAATAATAACAATAATAATAATAATAACTAGTGGCCAGGCACAGTGGCTCACACCTGTAATCCCAGTGTAGCAGGACGAGCCACAGACAAAACCTCTCAGACACCGAGTTGTAGAAGGAAGGGCTTTATTCAGCTGGGAGCATCGGCAAGCTACTGTCTTAAAATCCAAGCTCCTCGAGTGCACAGTTTCTGTCCCTTTTAAGGGCTCACAACACTAAAGATTGCGCATGAAAGGGTCGTGATTGATTGAGCCATCCAGGGGATACGTAACAGGGGTTTCATGCACTGGTGGTCAGAGTGAAACAGAACAGGGCAGGGAGTTTCACAATGTTCTTCTATACAATGCCTGGAATCTATGGATGACATCAGGTTCTAAGTCATGAGTTGATTTTTATCTACTAGGTTTATGCCAGGCAGGCCCAGGCCTGGTTTCGGGTCTGGTTTTGGGTCTGGTGCCTGGTGCCAGGCTGCCTGCCTTTGGTTTCACTTCCTTGTTTTTTTCTTTTCCTTTTTTTTTTTTTTTTTTGAGACAGAATCTTGCTCTGTCGCTTAGGCTGGAGTACAGTGGCGCAATCTCGGCTCACTGCAAGCTCCGCCTCCTGGATTCAAGCAATTCTCCTGCCTCACCCTCCCGAGTAGCTGGGATTACAGGCGCCCGCCACCATGCCCAGCTAATTTTTGTATTTTTAGTAGAGACGGGGTTTCACCATGTTGGCCAGGCTGGTCTCAAACTCCTGACCTTGTGATCCACCCGCCTTGGCCTCCCAAAGTGCTGGGATTACAGGCGTGAGCCACCGCGCCCGGCCTCCTTGTTTTTTTCTTAAAACAAGTACTGAGTATAAAACAATATAAAACAATATGAGACGGTTTCTCTCGTCCCTCACCAGCACTTTGGGAGGCTGAGGCGGGTGGATCACGAGGTCAGAGTGGATCGCACTTTGGGAGGTTGAGGTGGGAGGATCCCTTGAGCCCAGGAGCTCAAGTCCAGCCTGGGCAACATAGCAAGATCCCCATTTCCAGTTTTAGTGTATGTGCTGCCAAAGCAAGTACTCTGAGACCCTGTTTCTACAAAAAATAAAAAAATTAAAATTAGTGCTTGGAAAAAAAAAATTAGTGCTTGACCAGGAGGCAAGCACACCTCCTCATCCTCTCATGGATGTCTGTCTGTAGAAAGTAAATGGAGACAGCTTCATTTTACCCAACTGCTGTGTTTTAGGTCCGCTCCTGAGCTTCTGTTGTTCCCAGCCATGCAACCCTGGGAGCCGACTCCCGGCTGCAGAGCCTTGTCAGAAGCAGGCAATGTACACAGAGACCCAGGGCCTGATTTCGACAGGCTTTCACAGACCTGGGCATTTTGTTGAATTGTTTTTGAATTGTGGTTTCTTATCAGTTCATCCGTTACTCTGTTCTGACCACGTAGTTCCTCTTTTGGATCTCCAAACCACTTAGCAGGCTCCATCTACCCGAACCGAACTCACTTACTCCAACAGAAGTCTGGTGTTTCTTGTTTTTTTTGTTTGCTTGTTTCTTTTGTTTTGTTTTTTGAGATGTTGTCTCCCTCTATCGCCCAGGCTGGAGTGCAGTGGCAAGACCTCGGCTCACTGCAACCTCTGCTTCCCGGGTTCAAGCAATTCTCCTCCCTCAGCCTCCTGAGTAGCTGGGATTACAGGCACCCACCGCCACACCCAGCTAACTTTTGTATTTTTAGTAGAGACGGGATTTCACCATGTTGGCCAGGCTGGTCTCGAGCTCCTGACCTCAAGTGATCCACCCATCTCAGCCTCCCAAAGTGCTGGGATTACAGCCTTAAGCCACCGCGCTCAACCAGAAGTCTGTTTAAATCCATCCTTCTCCCCAGCCACCCATGAGTTATGTGACCCTGGGGTTGCTACTTAACATTTCAGTCTCAATTTCCTCAATAGAACAAAAGTTAGCAAGAATAACAAAAGATAGTTTTTTTTTTTATTTTTATTTTTATTTTTTGAGATGGAGTCTTGCTCTGTCACCCAGGCTTGAGTGCAGTGGTGTGATCTTGGCTCACTGCAAGCTCCACCTCCTGGATTCATGCCATTCTCCTGCCTCAGCCTCCCAAGTAGCTGGGACTACAGGCACCCGCCACCGTGCCCAGCTAATTTTTTTTATTTTTAGTAGAGATGGGGTTTCACCATGTTAGCCAGGATGGTCTCGATCTCTTGACCTCGTGATCTGCCTGCCTCGGCCTCCCAAAGTACTGGGATTACAGGCGTGAGCCACCATGCCCAGCACAAAAGATAATTTCTTAATCCCATGCATTTGAGTCTTAAAAAATATTCTATATAATTCCAAGGTCAAAGAAGAAATAACAAAGGGTATTTTTAAAAATGCTAGAACTGAGTGGTGGTGAAATTGCTGTTGAAATGTGTTTGTTGCACTGATGGAAATTTATAAATGTAAATATTTATATTAAAATATAAAATAATGGGCCAGGCATAGTGGCTCACACCTGTAATCTCAGTACTTTGGGAGGCCAAAGCGGGAGGGCCATGGAGCCCAGGAGTTCAAGACTGGCCCAGCGTACAAAGTGAGACCCAGTCTCTAGTTAAAAAAGAGGGGGAGGGGGCCGGGCACAGTGTCTCACGCCTGTAATTCCAGCACTTTGGGAGGCCAAAGCAGGTGGATCACCCGAGGTCAGGAGTCCAAGACCAGCCCGGCCATGGTGATGAAACCCCATGTCTACTAAAAACACAAAATTAGCTTGGTATGGCAGCGGGAGCCTGTAATCCCAGCTAGGGCAGGAGAATCACTTGAACCCGGGAGGCAGAGGTTGCAGTGAGCCAAGATCATGCCACTGCACTCCAGCCTGGGCAACAACAGAGAGACCTCATCTCTAAATAAATAAATAAAAGAAAATACAAATTTTTTAAAACAGGTACTGTGGCTGGGTATGGTGGTTCACACCTGTAATCCCAGCACTTTGGGAGGCCAAAGCAGGTGGATCACCCGAGGTCAGGAGTCCAAGACCAGCCCAGCCAAGGTGGTGAAACCCCATGTCTACTAAAAATACAAAATTAGCTTGGTATGGTGGCGGGAGCCTGTAATCCCAGCTAGGGCAGGAGAATCACTTGAACCCGGGAGGCAGAGGTTGCAGTGAGCCAAGATCATGCCACTGCACTCCAGCCTGGGCAACAACCGAGAGACTTCATCTCTAAATAAATAAATAAAAGAAAATACAAATTTTTTAAAACAGGTACTGTGGCTGGGCATGGTGGTTCACACCTGTAATCCCAGCACTTTGGGAAGCCGAGGCAGGTGGATCTCAGATCAGGAGTTCAAGAAGAGCCTGGCCAACATGGTGAAAACCTATCTGTACTAAAAATTAGCCTGGCATGGTGGCAGGTGCCTGTAGGAGGCTGAGGCAAGAGAATTGCTTGAGCCCTGGAGGCAGAGGTTGCAGTGAGCCGAGACCACACCCCTGCACTCCAGCCTGGGCAACAGAGCGAGAGTCTGTCTCAAAAAGGAAACAAAAAAAAAAGTACCTCCAAATTATGGTAGGGTGTCCATATTAAGAAGGTAGAAAAAGGTAGGGGGAAGTGGCTCATGCCTGTAATCCCAGCACTTTGGGAGGCTGAGGCGGGTGGATCACCTGAGGTCAGGAGTTCAAGAACAGCCTGGCCAACAGGGTATGGTGAAACCCCGTCTCTACTAGAACTACAAAATTAGCCGGGCGTGGTGGTGCATGCCTGTAATCCCAGCTACACAGGAGTCTGAGGCAGGAGAATCACAGGAAACCGGCAGGCAGAGGTTGCAGTGAGCTGAGATCGTGCCATTGCACTCCAGCCTGGGCGACAAGAGCAAAACTCCATCTCGAAAAAAAAAAAAAAGAAAAAATGAAAAAGAATTTATTTAAATGTGCAGTCTGAAAACTGCTCCTGCACATTTTCATTCATCCTTCCTATTCCCTCCATCCCTCTTTTTTTTTTTTTTTTTTTTTTGAGACAGAGTTTCGCTCTTGTTGCCCAGGCTGGAGTGCCATGGCACGATCTCAGCTCACTGCAACCTCTGCCTCCCAGGTTCCAGCGATTTTCCTGCCTCAGCCTCCAGAATAGCTGGAATTACAGGCATCTGCCACTACGCCTGGCTAATTTTTTGTGTATTTTTAGTAGAGATGGGGTTTCACCATGTTGGTCAGGCTGATCTCGAACTCGTGACCTCAGGTGATCCACCCGCCTCGGCCTCCCAAAGTGCTGGGATTACAGGCATGAACCACCACGCCCGGCCCCTCACTTTCTTTTTTTTCTTTCTTTCTTTTTTGTTTGTTTGTTTTTGAGACAGAGTCTTGCTCTGTCACCCAGGCTGGAGTGCAGTGGCGCGATCTCAGCTCACTGCAAGCTCCGCCTCCGGAGTTCACGCCATTCTCCTGCCTCAGCCTCCTGAGTAGCTGGGATTACAGGTGCCTGCCACCACGCCCGGCTAATTTTTTGTATTTTTAGTAGAGACGGGGTTTCACCGTGTTAGCCAGAATGGTCTCAATCTCCTGACCTTGTGACCCGCCCGCCTTGGCCTCCCAAAGTGCTGGGATTCCAGGCGTGAACCACCACGCTGGGCCCCTCACTTTCTTATTCTTTCTAGGATAGGCAACTGAGCGCAGCAGTGAAGAGCTGGGCTTCCGGAAGCTGACAGGCTTTGTGATCTTCAAGACCTCAGACAGGTTTTCTAAATATGCCTTGCCTTCATTTTCTCAAGGAAAGTGAAAAATGGGTAGGATCATGGCAATCACTACTGTGTAGCAATGTTTAGAGGACATAATAAGTAAACACAGGGTCAAGCATGGTGGCTCACGCCGGAAATCCCAGCACTTTGGGAGGCCGTGGTGGGAAGATTGCTTAAGCCCATGGGGTTGAGACCAGCCTGGGCAACATAGGGAGACCTCCGTCTCTATAAAAAATACAAAAAGCTAGTCAGGCGTGATGGCGCATGCCTGTAGCCTTCAGTAAGCTATGATTGTGCCACTGCACACCAGCCTAGGCGACAGAGTGAGGCCCTGTCTCAAAAAGAAAACACGAAAAGAAATATAGATGTACATATACATATGTTGGTTCTAAAACATGAAAAAGGCTGGGCGCGGTGGTTCACGCCTGCAACCCAAGCACTTTGGGAGGCCGAGGAGGGGGGATCACGAGGTCAGGAGTTTGAGACCCGCCTGGCCAACATAGTGAAACCCCATCTCTACTAAAAATACAAAAAAAAGGCTAGGCGCAGTGGCTCATGCCTGTAATCCTAGCACTTTGGGAGGCCGAGGTGAGCAGATTACCTGAGGTTGGGAGTTCAAGACCACCCTGTCCAACATGGTGAAACCCCATCTCTACTAAAAATAAGAAAATTAGCCGGGTACAGTGGCACGCGCCTGTAATCCCAGCTATTCAGGAGGCTGAGGCAGGAGAATCGCTTGAACTCTGGAGGCGGAGGTTGCAGTGAGCCAAGATCGCACCACTGCACTCCAGCCCCGGCGACAGTGCCAGACTCAGTCTCAGAAAAAAAAAAAAAGCAAAACAAACGAAGAAACATGAAAAAAAGCTACAAAACCTAACTTTTTTCTTTTTTTTTTGAGACAGAGTCTCACTCTGTCGCCCAGGGTGGAGTGCAGTGGTGCGGTCTCGGCTCACTGCAACCTCCGCCTCCTGGGTTTAAGCAATTCTCTGCTTCAGCCTCCCAAGTAGCTGCGATTACAGGCACCGGCCACCACGCCCGACTAATTTTTTGTATTTTTAGTTGAGATGGGGTTTCACCATCTTGGCCAGGCTGGTCTTGAAGTCCTGACCTCGTGATCCACCCGCCTTGGCCTTCCAAAGTGCTGGGATTACAGGCGTGAGCCACCGCGCCCGGCCAAAACCCAACTTTTTAGTCTTATTTATATGGTTTGTTTTTTTTTTTTTGAGACGGAGCCTTGCTCTGTCGCCCAGGCTGGAGTGCAGTGGCGCGATCTCGGCTCACTGCAAGCTCTGACTCATGGGTTCACGCCATTCTCCTGCCTCAGCCTCCTGAGTAGCTGGGACTACAGGCGCCCGCCACCATGCCCGGCTAATTTTTTGTATTTTTAGTAGAGACGGGGTTTCACCGTGTTAGCCAGGATGGTCTCGATCTCCTGACCTCGTGATCCACCTGCCTCGGCCTCCCAAAGTGCTGGGATTACAGGCGTGAGCCACTGTGCCCGGCTATATGTTTACAAAATTAATACTGCCAGCCAGGCACGGTGGCTCACGCCTGTAATCCCAACACTTCAGGAGGCTGAGGCTGGCAGATCACCTGAGGTCAGGAGTTTGAGACCAGCCTGGCCAGCATGGCAAAACCCCGTCTCTACTGAAAAAAATACAAAAATTAGCCAGGCGTTGTGGCGCATGCTTGTAATCTCAGATACTCGGGAGGCTGAGGCAGGGGAATCGCTTGAAGCCGGCAGGCGGAGGCTGCGGGGAGCCGAGATCGTGCCATTGCACTCCAGCCTGGGGAACAGAGCAAGACTCCATTAAAAAAAATAAATAAATAATACTGTGAATGTGAAACTGATGAACTTGGTGCTTTTCATGCGTCTCATAGTTGACGTGTCATTGATATTTCATTTGATATACGGTTGGATTTTTATTGATAATATATCTGGGATGATGGCAGAAGGTAGCCAATCACAGCTGAGGCTTCTAAGCGGTGATTCTCAGCCTCGGCCGCAATCACAATTATCTGGGACTCTGGAAAGAACTCCAGGGTCTGGGCAGCCCCAGTGTAACCAATCAAGCAGAATCTCTGGGCGTTCGTGCTTTGAAATGAGGCTCCACGTAGGTAAGTTTAACAGGCAGTCAAGATGGAGGACCACAGGTGCAGATCGGGAAGCTCAGGTGAAGAACCGCCCCCCACCACCCCCCGCCCCCAAAAGACCTCTCAGTAATTCCGGTGGATACAGGAAGTGCTCAGCAACGATTACGCCCCGAGGGCCAATCACGGGGCTGCGGCCGAAAGAGAAGCCTTATTAGAGCCTTCTCCACCTGCAGCCCTCATCGCCGTCGGAGAGTAGGGCCAGGTGTTGGGAGGTGAGTAGCTCTCCGGCAACTCTGCAACTTCATTTCTTTATTTCCCCGTTCCACAGTTGGTAAAATTTCTCCTTTTATTTCATATATATTTTTTTTGAGATGGAGTCTCACTCTGTCGCCCAGGCTGGAGTGCGGTGGCCCGATCTCTGCTCACTGCAAGCTCCGCCTCCCGGGTTCACGCCATTCTCCTGCCTCAGCCTCCCGAGTAGCTGGGACTACAGGCGCCCGCCACCGCGCCCGGCTAATTTTTTGTATTTTTAGTAAAGACGGGGTTTCACCGTGTTGGCCAGGCTGGTCTCAGTCTCCTGACCTTGTGATCCGCCCACCTCGGCCTCCCTGTAATCTCGGTGCCGGGATTACAGGCGTGAGCCACCGCGCCCAGCCTTTTTTTTTTTTTTCTCTTTTCTCTTTTTTGAGGGTCTTACTCTGTTTCCCAGGCTGGAGCGCTGTGGCAGGATCTCGGCTCACTGAACCCTTGACCTCTCAGGCTCAAGCAGTCCTCACACCTCAGCCTCTGAAGTAGCTGGGACCGTGGGAGGGTACCACCACATCTGTTCTGGCTAATAATATTATTATTACCACTGCTTGCAGAGACTCACTAGATGTAGGGTCTTAGTATGTTGCCGAAGCTGGTCTCTAACTCCTGGGCTCAAGCGATCTTCCTGCCTCAGACTCCCAAAGTTCTGGGATTACAGGCAGGTGCCACCGCGCCCGGCCTAAATCTTTTCTTCTGTTAGAAATTCAGTGGTTCTGCCTGTCTCAGTGGCTCACGCCTGTAATCGCGGCGCTTTGGGAGGCCGAGGCGGGCGGATCACCTGAGGTCGGGAGTTCGAGACCAGCCTGACCAACATGTAGAAACCCCATCTCTACTAAAAATATAAAATTAGGTGGGCGTGGTAGCGCATGCTTGTAATCCCAGCTACTCGGGAGGCTGAGGCAGGAGAATCACTTGAACCCGGGAGGCGGAGGTTGCGGGGAGCCTAGATCATACCATTGCTGTCCAGCCTGCGCAGCAAGAGAGAAACTGTCTCAAAAAATAAAATTCGGTGGTTCTGACTTGGGAAAGAGTAGCAGATGCTTAGATCTAGAGAGACTCTAGTTTACGTTGGCTCATAAGAGGATAGTTTTGTGTGCTTTTATTTCTGTTCTCTTGGGGGATTTAGGATAGAGCTATAGAGAGCTCCAAAAAATATATATATATATTGGAACAGGTCAGATGCTGTGGTTGCTGTGTGTGGAGTCCTGGGCAGTGCTAAGGTTTTGTGTCTAATGAGTCCTCTTAACAAGAAGGTATTGTTTTTTATTCACTGAGGTGAGGGAGCCTCTTAGCATCATTCTAGTCCAGCTTCTGGACCTGAGTCTTATGCAAATACCTATGCCAGTTGCCATTCTCACGCTATTCACAGCTATCATATAGAGAGGTGTTATACCCTTTCTGTAAAGTTTTTGTTGCTACTGCTATTTTTTTTTTTTTTTTTTTTTTTTGAGACAAAGTCTAGCTCTGTTTCCCAGGCTGGAGTACAGTGGCGCTATCTCAGCTCACTGCAACCTCCATCTCCCAGGTTCAAGCAATTCTCGTGCCTCAGCCTCCTAAGTAGCTGGGACTACAGCCGCCTGTCACCAACCTGGCTAATTTTCGTATTTTTAGTCGATATAGGGTTTCACTATGTTGGCCAGGCTGGTCTCAAGCTCCAGACCTCAGGTGATCCTCCCACCTCGGACTCCCAAAGTGCTGTGATTACAGGCGTGAGCCACCGCACCCGGCCCTGTTGTTGTTTTTAAAATAGAGACAGGGTCATATGTTGCCAGGCTGGTCTGGAACTTCTGGACTGGAGTGATCACCCACCTGAGCTTCCCAAAGTGCGGGGATTACAAGCGTCAGCCACCACCCCCAGTGTTGTGTTTTTGTTTGTTTTACCAGGCTGGAGTGCAGTAGTGCGATCACAGCTCACTGCAGCCTTAACTTCCCCTGGCTCAGGTGATCCTCCCACCTCAGCCTCCTCAGTAGCTGGGACTACAGGTGCATGCCACTATGCCCAGCACAATTTTTTTTTTTTTTTTTGTATTTTTTTGTAGAGACAGGGTTTTGCCATGTTGCCCAGGCTGGTCTCAAACTCCAAGCAATCCTCACACCTTGGCTTCCCAAAGTGTCGGGGTTCCAGGTGTGAGCCATGGCCCCCCTGGCCAGCTTCAGTAAAGTAAAAGCCACACACCTGTGTCCTGAGACCAGGTTCCACCACTAAGTTATCTTCAAGCCTTTTTTTTTTTTTTTTTTGAGACAGTTTCACTCTTGTCGCCCCAGGCTGGAGTGCAGTGGCGCCATATCAGCTCACCACAACCTCTGCCTCCCACTCCCAGGTTCAAGCGATTCTCCTGCCTCAGCCTCCCAAGTAGCTGGAACTACAGGCACCTGCCACCACACCCGGCTAATTTTTTGTATTTTTAGTAGAGACGGGGTTTCACTGTGTTAGCCAGGATGGTCTCGATCTCCCGACCTCACGATCCGCCCGCCTCGGCCTCCCAAAGTGCTGGGATTGCAGGCGTGAGCCACCGTGCCTGGCTGTATGTTTGCATTTTCATATTCACCCCAGTTTTCACGAAGTTTCTTGTCTCCTGGGTGATCCACATAGCTCCCCACTTCCTTATCTGATCTATGCTTGTCCTTTCATTGTTGTGTTACTACTTTGCTATGAGAGAGTGTTTTCGCTTTATAGGTTAACTTTTAGAACCTGAGCAGCCCCTCAGGGAAAACCCTGACAGTAGCTGGTTATTTTGCAATTAGAAAAACTAGCTGGGCACTGAGGCAGGTGAATCACGAGGTCAGGAGTTCGAGACCAGCCTGGCCAACTTGGTGAAACCCCCATCTCTACTAAAAATACAAAAAATTAGCTGGGCACAGTGGTGAATGCCTGTAATCCCAGCTACTTGGGAGGCTGAGGCAGGAGAATTGCTTGAATCCGGGAGGCAGAGGTTGCAGTGAGCCGAGATTGCAGCACTGCACTCCAGCCAGGGTGACAAAGTGAGACTCCGTCTCAAAAAAAAAAAAAAAAAAAAAAAACAAAAAACAAAAAGTAGCTGAGCGTGGTGGTGGGTGCCCATAATCCCAGCTAGTCGGGAGGCTGAGGCAGGAGAATTGTTTGAACCTGGGAGGCAGAGGTTGCAGTGAGCTGAGATCGTACTACTGTACTCCAGCCTGGGCTGCAGAGTGAAACTATCTCAAAAATAAGTAAATAAAAATAAAATGAGTTGAGGTCTTGCTCTGTTGCCCAGATGGGAGTGCAGTGGCACAATCAAGGCTCACTGCAGTTTCAGTCTCCCAGGCTCAAGCAATCCTCCCACTGCAGCCTCCTGAGTAGCTGGGACTACAGGCATGTACCACCACCCACTGCTAACTTATTTTTCGTGGAGATGGAGGTCTCACTATGTTGCCCAGGCTGGGAGTTTGTTCTTGAAGAAGCAGGGTAGATGGTGAGTGTCCTTGTTCATGGCACAGCGAGGACTGGCATTTGAGACAGGAGTGCTAATCACCATCCCTCTCCATTCCTCCCTTAATTCTCATCAGAGCTCCCACGTGGGACAAGATGGTGTCTTCGGCGCAGATGGGCTTCAACCTGCAGGCTCTCCTGGAGCAGCTCAGCCAGGATGAGTTGAGCAAGTTCAAGTATCTGATCACGACCTTCTCCCTGGCACACGAGCTCCAGAAGATCCCCCACAAGGAGGTAGACAAGGCTGATGGGAAGCAACTGGTAGAAATCCTCACCAGCCATTGTGACAGCTACTGGGTGGAGATGGCGAGCCTCCAGGTCTTTGAAAAGATGCACCGAATGGATCTGTCTGAGAGAGCAAAGGATGAAGTCAGAGGTGAGCGGAAATCGGTCCACACTGTGTCCTAGGAGGAAGCAGGCGCCCTCTCCAGGACTTTAGAAATTCAGAAGGCCAGGCGCGCTGGCTCACGCCTGTCATCCCAGCACTTTGGGAGGCTGAGGCGGTTGGATCACCTGAGGGTCAGGAGTTTGAGACCAGCCTGACCAACATGGTGAAACAGCATCTCTACTAAAAATACAAAAATTAGCTGGACGTGGTGGCAGACACCTGTAATCCCAGCTACTCGGGAGGCTGAGGCAGGAGAATCACTGAAATCCAGGAGGCGGGGGTTGCTGTGAGCCGAGATCACACCATTGCACCCCAGCCTGGGCAACAAGAGCAAAATTCTGTCTCAAAAAAAAAAAAAAGAAATGGCATTGAGGCTTGGAGAGGGACTGCTTGTTCTGAACACAGGTGCTGGATCTTCATAAACCCTGGTGTCTGTCCTGGTCCTTATTTTCTACCTATTTCTATCCCTTTCAGGTATCGTACAGTTGCCTAACATATCTGTGGATTTAACCAATCCTAGATCAAAAATAATGGGGGCAAAGACAATTAGAAATAACAATACAATAAAATGCACATGAACTATGGTTATTTAACTCTTCTTGAGAGAGGATCTCACTCTGTCGCCCAGGCTGGAATTTAGCAGCACGATCTCGGCTCACTGCAACCTCCGCCTCCCGGGTTCAAGTGATTCTCCTGCCTCACCCTCCCGAGTAGCCGGGATTACAAGCATGTCCCACCACGCCTGGCTGATTTTTTTTTTTTTTTTTTTTTTTTGTATTTTAAATAGAGATGGGGTTTCACCATGTTAGCCAGGATAGTCTCGATGTCGTGACCTCATGATCTGCCCGCCTCGGCCTCCCAAAGTGTTGGGATTACAGGCGTGAGCCACCGCACCCAGCCAGCAAGTGCATTTAAAACCACTGTACTTTCTACCCCGTAACTTTTTTTTTTTACACTTTTTTTTTGTTTGTTTGAGACAAGTCTCACTCTGTCACCCAGGATGGAGTGCAGCAGCACAATCTCAGCTTATTGCAACTCCCGCCCCCTGGGTTCAAGCGATTCTCCTGCATCAGCCTCTTGAATAGCTAGGATTATACAGGCACCTGCCACTGCGCCTGGCTAAATTTTGTATTTTAATAGAGATAGGGTTTCACTATGTTGGCCAGGCTGGTCTTGAACTCCTGACCACTTGATCAACCCGCCTCAGCCTCCCAATGTGCTGGAATTACAGGTGTGAGCCACCATGCCCAGCTACACTTTTTTTTGAAACGGGGTCTCGTTTTCTTGCTCAGGCTGGAGTACAATGGGGCAATCACAGCTTACTGCAGCCTCGACCTCCCAGACTTGAGCAATCCTGCCACTATGGCCTCCCACCACACGTCGCTCATTCTTGTATTATTTTTTTTTTTTTTGTAGCGATAGGGTTTCACCATGTTGCCCAGGCTGGTCTCAAACTTCTGTGGGCTCAACCGATCCTCCTGCCTTGGCTTCCCACAGTCCTGGGATCAGAAACATAAGCCACAGTGCCTGGCCAGTGCAGCTTTATTTACAGTAACCAAGATACAGAGTCAGTCTAAGTGACCAGTGGATGAATAGAACATGTGCCCGTTGGGTACCCTGCCTACTGCCTGGGTTATGAGATTGTTGGGACCCCAAGCCTTAAAAAGGAAACATGGTAGGCCGGGCACAGTGGCTCACGCCTGTAATCCCAGCACCTTGGGAGGCCAAGGCGGGTGGATCACTTGAGGCCAGGAGTTTGAGACCAGTCAGGCCAATATGGTGAAACCCTGTCTCTACTAAAAATATAAAAAAATCAGCCGGGCGTGGTGGCACACTCCTGTAGTCCCAGCTACTTGGGAGGCTGAGGCAGGAGGATTGCTTGAACCAGAGAGGCAGAGGTTGCAGTGAGCCAAGATCGTGCCACTCCAGCCTGGGCAACAGAGTGACACTCTGTCTCAGAAAAAAAAAAAAAAAAGATGCAAGCATTTTGAACTGGAAGGAGATAAGAGAAAGGAACAAGTGATCCAGTTCTAAGTGTCATCTTTTCTTTTATGAAGGCAATAAAATCTTGAGCTTATGGTAAAATGCAAAATTTTTCCCCCCTTCTCCTTTTTCAGAAGCAGCTTTGAAATCCTTTAATAAAAGGAAGCCTCTATCATTAGGTAAGTTACCTCATTTATAACTTTTATTCTTCATGTGAGATCTGGGGACTCGGGCCTTTGTTTTAAGGCAAATGTGCTGAGCACTAAGAATGCAAAGAAATGCTGGACTTAGCATCCCTGCTCCCAGGGCGGAGCTGGTCACGCAGGTGCGTAGCAGTAAGACCTGGGAAGCTGAAACACGATCGCATTTGTTGGAAATCTATAAATACATACAAAGCGGGGAAGGGTAAGCTTGGCCTTTGAATCTGGATAGGCTAGAGACTTTTCTTTTTTGAGATGGAGGCTTGCTCTGTCACCTAGGCTGAAGTGCAGTGGTACGACCTCGGCTGACTGCAACTTCCACCTCCTGGGTTCAAGCAGTTCTCCTGCCTCAGCCTCGGGAATAGCTGGGATTACAGGTGCCTGCCACCAGGCCCGGCTAATTTTTTGTGGTTTTTGTAGAGATGGGGTTTCACCATGATGGCCAGGCTGGTCTTGAACTCCTGACCTCAAGTGATCTGCCCACCTCAGCGTCCCAAAATGCTGGGATTATAGGCATGAGCCACCACCACACCCAGCTTTTTTTTTGTTTTTTTTTTGAAACAGGGCTTCACTCTGTCACTTAGGCTGGAGTGCAGTGGTGCAATCATGGTTCACTGCAGCCTTGACCTCCCAAGCTCTGGTGATCCTCCTGCCTCAGCCTCCTGAGTAGCTGGGACCACAGGCACTTGCCACCATGCCTGGCTAATTTTTTTCACTTTTTGTAGAGACAGGGTCTTGCTATGTTGCCCAGGCTGGTCTCGAATTACTAAACTCAATCAGTCCTCCCACCTCACCCTCCCAAACTGCTGGGGTACAGGTGTGAGCCATGACACCTGGCCCTTACCAGCTACTTATATCCTGAAGATTTTTTTTTTTTTTTTTGAGACGGAGTCTCGCTCTGTTGCCCAGGCTGGAGTGCAGTGGCGCGATCCCGGCTCACTGCAAGCTCCGCCTCCCGGGTTCACACCATTCTCCTGCCTCAGCCTCCCGAGTAGCTGGGACCACAGGCGCCCGCCACCATGCCCGGCTAATTTTTTTGTGTTTTTAGTAGAGACGGGGTTTCACCGTGTTAGCCAGGATGGTCTCGATCTCCTGACCTCGTGATCCGCCCACCTCGGCCTCCCAAAGTGCTGGGATTACAGGCGTGAGCCACCGCGCCCGGCCCCTGAAGATTGTGTTTTGAGATGGGGTCTTGCTGTGTTGCTCTGGCTTGATTGCAGTGGCACAGTCATAGCTCATTGCAGCCTCAACCTTCCAGGCTCCAGAGATCCTCTTACCTCAGCCTCCCGAGTAGCTGGGACTACAGGTATGCACTGCCACGCCTGACTAATATTTGTATTTTTGGTAGGGACAGTTTCACTACGTTGCCAGATATGGTGTCAAACTCCTGGTCTCAAGTGATCCTCCCACCTTGGCCTCCCAAAGTGCTGGGATTATAGACATGATTCACCACACCTGGCCATGAAGACTCTTTTTTTTTTTTTTTTGGACAAAGTCTCACTCTGTTGCCCAGGATGGAATGCGGTGGCAGGATCTCAGCTCACTGCAACCTCTGACCTCCGCCTCCCGGTTCAAGCAATTCTCCTGCCTCAGCCTCCCGAGTAGCTGGGATTACAGGTGTCTGCCACCAAGCCCAGCTAATTTTTGTAATTTTAGTAGAGATGGGGTTTCACCATGTTGGCCAGGCTGGTCTTGAACTCCTGACCTCGTGATCCACGTGCCTCAGCCTCCCAAAGTGTTGGGATTACAGGTGTGAGTCACTGCGCCTGGTCTCATGAAGACCTTTTTTTGAGACAGAGTCTTGCTCTGTCACCCAGGCTGGAGTGCAGTGGTACAATCTCACTGCAGCCTCCACCTCTCAGGTTCAAGTGATTCTCCTGCCTTAGCCTCCCGAGTAGCTGGGATTACAGGTGTCTGCCACCAAGCCCAGCTAATTTTTGTAATTTTAGTAGAGATGGGGTTTTACCATGTTGGCCAGGCTGGTCTTGAACTCCTGACCTCATGATCCACGTGCCTCAGCCTCCCAAAGTGTTGGGATTACAGGTGTGAGTCACTGCGCCTGGTCTCATGAAGACCTTTTTTTGAGACAGAGTCTTGCTCTGTCACCCAGGCTGGAGTGCAGTGGTACAATCTCACTGCAGCCTCCGCCTCCCAGGTTCAAGTGATTCTCCTGCCTTAGCCTCCCGAGTAGCTGGGATTACAGGCGCCTACCACCATGTCTGGCTAATTTTTGTATTTTTAGTAGAGACAGGGTTTCACCATGTCGGCCAGGCTGGTCTCAAACTCCTGACCTCAAATGATCTGTCTGCCTCAGCCTCACAAAGTACTGGGATTACAGGCATGAGCCACCTCACCTGGTGGTGAAGACTCCAAAGGCTCTTCTCAGATCAGCCTTTGTCCTGAATTTCCCATGCCCGTGTCCAGTTCCCTCCCCAGCATCTTTTCAGGAGTTCCATGGACTCACCTCTTCATTATCCAGGGTTAAGCTGCAGATATTGTTATTAGGATTCCACCTTGTTCTCTTTTTTTTTTTTTTTTTGGAGACGGAGTCTCGCTTGCTCTATTGCCAGGCTGAAGTGCAGTGGAGCGATCTTGGCTCACTGCAATCTCCGCCTCCTGGGTTCAAGCAATTCCCCTGCCTCAGCCTCGCAAGTAGCTGGGACTTACAGGTAACACACCACCATGCCCAGCTAATTTTTTGTTTTAGTAGAGACGGGGCTTCACCATGTTGGCCAGGATGGTCTTGATCTCCTGACCTCATGATCCGCCTGCCTCGGCCTCCCAAAGTGTTGGGATTACAGGCTTGAGCCACCATGCCCGGCTGATTCCACCTTGTTCTTACATTCTTTCCCAGTTCATTTTAAATTTATCTACCTCATCAGAAACTAGGGGGTTAGGCCCGGCAGGCAGATCACCTGAGGTTGGGAGTTCAAGACTAGCCTGACCAACGTGGAGAAACCCTGTCTGTACTAAAAATACAAAATTAGCCAGGTATGGTGGCGCATTCCTGTAATCCCAGCTACTCGGGAGGCCGAGGCAGGGGAATCACTTGAACCCAGGAGGCGGAGGTTGCAGTGAGCCCAGATCACACCGTTGCACTCCAGCCTGGGCAACAAGAGCAAAACTACATCTCAAAAAAAAAGAAAAACTAGGCAGTTAATCTTCAAAGCCTTTCCAGTGGCCTTATGCGTGAGTTGTGTGTGTGTGTGTGTGTCTTTCACACCATGTGTTCTGAACTACTTAGGAATTCTCACCAGAAAGGCATGCAAACCTGGGATCATGGCCTAATGTAATTTCACTTTTATATCCAGTACCTTATCAACGTCCTTTTTAGTACCTAATCTAGGCTTCACTACTGAGACTCAGGGGTCGAACTTGAGCCATCTTGGAGTCCCACTGCCAGCACAGCAACAGGCCTGTAATGCCCCCCTTTTTCTCCAGGGATAACACGGAAAGAACGACCACCTCTAGACGTGGACGAAATGCTGGAGCGCTTCAAAACAGAAGCACTAGGTGGGTGTCAGGACCTCCGATGTTGGAGTCAGCTGAGGAAGCCCCCCATTCTTGCTGCTTTCTCCTGTTCCTTTGAAGAACCCCATCTCTCTCCAATCTTTTTCTCCACTATTCTTAATGTGCCCACTGTCCCCTGGAGAATGCCAACCTCCCTTCCGTAAGAATAGAGGGAAGAACTAACGTTGCAGAGAATTAGAACTCAGTTTGTAGAAAGTTAGGAGCACGGCGCAGAGAGTTTTTGTTTTTGTTTTTGTTTTGAGACAGTTTCTCTGTTGGCCAGGCTGGAATGCAATGGCGCGATCTCGGCTCACTGTAACCTCCACCTCCCAGGTTCAAGCGATTCTCCTGATTCTCCTGACTCAGCCTCCTGAGTAGCTGGGATTATAGGCACCCGCCACCACACCCAGCTAATTTTTTTTTTTTTTTTTTTTTTTTTTGAGACGAAGTCTTGTTCCTGTCACCCAGGCTGGAGTATAGGGGCACCATCCCTGTTCACTGCAACCTCCGCCTCCCAGATTCAAGTGATTGTCCTGCCTCAGCCTCCTGAGTAGCTGGGACTACAGGTGCATGCCACCACGCCCAGCTAATTTTTTTTGTATTTTTAGTAGAGACAGGTTTCACCATCTCAGTCAGGCTGGTCTCGAACTCCTGACCTCAAGAGATCTGCCCCCCCCGCCCCCAGTCTCCCAAAGTGCTGGGATTACAGGCGTGAGCCGCCGTACCTGGCCTTCTTTAAATTATTTAAAAGTTGACAGGTGGCCAGGTGTGGTGGCTCACACCTATAATCTCCCAGCACTTTGGGAGGCTGAGGCGGGTGGATCACAAGATCAAGAGATGGAGACCATCCTGGCCAACATGGCGAAACCCCAACTCTACTAAAAACACAAAAATTAGCCGGGTGTGGTGGCACCCGCCTGTAGTCCCAGCTACTCAGGAGGCTGAGGCAGGAGAATCGCTTGAACCCGGGAGGTGGAGGTTGCAGTGAGCCAAGATTGTGCCACTGCACTCCAGCCTGGCAACAGTGCAAGACTCCATCTTAAACAAACAAACAAAAAAATTGACAGGCATAAATGTATTTATGGTACATTGCTCAGACAACTTTAATATAAACAACTTACAGAGAAAATTGAGTCTTTTGGGTAGGTGACTTGCCTGAGCTGACTTTGTGATAGGTTTTTTCTGTTTTTTTTTGGTTTTTGAAATAGAGTCTCACTCTGTCACGCAGGCTGGAGTGCAGTGGCCTGATCTTGGCTCACTGCAATCTCTGCCTCCCGGGTTCAAGGGATCTTCCTGCCACAGCCTCCCCAGGTGCTGGGACTATAGGTGCCCACCACTATGCCTGGCTAACTTTTGTGTTTTTAGTACAGATGGGGTTTCACCAGGGTAGCCAGGTTGGTCTGGAACTCCTGAGCTCAAGTGATCCACCTACCTCGGTCTCCCAAAGTGCTGGGATTACAGGTGTGAACCACCGCACCTAGCCTGTGATCAGTTTCAGATCAGCCTTGCTTACTCCACCTTCCCTCGTATCTTCCTGGTAGCATTTTTGTTTTTTCTTGAGAAAGAGTTTTGCCCTTGTCGCCCAGGCTAGAGTGCAATGGTGTGATCTCGGCTCGCCACAACCTCCACCTCCCAGGTTCAAGTGATTCTGCCTCAGCCTCCCGAGTAGCTGGGATCATAGGCGCCCACCACCACATCTGGCTAATTTTTGCATTTGTTAGTTTTATTTTTAGTAGACAGGGTTTCACCATGTTGGGCAGGCTGGTCTTGAACTCCTGACCTCAGGTGATCCACCCACTTCGGCCTCCCAAAGTGCTGGGATTACAGGCATGAGCCACCGTACCTAGCCCACATTGACTTTTGATACAGCAAGTATTTCTTGCTATGGCTCTGTATAATAGAGGTGAGTAACTTGGTTGAAGGAATTGTTTGCCCTGTTCATCTCTCTAGACCCGGCCAATGTCATTCCCGGCACACAATCTTTTTTTTTCTTGAGATGGAGTCTCGCTCTGTTGCCCAGACTGGAGTGCAGTGGTGCAATCTTGGCCCACTGCAACCTCTGCTACCCAGGTTCAAGCGATTCTCCTGCCTCAGCCTCCCAAATAGCTGGGAGTACAGGTGTGTGCCACCATGCCCAGCTAATTTTTTGTATTTTAGTAGAGACAGGGTTTCACCGTGTTATTCAGGATGGTCTGGATCTCCTAACCTCGTGATCCGCCCGCCTCGGCCTCCCAAAGTGCTGGGATGACAGGTGTGAGCCACTGTGCCTGGCCTAGCACACAATCTTGACAAAGAATTTCGGTGCGACTTGGGGTACTGTGGTGCCTGCTCTATCATCATGCTTCAGCAGGAAATGTGGGTGAATAGTGCCTGGTGGCATGGCAGGTAAAGAAATGTTTTTTGTTTTTTTTTTTTTTTGAGACAGTCTTGCTCTGTCACCCAAGCTGGAGTGCAGTGGCGCGATCTTGGCTCACTGCAAGCTCCATCTCCCGGGTTCACGCCATTCTGCCTCAGCCTCCCCAGTAGCTGGGAATACAGGTGCCCGCCACACGCCCGGCTAATTTTTTGTATTTGTAGTAGAGACAGGGTTTCACCGTGTTAGCCAGGATGGTCTCGATCTCCTGACCTTATGATCCACCCGCCTTGGCCTCCCAAAGTGCTGGGATTACGGGCGTGAGCCACCGCACCCAGCCGCGGGTAAAGAAATTTATGAAGACAATCGTAGGTAAAGGAAGGCAGATTTATTGGAGAAAGTAGGAAAAGACATTGGCAGAGAGACCCATTGGCAGAGCGGGCAGGTTGTCATGAGAGTAGCTCACTGCCAGGAGACCAAAGCTTCCTGCAGATTTTATAGAATAGGGCTTGGGCTGATTGATAATGTCAACAGGGGGTTTAACTTGCAGTCTTCTTTCAGCAGAAGTGTTTGATAAACTGAGGCGTTTCATGGCAAACAGGGAGTTTGTGAGCTCTGTGTGTGATCTGGCCAGGAAGGCCAAACATCTTGGGCCGTATCTCCTGGACCATAAAAGCAGACCTGGCCCAGTGCAGTGGTTCACGCCTGTAATCCCAGCACTTTGGGAGGCTGAGGTGGGTGGATCACCTGAGGTCAGCAGTTCTAGACTGGCCTGGCCAACATGGCGAAACCCCGTCTCTACTAAAAATACAAAAATTAGCCTAGACGCAGTGGCACATGCCTGTAATTCCAGTTACTTGGGAAGCTGAGGCAGGAGAATCGCTTGAACCTGGGAGGCGGAGGTTGCAGTGAGCTGAGATTGCACCACTGCACTCCAGCCTGGGCAACAGAGTGAGACTGTCTCAAACAGACCTATAGCTGACCTGTTTCCTCTTGTTTGTATGCCCTGAACCATGGAGGAAAGCTTATTTATTTATTTTATTGAGATGGAGTCTTGCTCTGTTGCCCAGGGTGGAGTGCAGTAATGCGATCTCTTACTACAACCTCCACCTCCCAGGTTCAAGCAATTCTCGAGCCTCTTGGCCTCCCAAGTAGCTGAGATTACAGGCATGCGCCACCACGCCTGGCTAATTTTTGCATTTTTAGTAGAGATGGGGTTTCTGTGTTGGCCAGGCTGGTCTCGAACTCCTGAGCTCAAGTGATCCACTCACCTCAGCCTCCCAAAGTTCTGGGATTATAGGCATGAGCCACCACACCTGGCCGGAAAACACATTTGTAGCTTATTTGCTTTATGTGATCCCGCACCCCCCCCCCCCCCCCCCCCCACCATCAGCCTGACTCCTTTTCTCTAACTGGGACTCCACAGGAAATACACCTGATGTTGTGTCAAGCTCACATGAGTTTGTATTTTGTAGCGTTTACAGAAACGAAAGGAAATGTCATCTGCCTGGGTAAAGAAGTCTTTAAAGGAAAAAAGCCAGGTCTGTACCATATCTTCCTGCAGGGAGCTTGGGATCAGGTTTCTCTTTATAAACTTGAAGTCCTCTTAACTTTCCTATGTAACACAAAGCATTTATTTATGTATGTATGTATCGAGACGGAGTTTTGCTCTTGTTGCCCAGGCTGGAGTGCCGTGGCGTGATCTCGACTCACTGCAACCTCCGCCTCCCAGGTTCAAGCAATTCTCCTGCCTCAGCCTCACGAGTAGCTGGGATTACAGGCATGCGCCACCATGACTGGCTAATTTTTTATTTTTAGTAGAGACAAGGTTTCTTCATGTTGGTCAGGCTGGTGTTGAGCTCCCAATGTCAGGTGATCTGCCTGCCTCGGCCTCCCAAAGGGCTGGGATTACAGGCATGAGCCACTGCGCCTGGCCAACACAAGGCATTTTGTTATTTTGGTTTTCCCTATGGGTAACTGATTGCATCCTCTCTCCCTTCCCTCCTCACCAATGATAAAGACAAAGACAATAGGTGCAGGTATATGTTGAAGACGAAGTTCCGGGAGATGTGGAAGAGCTGGCCTGGAGACAGCAAAGAGGTCCAGGTTATGGCTGAGAGATACAAGATGCTGATCCCATTCAGCAACCCCAGGGTGCTTCCCGGGCCCTTCTCATACACGGTGGTGCTGTATGGTCCTGCAGGCCTTGGGAAAACCACGCTGGCCCAGAAACTAATGCTAGACTGGGCAGAGGACAACCTCATCCACAAATTCAAATATGCGTTCTACCTCAGCTGCAGGGAGCTCAGCCGCCTGGGCCCGTGCAGTTTTGCAGAGCTGGTCTTCAGGGACTGGCCTGAATTGCAGGATGACATTTCACACATCCTAGCCCAAGCACGGAAAATCTTGTTCGTGATTGATGGCTTTGATGAGCTGGGAGCCGCACCTGGGGCGCTGATTGAGGACATCTGCAGGGACTGGGAGCAGAAGAAGCCGGTGCCCGTCCTCCTGGGGAGTTTGCTGAACAGGGTGATGTTACCCAAGGCCGCCCTGCTGGTCACCACGCGGCCCAGGGCCCTGAGGGACCTCCGGATCCTGGCGGAGGAGCCGATCTACCTAAGGGTGGAGGGCTTCCTGGAGGAGGACAGGAGGGCCTATTTCCTGAGGCACTTTGGAGACGAGGACCAAGCCATGCGTGCCTTCGAGCTGATGAGGAGCAACGCGGCCCTGTTCCAGCTGGGCTCGGCCCCCGCGGTGTGCTGGATCGTGTGCACAACTCTGAAGCTGCAGATGGAGAAGGGGGAGGACCTGGTCCCCACCTGCCTCACCCGCACGGGGCTGTTCCTGCGCTTCCTCTGCAGCCGGTTCCCGCAGGGCGCACAGCTGCGGGGCGCGCTGCGGACGCTGAGCCTCCTGGCCGCGCAGGGCCTGTGGGCGCAGACGTCCGTGCTCCACCGAGAGGATCTGGAAAGGCTCGGGGTGCAGGAGTCCGACCTCTGTCTGTTCCTGGACGGAGACATCCTCCGCCAGGACACGGTCTCCAAAGGCTGCTACTCCTTCATCCACCTCAGCTTCCAGCAGTTTCTCACTGCCGTGTTCTATGCCCTGGAGAAGGAGGAGGAGGAGGATAGGGACGGCCACACCTCGGACATTGGGGACGTACAGAAGCTGCTTTCCGGAGCAGAAAGACTCAGGAACCCCGACCTGATCCAAGCAGGCTACTACTCCTTCGGCCTCGCTAACGAGAAGAGAGCCAAGGAGTTGGAGGCCACTTTTGGCTGCCGGATGTCACCGGACATCAAACAGGAATTGCTGCGATGCGACATAAGTTGTAAGGGTGGACATTCAACGGGGACAGACCTGCAGGAGCTCCTCGGCTGTCTGTACGAGTCTCAGGAGGAGGAGCTGGTGAAGGAGGTGATGGCTCAGTTCAAAGAAATATCCCTGCACTTAAATGCAGTAGACGTTGTGGCATCTTCATTCTGCGTCAAGCACTGTCGAAACCTGCAGAAAATGTCACTGCAGGTAATAAAGGAGAATCTCCCAGAGAATGTCACTGCGTCTGAATCAGACGCCGAGGTTGAGAGGTGAGAACCGTTTCACTCTACCAGTCGTTCCATCTTTAGCCTCATCCCGTGCACCCTTAGGAAGAGGCCAGAGCCTCCTATACACTGTGGCTTAGGGTCAGGAATTCCCTCTTGTTGGACTCTTTGTTTGTTTTTGTTTTGAGATGGAGTCTTGCTCTGTCGCCCAGGCTGGAGCGCAGTGGCGCGATCTTGGCTCACTGCAACCTCTGCCTCCCGGGTTCAAGTGATTCTTCTGCCTCAGCCTCCTGAGTAGCTGGGACTACAGGCGCCTGCCACCTTGCCCGGCTAATTTTTATATTTTCATTAGAGACGGGATCTCAGCATGTTGGCCAGTCTGGTCTTGAACTCCGCCTGACCTCAGGTGATCCACCTGCCTCAGCCTCCCAAAGTGGGATTACGGGCATGATTCACCATGCCCGGCCCAAATATATTTTTTTAAGACAGGGTCTTGCTGTGTTGCTCAGGCTGGAGTACAGTGGTGAAATCAGCTCACTGCAGCCTCAAACTTCTGGGTTCAAGTGATGTTCCTGAGTACCTGGGATGACAGGTATTAAGTGTGCACCATCATGCCCAGCTAACTTAAGTGGGGGTTTTTTTTGTTTTTGTTTTTTGTTTTTTTTTTTGGAAAGACAAAATCTCACTATGTTGTCCAGGCTGGTCTTGAACTCCCAAAGCACTGAGATTACAGGCATGAGTTACCACACGCCCTGCCTGAATATTTCTTATTGATATGTATAGATATGTATATTCCCAATCTTTTTTTTTTTTTTTTTTTTTTTTTTTGAGACGGAGTTTCACTCTTTTTCCCAGGTCGGAGTGAAGTGGCTCGATCTCGGCTCACTGCAACCTCCGCCCCACCAGGTTCAATGATTCTCCTGCCTCAGCCTCATGAGTAGCTGGGATTACAGCCACCCACGACCATGCCCAGCTAATTTTTGTACTTTTAGTAGAGACGGGGTTTCACTATGTTGGCCAGGCAGGTCTCGAACTCCCAACCTCAGGTGATCCACCCGCCTCAGCTTCACAAAGTGCTAGGATTATAGGCGTGAGTCACCGTGCCCGGTCTATATTCTCTATCTTTTATCAATGATGTGCTTAGCATTTTAACTTATTTTTACCTGCTATTGGATTTTTGTCTAAGAATAGGTTCTTTCTCCTCTGATGCTTCTTGGGTGTTGAGTTGTTTGATGGTGGTACTAATAAGTGATTACATGGTCCAGCTTTCAATTACACTCATTCGTCAGGGGTATATGCCCAGAGAAACCCTAAATACTTCAGCCGTGATGGACACACATTTGGTGTAACCCCCTTCTTCTCTTCCCTATAGATCCCAGGATGATGAGCACATGCTTCCTTTCTGGACGGACCTTTGTTCCATATTTGGATCAAATAAGGATCTGGTGGGTCTAGCAATCAATGATAGCTTTCTCAGTGCCTCCCTAGTAGGGATCCTGTGTGAACAAGTAGCCTCTGACACCTGTCATCTCCAGAGAGTGGTGTAAGTAGAAACTAATTCATGAACTAAAATCCTTAGGGTGTGAAAATGGCACAATGTTAACATTGGAGCAATATGCAGATTCCTGTACTAGACTCTTAAGTGCTCAAGACACGGAATTGAGAGAGTCCTGTCCTTAAATTTATTTTGTGGGATAATCGTATAAAGTAATTTCTAGGGGCTGGGCATGGTGGTTCACACTTGTAATTCCAACACTTCGGGAGGCCGAGGCAGACAGATCACTTGAGGTCAGGAGTTCGAGACCAGCCTGGCCAACATGACAAAACCCTGCCTCTACTAAAAATACAAAAATTATCCAGGCATGGTGGCAGGCACCTGTAATATCAGCTACTTGGGAGGCTGAGGCAGGAGAATTACTTGAACCCAGGAGGCGGAGGTTGCAGTGAACCGAGATCCTGCCACTGGACTCCAGTCTGAGTGACAGAGTGAGACTCCGTCTCAAAAAAAAAGAAAAAGAAAAAAAGGGCCGGGCACAATGGCTCACGCCTGTAGTCCCAGCACTTTGGGGGCCCAAGGCGGGGGGGATCACTTGAAGTCAGGAGTTCAAGACCAGCCTGGCCAAGATGGTGCAAGACCCTGTCTCTATGAAAAATACAAAAATTTGCCAGGTGTGGTGGCAGGTGCCTATAATCCCAGCTACTCCGGATGCTGAGGGTAGGAGTCACTTGAATCCGGGAGGCAGAGTTTGCTTTGCAGTGAGCCGAGATCGCGCCACTGCACTCCAGCCTGGGCAACAGAGTGAGACTCCATCTCAAAGAAAAAAAAAATCTGTAAAGATGGACAAAAATTTAAACGTGGAAAAAATAGTTCCTAAAGTTTAAATATATCGAGCCCCTGGTTTCCATTTAAGTACGATGCAGGTGTACACACTAAAGATTTCACTTTCGTTCTCTTTTCCCTAGGTTCAAAAACATTTCCCCAGCTGATGCTCATCGGAACCTCTGCCTAGCTCTTCGAGGTCACAAGACTGTAACGTATCTGACCCTTCAAGGCAATGACCAGGATGATATGTTTCCCGCATTGTGTGAGGTCTTGAGACATCCAGAATGTAACCTGCGATATCTCGGGTATATCTCTTAATCATTAAAATCCTTCATCATACAAACATAAGCTACCACAAGCTTATGTGGCAATTTTGTGTAAATAAGAAAAAGCTCGTTATTCTGACTAGAAACAGTACTAAGGGCAGATGACCCAGGATGCAGCATGGGCTGAACTTGAGTTTCTACTTGCCTTGAACAGTAAACACCCTGGACAACCATACGTGAGGACCCTGAATCCAAAGAAACTCCCAGAATCTTTATCATCTTTTTTTTTTTTTTTTTAATGGAGTCTTGCTCTGTTGCCCAGGCCAAAGTGCAATGGCACGATCTTGGCTCACTGCAACCTCTGTCTCCTGGGTTCAAGTAATTCTGCTGCCTCAGCCTCCCAAGTTGCTGGGATTACAGGCACCCGCCACCACACCCGGCTAATTTTTGTGCATTTAGTGGAGCTGGTTTCGCCACATTGCCAGGCTGGTCTCGAACTCATGACCTCAGGTGACCTGCCCCCCCTCAGGCTCCCAAAGTGCTGGGATTATAGGCGTGAGCCACCATGCCCAGCCAGAGTCCTTATGTTTTGGTTTTGGTTTTGGTTTTGGTTTTTTCTTTTTCTTTTTTCTTTTTGAGATAGAGTCTTGCTCTGTCACCCAGGCTGGAGTGCATTGGTATGATCTCAGGTCACTGCAGCCTCCACCTCCCAGGTTCAAGTGATTCTCCTGCCTCAGCCTCCTGAGTAGCTGGGATTACAGGTGCACACCACCACACCTGGTTAATTTTTGTATTATTAGTAGAGATGGAGTTTTACCACATTGGCCAGGCTGGTCTCGAACTCATGACCTCAGGTGATCCACCCCACCCCCACCCCCACCCTGCCGTCGGCCTCCCAAAGTGAGGCATGAGCCACCGTGCCCAGCCCAGAATCTTTATCTTCTATCAGAGATCATTCACTCATGGTTCATGCTTCTCC
This sequence comes from Gorilla gorilla gorilla, assembly GCF_029281585.2. Lineage (NCBI taxonomy): Eukaryota > Metazoa > Chordata > Mammalia > Primates > Hominidae > Gorilla > Gorilla gorilla. The sequence goes on from NC_073244.2 coordinate 66,985,152, forward strand.
TGTATGATGATTCAGAATACCAGCTATTGACATTTTTCAAGCAAGAACCCTTCAGGAACATCAAGTTGCCCCTTTTCTGTTAGTCCTCTGGTTTGAGAGCTCTCCCCTTGGGAAGCTGTCCAGTGGCTGCCCAGGTGATGAGAACCTACATGCATCATGGGGTTCCATGAAGCCTCACTTGGCCACACTGGTGTAGTAGGTGGTCATTGGCCTCAAATTATTGCCCTGGGCCAGGCGCAGTGGCTCACGCCTGGGAGGCCAAGGTGGGTGGATCACTTGAGGTCAGGAGTTCAAGACCGGCCTGGTCAACATGGTGAAACTCTGTCTCTACTAATAATACAAAAATTAGCTGGGCATGTTGGTGCACGCCTGTAGTCCCAGCTACTCAGGAGGCTGAGGCAGGAGCATCATTTGAACCTGAGAGGCGGAGGTTGCAGTGAGCTGAGATCACACCACCGCACTCCAGTCTGGGCAACAGTGCGAGACTGTCTCAAAAAAAAAAAAAAAAATCTTGGCTGGGTGCGGTAGCTCATGCCTGTAATCCCAGCACTTTGGGAGGCCAAGGCAGGTGGATCACAAGGTCAGGAGTTCAAGACCAGCCTGGCCAACATGGTGAAACCCCATGTCTACTAAAAATACAAAAACATTAGCCGGGCTTGGTGGCGCGTGCCTGTAATCCCAGCTACTCGTGGAGGCTGATGCAAGAGAATTGCTTGAACCTAGGAGGCAGAGGTAGCAGTGAGCCAAGATCACGCCATTGCACTCCAGCCTGGGCAACAGAGCAAAACTCCATCTCGAGGACAGAAAAAAAATTGATTGCTCTGGCTCTACTGATACAATCTTAGGCTGCTTAATGGGATCTTCTCAGTTGAATAGGATGCTGTACATCTCACAGGTATTGGAAGGTTGAATGAAACCAAGCACATGCATTCAATAGTGGCTGCTGTCATTACTAACCGTTGCAATTACCCTCTTTTCTTTTTGCCTGAGAATAATGGGATGCAGGGTGAGGGGGAATATTGGGTGAATTAAAGATTTGGGTCACTAATTTCTTTCTTTTTTTCTCGAGATATAGTCTTGCTCTGTCTCCTAGGCTGGAGTGCAGTGCCACAATCTTGGTTCACTGCAACCTCTGCCTCCCGGGTTCAAGTGATTCTTCTCCGTCAACCTCCCAAGTAGCTGGGATTACAGGCACCCACCTGTATTTTTGTATTTCTAGTATTTTGTATTTCTAGTAGAGACAGGGTTACGCCATGCTGGTGGCCAGGGTGGTCTCAAACTCCTGACCTCGGGCAATCCACCACACCCAGCTAATTTTTGGTATATTTAGTAGAGCCGGGGTTTCACCGTGTTGGCTGGGCTGGTCTCAAACTCCTGACCTCAAGTGACATCCATCTTCCAAAATGCTGGGATTACAGCCATGTGCCACCACGCCCAGCTAATTCTTATATTTTTAGGAGAAATGGGGTTTCATCATGTTGTCCCGGCTGGTCTTACACTCCTGGCCTCATGATCCACCTGCCTTGGCCTGCCAAAGTCCTGGGATTACAGGCATGAGCCACACTGTGCCCAGCCACTCATTTCTTACGAATTTATTCTAACACATTTTCCGGATGAACAGAGCACCTTGAAACAGGTTTAGTGGGCTGGGTATGGTGGCTCCTGCCTGTAATCCCAGTACTTTGGGAGGCCTAGGCTGGTGTATCGCTTGAAGTCAGGAGTTTTTTGTTTTGAGACGGAGTCTTGCTCTGTCGCCCAGGCTAGACTGCAGTGGAGTGATCTCGGCTCACTGCAACCTCTGCCTCCTGGGTTCAAGTGATTCTCTTGCCTCAGCCTCCTGAGTAGCTGGGACTACAGGCACGTGTCACCACGCCCATCTAACTTTTGTATGTTTAGTAGAGCCGGGGTTTCACCATGTTGGCCAGGATGGTCTCAAACTCCTGACCTCCTGATCTGCCCACCTCGGCCTCCCAAAGTGCTGGGATTACAGGCATGAGCCATTGCCCAGGCCAAAATTAGGAGTTTGAGACCAGCCTGGCCAACATGGTAAAACCCGATCTCTACTAAAAAATACAAAAATTAGCCAGGCAAGATGGCATTTGCCTGTAATCCCAGCTACTCAGGAGGCTGAGGCGGGAGAATCTCTTGAATCCAGGAGGCAGAGGTTGCTGTGAGCTGAGATCGCGCCACTACACTCCAGCCAGGGCAACAGAGCATAAATAACTCCCTTTCAAAAAACCAAACAATGAAACATAGGTTAGCGGAGTCTGCATCCAACATTAGAGTCAGATTGACTAAGTTCTGTATTTCCAGCTGATTCCTGGGCGATGTTGGTGCCACTGGTCTGACCACCCTTTGACAACTGCTGCTCCAGATAATTCAAGTCGGGGTATAACACAACCAGTGAGATGTAAACCAAAGACGATTCCGCGGTTAGATTCTCAAGAATGACTTGTTCTGCCGGGCGCGGTGGCTCACGCCTGTCATCCCAGCACTTTGGGAGGCCGAGGTGGGCAGATCACCTGAGGTTGGGAGTTTGAGACCAGCCTGACCAACATGGAGAGACCCCCACCTCTACTGAAAATACAAAATTAGCTGGGCATGGTGGTGCATGCCTGCAGTCCCAGCTACTGGGGAGGCTGAGGTAGGAGAATCACTTGAACCCAGGAGGCAGAGGTTGCTGTGAGCCGAGATTGCGCCACCTGGGCAACAAGAGTGAGACTCAGTCTCAAAAAAAAAAAAAAAAAAAAAAAATGACGTGGTCCTGTTTCTCCCACAGGTTGGTGTCTTGTTCCGCTACCACTCAGCAGTGGGCTGATCTCTCCTTGGCCCTTGAAGTCAACCAGTCCCTGACGTGCGTAAACCTCTCCGACAATGAGCTTCTGGATGAGGGTGCTAAGTTGCTGTACACAACTTTGAGACACCCCAAGTGCTTTCTGCAGAGGTTGTCGTAAGTCTCTCCTTTCTTCCAGAGCAGCTGTGCTTTCGATCTGGGGCCACAGACGAGCAATGGTCATGCCTGACTTGGCTGTATGGAACCTCTTGCTGATGTGAACACCTGTTCCCATGTTTAGATCCAGGCCGATGGCCTGTGAATTTTGTTCTTCTCTCATTCCTATTCCTTCATAGGATCACCAGTGCATGATAGAAGGTGGGGAGTTCACAAGAAGGGGCTTTTGGATGCTGGCACTTGTGGAGCTAGCCGGGAAGGTTGAAGTTGGAAATGTCAACCGTGTTGCCATTTGTGATTCTTTTGTAGGTTGGAAAACTGTCACCTTACAGAAGCCAATTGCAAGGACCTTGCTGCTGTGTTGGTTGTCAGCCGGGAGCTGACACACCTGTGCTTGGCCAAGAACCCCATTGGGAATACAGGGGTGAAGTTTCTGTGTGAGGGCTTGAGGTACCCCGAGTGTAAACTGCAGACCTTGGTGTAAGTCCGTGCTGGCTGCCTGTGTGCGTGGGTGTATATGCACACGCCCCCCAACCTCCGGGTTTGAGTAGGGTGGTTATGAGAACACTTAATTCCTCTAAAAGTTCCAAGCATGATGCTAATGACAACTGGTAAGACCTGGGGAGATGATGGTAGGAAAAAAGTATAAGTCGTAGTAGTAGTAATATTCTATAGGGATTTGGGGAATGTAGCTGGTTTTCAGGGTTTTTTTTTTTTCCTCTTTATGTATGTATGTATGTTAGAGATGGGATCTCGCCATGTTGCCTAGGCTGGTCTCAAACTCCTGAGCTCAAGAGATCTGCCTGCCTTGGCCTCCCAAAGTGCTAGAATTACAGGCATGAGCCATGTCACCCCATGCTGTGTTTTCTCTTAATCTGTGTTCTTAGAACTATAACTGTAACATAAATTGCATGCAATTGGTTGTAAATGGAATTCATTTACTTATTTTTTAATGAATGATTTGCAAATCAGGTAGTCTTCTGGGCCAGTGTACGCTCAGACTCCCAATGGAAGCTATTGGAAGCTACATGCTCAATGTGATCCTCCTGTTAATACTAAAATCACAGGACACGTGGCCTGGCACAGTGGTTCACGCCTATAATCCCAGCACCTTGGGAGGCCGAAGCAAGGCAGATCCCTTGAGGGCAGGAGTTCAAGACCAGCCTGCCCAACATGGTGAAACATTGTCTCTCTACTAAAAATACAAAAATTAGTCACGCATGGTGGGACATGCCTGTAATCCCAGTTACTCAGGAGGCTAAGGCAGGAGAATCACTTGAACCCGGGAGGTGGAGGTTGCAGTGAGCTGAGATGGCACCACTGAAGTCCAGTCTGGCCAATAGAGCAAGACTCTCTCAAAAAAAAAAAAAATTATAGGACAAATCTTTAGAAAGGAATTGGGGCCTGGCATGGTGGCTCATGCCTGTAATCTCAGCACTTTAGGAGGCGGGCAGAACACCTGAGGTCAGGAGTTTGAGACCAGCCTGGCTGATGCAGTGAAACCCTGACTCTACTAAAAATACAAAAATTAGCTAGGCGTGGTGGTATGGTCCTGTAATCCCAGCTACTTGGGAGGCTGAGGCAGGAGAATCGCTTGAAGTCGGGAGGTTGCAGTGAGCCGAGATCGTGCCAGCCTGGGTGACAGAATGAGATTGTCTCAAAAAAAAAAAAAAAAAAAATTGTATCTGCACTGATGGTTTCTGTTCAGAGATTCGATTTTATGTTAACATCTCTGGTATTTTTTTTTTTCTTTTTAAGATGGAGTTTTACTCTTGCCCACTCTGGCAATGGCATGATCTAGGCTCACTGCAACCTCCGGCTTCAAGGAGGTTGATTGTCCTGCCTCAGCCTCCCGAGTAGCTGAGATTACAGGCACTCACCACCACGCCGGGCTAATTTTTATATTTTTAGTAGAGACGGGATTTCACCATGTTGGCCAGGCTGGTCTCGAACTGACCTCATGATCCGCCCGCCTCAGCCTCCCAAAGTGCTGGGATGACAGGCGTGAGCCACTGCGTCCAGCCATACATATCTCTGGTATTCTTTGTCACTAACATCACCTCCACCAGTTAGGAACTGTCCTCTTCCTATGAAGTAACTAATCTAGGATATGCACCTGGCATCTGAAAACTACCCACTTAAATTTAATGACATATTCAGTTCATGGCTGGAGACGATGAGTAGAAGGAAAGGATTCTTCCCACACCCACTATATCTAGGCCCTGAAACACTAAAAAAGAAGTCCCACGAGCAGTGAGATGTCACCCACTCACTAACTGTATCTTCAAATGAATGTCTAGTTTTTTTGGTTGTGTGGGGGTGTGGTGTGTGGTGTGTGTGGTATTTTTTTGGGGGGGGGGGGGGGGGTTTCTTTTTTTTTTTTTTCTGGTTTTTTTTTTTTGATAGTCTTGCTCTGTCGCCCAGGCTGGAATGCAGTGGCTCCATCTCAGCTCACTGCAACCTCCACCTCCTGAGTTCAGGTGATTCTCCTGCCTCAGCCTCCCAGGGATTAAGGTGCATGCCACCACGCCCAGCTAACTTCTGTATTTTTAGTAGAGACGAGTTTTCACCATGTTGGTCAAGCTGGTCTCGAATTCCTGACCTCAGGTGATCCACCCACCTCAGCCTCCCAAAGTGCTGGGATTACAGGTGTGAGCCACCGTGCCGGCCCCCTCAATTCAACTTTTTGATCCATGCCCCTATTTTGCTAAGTTGTCAACTTCCCTTTAGTCTTATGTGGGTTTTCCTCCATTACAGTCATGGAAGTTTCTAGAAGGCCGGATAGGGTCTTTGAGAGGCCGAGGCAGGTGGATCATGAGGTCAGGAGTTCAAGACCAGCCTGGCCAACATGGTGAAACCCTGTCTTTACTAAAAATACAAAAATTAGCCAGGCGTGGTATCGGAGCCTGTAATCCCAGCTTACTTGGGAGGGTGAGGCAGAGAATTGCTTGAACCTGGGAGTCGGAGGTTGCAGTGAGCTGAGATTGTGCCACTGTACTCCAGCCTGGGTGTCAGAGCGAGACTGTCTCAAAAAAAAAAAAAAAAAAAGTTTCTATACATTCATAAAGTTTCAAGATTTGGGGGTGTGTTTTCACTCCTCCATCATCATGGACTCCAATCTGCCATCTATTTCCAAGGCCCTTCCAGGTCCTGTGTCCCTCAGCTAGTGGTATGCTTCACTTGGGACCCAGAGATACATGGGCATTATAGTTCAAATTATAATTAAGTTTAGAACTCTATTGAGACAGAAGAAAGAAAACAGAGCTAAGGTGAAATATCTCTGATAATCTGTGTTGGTTAATATCTAGGATCCTAGTACCAGATATGTTGGAATGTGAGCTGGTGTCTTCTGCCTGTAAGACACTACCTCTCTAGCAACTGAATTTAGGAAATACAATCGTAATCCCAGCACGTTAGGGAGGCCAGGGTGGGCAGATCGTCTGAGGTCGGGAGTTCAAGACCAGCCTGGCCAACATGGGGAAACCCTGTCTCTACTAAAAATACAAAACTTAGCTGGGTGTGGTGGCACGCGCATGTGTGTACACACACACACACCCCTGTAATCCCAGCTACTCGGAAGGCTGGGGCACAAGAATCGCGTGAACCCAGGAGGCGGAGGTTGAAGTGAGCCACCGTGCCCGCTGAGAATCCTTTTTACTTCTCCAACTTCTGTTGGCCACCTGCATTCCTTGGCTTGTGGCCCTTCCTCAAGCAGAGCATCTTCAAACGTTGCCCTGGCTCCCTTATCATGTCACCTCCTGCTGGCTTTGACTCTCAGCTCCCTCTTATGAGGATCCCTGTGATTGCTGGACCTACCCAAATAAACCAGGATATAAACCATCTTAAGATGTTCAGTCACCTCTACGAGGTCCCTTTTGCTCGCAGGTGCCAAGAGTTGGGACTTGGACATCTTTAGGGGAGGCCATTCTTCTGTCCACCACACCACCCCATGATTCCATTTCCATGTCACCACTGTCTCTAAGTGTGTCTAACCCACGGCTCAAGAGTCGAAGGTGCATCACACCAGTGAGAACTCACAGGTTCGGGTTTGCTTTCTTCCTGTGGTTGATTTCTAGGCTTTGGAACTGCGACATAACTAGCGATGGCTGCTGCGATCTCGCAAAGCTTCTTCAAGAAAAATCAAGCCTATCGTGTTTGGATCTGGGGCTGAATCACATAGGAGTTAAGGGAATGAAGCTCCTGTGTGAGGCTTTGAGGAAACCACTGTGCAACTTGAGATGTCTATGGTGAGTTGAGTTATAAGTTCAACTTCCTATACTTACACCTTACTGAATCTGTGGCTAGTGTAAAATAATCAGTGAAGCCGACTTCCCAAGTTATGTAATTGAGAGGACCTTTATAGAGTCGATCGAGCATTTACTAGGATGGTTAAAGGAATGAGTTCTAGTCTATGTCTAAGTTTTTTTTTTTTTTTTTTCTTGAAGTTTTGCCCTTGTCACATAGACTGGAGTGCAGTGGCGTGATCTTGGCTCACTGCAACCTCCGCCTCCCAGGTTCAAGGAATTCTCTTGCTTCAGCTTCCCGAGTAGCTGGGATTACAGGCGCCCGCCACCATGCCCAGCTAATTCTGGTATTTTTAGTAGAGACAGGTTTTCACCATGTTGAAGGTTCATCTCAAACTCCTGACCTCAGGTGATCCGCCCATCTTGGCCTCCCAAAGTGCTGGGATTACAGGCGTGAGCCACTGCGCCCGGCCCTATGTCTAAGTTCTAGTCTGTGTCATGCAAAGAACACCTGTGAAATTTTAAGGATACAGTGCCTCAAGCCATTCAGCCAAAAGCCACTGCCCAGCACCCCACATTCAGAGAGGTGGGAATTGGGCCAGGCACAGTGGCTCACACCTGTATCCCAGCACTTTGGGAGGCCGAAGCGGGCGAATCACTTAAGATCAGGAGCTCAAGACCAGCCTGGCCAACTTGGTGAAACTCCATCTCTACCAAAAATATAAAAATTAGCCGAGCGTAGTAGTGGGTGCCTCTTTTTTTTTTTTGTGAGACAGTTTCACTCTTGTTGCCCAGGCTGTAGTGCAATGGCGCGATCTCAGCTCACTGCAACCTCCACCTCCTGGGTTCAAGTGATTCTCCTGCCTTAGCCTCCCATGTAGCTGCAAATAAACAGGCATGTGCCACCATGCCTGGCTAATTTTGTATTTTTAGTAGAGACGGGGTTTCTCCATGTTGGTCAGGCTGGTCTCGACCTCCCGACCTCAGGTGAGAGCCACCGTGCCCAGCCAGTAGGCGCCTTTAATCCCAGCTACTTGGGAGGCTGAGGCAGGAGAATCACTTGAACCCTGGAGGCGGAGGTTGCAGTGAGCTGAGATCCTGTCACTACACTCCATCCTGGGCGACAAGAGCGAGACTCCATCTCAGGAAAAAATGAAAAAAAGAGGTAGGAATTAGACATCGTGCCAGAAAATGCTGGCTCTATCAGCAGGTGAGTGGTCTCAACTTGGCTATCTTACAAATCCCTTGTGAGTTAGCTACAATCAGATGCACTTGAACCTGGAATCCTACCTGGGAGGCAATCTTAAAAGAATTTGACTCCGGATGGGCAAGGTGGCTCATGCCTGTAATCCCGGCATTTTGGGAGTCCAAGGCAGGTAGATTGCTTGAGGCCAAGAATTTAAGAACAGCCTGGCCAACACAATGAAGCCCTGTCTCTACTGAAAGTACAAAAATCAGCTGAGCGTGGCTGTGTACCTCTGCTCCCAGTTACTCGGGAGGCTGAGGTGGGAGGATCACTTGAGCCTGGGAGGAAGAAGTTACAGTGAACTGAGATCACGTCACCTCACTCCAGCCTGGGTGACAGTGAGATCCTGTCTCAAAAAAAAAAAAAAAAAAAAAAACAAAGGCGCCTTTTTAATCACTCACTGACACGTGTAGAGGAGCAAAAAGTTTGAGTTGCTGGTTGGCCCAGGAGGTCAAGGCTGCAGTGAGCCAAGATGGCGTTACCACACTCCAGCCTGGGCAACCGAGTGAGACCATGTTTCAAAAAATAAAGTGGCCGGGTGCAGTGGCTCATGCCTGTAATTCCAGCACTTTGGGAGGCCGAGGCAGGTGGATCACCTAAGATCAGGAGTTCGTAGACCAGCCTGTCTCTACTAAAGAGACAGGTGAAACCCTGTCTCTCTAAAACCACAAAAATCAGGCGGGCATGGTGGCACCTAGCTATAATCTCATCTACTTGGAGGTACGAGAACTGCTTGAATCCAGGAGGCGGAGGTTACAGTGAGCCGAGATCATGCCACAGCACTCCAGCCTTGGCAAGAGAGCAAGACTGTCTCAAAGAATAACTTCAAAGATGGAAGTTATTTAACCTCTCTGCTCAAAAGCCTCAGTGCTTCCCTATGTCAATCCAGGTAAAATCCTATATTGACGATGGCTTCAGGGTGTTCTGTGAGCTGGCCACCGCTTACCTATGACCTCATCTTGACAATCCTCCCTGTCTCACTCATGCCGGCTGCCTGGATGTTCTATTTCATGTGTCAATCACATGTATCTTCAGGGCCTCTGCACAAGCTATTTCTCTGCCTGGAGAACTCCCCACCCCCGAGCTCTATGACTCGGTCTCTTCACCCCCTCACCTCCAACCATTGTAGCCAGAACCCCCAGTTATTCCCTGTACCCCTTGCCCTTCATAACCCCTCATCGCCTCCATATTTTCCGGTTAGCAGATGAGCCCTGAGGGCGGAGACGTTTTGTTTGTTTTTTGAGACTGGAGTCTCGCTCTGTCACTCAGGCTGGAGTGCGATGGTGCGATCTCGGCTCACTGCAACCTCCGCCTCCTGGGTTCAAGCGATTCTCCTGCCCCAGCCTCCTGAGTAGCTGGGACTACAGGTGCCTGTCACCACGCCCAGCTAACTTTTGTATTTTTAGTAGAGACACGGTTTTACCATGTTAGGTTGGTCTTGAACTCCTGACCTCAGGTGATCCATCCACCTCGGCCTCCCAAAGTGCTGGGATTACAGGCGTGAACCACCGTGCCCGGCCTGAGACTTCTGTTGGTCATGCAGATCCCCAACACACGAGGGTGGGCTTGGCTTGCAGGAGGGCATCGATCAGCACTGGCTGCATTAACGTGTTGATTCCTGTGTTTCCCCAGGTTGTGGGGATGTTCCATCCCTCCGTTCAGTTGTGAAGACCTCTGCTCTGCCCTCAGCTGCAACCAGAGCCTCGTCACTCTGGACCTGGGTCAGAATCCCTTGGGGTCTAGTGGAGTGAAGATGCTGTTTGAAAGCTTGACATGTTCCAATGGCACCCTCCGGACACTCAGGTATGATCCATTTACTTCCCCATCAGGCTTTCTCCAGAGCGGTAGGTTTAGGGGAAGCATAATGACATGGACCTGCTGTACGAGACTGATCTGGTAGCTGGATTACAGGTTCCCGCCACCACACCCAGCCAATTTCTGTATTTCACTTGGAGAAACGGGGTTTCACCATGTTGGTCAGGCTGGTCTCAAACTCCTGACCTCAGGTGATCCGCCCGCCTCGGCCTCCCGAAGTGCTGGGATTACAGGCATGAGCAACCGCACCCGGCCACCTTTTTTTTTTTTTTTTTTTTCCTTTGAGGCAAGAACTCACTATGTTCCCCAGGCTGGAGTCCAGCAGCACAATGATGGCTCGCTGCAGGCTCGCTCCAGCTCCTGGGCTCAAGCAATCCTCCTGCCTCAGTTCCTGAGTAGCTAGGTTTATAAGCATGAACCATTGCACCCAGCCACGGCTGCTGTCTACCTGCTCATGAGAGCCAGTTGTCACTGGGCTGTGTTTTGTTTGTTGCATTTTGTCAGGGTTTTTGGGTTTTGTTTTGTTTTTTTTTTGTTGTTTCGTTTGTTTGTTTGTTTGTTTTTTCTGAGATGGAGTCTCACTCTGTTGCCCAGGCTGGGGTGCAGTGGTTGCTAACTGCAACCTCCACCTCCCAGGTTCCAGCTATTCTCATGCCTCAGCCTCCCAAGTAGCTGGGATTACAGGCATGCACCACCACACCTAGGTAATTTTTGTATTTTTAGTAGAGACAGGGTTTTGCCATGTTGGCCAGGGTGGTCTCAAACTCCTGACCTCGGTGATTTGCCCACCTCAGCATCCCAAAGTGCTGGGATTACAGGCATGAGCCACCGCACCCGGCCTGAGTTGTATTTTGATACCATGGCATCAAAGAACCAAGAAGCCCCTTCCTAGGAGTGTAGGAAGTTCAGAAATTCTCACAAGCAGTATACTCTACTGCTGGCTTAAAATAATCTTTATGTAGAAGAAACATAGATTACTTGTTTATTTAACATGAATCTCAGCCTAAGATACTTTGTAAGTCAAAAGACATATGGACACTAAGGGTTTTTTTAAGCTTTAAGTTTATTTATTTATTTATTTGGAGACAGAGTTTTACTCTTGTTGCCCAGCCTGGAGCGCAACGGCGCTATCTCGGCTTACTGCAACCTCCACCTCCCGGGTTCAAGAGGTTCTCCTCCCTAAGCCTCCCAAGTAGCTGGGACTACAGGCATGTGCCACCACACCTGGCTAATTCTGTATTTTTAGTAGAGACGGGGTTTCTCCATATTGGTCAGGCTGGTCTCGAACTCCTGACTTCAGGTGACCCGCCTGCCTCAGCCTCCCAAAGTGCTAAGATTACAGGCGTGAGCCGCCATGCCTGGCCTGCATCTCCTCTGTTTAACTGGTACTCTGGGGTCCACCGAGTAGAAGTTGCCAAAGTGGGTGATAGAGCGGGTAAGCAGGTATTAGAGCTATAGCCCAGCTGTACTCAGCAATTCCATTTTCTGTGTATGATAATCAACAAGCATCTCAAACTACACAATGGCTATATACCATTACAAAGTTAACCTGATGTTATGTTTTTCTCTATCATCAGATCAACATGGTTGAGAATAAGAGGAATGAAAAAAAGGATTAAAAAGAGAAATGAAAGTCTTTAATTTTACATTTTATTATTTACTTCATTTATTTTTTAGACAAAAATCTCACTCTATTGCTCAGGCTGGAGTGCAGGGACCCGATCTCAGCTCACTGTAACCTCCGCCTCCCAGGTTCAAGTGATTCTCCTGTGTCAGCCTCCTGAGTAGCTGGGATTATAGGGACGCACCATCACACCCAACTAACTTTCATATTTTTAGTAGAGATGGACTTTCACCATCTTGCCTAGGCTGGTCTCAAACTCCTGACCTCAAGTGATCTGCCCACCTCACTCTCCCAAAGTGCTGGCATTACAGGCATGACCCACCACATCTGGCCTCATTTTATATTTAAAAATAAAAAATAAGCAAATCAAGCCAGGTACAGTTTAGGCAACATGGTAAAACCCCAACTCTACTAAAAATACAAAAATTAGCTGAGCATGGTGGCAGGTGCCTGTAGTCCCAGCTACTCGGGAGGCAGAGGATAGGATGGCTTGAACCCAAGAGGCACAGGTTGCAGTGAGCCGAGATGGTACCACTGCACTCCAGCCTGGGCAACAGAGAGACTGTCTTTTTTTTTTTTTTTTTGAGATCGCCCAGGCTGGAGTACAGTGGCACGATCTCGGCTCACTGCAAGCTCCGCCTCCCAGGTTCACACCATTCTCCTGCCTCAGCCTCCTGAGTAGCTGGGACTACAGGCGTCCGCCACCACGCCCGGCTAATTTTTTGTATTTTTTTAGTAGAGACAGGGTTTCACCATGTTAGCCAGGATGGTCTCGATCTCCTGACCTCGTGATCCGCCCGCCTCAGCCTCCTAAAGTGCTGGGATTACAGGCATGAGCCATCGCGCCCCACCTGAGACTGTCTTTAAAAAAAAAAAAAAAAAAAAAATCAATGTGGAACACTCCTTTGCCACCTAGAATAATCAGGAAAGGTGACCCATGCCCTGTGCCTCCTTAAACACACTTTCAGGTACTTGGGAATTTGAAACAAATCTCCTTGATGCACAAAGTAACCTTTTCTTCCCCCATTGTACCCCAGGTTGAAAATAGATGACTTTAATGATGAACTCAATAAGCTGCTGGAAGAAATAGAAGAAAAAAACCCACAACTGATTATTGATACTGAGAAACATCATCCCTGGGAAGAAAGGCCTTCTTCTCATGACTTCATGATCTGAATCCCCCCAAGTCATTCATTCTCCATGAAGTCATCGATTTTCCAGGTGTTGGTGAACTGCCTGTGACTCCTCTCCTCCCCCGCCCCTACCCCTCAGGGATAATGAGTTCATTACTGGGCTAGATGTTTTAGCCATGATTCTGCCTCTGTTTTACACCTGCACACGTCCTTATCTTTGTTACATATGAAATATCTGTATCACGGGTATATTGAGAGAAATAAAGGTGAGAGCATTCACAAATGAAGCTGTTACTTAATAATGGGCTTTGACAAGTTAGAGAAAAGATATCTTACTGGGTAGAACCTGGGGGGTGGGGGAAGTGACAGTGTTTAAATGCATTGATTTCTATTGCCTTGTCAATCTTTGCCTTGCTTGGTATTTCCTTTCTTTTTTCTTTTTTTTTTTTTAGACTGAGTTTCACTCTGTTGCCCACGCTGGAGTACACTGGCACGATCTCAGCTTACTACAACCTCCCAGGTTCAAGCGATTCTCCTGTCTCAGCCTCCTGAGTAGCTGGGATTACAAGCATCCCCCACCACACCCGGCTAAATTTTTTTGTATTTTTAATAGAGATGAGGTTTCACCATGTTGGCCAGTCTGGTCTCAAACTCCTGACCTCAACTGATCCACCCACCTCAGCCTCCCAGAGTGCTGGGATTACAGCCATGAGCCACTGTACCTGGCTTTTTTTTTTTTTTTCTTTTTCTTTTTCCTCAAGCATGAGTGTTGCTCTGTTGCCCAGGCTGGAATACAGCAGCATGATGATAGCTCACTGCAGCCTCAAGCTCCCAGGTTCAAGCGATCCTCCAGCCTCAACCTCCTCAGTAGCTGGGACTACAGGTGCACACCACCAAACCAGGCCAATTTTTGTGGGATTTTTTTGAAGACAGGGTCTCACTATGTTGCCCAGGCTGATCTCAAACTCCCAGGCTCAAGTAATATTCCTGCCTCAGCCTCCCAAAGTGCTAGGATTACAGGTGTGAACCACTGTGCCTAGCCTGTCTTGTTACTTCTTGACCTGCATGGATCACTGCCTGCTGAGTATTACTTGCCAGAGGATTTCTCCTACCAATCTACAATATTTTAGGTGCTTCGGTGTAGCTCATATATGACCATGTCATTGCTCTGATTTTGCTTTTTAAAAATTCTAACTTAAAATAGAATCTCGGCCAGGCACGGTGGCTCACACCTGTAATCCCAGCACTTCGGGAGGCTGAGGTGGGTGGATCACGAGGTCAGGAGTTGGAGACCAACCTGGCCAACGTGGTGAAACCCCGTCTCTACTAAAAATATAAAAAAATTAGCCAGGCATGGTGGCACATGCCTGTAATCCCTGCTACTTGGGAGGCTAAGGCAGGAGAATTGCTTAAACCCAGGAGGTGGATGTTGCACTGTGCTGAAGACTGCACTACTGCATTCCAGCTTGGGCAACAGAGTGACTCCTTCTCCAAAAAAAAAAAAAAAAAAAATCTCATGGTATGCATAGTTTTTCACTATAGAGTCTCCAGTATTTCCTTGTGATACAGAATTCCAAATTCAAGAAAGCAGCAGTGCAAGCTCTACGCTGTAAAACCACAAACAAAACGAACTGTACTATAAAGACGACACTAGTTGGCAAAGTAGCTTCTCATGGGGAGACTTTGTTGCTGTCTGTGTTTACTGGATGAGCAAACAAATGGACGGTAAGGGGGAAAAAGAACAGTACAAATTTTTATTAAACACTAATCATGTTTTTTTTGTTTGTTTGTTTTGAGACAGTTTCCTCTTGTTGCCCAGGCTGGAGTGCAATGGCACGATTTTGGCTCACTGCAACCTCCGCCTCCCTGGGTTCAAGCGATTCTCTTGCCTCGACCTCCCGAGTAGCTGGGATTATAGGCATGTGCCACCAAGCCTGGCTAATTTTGTATTTTTAGCAGAGACGGGGTTTTTCCACGTTGGTCAGGCTGGTCTCGAACTCCCGACCTCAGGTGATGCACCGGCCTTGGTCTCCCAAAGTGCTGGGATTACAGGTATGAGTCACCGCACCTGGCAACATTTTTTTCTTTTCTTTTTCTTTTTCTTTTTTTTTTTTTGGTGGCAGAATCTTGCTCTTTCACCCAAGATTGGAATGCAATGGCACGATCTCGGCTCACTGCAGCCTCCACCTCCCCAGTTTAAGCAGTTCTCCCATCTCAGCCTCCCATGTAGCTGGGACCACAGGTGTGCACCACTGCACCCAGGTAATTTTTGTATTTTTGGTAGAGATAGGGTTTTGCCACATTGTCCAGACAGGTCTTGAACTCCTGAGCTCAGGTGATCTGCCCACCTTGGCCTCCCCAAATGCTGGGATTATAGGCATGAGCCACCACACCTGGTCAAAAGTAGTTTTAATATTTAAATTTAAAACTAAAAAGGTAATCTCTCTTCCTACTTTCATTTCTTCATCAGGGGCTATTGGTTTATTCCCACCGACTAGATCCAAGTTCTCTGATACTACCTTTAAACCACTCTATCACTTTCCAGTTCCACTGCATACAGTGTGGGCTTCTGAGGTTTCCTGGTTCAAGGTCTCCTTGTTCAATGGGGCATGGGTCATTCCCTGAGCATTTTTTTTTTTTTTTTTGATAGTCTCGCTCCATTGCCCGGTTTGGAGTGCAGTGGTGTGACCTCGGCGTACTGCAGCCTCTGCCTCCCAAGTTCAAGCAATTCTGCCTCAGGCTCCCGGATAATTTTTGCACTGTTAGTAGAGACAGGGTTTCACCGTGCTGGCCAGGCTGGTCTCGAACCCCTAACCTCAAGCGATCTGCCTGCCTCGGTCTCCCAAAGTGCTGGGATTACAGACATAAGCTACCGTGCCCGGCCTCCAGAGCATCTTTATTCTGTTTCAGCAGGAAGAAAAGGGGGAAGGTTGGTAAAAGAGAGGCACAAAGTTTAAAAAGGACATTGCATGAAGAAACTAAAGCTTTCTCCTTCTCCACACTATTGACATTTGGGATCGGATCACTACTCGTTTGGTCCTGTACATTTCCAGGGTGTTTGGCACCATCCCTAGCCTCTACCCCCTAGATACCAGCTCACATCCTCACCGTTAACGGTGATCAAAAATGTCTCTGGGCAGTAGAAAATATTTCCTGAAATGCAAAGTTTTCTTAGGTTGAGAACCATTGTAATCTAGCCCCATCTTTAGAGAAGAAATTGAGTAACGTCTCTACATCCATTGAGGAACTATCGACACCCCAGGGGCCCATGAAATGTAAAACTCGCACAATTAACCATCTTTCTCCAACGTGTGTATTTCATGTAGCCACACTCTCAGATGCCCACCCCCATGACCTACAAGTCCTAAACAGGGAAACCTGTGGCACATGGGTTCATGTGTGTCTGAATCTATACGTTCAGAGATGAACAAGTACTGCTCTCCCTATACCTGTGACCACTCGCCTCCACCCATCACTGAATTCTGAAAATGTGGCCTCAGGCTCACAGCAGCATTAGCACTTGCTTGCTCTGGATCTCATCACATTGATGATCAAGAACAAAGTATTCACTGGGTTCTCTGCTAAGAATACAAAAAAAACCATTCCACAATTCCACGGCCATGTTTGCACCCAGGAACCACGAGGGCTGGGTTAGCCCAGATGGTGTGCTTGGGAAATGTTCCTGGAGCAAAAAAAATAAGAGCCAGAGGTCGTGGGAGCCTGACCCCCCTCCCTCAACGCGCACACACCACTCTCTACCTCCAAGCCTCATCTTCAGGCTTCTCAAAGCTAAGGTCACTCCCATGAGCTAAGCCGCGCTTCTCTCAATCCTCAGCTCTTCCGCAAGAATAGGAAGAACTCTCTCCTGTTCAAGATCCTGTGGCTCAGCTGCAGCTCTGGACGAAAGACCCCGGTGAGGGTCTTTCTTTTCACAATCCCCAATCCCAGACCACATCCTGTGCCCCAAAACAATTTCCATGGTAACCACATCCTTCAGGAAGTGAAGTCAGGCAGGAAGTCAAGTCAGAAGACAGGGAATGGGCTGGGCATGGTGGATCGCACCTGTAATCCCAGCACTTTGGGAGGCAGAGGCAGGTGGATCACATGAGGTAAGGAGTTCGAGACCAGCCTGGCCAACATGGTGAAACCCTGTCTCTACTAAAAATACAAAAAGCCAGGCGTGGTGGTGCATGCCTGTAATCCCAGCTACTCTGGAGGCTGAGGCAGGAGAATCGCTTAAACCCGGAAGGCGGAGGTTGCAATGAGCCGAGATCGCACCACTGCACTCCAGCCTGGGGACAGAAAAAAAATGTAGCTGAGCATGGTAGTGCACGTCTGTGATCCCAGCTACTTGGGAGTCTGAGGCAGGAGAATCGCTTGAACCCAGGAGGTGGAGGTTGCAGTGAGTCAAGACTGTAATTGTCCAATGTGTTCACCTTGCCCACTGCCTAGACAGAGCTGATTCATCAAGACAGGGAATCGCAATAGAGAATAATTCATGCAGAGCTGTCTCTACGAGAGACCAGAGTTTTATTATTATTCAAATCAGTGTCTCCTGGCATTCAGGAAGAGTTTTTAAGGATAACTTGGTGGGTGGGTGGGAAGCCAGTGAGCCAGGAGTGCTGTTTGGTCAGGGATGAAATCATGGGAGCCAAAGCTATCTTCTTGCACTCAGTTCCTGAGTGGAGGCCAAAAGATAAGATGGGCCAGTTTATTGATATGGGTGGTGCCAGCTGATCCATCAAGTACAGGGTCTGCAAACTAAGCACTGATCTTAGAAGCAGTTTAGGGAAGGTCACAATCTTGTAGCCTCCAGCTGCATGACTCCTAAATCATAATTTCTAATCTCGTGGCTAATGTTCGTCCTACAGGGCCAATCTAATCCCCAGGCAACAAAGAGGTCTGCTTTGGAAAAGGGCTATCGTCCTTGTTTAAACTATAAACTAAGTTTCTCCCAAAGTTCAGCCTATGCCCAGGAATGAAAAAGACAGCTTGGAGGTTAGAAGCAAAATGGAGTCAGTTAAATCTCTTTCACTGTCTCAGTCATAATTTTGGAAAGGTGGTTTCAAGCTGGCACAACTGCACTCCACCCCAGGCGACAGAGTGAGACCCTGTCAAAAAAAAAAAAAAAAAAAAAAGAAGTGAAGTCAAGATAGGAGGTAAATTCGGAAGACAGGAAGTGGTGGTAGAAGACAAGAAGTGAAGTCACACAGGAAGCAAAGTCAGAAGACAGGAAGTGAAGTAAGACAGGAAGTGGTTGTAGAAGACAGGAAGTGAGGTCATACAGGAAGTAAAATCAGAAGACAGGAAGTGACGTCAAACCAGGACTTGCAGTCCGAGGCAGGCAAGAAGTGAAATCAGAAGACAGGAAGTGGCTGAGGGGAACGGCTTTTCTCTTTCCTGCTCAGCCCAAAGTGAACAGGTAGCATCAGGTGTGCCATTTGAGTGACTGGGCACAGCCCAGGCACCCACATCTCTCTGCAGTGCCTATTCTTGGAACACCAGAGACCTCTACACTATTTTCTGTTGCTTTTTTCCTTCATTTTCAGAGATGAGATCCTGGATTGAATGACTTGAATTACTATGGAAAGTGATTGACCAAGGTAAGTCACAACTATCTTGTTCTTTAATTTTGGTGTTGTTTGTTATGACTTGTTAGCCGTCTAGCACACACAGCTTTGCATTTCCACTCTGCATTACTTGTATTTTTATTATTTTGTAATATTTGTAATAATTTATTATAAAACTGTGTTATTTTTGGATATTTGTAAGTTAAAATGCGATTTTTTAACTCAGTGGCAGTATGCAAAGCAAGTGTTTCAGAACTCTCCCCCATCAATAAGTCTTCTCTCCTGAAAGAAACAATTTTGAGACTTCCTGTTCTTAATTCTGTTTAACAGCATACTTCTAAAAGAAAAAGTGTATACTGTTATTATTTATTGTGTTACAAAAATATACCCCCACCTTTCATGCACGTCCGTGTGGAGAGACCACCAAACAGACTTTGTGTGAGCAATAAAGCTTTTAATCACCTGGGTGCAGGTGGGCTGAGTCCGAAAAGAGAGTCAGCGAAGGGGGATAGGGGTGGGGCCGTTTTATAGAATTTGGGTAGTTAAAGGAAAATTACAGTCAAAGGGGGGTTGTTCTTTGGTGGGCAGGGGTGGGGGTCACAAGGTGCTCTGTAGGGGAGCTTTTGAGCCAGGATGAGCCAGGAGAAGGAATTTCACAAGACAATGTCATCAGTTAAGGCAGGAACAGGCCATTTTCACTTCTTTTGTGGTGGAATGTCATCAGTTAAGGCAGGAACCGGCCAGCTGGATGTGTACCTGCAGGCCACAGGGGATATGATGGCTTAGCTTGGGCTCAGATGCCTGACATTCCTGTCTTCTTATATTAATAAGAAAAATAAAATGAAATAGGGGTAAAGTGTTGGGACAGCGAAAATTTTTGGGGGATGGTATGGAGAGATAACGGGCGATGTTTCTCAGGGCTGCTTTGAGCGGGATTGGGGCGGCGTGGGAACCTAAAGTGGGAGCGATTAAGCTGAAGGAAGATTTTGTGGTAAGGGGTGATATTGTGGGGTTGTTAGAAGAAACATTTGTCATTTAGAATTATTGGTGATGGCCTGGATACAGTTTTGTATGAATTGAAAAACTAAAGGGAATAAGGAAAGGAGAAAAACAGGTATTAAAGGTCTATGAATTGGGAGGACCTAGGACATCTAATTAGGGAGTGCCTAAGGAGGTTCAGCATAGCCTTGCCAGCAAAGATTATTTATTTATTTTAAGAGTTAAGAGTGGCGGTTTGGGGATAGTACCAGGAGATACCAGCTGTGCTGGCTTGGAGAAACAGTGTAAACAAGAGCAGGGCATGTGTGAGTAGTTGAGAACGGTGAATAGGAGTATGACTAGACAGAAGATAGTAGGGATGACAAGTTTTTTGGGGCACAGTCTAAGTTGGTTTGGTGTCTGGAATGAGACTGGGGCCTAATAAAAAGGAGCGTCTATACAGGAGCTTAAATGGGCTGTACCTTGTAGCATTCTGAGGACAGGCCTGAATTCTGAGAAGCGAAAGTGGTAAAAGTATTGTCCAGTCCTTTTTAAGTTGGTGGCTGAGCTTGGTGAGGTGTGTTTTTAATAAACCATTAGTCTGTCACTGAATACTAAGAGCCTGAAAAAATGCTTGGCTGATTTGACTAATAAAGGCTGGTCTGTTATCAGACTGTATAGAGGTGGGAAGGCTGAACTGAGGAATTATGTCTGACAGAAGGGAATGACAAGGCTAAACTGAGGAATTATGTCTGACCGAAGGGAAGAAATGACTGCGGTGGCCTTCTCAGACCCTGTAGGAAAGGACTGTACTTATCCAGTGAAAGTGTCTACCTAGACTAAGAGGTATTTTAGTTATCTTACTCGGGGCATGTTGAGTAAAGCTAATTTGCCAGTCCTGGGTGGGGGCAAATCCTTGAGCTTGATGTGTAGGGAAGGGAGGGGGCCTGAATAATCCATGAGGAGTAGTAGAATAGCAGATGGAACACTGAGAAGTGATTTCTTTGAGGATAGATTTCCACGATGGAAAGGAAATGAGAGGTTCTAAGAGGCAGGCTAGTGGCTTGTACTATAGCATAGCCTGCCTTTGCTGGTGTGTGGCGATTAGGCCTGGTGGAACTGCCATCAATAAACTAAGTGTGATCAGGGTGAGAAACAGGGAAGAAGGAAATGTGGGGAAATGGGGTGAACGTCAGGTGGATCAGAGAGATACAGTCATGGGGGTCAGGTGTGGTATCTGGAATAATGTGGGAGGCCAGATTGAGGTCTGGGGCAGGAACAGTGGTAATTGTGGGACTTAACAGAGTGAGTACAGCTGAAGGAGCCGGGGAGCAGAAAGTATATGCGTCAGGTGTGAGTAAGAAAATCGATTTTGGAAATTATGAGAGCTGTAGAGAGTGAGTTGAGCATAGTTTGTGATTTTGAGGGCCTCTAAAAGTATTAAAGCAGCGGCAGCCGCTGCTCACAGACATGAGGGCTAGGCTAAAACAGTAAGGTCAAGTTGTTTGGACAGAAAGGCTACAGGGTGCGGTCCTGGCTCTTGTGTAAGAGTTCCGACCGCACTAACCATGCCTAGGAAGGAAAGGAGTTGTTTTGTAGAAGGTGCTGGGGTTTGAGAGATCAGTCGGACACGATCAGCAGGAAGAGCACGTGTGTTTTTATGAGAATTATGCCGAGATAGGTAATAGATGAGGATGAACTTTGGGCTTGACTGAAGTAATGGGGGCTGTCTGTGAAGCCTTGCAGCAGTACAGCCCAGGTAATTTGCTGAGCCTAATGGGTGTCAGGGTCAGTCCAAGTGAAAGCGAAGAGAGGCTGGGACGAGGGGTGCAGGGGAATAGTGAAAAAAGCATCTTTAAGATCGAGAACGGAATAGTGAGTTGTGGAGGAAGGTATTGAAGACAAAAGAGTGTACGGGTTTGGCACCACAGGGGGGATAGGCAAAACAATTTGGTTGACAAGGCGCAGATTCTGAACTAATCTGTAAGACTTGTCTGGTTTTTGGACAGGTAAAATGGGGGAATTGTAAGGAGAGTTTATAGGTTTTAGAAGCCCATGCTGTAGCAGGCGAGTGATAACAGGCTTTAATCCTTTTAAAGCGTGCTGTGGGATGGGATATTGGCGTTGAGCAGGGTAACGGTGATTAGGTTTTAATGGGATGGTAACGGGCATGTGATCGGTTGCCAGGGAAGGAGTAGAGATGTCCCATACTTGTGGGTTAAGGTGGGGGAATAGGAGAGGAAGACACGAAGGAGGCTTTGGGTTGAGGAGAAGGGTGGCAATGAGATGCAGCTGTAGTTCAGGAATAGTCAGGGAAGCAGATAATTTGGTTAAAATATCTCGGCCTAATAAGGGAACTGGGCAGGTGGGGATAACTAAAAAAGAGTGCATAAAAGAGTGTTGTCCAAGTTGGCACCAGAGCGGGGGAGTTTTCAGGGGTTTAGAAGCCTGGCCGTCAATACCCACAACAGTTACGGAGGCAAGGGAAACAGGCCCTTGAAAAGAAGGTAATGTGGAGTGGGTAGCCTCCGTATCGACTAAGGGGACGGACTTACCTTCCACCGTGAGAGTTACCCGAAGCTCGGCATCCGTGATGGTCTACGGAGCTTCCGAGGCGATTGGGCAGCGTCAGTCTTCAGCCGCTAAGCCGAGAAGGAGTCAGTCAGACAGCCTTGGGCCAGAGTTCCAGGGGCGCTGGGAGTGGCTGCCAGGTGAGTTGAACAGTCCAATTTCCAGTGGGGTCCCGCACAGATGGGACACAGCTTAGGAGGAATCCTGGGCTGCAGGCATTCCTTGGCCTGGTGGTCAGATTTCTGGCACTTGTAGCAAGCTCCTGGGGGAGGAGGTTCTGGAGGAACGCCTGGCCGCTGCGGTTCAGGCGTTTGGAAGTTCTTATGTGCTGGAGATGTGGCTGGGGTTTGTCTCACAGTGGAGGCAAGGAATTGCAACTTTTTTCTATTATTGTACACCCTGAAGGTGAGGTTAATTAAATCCTGTTGTGGGGTTTGAGGGCCAGAATTTAATTTTTGGAGTTTTATTTAATGTCGGGAGCAGATTGGGTAATAAAATGTATTTTGAGAATAAGACGGCCTTTTGTGGTCTAGGGCTGTAAAGTGTCTCATGGTTGCTGCCAAACGAGTCATGAACTGGGCTGGATTTTTATATTTGATGAAAAAGAGCCTAAACAGTATCTGATTTGGGATAAAGAAAAAGGAGCATTAACCTTGACTATGCCTTTAGCTCCAGCCACCTTTTTAAGAGTAAATTGGTGGGCAGGTGGAGGAGGGCTAGTCACGGAACAAAACTGTAAGCCAGACCAGGTGTGAGGAGGGGAGGTGATAAAAAGATTATAGGGTGGAGGAGTGGAGGCTGAGGAAGAATTGGGACCTAGCTCAGCCTGGGGAGGAGGGGAGAGGTCAGATGGGTCTGTAGAAAAGGAAGATTAGAAAGACTCAGCTTGGGGTTGAGACTGAGGGGACAGGCAAGAGGGAAAGAAGGAAGATTTGGGACGAGTTGCACTGGGCACAGACTAGGAAGGGACTGATGTGTAAAAGAATGCCTGGATGTCAGGCACCTCAGACCGTTTGCCCATTTTACGACAAGAATTATTTAGATCTTGCAGCATGGAAAAATTGAAAGTGCCGTTTTCTGGCTATTTGGAACTACTGTCAAGTTTGTATTGGGGTCAAGCGGCATTGCAGAAGAAAATAAGGCATTTAGGTTTTAGGTCAGGTGTGAGCTGAAGAGGTTTTAAGTTTTTGAGAACACAGGCCAAGGGAGAAGGAGGAGGAATGGAGGGTGGAAGGTTGCCCATAGTGAAGGAAGCAAGCAAGCCTAGAGAAAAGAGAGAGTAGAGACATGGAGGGAAGGGGTTTGGGGGTTCTTACCTTCCAGAAAAGCGGGAAAGGGGTTGGGGCGTGGATATAAGGGGTTGGGGCACAGAGATAAGAGGTTGGGGCATGGAAATAAGGGATTAGGGTGCAGAGATAAGAGGTTGGGGCATAGAAATAAGGGATTGGGGCGCAGAGATACGAGGTTGGGGTACTTGCCCCTCCTCTAGAAAAGCAGGACTTGCCACTAAGAGTGAAGGAGAAGGGGTTGGGGGTTTCTTGCCCCCCAGAAAGGTGGAGAAGGGGTAGAGACACGGAGAGGAGGGGTTGGGGAACTTGTCCCTTCCCCAGAAAAGTGGGACTTGCCACTAAGGGTGAAGGACCAAGGCAGGCGTCCCTGCGTGGTGTGACACCTCTGAAACATGGGTATATAATCAGAGAGGCGTCCCTGCAATGATTAAACACCAAGGGAAGGCTGCCTTCCCTAGTCCGTGACCGGCGCCGGAGTTTTGGGTCCACAGATAAAACGTGTCTCCTTTGTCTCTACCAGAAAATGAAAAGAATTGAAATTAAGAGAAGGGAGAGATTGAAGAGTGGAAAGGAGAAAGTGGTTGAGGGACAGTGAGAGAGGTTGGAGAAGAGTGTAAGAAGAGGCCACTTACCCAATTTAAACTTGGTGAGATGTTCCTTGGGCTGGTGGGTCTGAGGGCCTGAGGTCATAGGTGGATCTTTTTCACAGAGCAAAGAGCAAGACAGGGGATTGATCTCCCAAGGGAGGTCCCCCGATCCAAGTCACAGCACCAAATTTCATGTGCGTCCGTGTGAAGAGACCACCAAACAGGCTTTGTGTGAGCAATAAAGCTTTTAATCACCTGGGTGCAGGTGGGCTGAGTCCGACAAGAGAGTCAGCGAAGGGGGATAGGGGTGGGGCCGTTTTATAGGATTTGGGTAGGTAAAGGAAAATTACAGTCAAAGGGGGATTGTTCTCTGGCGGGCAGAGTGGGGGTCACAAGGTGCTCTGTAGGGGAGCTTTTGAGCCAGGATGAGCCAGGAGAAGGAATTTCACAAGACAATGTCATCAGTTAAGGCAGTAACAGGCCATTTTCACTTCTTTTGTGGTGGAATGTCATCAGTTAAGGCAGGAACCAGCCATATGGATGTGTACCTGCAGACCACAGGGGGATATGATGGCTTAGCTTGGGCTCAGAGGTCTAACAGCACCTACCTAAAAAATTCCAACAGCACTAAAAGGGTGTGTACAAAATGCAGTGGCTAACTAACCATCTCTTCCATTGCTCCGCCTAAGAGACACCCACTTTTAGCTGTTTTCTTTAGGAACTTGTTAATATTAGGTTTCTAAAAACGTGTAACCATGTGAATGAGCTTAGACTTACTGGATTCCTATTATAATAGGCGGGGACTTAGTTATTCTACAGTGTTCTTACTGTTTTTTCTCTTCCAATGTTTATGTCTGCATATCAACATTCAGTATCACTTTTTTTTTTTTTTTTTTTTGAGACAGAGTCTCGCTCTGTCACCCAGGCTGGAGTGCAGTGGTGCAATCTCAGCTCAGTGCAGCCTCCGCCTCCTGGGTTCAAGTGATTCTCCTGCCTCAGTCTCCTGAGTAGCTGGGACTACAGGTGTGTGCCACCACGACTGGCTAATTTTTGTATTTTTAGTAGAGACAGGGTTTCACCATGTTGGCTGAGCTGGTCTCGATCTCCTGACCTCATGATCTGCCCACCTCAGCCTCCCAAAGTGCTGGGATTACAGGCATGAGCCACCACGCCCGGCCAGTATCACATTTTTATACCCACAGATATTCGCAGCCGAGAATTTTCGGGTAATATAACTTGCTGCTTTTATTTTTGTTGTTGTTATTCTTCCCCTAAAGTTTATATTTGTTTTTTATTTTTATTTTCTTTTGAGGCAGGGTCTCACTCTGTCACCCAGGTTTGAGAGCAGTGGTGCAATCATGGCTCACTGCAGCCTCAACCTCCCCGGGCTCAGGTGATCCCCAACCTCAGCCTCCTGAGTACCTGAGAGTAGGCGTGTGGTACCACACCCAGCTAATTTTTTATATTTTTTGTATATGAGACAAGGTTTCACCATGTTGCCCAGGCTGGTCTCGAACTCTTAGGCTCAAGCGATCCCGCCTCAGCCTCCCAAAGTGCTGGGATTACAGGTGTGAGCCACTGTGCCTAGGCTATACTGGTCTTTTTAAAATCTACTTAGTTTACTTGATCTCTAAAATTATTTTTCCTCTGTCTTCTGATAGCATCTCAGGATGATTTTCCACTATGTTAAGACACAGAATTGACCCATTCTTACATTTGGAGGCTTCTCTAAGCAACTTTCCCGTTCCCCCTTCACCCAAGCTGTGTGCTCACTAGCCCTGATTCACAGCCGTCGTCCTGGAACTTCTTTGTGCCATCCTTCTGTCTTTTCCCAAGTGACCCACCTACCTCAGCCTCCCAAAGTGCTGGGATTACAGGCGTGAGCCACTGTGGCCAGCCATTCTTTTCCTTTTTTAAAACAATTTTTATCTTCTTTATTTTAAGTAGAGATGGGTTCTCACTATGTTGCCCAGGCTGGTCTTGAACTCCTGGGCTCAAGTGATCCTCCTGCCTTGGCCTCCCAAAGTGTTAGGATTACAGACATGATCCACTGCACTTGGCCCAGTGGTACAGTTTTACACTTATTAGATGGTCAAGAAATGCCTAAATGCTATAATAAATATAGAACTTTACCTTGAGAAGACCTAACATTTCCTTCAGAAAGTAAATATGAGAGGGGTGGAGATGGTGCATTATCTTATTTTTATTATTTTAAAAATTTATACATAATTGTACATATTTATGGGGTAGACAGCAATATTTCAGTACATGTATACAATGTGTTATGATCAAATAAGGGTAATTAACATATTCATCCCTTTATTTTTTGAGACAAGGTCAGGCTTTGTCACCCAAGCTAGAGTGCAGTGGTGTGATCTCAGCTCACTGCAACATCTGCCTCCCACACTCAAGCCATTCTCCCACCTCAGCCCCCTGAGTTGCTGGGAGTGTAGGGATGCACCACCACACCTGGCTAATTTTTGTTTTTTTTGTTTTTTTGGTAGAGATGGGGTTTCACCATGTTGCACAGGCTGATCTTCTTTTCTAATGTGAAGGGAAGCGGGCAAGGTGCTAGTTTTACACTAAGGAAAATGAATGACACACCCAAACTGCCTGCAAGGCCCGTTCTGAGAGACGAAAGGAGATTTGTTAGACCGCAGTGGAAGATGGAGTGAGGGTGAGAGTTTCTGGGGAAAACCAGACAAGAGCACAGAGGGCCAAGGGGAAGCACGGGAGGATTTTGCACAGAGGATGGAACAGAGTCAACCCTGAGAGCTGGGAACCTTAGAGATCCGTCTGGAGCCCATATTAGAGAGATTGAAGAAAGAGGCCAGTATGTGGTCCAGCCAGGGTACCATGTCATCCAGTGTGCAGGGAGGAGGATGGGGTCTCCACAGATTCCTTCCATCCCAAATGGAGGGTGCCCTCAGACAGAGAAGCAGACAGACAGACAGACACTGGCTGAACGGCTCCCTGATGGAACACCAGGAGGAGGCATCATGGCCTCGTTTCCACAGCTGTAGCCTCTGCCCTCCTGCTTCCACGCTCCACACACGCCAGTCTTTGAGTCGCCTGCCATGCCATGATCTGTCCCTTGGATACGACCGTGCCTGGGGTGCAGTGGTCATGAACATAACCCGCGGCTGTGAACATCCAGTCGGCCTCCATCCTGACCCCCGTGTGATTTCCGGGTCTGCGGGAGGGGCGGGAGGGGCGGAAGCGGTCTCTGCACAGCCCTGCCCCTGTGCCGCAGGTGCTTTCTCCGGCTGTGCCAGTCCTCTGCCAGAAACCCCGCCAGGAGTATTAGGATCACCGCCCCGAGGCATATCCGGACCAGGTTGCCCTTGGTGTAGTACTGGCGGGCAGGACCTGGAGGAAAGAGGAGAGGCAGGAGCAGGTGAAAGAGCCCACCTCCAGGACCCCCTCCAAGCCACATCTGGGCTTCTCAGAGATCCTATTATTCTCTACTAGCTAGGGGATGCCGCTCGCTTTCCTGGAGGGTCCCTCCCTTCCTGAGTAGGGGTCAGGGCCAGATGACCCCAATTCTCTAAGTAGCACCTCTCCCTCCTGTGCTCTCACAGGGCTCTGAGACAACTCCTCCCCAGACACAGATGCTGCCTCGTTATCTGATGCATTGCAAAAGAGAGGACAGTTGTAAGGGGTGGGGAAGAGATGGAATCTCTCTTTCTCTGATCCTTTTTAAAATCTCAACCTTCCCACCTGATCTTAATGCCCAATTCTGAACCCCATACGCTGATATTCTGCCTTTACTCTACACACTGGAACCCAAGATCTGAGAGCTGCAGCCCCTGTGTAGACAAAGGAGTTGGCTTTGGTGAAGAGACGGGTGAGAAGGAAGGGGGTCTGGAGAGGATGACTTACTCACCAGCTGGAAAGTCTGACTCCTTTGGACTGGCGGTGATACTCCTAGAAGTCTCTGGGAACCAAACAAAGGCTAAGTGTGAAATGAAACCATATTCCCGCCCCCTGTCACTGTGCCTACTCTGAACACACACACATGGGGAGGCACAATTCCACAGCATTTAAGAAGAGCATGGGCCGGGCACGGTGCCTCATGCCTATAATCCCAGCACTTTGGGAGGCTGAGGCAGGAGGCTGGCTTGAGTCCAGGAGTTCAAGACCAACCTGAGCAACATAGAAAAACCCTGTCTCTACAAAAAAAATACAAAAATTAGCCAGGCGTGGTGGCACGTGCCAGTAATCCCAGCTACTCAGTGGGGGCTGAGGCAGGAAGATCACCTGAGCCCTGGGAGGTTGAGGCTGCAGTGAGCCAGGATTGTACCACTGCACTCTAGCCTGGGAAACAGAGCGAGACCCTGTTCAAAAAAAAAAAAAAACAAGAACTATAGAGTCAGGCTGTCCTCCAGATTTGAACCCCGACTCTATCACCTATTAGATGTCAGTTATCTGGCAAGTGACTCCGCATCTGTGAGCCAGTTCCCCATGTGTCCAGTAAAATTAACAAGATCCCTTATAGGTTGATGTGAAAGTCAAGATGATAATAATAATTAACAAGATCCCTTATAGGTTGATGTGAAAGTCAAGATAATAATAATGGTAGAAATATAAAGCACAGTGCTTGACATATGAGCACCTCATACGTGCCAGCTTTTTTTTTTTTTTTTTGAGACAGAGTCTGGCTCTGTCTCCCAGGCTGGAGTGCAGTGGCCCGATGTCGGCTCACTTCAACCTCCACCTCCTGGGCTCAAGTGATTCTCCTGCCTCAGCCTCCCGAGTAGCTGGGACTACAGGCGTCCGCCACCACGCCCAGCTAAGTTTTGTATTTTTAGTAGAGATGGGATTTCACCATATTGGCCAGGTTGGTCTCGAACTCCTGACCTTGTGATCCGCCCGCCTAGGCCTCCCAAAGTGCTGGGATTACAAGCGTGAGCCACCGCGCCCGGCCTCCAGCTCTCTTATTCCTCAAGTATCTCCTGAGACTCGCCAGGTACTCAGCCATGTGCTGGGCCATGGGAACCCAAATATTAATAAGACATTGTCAGGCCAGGCATGACACTGGCTGAACGCCTGTAATCCCAGCACTTTGGGAGGCCGAGGTGGGCGGATCACCTGAGGTCAAGAGATCGAGACCATCCTGGCCAACATGGTGAAACCCCGTCTTTACTAAAAATACAAAAATTAGCTGGGCATGGTGGCACACACCTGTAGTCCCAGCTACTCAGGAGCTGGAGATTGCAGTGAGCTGAGATCGCAGAGTGAGCCGAAATCACAGATCACAGAGTGAGCAGAGTGAGACTCCGTCTCAAAAACAACAACAAAAAACAAAAAAACCATAAGACATTGTCTATCTGCGGTTCCCAGACTATTGGAGGAGACTAAAAAGTAAAGTGATTTTTTTTTTTTTTAAATACGGAGTCTCACTCTGTTGCCCAGGCTGGAGTGCTGTGGTGTGATCTCAGGTCACTGCAACCTCCAACTCCTGGGTTCAAGCGATTCTCCTGCCTCAGCCTCCCAAGTAGCTGGAATTACAGGTGCCCACCACCACGCCTGGCTAATTTTTGTGTTTTCAGTAGAGACGGGGTTTCAGCATGTTGGCCAGGCTGGTCTCCTGACCTCAGGTGATCCACTCACGTTGGCCTCCCAAAGTGCTGGGATTACAGACAAAGCGATAATTTTAATATACTGTAAAAATTGCTGTAATAGGCAGCCCACAAGACACTGAGCGAGAGCAGAGGAAACCATCGATCCAGCCTGGACGGTCAAGGCTTTCTTGAGGAATTGACGCCATGGGGAAATGGAAGAAAAGGCAGAGCGAGTGGGTTGGGTGCAGAGTCAGGAGAGGTTAGGAAGCCTCCAGAAGAGCTTCAAGTGACTGTGTGTGGCTGAGAACAGCATGAGAATGTGTGGAAGGTATGCAGACAAGATTGGAGGGATCAACAGGGGCTGGATAGCTAAGCTCACAGAATAGCAAGCTGAGGAATTGGAACTGCATCCTGAGGGTGATTGGGAGGTTCCAAACTGAAGACAGGGAAGGCTTCCATCACAGAACTCCCTGGGATATGCCGGGCGCGGTGGCTCATGCCTGCAATCCCAGCACTTTGGGAGGCCGAGATAGCTGGATCATGAGGTCAGGAGTTCAAGACCAGCCGGCCCAAGATGCTGAAACCCCGTCTCTACTAAAAATACAAAAATTAGCCAGGCGTGGTGGCACGCACCTATAATCCCAGCTACTCGGGAGGCTGAGGCAGGAGAATCGCTTGAACCCGGGCGGCAGAGGTTACAGTGAGCCGAGATCGCACCACTGCACTCCAGCCTGGGTGACAGAGCAAGACTCCACCTCAAAAAAATAAAAAATAAAAATAGAACTATCTGGGATCAGGTACCTCATGAAAGCCAGAGTCATGTGGGCCCAGTGGAGGTAGGTATCTAACCTATTATCAGGGAATCTATGAAGGTGTTTAGTCTGGAAGGAAATGGAGATTTTCCAGGAAGGCAAGGGGAAAGAGACTGAGGAAAGCATATCTGCAGAGGCCTGGAGCGGTTAGAAGATGTGCTATGTCCAGGCGCCTACAGTCTGTGTGCGTCCGAGCACAGGCTCTACCTGGACACAGTGGGGAGCGAGATTAAATACCTGGATCACAGCCAAGTCCAAAGCCTAGGACTTCATCCTGGGAGCAGTGCGTAGGGATGGGTGGCGGTCGTCCCGCCACAGCCTTGGCTCCGCCATCTTTGAAATGGCCCCATTACCCAAAATGCTCCTCCTTCTGAACCCCAGAGCTCCACTCTGCACCCATGCTCTAGCCTCACACCAAGGACTTTCTTGGTAAGAGACGGACAGTTCAGTGAAGTGATTAAAAGCCTACAGGCTTAGATAATGGAAGAGAGAGCTCCGTCCTCACACTCCTTTCTGCTGAGCATGAAATGCCTGGTTACTCACCAGTTGTGAAGACTTTGTTTGTGAATGAGACGGTCAGTTCAGCGGTGGCTTCTGAGAATTCTAAGAATTATAAGAAAGCAAAACAATGTTAGGTCTTCCCCGTGGTTCCCTATATCCTCTAGATATCTCCATTCCCCTTTTGAGATATCTAGGCTCCCTGAAACCCCTTTCTCTGACACACTGCACAGACACTGAAGACAGACAAATTCGAAAGGTGTAAGACTTATCTTCCATGACCGGCTTAGTAAGAAGCAGATCCGTTCAGCAATTGATAGACACTTGGTTTTTTTCCACGTTTTGCTGTTATGAATATTGCTGCTGTGAACATTGACGTACAAGTTTTTGTGTGAACGTAAGTTTTCTGTTCTCTTGGGTACACACCCAGGGGTGGTGGAATCACTGGGTCATACAGTAACTCTGTGTTTTACTTTTTGAAGAACTACCAGACTTTTTTCTTTTTTTGAGACGGAGTCTCGTTCTGTTGCCCAGGCTGGAGTGCAATGGCGCGATCTCAGCTCACTGCAACCTCCACCTCCTGGGTTCAAGAGATTCTCCTGCCTCAGCCTCCCGAGTAGCTGAGATTACAGGCGCCTGCCACCACGCCTGGCCAACTTTTTTTTTTGTACTTTAGTAGAGGCGGGGTTTCACCATGTTGGCCAGGATGGTCTCGATCTCCTGACCTCGTGATCCACCCTCCTTGGCCTCTCAAAGTGCTGGGATTACAGGCTGCGCCTGGCCACAGACTGTTTTTCAAAGCAGCTGCACCATTTTATATTCCCACCAGCAATACAAGAAGCTTCTTCCAAATCCTCACCAATACTTCTTGTCCGTTTGTTTTGTTTTAAAAATCATAGTCATCCTAGTTGGCATGGTGAATTTTATGGTATGTGAATTATATCTCAGTTTGAATAATAAGATGTGGATCCATGTCTTTGTGAGCTTAGAGGAAGAATGAGCTCGTGTCTACAGTCTGTGTGCGTCCGAGCACGGGCTCAGAACACGGGATCTCCACCTTCCAACTTAGGCCATTTTCTTTTTTTCTTTTTTTCTTTTTTTTTTTTTTTTTTTGAGACAGAGTCTTACTCTGTCGCCCAGGCTGGAGTGCCGTGGCGCAATCTCGGCTCACTGCAAGCTCCGCCTCCCGGGTTCACACCATTCTCCTGCCTCAGCCTCCCGAGTAGCTGGGACTACAGGCACCCACCACCACGCCTGGCTAATTTTTTTGTATTTTCAATAGAGATGGGGTTTCACCGTGTTAGCCAGGATGGTCTCGATCTCCTGACCTCGTGATCCACCCGCCTCAGCCTCCCAAAGTGCTGGGATTACAGGCGTGAGCCACCGCGCCCGACCAGGCCATTTTCTTAACCAGGGGCCTCCTGAGGCCACCAAAATATTCCTGAACTGCCTCAGCTGATAAATACGAAGCTCTTGTTGCAGTGGGTACTATCCTGGGAGTCTTTTTATGGTGGAACCAGCTTGGCAAAAACTAGTTTATGCTCAGCTCTCAGTGGCGTAATGAGAGTGTGGGTATTATTTGGTCTTTGTTATTTCTCTTCGTGTGAGATGCATTAATAAACCTTTTTTTTTTTTTCAATTAAAATTTCAGTTCCAGAATCCATGTGCAGGATGTGCAGGTTTGTTACATAGGTAAACGTGTGCCATGGTGGTTTGCTGCACCCATCAACCCATCACCTAGGTATTAAGCCCCACACGCATCAGCTATTTATCCTGATCCTCTCCCTCCCGCAATTCCCCCTACAGGCCCCAGTGTGTGGTGTTCCCCTCCCTGTGTCCATGTGATCTCATTGTTCAGCTGCCACTTACAAGTGAGAACATGCAGTGTTTGGTTTTCAGTTCCTGTGTTAGTTTGCTGAGGATAATGTTTTCCAGCTCCATCCATGTCCCTGCAAAGGACATGATCTCGTTCCTTTTTATGGCTGCATAGTATTCCATGGTGTATATGTACCATATTTTCTTTATCCTTTCTATCATTGATGGGCATTTGGGTTGATTCCTTGTCTTTGCTATTGTGAATAGTGCTGCAATGAACATATGTGTGCATGTATCTTTATAATACAATGATTTATATTCCTTTGGGTATATAACCAGTAATGGGATTGCTGGGTCAAA
Source organism: Gorilla gorilla gorilla (assembly GCF_029281585.2). Classification (NCBI taxonomy): domain Eukaryota; kingdom Metazoa; phylum Chordata; class Mammalia; order Primates; family Hominidae; genus Gorilla; species Gorilla gorilla. The sequence continues at coordinate 67,018,208 of NC_073244.2, forward strand.
TGGTATTTCTGGCCAGGCGCAGTGGCTCACACCTGTAATCCCAGCACTTTGGGAGGCCGAGGTGGGCAGATCACCTGAGGTCAGGAGCTCAAGACCACCCTGGCCAACATGGTGAAACTCCCGTCTCTATCAAAAATACAAAAATTAGCCAGGCGTTGTGGCATGCACCTGCAGTCCCAGCTACTCGGGAGGCTGAGGCAGGAGAATCGCTTGAACCCTGGAGGCAGAGGCTGCAGTGAGCTGAGATCATGCCCCTGCAATCCAGCCTTGGTGACAGAGTGAGACTCTGTTTAAAAAAAAAAAAAAGGTGACTCGGGTGCGGTGGCTCACGCCTGTAATCCCAGCACTTTGGGAGGCCGAGGCGGGTGGATCACCTGAGGTCAAAGTTTGAGACCAGCATGACCAACAAGGTAAAACCCCATCTCTACTAAAAGAAAAAAAAAAAAGCCAGGCGTGGTGGCAGGCGCCTGTAGTCCCAGTTACTTAGGAGGCTGAGACAGGATAATTGCTTGAACCCGGGAGGCGGAGGTTGCAGTGAGTCGAGATCGCACCACTGCACTCCAGCATGGGCTATTGAGCAAGACTACATCTCAAAAAAAAAAAAAAAAAAAAAAAGGAAAAAGGATTTCTGGTTCTGGGTCTTTGAGGAATCACCACACTGTCTTCCACAGTGAACTAATTTACATTCCCAACAGTGTAAAAGCATTCCTATTTCTCCACAGCCTCGCCAGCACCTGTTGTTTCTTGACTTTTTTTCTTTTTTTTTTTTTTTTTTTTTGAGACGGAGTCTTGCTCTGTCGCCCAGGCCGGAGTGCAGTGGCGCAATCTTGGCTCACCGCAACCTCCACTTCCTGGGTTCACGCCATTCTCCTGCCTCAGCCTCCTGAGTAGCTGGGACTACAGGCGCCCGCCACCACGTCCGGCTAATTTTTTGTATTTTTAGTAGAGACAGGGTTTCACCGTGTTAGCCAGGATGGTCTCGATCTCCTGACCTTGTGATCTGCCCACCTCGGCCTCCCAAAGTGCTGGGATTACCGGCGTGAGCCACTGCGCCTGGCGTTTCTTGACTTTTTAATAATCGCCATTTTGACTGGTGTGAGATGGTGTCTCAATGTGGTTTTGATTTGCATTTCTCTAATGATTGGTGATGTTGAGCTTTTTTTTGTATGTTTACTGGCTGCATAAACGTCTTCTTTTGAGAAGTGACTGTTCATGTCCTTTACCCACTTTTTAATGTTTTTTTTTCTTGTAAATTTGTTTAACTTCCTTGTAGATTCTGGATATTAGACTTTTGTGAATTGATAGATTGCAAAAATTTTCTCCCATTCTGTAGGTTGTCTGTTCACTCTGATGACAGTTTCTTTTGCTGAGCAGAAGCTCTTTAGTTTAGTTAGATCCCATTTGTCAGTTTTTGCTTTTGTTACAATTGCTTTTGACATTTTTGTCATGAACTCTTTGCCCGTGCCTATGTCCTGAATGGTATTACCTAGATTTTCTTCTAGCGTTTTTATAGTTTCAGGTTTTTCATCTAAGTCTTTCGTGCATCTTGAGTTAATTTTTGTATAAGGTGTAAGGAAAGGGTCCAGTTTCTATTTTCTGCATATGGCCAGCCAATTCTCCCAGCACCATTTATTAACCCACAGCCAATTTGATACTAAATGGGCATTTCCCTTGAAAACCAGCACAAGACAAGGATGCCCTCTTTCACCACTCCTATTCAACATAGTATTGGAAGTTCTGGCCAGGATAATCAGGCAAGAGAAAGAAATAAAGGATACTCAAATAGGAAGAGACGAAATCAAACTATCTCTGTTTGCAGATGACATGATCCTATATCTAGAAAACCCCATCATCTCAGCCCAAAAGTTTCTCAGGCTGATAAGCAACTTCAGCAAAGTCTCAGGATACAAAATCAATGTGCAAAAATCACAAGCATTCCTATACACCAACAATAGACAAGCAGAGAGCCAAATCATGAAGGAACTCCCATTCACAATTGCTACAAAGAGAATAAAATACCTAGGAATACAGCTAACAAGGAAAGTGAAGGACATCTTCAAGGAGAACTACAATTCACTGCTCAAGAAAATCAGAGCGGACACAAACAAATGGAAAAACATTCCATGCTCACGGATAGGATGAATCAATATCGTGAAAATGGTCATACTGCCCAAAGTAATTTATAGATTCATTGCTATTCCCATTGAACTATCATTGACATTCCTCACAGAATTAGAAAAAACTACTTTAAAATTCATATGGAACCAAAAAAGGGCCCATATAGCCAAGACAATACTAAGCAAAAAGAACAAAGCTGGAGGCCTCAGGCTCAGACTTCAGACTATACTACAAGGTGACAGTAACCAAAACAGCATGGTACTGGTACAAAAACAGACACATAGACCAATGGAACAGAATAGAGTTCTCAGAAATAAGACCACACATCTACAACCATCTGATCTTCAACAAACCTGACAAAAACAAGCAATGGGGAAAGGATTCCCTATTTAATACACCTTGTTTTGATTTTGATTTCAACACAGCGTGTGGTATGTGCATGCCATGTGATACAGTTTGAATATGTGTTCCCACCAAATCTCATACTGGATTATGATCCCCAGTGTTGGAAGTGGGGGCCTGGTGGGAGGTGTTTGGATCATAGGGGTGGATCCCTCATTGCTTGGTGCTTTCCTTGCAATAGTAAGTGAATTCTCACAAGATCTGGCTATTGCAAAGTGTGGCACGTCTCCCAGTCCCAACTTTCTCTCTCTCTTGCTCCTGCTCCCACCACGTGAGACAGCTACCCCCTCTTTGCCTTCTGCCATGACTGTAAGCTTCCTGAGGCCTCCCCAAAAGCAGAAGCCAGCCTTCTGCTTCCTATACGGCCTTCAGAACCATGAACCAATTAAACCTCTTTTCTTATCAATGATCCAGTCTCAGGTATTTATAGCAGCACAAAATCGGCCTAATATAGCATGAAATATTGCTCAGCAATCAAAAGGAACACATCATTGATACATACAGCAGCTTGCATGGGCCTCAGGGGCATTGCACTGAGTGACAAAAGGATATCTCAAACGGTTGCATACTGGATGATCCCATTTACATCAGATTCTAGAAATGGAAGATTATAGAGATGGAGAACAAATTAATGGATACCAGGAGTTAGGGATGGCAAGGGAAGGAGAAGGGTGTGGGTGTGAATATAAAAGGGTAGCCCAAGGGAGGCCCTTGTGAGATGGAAGAGTTCTGTACAGTGAATGCAGTGATGGTGACACGATTCTACAACTGTGACAAATTGGCATAGAACTAGACACCTACTTTATGCCAATGTCAAATTCCTGGTTTTTATGTTGTACTGTAATTATGTAAGATGTAACCATTAGGGGAAACTGGAAAAAGAGCACATGGGATTCTTCTGTTCTATCATTGTAGACTTCCTGTGACTCTAGAACCATTTCAAAAGAGAAAGTTCAAAAATTCAGTCAGAAGCACACACACACATATGCACACATGCACACACGCGCACATATGCACGCACACGCACATGCACGCACACAGTATGTGACCATCTTCCATGTCGCTGCCCACTAGGCATAATAGCCCCCACTCTGCCCTCAACCCCGCAAATCTCATCCTTATCAACCTCGGCTCTTTCCAGCATGTTTCTCCTGCCTTGGTGCTTCACTCTGAGACACAGGGAATGTTAGACACGCCCAGCCTCCAGCCTAGCGTATGATATTCTTGAAGTGCAGGCCGTAGTCTGGTACACCGTATTCAGCTGAGATGCTTTTGAAAGTGGAGGGGATAACACGCCTCACACAAAACTTACCGCAGTGGTTCTCAAAGCAGCATCCCGGAGCCATAGCATCAGCATCACCTGGGAACTTACTAGGAATGAAAATGACTGGATTCACCCCAGACCTACTGAAGCAGAAGTCCTGGGGGCTCAGAAATCTGTTCTTTAAGCCTCCAGGTGATTCTTATGCTCATGGAAGTTTGAGAACCACTGATCAATGCAATCAGTGACTCAGAAACAGAGTCCCGGACTCTACAGGTTTGTTGGTTGGTTGGTTGGTTAGTTTGTTTGTTTTTGTCGCCCATATTCAACCAGCTGGACTCCACAGTATAGCAAGCCACTCCAATTATTCTTCTGCATGTTATATGTGATAAACCATCCACCTAGAGTAGGATTGGGGGCGGCATCTTAACATCTAACTACTTAGGACACCCACCCTGTTTACAGGCAGAAGTAAAGGATTTTTAAAACAAAGCAAATGTGTGAAAGAACCAACTGAATTAAATCGAGAAGTCTAGGCAGAGAGGAGAGAGAGAAGGGGTCCGTGTACCTCGTACGCTGTGCACCAGAATGGACCCTGCAGAACCTACCTGCTACCGAGGAAGGTGGTTCTGTTGGTAACCGGCTGGGGGTCACAGAGGATCCTGGGAAATCAGAAAATGAGATAAATCTGTGCTCTGTCGCTGTGGGTCCTGAAAAATAACGAAACATCTCTGTGACTGAGTTTCCTCACCTGAAAAATGAGCCTAAAGTAGCTTACATCACTGGACCGTTGTGGATGTTAATAAGCATTTGAGCTGGGTGCAGTGCCTCATGCCTGTAATCCCAGCACTTTGGGAGGCTGAGGAGGGCAGCTCACTTGAGGTCAGGAGTTCAAGCCCAGCCTGGCCAGTATGGTGAAACCCCGTCTCCACTAAAAATACAAAAATTAGCCAGGCCTGGTGGTGTGCACCTGTAATCCCAGCTGCTGGGGAGGCTGAGACAGGAGAATCACTTGAACCTAGGAGGCAGAGGTTGCAGTGATCTGAGATCGCACCACTGCACTCCAGCCTGGGTGACGCAGTAAGACTCCATCTCAAAAAAAAAAGGCTTAGCCGGGCGTGGTGGCTCACACCTGTAATCCCAGCACTTTGAGAGGCCAAGGCAGGCAGATCACCTGAGGTCAAGAGTTCAAGACCAGCCTGGCCAACATGGTGAAACCCTATGTCTACAAAAATACAAAAATTAGCTGGGCATGATGGCAGGTGCCTGTAATCCCATCTACTCAGGAGGCTGAGGCAGGAGAATCGCTTAAACCCGGGAGGTGGAGGTTGCAGTGAACTGAGATCACTCCAGCCTGGGTGACAAAGTGAGACTCTCAAAAAAAAAAAAAAAAAAAAAAAGAAGAAGAAGAAGCATTTGTAAAGCACACCTGGCACATTCTGGGCTATTAACAAGGAAATGCATGCAGCTCCCGTCCCTCCTTTTTCAACCTCAGTTCTATTTCTTCTGGATTCCTGTGTCCTACACCTCACTGTGACCCTGGGGGCAAAACAGATTTTTCTACCAAAAACTAAATGATGTATTTTGTTTGATTTAATATGACATTGTTAAATGTACTGATCAGTGGCGTTGGGTATGTTCACATTGTGGTACAATATGTTGACCTCTAGAACTTATTTTTCTTGCAAAACTGAAATTCTGTGCCCATTAAACACTAATTCCTTCTCTCTCCTCTTTCTGGCCCTTAACAACCACCATTGTACTTTGTGTTTCTACAGTGTTGACATTAGATACCTCCTTTGAATAGAATCATACAGTAGTTGTCCTTTTGTGACTGACTGACTTAGCATAATGTCCTCAAGGTATATCCATGTTGTAGTATGTCAGAATTTCCTTCTTTTTTAAGGCTGCATAATATTCCATTGCATGTATATAACCACATTATGAGGTATACTGCTCTCTTTTGAAAGAAACCCCCTTTAAGAATGGTAGCCAAGGCCGACGCGGTGGCTCACGCCTGTAATCCCAGCACTTTGGGAGGCCGAGGCGGGCAGATCATGAGGTCAGGAGTTCAAGACCAGCCTGACCAACATAGTGAAACCCCGTCTTTACTAAAAATACAAAAATTGGCCGGGCATGGTGGCAGGCACCTGTAATTCCAGCTACTCCAGAGGCTGAGGCAGGAGAATCGCTTGAACCCGGAAGGCGGAGGTTGCAGTGAGCTGAGATCGCGCCACTGCACTCCAGCCTGGGTGACAGAGTGAGACTTAGTCAAAAAAAAAAAAAAAAACCGCCATTCTCCCAGCTGCCTGCAGCCCAGGGCTTCCTGCCCTCCCACTTCCCTCCCACCTATGGCCCCGCCCCTGCAGCCCAGGGCTTCCTGCCCTCCCACTTCCTTCCCACCTCTGGCCCCGCCCCTGCAGCCCAGGGCTTCCTGCCCTCCCACTTCCTTCCCACTTATGGCCCCGCCCCTGCAGCCCAGGGCTTCCTGCCCTCCCACTTCCTTCACACCTATGGTCCCGTCCCTGCAGCCCAGGGCTTCCTGCCCTCCCGCTTCCTTCCCACCTATGGCCCCGCCCCTGCAGCCCAGGGCTTCCTGCCCTCCCGCTTCCTTCCCACCTATGGCCCCGCCCCTGCCGTCCAGGGCTTCCTGCTCTCCCACTTCCTTCCCACCTGTGGCCCCTCCCCTGCAGCCCAGGGCTTCCTGCCCTCCCACTTCCTTCCCACCTCTGGCCCCGCCCCTGCAGCCCAGGGTTTCCTGCCCTCCCACTTCCTTCCCACCTCTGGCCCCTCCCCTGCAGCCCAGGGCTTCCTGCCCTCCCACTTCCTTCCCACCTCTGGCCCCGCCCCTGCAGCCCAGGGCTTCCTGCCCTCCCACTTCCTTCCCACCTATGGCCCCTCCCTTGGAATGGCCATCAGGACCTATAAAGGCTGAGGAAGAAAGGTTTGGTCTGCACTACCCCTACCTGTGACCACAAGCTCCAGGGGGTCGCTGGGGGCCGACCACAGGTATGGGTCCCTGCTGGAGAAGCTGTAGCATCGGTAGGTTCCGCTGTGGGCGGCGGTCACCGTGATGATGGGGAAACTAGCCCGGTACCATCTCTCGGGATTCTTGTAGGGCGCAGGGTCCCCTTCCTTGTACAGAGCAAATTGGTCAAAGCCATACCGAGTCTGACACTGTAGGGTTACGTCCCCTCCTGACGACACCGCCGGGCCGGGCTGGGCTGAGAGCGAGGGTTTGGCAAAAACTCCTGGGAGAAAAAGACAGTCTGATGTTAAAGGCAGCAGCCAGCATCTCAGCTGAGACTGGGGAGGTCCCCACACCTGCCTAAGAGCTGGGGAGCTTTTTGGCTGTATCCCTCCCAGAGAGCGCACTCCCCCACCCAAGCTCACAGAGAGGTCGAGTCACCCAGTGGTTGATGAAGGAGGCTGTGCTCACGTCCTAGTGCTTGGGTGCAAATCCTAGTTCTGCCTTCAGGGGCCTGGTGGCCCTGGAGACACATCTCCCTCTGTATCTGAGCCTCGCTGCCTTGTTCTGTTAAAATGGGGATGACTGAATGAGACGGTACACAGTAATTTGCAGAGTGCCTGTTGCCTAGGAAGCGCTGGAGTAAGTAAATAGCTTAAGCTTCTACTGTGCTGTAGGCTTGTATTGCCACATACAATTGTTACATTGTAAATGTGGCTGACAGTGCCAGCTTCCGGGTGCCTTCCAAACTCATGATGTGTATCAGTTCAGTGAATCCTCAGAGACCTATGGAGTCCTCACTCTTAATGTCCCTATTTTATAAATGAAACTAAGGCACATGGCATTAAATAATTTGTCCAACTCTAGGTAACAATACTGCAGTGTACAGCTGAAATTTGCTAAGAGGGTAGATTATAAGTGTTCTCACACACAAAAAAGTTAACTGTGTCAGGTGATGTATGTTAATTAGCTTGCTAGTGGTAACTGTCTCACAGTGGATTCGTATATCAAAACATCAACTTGTACACCTTGGATATATTCCATTTTTGTTTTTCAATTATACCTCAACAAAGCTGGACATATTTTAATTTAAAAATAAATAAAAAACTTGTCCAAGATCATAAGTGGCAGAGTTGAAATCTGCACTCACGGAGTTTGATTCCAGGGTCTCCACTCCTAAACACGAACCTACACTACTCTGATGTGAGGGTGTTGTCATAGACCGGTGTGGTGATGCATGCCTGCACACAGGAGTCAGAAAAACAAAGGTTGAGGCTGGGTGCAGCGGCTCACACCGGTCATCCCAGCACTTTGGGAGGCCAAGGTGGGAGGATCGCTTGAGCCCAGGAAGGCGAGGCTGCAGTGAGCCATGATCACTGTACACTAGCCTGGGTGACAGAGTGAGACCTTGTCTCAAAAAAAGACAGAGAAAGCAAAAGAAAGGAAGTAAGGAAGATAAAAATATAAGCTGCCTGATAATTATGGCATTCACTCAACAAGAAGAAAAAGAAAGAAGAAGGGAGGGAGGGAGGGAGGAAGGAAGGAAGGAAGGAAATATATAAGCTGCCTGATAACTGTAACATTCACTCAGCAATATTTTCTCTTAATTCTCACTTAAGCAACTATTATGTGTCTGTCTGTATTCTTTTTTTGTTGTTTCATTTGTTTTGTTTTGTTTTGAGGCGGAGTCTCTCTCTGTCGCCCAGGCTGGAGTGCAGTGGCGTGATCCCAGCTCACTGCAACCTCCACCTCCTGGGTTCAAGCGATTCTCCTGCCTCAGCCTCCCGAGTAGCTGGGACTACAGGCATGCACCACCATGCCCAGTTAATTTTGTATGTTTAGTAGAGACAGGGTTTCACCATGTTAGCCAGGCTGATCTCGAACTCCCGACCTCAGGTGATCCGCCCACCTTGGCCTCCCAAAGTGCTGGCATTACAGGCGTGAGCCACCGTGCCCGGCCAGGAATTAAAAATAGACAGCCACTACCAAGATAAATAAAGGTATACTTCACATACCAGATAGTGAGGAGGGCCACTTTGACTAGGGTGGTGGGGGATATACTTAGTGAGAAGAGAGCATTTGAGTCTGACCCCGAAAGAAGTAATGAGGCAGCCAGGCTGGTCCATTCTAGTAGCAGAGAGGAGGCCGGTGATGCTGTGGAGGGGAGTGAGGCAGGGAAGAGGGGAGGGAGGCAGGATTTACAACGCGGAATAGACCACAGTGCAGCTGGCCAGGAATTAGGGTGGCATGAGTGAGGCACTCTCCTGGGATGTAAAATTTAATTATTCCCAAACAATTAACATATTTGAAAAAATTATTGAAAATTTGAAGAGTAGGTCATTAAAACTCACATTATTCTGTTTGAATACTTTATTCCCCTGAAAGATTTATTAGAATTTTACATTCTAGGCTTTTGTGGATGCAAGCCCATCAGTGATATTTCCAAAACCTACTTCTAGAAAATAATTAACCATTTAAAAGTGCACTAACTGGGTGCACCTGTAGTCCCAGCTACTAGGGAGGACCACTTGAGCCCAGGGGTTTGAGGCTAAAGTGAGCTATGATCATGCCTGTGAATATAGCGAGTGTACTAAAGCCTGGGCAACATAGTAAGACCTCTTCTCTTCTCTCTTTTTTTTTTTTTTTTTTTTCCAAGACGGAGTCTTGCTCTGTCACCCAGGCTGGACTGCAGTGGTGCAATCTCGGCTCACTGCCTCCCAGGTTTAAGCGATTCTCCTGCCTCAACCTCCGGAGTAGCTGGGATTACAGGAGTGCACCACCGCGCCCAGCTAATTATTATTATTTTTTTTTTTTTAGTAGAGACGGGGTTTCACCATGTTGGCCAGGCTGGTCTCAAACTCCTGACCTTAAGTGATCCACCCACCTCAGCCTCCCAAAGTACTGGGATTACAGGCGTGAGCCACTGCGCCCAACCCAACCTCTTCTCTTAAAAAATAAATAAATAAATAAAAAATAAAATAAGAAATTAGAATATTTGCACCAATCAAGAGTCTAAGGAGACATAAATACTAAATGCACTGTGGAGCCCTGGACGGGGTCTGGGAACAGAAATAGGACATTAGTGGAAAGACTGGTGAAATTCAAATAGCCTGGAGTTTACTTGATATAACATAGTTGTGTCTATGGTTAGTTTTTTGTTTGTTTTTTGATACAGGGTCTCACTCTGTCACCCAGGCTGGAGTGCAGTGGCGTGATCACAGCTCCCTGCAGCCTCGGCCTCCCTGGCTCAAGCGATCCTCCTGCCTCAGCCTCCTGAGTAGCTGGGACTATAGGGGTATGCCACCATGCCCCACTAATTTTTAATTTTGTTTAAAGATGAGGTCTCACTATGTTGCCCAGGCTGGTCTTGAACTCCTGAGCTCAAGCAATCCTCCCGCCTCAGCCTCCCAAAGTGCTGGGATTACAGGTGTAAACCACTGGGACCAGTGCTACGTTTTTTTTTTTTTTGGTTGTAACAAATGTAAGATGTTAACATGAGGGGATCCTGGGTGAAATATTTCCATTAATATTATCTTTGGAACTTTTCTGTCAGTCTAAAAATTATTCCAAAACAAAGTTTTAAAAAGAATCCCAAGCCAAGCACGGTGGCCCGTGACTGTAGTCCCTGCTACTCATGAGGCTGAGGCAGGAGGATTGCTTAAGGCAAGGAGCTCCAGGCTGCAGTGAGCTATGACTGCTCCTGTGAACAGCCACTGCACTCCAGCCTGGGCAGCGTAGCAAGACCCCATCGCTAATTTTTTTAAGTGCATTAAAACACAGATAAAGGGGTGCCTGTTTTTCGTTTTGGCACAGACTCTGGTAGGACTTGGCACAGACACTGGCTGATTCTGCCTTTATTTGAAATTCTGATTTTTTTTCATCGTGGATGTTTTTGCAATTTATTTTGATTTTTTTTTAAATTGCGTGAAAATGTTATTCACAGCCAGATGCAGTGGCTCACGCCTGTAATCCCAACACTTTGGGAAGCCAAGGTGGAAGGATTGCTTGAGCCCAGGAGTTCGAGACCAGCCTGAGCAACATAGCGAGACCCTATCTCTCTCTTTTGTATTTTAATGCCTTTTGTGAAAACTGTCAAGAGACCCCATCTCTATAAAAACATAAAAAATGAGCTGGGCGTGGTGGTGCACACCTGTAATCCCAGCTACTTGGAGGGCTGAGGCAGGAGAATCGCTTGAGCCCTGGAGGTGGAGGCTGCAGTGAGCCAAGATCGCGCCACTGCACTCCACCCTGGGTGACGCAGCAAGACCCTGTGTCCAAAAAATAAAACCAAATATTATTCACATTGATCCATAAATGTTGTGGCACCACCACCCGCTAGGCCAGTGCCTCGTTTGCCTCACCCTAATCCCTGCCCTCAGTGTCCCCCATGTTTGTGTCCTGAACGGAGGACCACGCAGTCCCAGGCTCCGATCCCCCTTCCTTTACCGGTGGCAATGAGCTCCAGCTGGTCGCTGGGCAGGGACCAGAGGCTTCCGTTCTGGTAGGAGCAGCGGTAGCGTCCAGCCAGACTTCTCTTCATGGCCGGGATGAAGAGGACTGCCTGATCCTGGTACCTGCTGGAACTCAGCTTCTCCAGGCGGTACAGGTCCACGCCCGGAGGTCCCTGGCACCGGAGGGTCACTGGCTTCTCCAGGGGCACCAGGGAGCTGGGCAGAGCCTGGAGGGAGGGCTTGGGGAGCGGTCCTGGAAGAGGAGCAGGGCTGGGTCAGCCTCCCCGCAGACCCCGCCTGGGCCCCGCTGCCCCCGCGCTGGCGGATCCTGCAGGAGGGAAGGGGTCTGCGGAAGGACTCACCACTCTGCGCTGGCACACGCCCCAGACACAGCCCTGAGGAAAGAAGAAAGGGACCAGATGCCAGGACTCGCTTTTATGGACATTCCTGCCTGCTAGGTGCGGTGATCAGACATTTGCATGCATATGCTTTACTCTGTCCTATTTCTTCAAAAGACACACAGGAATGTAATTTAAGTGAGAGAAGCCAGTCAGAAAAAGCCACATAGTTTATGAGGTCATTTACATGAAATATCCAGAATAGGTAAATCTATAGGAGATGGAGAAGAAAGCAGATCCATGGCTGGGGGTGGTGGGAGAGGAGGGCAAGGCGTGGCGGCGTACTGCTATCTGTGGATTCGTTCGCGTTAGACGCGGTGGGGTCGTTCGTGTTGTGTTAGACGCGGTGGACTCGTTCATGTTAGACACGGTGGGGTCGTTCGTGTTAGACATTGCCCATTGACTTCCTCAGTGGATGTGAGGAATGGGACCTGAGACATTGCTGTTCCTTCGTTTCCGCCCTTCAGTCTCCCAATATTAAATAATATCCAAGTACGTTACAATAGTATGCAATTGTATAGACAAGTATTGTAAATACTATTGCATATTGTATATTTTATTGTCTATGTAATATATGCGATAAAACCCCACACTAATGGGATGCATTGGGCTCCAAGGATGGAGCAGGATGGAGCCTCAGCGTGTAAGTCAGGACGTCTCAGCATGTGCTGGCCATGGGTTTCCTGGTATTTACAACATTTGGTTGAATCAGTATTCCATGATTACATGATAGGATGTAATATATATAATAATCGTTTCAAATAGCCTGAAGGAGGATGGGGAAAGTTCCCAACACAGAAAGGATGCATGTTTGAGAAGATGGGTGTGCTGCTTACCCTGATCTGATCACTATGTGTATATACACATATAGCGCATATATGTAAACCTACATCTATACATACATGTGTATGTGCATATACATGTGTGTACATATATACATATGTGTGTATATGTATGTATACATATGTGTGTGTGTGTGTGTGTGTGTATACATATGTATACAAATACATGTATATAAGCGATCCCCTCCTGGAATTGCTTGAGCCCAGGAGGTCAAGTCTGCTGTGAGGTAAGATTGCACCACTGGCCGGGCGCGGTGGCTCATGCCTATAATCCCAGCACTTTGGGAGGCCAGGGTGGGCGGATCACAAGGTCAGGAGTTCGAGACCAGCCTGGTCAACATGGTGAAACACTGTCTCTACTAAAAATACAAGAAATTAGCTGGGCATGGTGGCACGTGCCTGTAATCCCAGCTACTGGGGAGGCTGAGTCAGGAGAATCGCTTGAACCCGGGAGGCGGAGGTTGCAGTGAGCCAAGATCACGCCACTAGACTCCAGCCTGGGCAACAGAGCAAGACTCCATCTCGAGGAAAAAAAAAATGATATTGCACCATTGCACTCCAGACTGACAACAGAGCAAGACCCTGTCTCAGAAAAAGAAGAGGAGAAAAAAAAGTACTAATTATCTGAAATTCCAATTTAACCAGGCATCCAGCTTTTTATCTGGTAACCCTCATTCTTACACACACGCGCACACACACACACAAAGGCGGGATAGTTGTCATTCCCACTGTAAACATAAGGAAACTGGGCAGAGGCTGAGCAACCTTGTGTAGCTCATATAGCAAGAAGTGGGTGAACCCAGATCATCTCTTGACTCTGAGCTCAGAGAGTGACAACTTGTCACCAGCTCCCCCGTAGCCACCACCCTTTGTCCACCCCAGGCTCCCTCTGCACCCCAACCCAAGCTCTGGCCGCTTCACTGTCCCCCTCCTCCTGCCGCATCACAGCCCACCTCAGCCTGTTTGTAGGTTTCCATGCGACGCTGTACCATGGCTGGGAGTCTTCCAGGCGCCGTGCTGAGCGCCTTCTGTGCATGGACTCCAAGTCGCCATAATCGTACGGGTTAGCTACCATTATCAGCCCCTCTTATACATCAGGCTAGTAAGACAGTATCTTATCCACAGTCGTACAGCTGGCAGGAGTAGATTCAAACCCTAGCAGCACCAATTCGTGGTAAAGAGTGTGGACTTGGGAACTTACAGGAGTAGAGAGCACAGTGGTGGTTACCACGGGTGGTGGGGTAAGGTTTGGGGAGATGTTGGTCAAAGGAGGACAGTTTCAGTTGGACAAGAGGAGTATGTCTTGGAGATCTACTGCACATCATGGTGACTGTAGTTAATAACAACATATTGTACACTCGCATATCACTGATAGTAGATTTTAAATGTTCTCACTGGCCAGGCGCGGTGGCTCACACCTGTAATCCCATTTTGGGAGGCCAAGGTGGGCGGATCACCTGAAGTCAGGAGTTCGAGACCAGCCTGACCAACATGGTGAAACCCTGTCTCTACTAAAAATACAAAAATTAGCAGGGCGTAGTGGCAGGAGCCTGTAATCCCAGCTACTGGGGAGGCTGAGGCAGGAGAATTGCTTGAACCTGGGAGGTGGAGGTTGCAGTGAGCCAACGTCATGCCACTGCACTCCAGTCTGGGCAACAGAGTGAGACTCCATGTCAAAAAATAAAAATAAATGAGCGTAGAATACTAAGCCATTAAAAGGAGTGAAATAATGTCTTTTGGCCAGGCACAGTGGCTCACATCTGTAATGCCAGCACTCTGGGAGGCCGAGGTGGGTGGATCACGAGGTCAAGAGATCAAGACCATCCTGCCCAACATGGTGAAACCCCATCTCTACTAAAAATACAAAAATTAGCCGGGCGTGGTGGCGGGTGCATGTAGTCCCAGCTACTCGGGAGGCTGAGGCAGGAGAATCACTTAAACCCGGGAGGTGGAGTTTGCAGTGAGCCCAGATCACACCGCTGCACTCCAGCCCCGGTGAGAGAGCGAGATTCCGTCTTTAAAAAAAAAAAAAAAAAAAAGTCTTTTGCAGCAACTTGGATGGAGCTGGAAGGCATTATTCTAAGTAAAGTAATACAGGAGTGGAAAACAAAAATCTGTATATTCTCACTTATAAGTGAGAGCTAAGCTGTGGGTATGCAGAGGCATGCAGAGTGATGTAATGGACTTCAGAGACTCAGAAGGGAAGGGCAGAAGTGGGGCAGGGATGAAAAACTACACATTAGGTACAAGGTGCACTAGTCAGGTGACAGGTACACTAAAATCTCAGAATTCACCAGAACATAATTCATCCATGTAACCAAGAACCACTTGTATCCCAAAAGCTACTGAAGCAACATTTAAGCCAGATGCAGTAACCTGTACAGGCCACACCTGTAACCCCAACACTTTGGGAGGCCGAGGTGGGTGGATCGCTTGAGCCCAGGAGTTCAAGACCAGCCTGGGCAACATAGTGAGACCCCTGTAACTAAAAAAATTACAAAAATGAGCCAGGCATGATGGTGTGCAACTGTAGTTCCAGCTACTCAGGAGGCTGATGGGGAGGCATTCGTTGAGCCTGGGAGGCTGAGGCTGCAGTGAGCCATGATCATGCCATTGCCCTCTAGCCTGGGTGACAGAAGTGAGGCCCTATCTCAAATAAAATTAAAGTTAAAACAGGCTGGGTGCGGTGGCTCACGCCTGTAATCCCAGCACTTTGGGAGGCCGAGGCGGGTGGAACCTGAAGTCAGGAGTTCGAGACCAGCCTGGCCAACATGGTGAAACCCCGCCCCTACTAAAAATACAATAATTAGCCAGACCTGGTGGCAGATACCTGTAATCCCAACTACTCGGGAGGCTGAGGCAGGAGAATCACTTGGACCCGGGAGGCAGAGTTTGCAGTGAGCTGAGATCACGCCATTGCACTCCAGCCTGAGAGACCGACTGAGCGAGACTCCATCTCAAAAAACAAACAAAAAGAAAAAAAAAAAAAGAATACATCCATGGATGGATAATGAGTGAGAGGTTGTTTATATTCACAGTTAACCCTCTCATCTCCAGTAACGCAACCATCTCCTTCCTGCTTAGCCTTTTGGAGATGCTGTCCGTTTAGTGGTCAAATTCTGAAGAAATCAGGAAATAATGCATTCGACATGCCCAGCACAAGTGAAGATCAGGCAGCAGAAATGCATTCGACCTGCCACCTATCCATCAGGAGACTATTTACTCCACTACTGCAGGGGATACTGACAAATTAAATCCATACCTAGTCCAGATATCATCAACTCCACAATTTTTTTTTTTTTTGAGACGGAGTTTCGCTCTTGTTGCCCAGGCCAGAGTGCAATGGTGTGATCTTGGCTCACCGCAACCTCCGCCTCCCAGGTTCAAGCGATTCTCCTGCCTTAGCCTCCAGAGTAGCTGGGATTACAGGCATGTGCCACTACGCCCGGCTAATTTTGTATTTTTAGTAGAGATGGGGTTTCTCCATGTTGGTCAGGCTGGTCTCAAACTCCCAACCTCAGATGGCCCACCCGCCTCGGCCTCCCAAAGTGTGTAAGCCATGGCACTCAGCCTTTTTTTTTTTTTTTTTGAGATGGAGGCTCTCTCTGTTGCCCAGGCTGGAGTGCAATGCCTGACCTCAGCTCACTGCAACTTCTGCCTCCTGGTTTCAAGCAATTCTCTCACCTCAGCCTCCCACGTAGCTGGGATTACAAGCACCCGCCATCACGCCTGGCTAATTTTTGTAGAGATGGGGTTTCACCATGTTGACCAGGCTGGTCTTGAACTCCTGACCTCAGGTGATCCACCCACCTCAGCCTCCCAAGGTTGAGATTACAGGCGTGAGCCACCGTGCCTGGCCCACATTTTTTAAAAAAGGGGCAACTGCAGTGTAGTAGAACAAAGTTGTGACCAATGCTAGGATACTCTGTTCATTTCCTGACCCAGCCATGAATACACTGGAATAACTCATGCAAAATGCCAGCTCGCTGGCCCCCCGTTTCCCCACCCAACAAATGAAGGGGCTCTCACAGGTTCCTTTGTGTCCTGAAATTCATCACCAATGCAAATTTCTTAAAAATCCTTTGTCTGGCAGTCCATGCCTGTCCTCCAGCATTTCCCAGATCAACCCTCAGGACTCACCAAGATAGAAGAGGGCGGTCGGGGATGGAGACATGGTTCCTCAGCCCTGTCCTGAGCTCTGTGGCCAGGGAGGGAAGTGGTGGGAGCCTGGGGCACAGGCTCAGGATGTGATGAGGATGAAGAATGCTCTCCTCCCTTCCTCCGCCAGCCCCGGCCTTTCCTAATTGAGACTCATCGAGCCGTAGCCGGCTCCTCAGTACAGTGACTTGCACACAAGCTCCAAGGAGCCGCGCTTATCTCCTCTGGCCAGCCTGGCGTTGCACCGTTTGTCCGCCTGCTGGGGCCTGGTCTGTGTTCCCGTGCTCCCATAAACTCCCTGATGTCACTAGGAAAATACGCATCAAAACCACAGTGAGATGACTTCACACCTTCTGGGATGGCTGTATTTTTTTTTTTTTCTTTTGAGACAAAGTCTCGCTCTTTTTGCCCAGGCTGGGGTGCAGTGGCGCCATCTCGGCTCACTACAACCTCCACCTCCCAGGTTCAAGCGATTCTCCTGCCTCAGCCTCCCAAGTGGCTGGGATTATAGGTATGTACCACCACACCGGGCTAATTTTTGTATTTTTAGTAGAGATGGGGTTTCACTGTGTTGGCCAGGCTGGTCTTGAACTCCTGACCTCAGTTGATCCGCCTGCCTCGGTCTCCCAAAGTGCTGGGATTACAGGCATGAGCCACCGCACCCGACTGGCTATAATTTTTTTTAATGGAAAATAGCAAATATTGGTGAATATGCAGAGAAATTGAACTGCGCGTGCATTGCTGGCAGGGACGTAACATGGCGCCCCTGCTGTGGAAAACAGTTCCAGCAGCTCCTCCAAAAGTTACACGTGGGATTGCCATAAAATCCAGCAATTCCACTTCTGGGTACACACCTAAAAGAACTGAAAACAGGGTCTCTAACAGATATTTGTACATAGTGTTCATAGCAGCTTTATTCACAATAGCCAAAAGGTGAAACCACCCACATGTCCATCAACAATGGATAAACAACATGTGGTATATACACACAAGGTAATATCAACCAGCCTTAACTAAAACAATAAAAATCAGCCAGGCACAGTGGCTCATGCCTGTAATCCCAGCACTTTGGGAGGCCGAGGCGGGCGGATCACCTGAGGTCAGGAGTTCGAGACCAGCCTGGTTAACATGGTGAAACCCCATCTCTACTAAAAATACAAAAATTAGCTGGGCGTTAAATTAGCCGGGCATGGTGGCGCACGCCTGTAATCCCAGCTACTTGGGAGACGGAGGCATGAGAATCGCTTGAACCTGGGAGGCGGAGATTGCGGTAAGCCGAGATCGCACCACTGCACTCCAGCCTGGGCGGCAGAGTGAGACTGTCTCAAAAATAAAAATAAGGCCGGGAGTGATGGCTCATGCCTGTAATCCTAGTACTTTAGGAGGCCAAGGCAAGCAGATTGCCTGAGCTCAGGAGTTCAAGACCAGCCTGGGCAACACAGTAAAACCCCAAAAAAATACAAAAAAAAATAGCCGGGCATGGCAGCAGGCACCTGTAGTCTCAGCTACTCTGGAGGCTGAGACAGGAGAATGGCTTGAACCCGGGACGCGGAAGTTGCGGTGAGCCGAGATCGCGCCATTGCACTCCAGCCTGGGTGACAGAGCGAGATTCTGTCTCCAAAAAATAAAAAATATTATAAAAGAATAAATTCAGATACATGCTACAAAGTGATGGACCTTGAAGACATTATGCTAAAGGAAATATTCCGGACTTGACAGATAAATACTGCATTGTGCCGCTTATCTGAGCTATCAAGAGGAGTGGAATTCATAGAGACAGGGATTAGAATGGTGGTTGCCAAGGCCTGGGAAAAGTGGGGAGTTACCATTTAATAGGGAGAGCTTAGGTGGAAGATGATGAGAAAGTCTGGGGTATCCATAGTGGTGATGGTTACACAACACTGTAAATGTATTTATATTTAATGCCATTGACTGTTTTTTGTTTTTTGGTTTTTTGAGACGGAGTCTCGCTCTGTCGCCAAGGCTGGAGTGCAGTGGCGCGATCTTGGCTCACCGCAACCTCCGCCTCCCAGGTTCAAGCGATTCTCCTGCCTCAACATCCTGAGTAGCTGGGACTACAGGTGCGTGCCACCATGCCTAGTTGATTTTTTTGTATTTTTAGTAGAGACGGGGTTTCACCGTGTTAGCCAGGATGGTCTCGATCTCCTGACCTTGTGATTTGGCCTCCCAAAGTGCTGGGAATACAGGCGTGAGCCACCGCGCCCGGCCAGTGCCGTTGACTTGCATGTGCACTTACAGGTGGTTAAAATGAGAACTATCAGGGTGTCGAGATCTGAAAACCTCCCTGCCGTCATCTTCCCTGCGTCTCTCATTCAGTGACCATGGTTGAATGCCTGCCACCTTTCAAATATTATGTCAGGCACTCAGTATTGGCAGTTTTATCCATTATAAATGCTTCAAGCTGCATAGAATTTTAAACGTTAATAGCAGTGGTTATAAATCTTTAATACATAAGCTGGCTTTAAAATTATTGGTAAAATAAGATTAGAAATGTCTTAAGAATTGTTGGCGTTTTTGTTTGCACTTATTGAACAAGTGGTTTCATGCTTATCCCTGCAGAATACTATGAGATTTGTCATAAGGGTTATAAAACTATAAACCCGGCTGGGCGTGGTGGCTCACGCCTGTAATCCCAACACTCTGGGAGGCCGAGGCAGGCGGATCACCTGAGGTCAGGAGTTTGAGACCAGCCTGACCAACATGGAGAAACGCCATCTCTACTAAAAATACAAAATTAGCCGGGCATGGTGGCGCATGCCTGTAATCCCAGATACTCAGGAGGCCGAGGCAGGAGAATCGCTTGAACCCAGGAGGCAGAAGTGGCAGTGAGCCGAGATTGCGCCACTGCACTCCAGCCTGGGCAACAAGAGTGAAACTCCATCTAAAATAAATAAAAATAAAAATAAAAGATTTGTTTTTTGTAGAGTTGGGGGGTTTCACTATGTTGCCCAGGCTGGTCTTGAACTCCTCCTGGGCTCAAGCAATCCACCGACCTCAGCCTCCCAAAGTGCTGGGATTACAAGTGTGAGCCACTGTGGCTGGCCCTATTGGGTCCTTTTTAAAAGATACATAAAAAATCAAATGCAACAGTGAAGTCAATCACCCGATGGCAGAGATTGGGGGTGCTCCTGGCATCTGGTCGGTCGAAGCCAAGGACACTGCTCAGCATTCGGCAGTGCACAGGACGCCCCGCCCAGGCGGAGAATGATCCGTGACACATGTAGGTGGGAAGGATGCACGAATGATGGCGTTTAGGAAGAATATTATCACTTCTTTCCCGTAAGAGCAACTTAGAGCAAGAAAATGGTATTCTTAGGGCCTTCTCTCTTATGAGGCTCCAAGCCAGGGTTGCCATGGCAGAAGATGCTGGGCTTGCTTTTTCCTTGAGAGAACTGTACTCAAGATGATGTAAATGTCGCCCCGGGTGCCACTTGGGTGCTTTGGAGAAGTGCTCAGACGCGACACGCCGTGATGACTCCCCAGCAGCCAGCTGGACCTGTCCTCTGGCTTGCGGTTCACAGGCTGTGTTTATCCCCCTGGTTCCGTCACAGCCACCTTGGGAAATATGTTGCCTCTGAATCACGCCAGGCAGGGTCTCACTGTGCGTGCTGCAGGGCTGGAAATCAGGGTGACACTCTGCTACAGAACAGTCTGACTAGGAAGGCAGAAAGACGCTGCCGGCTTTAGAGTTTGTCCTTTGACTTTCCTCGATATGAATGAAGATGGGGCACTTCCACACTGCACAACAGGAAAAGCCCAGAAAACTTTCTGGAGATAGCGAGGGGGTGATGCAGCGGACAGCTATGGCTGATGACCCCCCTTCACCTCTGACTCCCCCTCCCTCCCTGCTTTCTGAACGCACATCCATCACCAACCATAGGTTCCTGTTTGGGGTTTGCTGGCTGGAAAAAAAAAAAAAAAAGGAAAGCTGGCTTTCTACTAAAAACCACTTCCTTTGCTCATTTATCAAACTCAAACCCTAGGAGGGCCACATAACATCCTCCGTCCCAGGCAACAGGGTTTCTGGAGCACTCCGGTTATCAGGGACCCTGTCAGTTGCCATAGCACATGTATATGGGGCCAGCCCCTGTGCCACCGAAGAGGGGGGATGTTGAAAACATGTTACAGCCAGGAGCGGTGCCCCCTTGGTTCAAGCAGTTCTTCTGCCTCAGCCTCCCTAGTAGCTGGGATTACAGGCGTGCACCATCACGCCTGGCCACTGTTATGTAGTTTTTACCACAATTTAAAAAAGGAAAGAGTGCCTGGGTGAGTCCTACGCACCTATTCAGAGAACCAAAGGCTTTGAGGTTATCCTCGGCCCACCCATCTGATGGGAGTGTTTCTCAAACTTGCTTTTCCGTGATCTCCCAGTAAGAAATACCTACTACACACACACAGTCTCTGGTCGGCATGCTTAGGGTAGTCTTCCGATTCCCCCTCCTGGTATTCACACCCTGGAGTGGTCCACTCCTCTTGGGCTGAACCTGTAACTTGCTCCCAAGCAAGAGCACACAGCAAGCTCACGCACGTGGTTATTGGTGTGATTCTGTTTCTCCAGATTGTCTCCATTCCCGGCTCCATCACCGCCAGCCAGCGAGAGGGCAAGACAAGAGGGCTGACAAGAGGGATGCTACCATCACAGAGGTCAGTTTTGTAACCTAACCACAAGACTAACCTACTGTCACCTCTGCCCTATCCTACTGCTAGAAGCCAGTCGCTACATCTCCCCCACACTCAAAGGGAGGTGGTCGCACTGTGGGGTCCACTGGAAGTTGCCTACCAGACTCAGGTCATCCCAAACACACCCTCTAGCCATTTGGTATGGCATCGGAAAGAAAACTAAGGCCAGGTACGGTGGCTCATGCCTGTAATCCCAACAATTTGGGAGGCCATGGCGGAAGGGTCACTTGAGCCCAGGAGTTTGAGACCAGCCTGGGCAACATAGCAAGACCCCACCTCTACAAATAATTAGCCAAGTGTGGTGGC
Source organism: Gorilla gorilla gorilla (assembly GCF_029281585.2). NCBI lineage: Eukaryota > Metazoa > Chordata > Mammalia > Primates > Hominidae > Gorilla > Gorilla gorilla. The sequence continues at coordinate 67,039,813 of NC_073244.2, forward strand.
ATGCACCTGTAGTCCCAGATACTCAGGAGGCTGAGGCAGGAGAATCACAGGTCGAGGTTGTAGTGAGCTGTGACGGCACTGCACTCCAGCCTTGGCAACACAGTAAGACCTTGTCTCTAAAAAGCAAAAAGGGCTGGGTGCACTGGCTCACACCTATAATCCCAGCACTTTGGGAGGCCAAGACGGGTGGATCACCTGAGGTCAGGAGTTCAAGATCAGCCTGGCCAACATGGTGATACCCTGTCTTTAATTAGCCAGGTGTGGTGGTGGGCGCCTGTAATCCCAGCTACTCGGGAGGCTGAGGCATGAGAATCGCTTGAACATGGGAGACAGAGGTTGCAGTGAGCTGAGATCATGCCATTGCACTCCAGCCTGGGCAACAGAGCAAGACTGGGTGGCTGTTCTGTGTACTGTGGGATATTGACTAGCATCCCTGGCCTCCCCAGTATCTCAAATATGAAAACCTGATTTCTATCTCGATTACTGAGCTTTTCAGTGCCTCCTTCGGTTCTGCACCTAAGCTAAGAGCCCCTTCATCTCACCCTGATCTCTATCCAGTTTCTAACACAGCAGTCTTGTAAGATGCCCGGACTTAAACGGTTATTGCCTGTGAAACAGGTGAAAGGGGCTTTCATCTCTAAAAAGTCTGAACTTTTTTTTTTTTTGAGACGGAATCTCGCTCTGTCGCCCAGGCTGGAGTGCAGTGGCATGATCTCGGCTCACTGCAAGCTCTGCCTCCCGGGTTCACACCATTCTCCTGCCTCAGCCTCCCGAGTAGCTGGGACTACAGGCGCCTGCCACCATGCCCGGCTAATTTTTTGTATTTTTTTTAGTAGAAATGGGGTTTCATTGTGTTAGCCAGGATGGTCTCGATCTCCTGACCTTGTGATCCACCGCGCCCGGCCAAGTCTGAACTTTTGCATGGCCTGTTGCCCTGGTGATAAACTGATGCCTTGTTTCCTAAAAGGAATAAAGCCATGAGTTGCCTTTGTTCAGCTCATGGGCATTCACCCATGCACAGAGGAAAAATAAAATCTACGACTCAGGTACATTTTCTTCTTTTTTTTTTCTTTTAAATGAGCAAGTTTGAGAGTCTGCGGTTTGGACTACCATGAGAATTGATAGGAAGGTGGGAGTCCCAGGCAATCCCAGGTCCTGTAGCAGCAGCTGGTGGGGTTCCCACTCCATGCCGTGCAGAGCCTGAACTCGGGATGACACCTGCACCTGCTCTCTGGCTGGGCTCTGGCACAGGAAGCCCTCAGCAAACACCCCTGGCACAGCCATGCCATAGCCAGACAACAGCTCGCCGCACCACACCATCGTGGGAGACAGCAGTTATTCTGAGCATCTTACTGCTGAAGAAACCAAGGCTCAGAGAGGACCATGCATGCACAAGGTCCCACAGGGACCCAAGAATCCACCGAGTGTCAGACAACTCGCCCATGCTCTTCACGGAGCACCTTGGAACCCTCCCGACATGACCTGCAAGTGCACGGAGCCCCTTCCTCCTCGGCCATTCCCAGTTTAGATCCCCAGGGGAAGCATCAGATGGCCCTCTCCCCTGCTGGCAGCAGAGCAGAAGGAACCAGCCAGAGCCCGGGGCAGTGCTCACCTGCAGGCCAGTCCACTGCGGCCAGCACCGCCCCCTAGAACCTACTGCGGGCATGGCGGCCGCCAGTCCTGGGTCTCCCAGCTCAGGTGGTGCCAGCACCGTCCCCTAGAGGAAGCTGCGGGCATGGCGGCCGCCAGTCCTCGGTCTCCCGGCTCAGGTAGTGCCAGGAAGCTGCGGGCATGGCGGACAGCTGTCCTCGGTCTGGAGGCGCCATCCTGGCTTTCAAATCTGCTCCAGAGGTTATCTGGGGAGGGGCTGCTCCCTCACAGAGGGAGCCTCTAAGCCCACCAGGCGGGCACTTTCAGCCCAAAGCCTCCGGGCCACCTCCTCATCCTCAGCCTCGGGGGCCGGGGCCTTCTGTTTGAGTCCATCGAAGTACTTTCCGGAAACATCCGCCAGTTCCTCCGCCACGGCCAGGTATGTGCTGGGCTGGGCGGCCAGCTCGGGGCTCTTGACCAGCAGCCAGAAGATGGGCCCTGCAATCAGCCCACAGGGCATTTAGTCCACACTCGCTCAGAGAAGGAAGGAAGCCCCGCTCCCCGGTCAGGGAGCTCCGGGTCCCTGGAGTCCCACAGAGCCCTCCTCTAGCCCTTTCCCCTTGGCGGCCTCCATCTACAGTTCCCTTCCCTGGCACTGCCCAGGCAAATCGCACCAGACCAGGGATCAGACCGAAAGCTGCCTCCCCCAAGGAGCCTTCCTGGCTTTGTCCAGGAAAATGGAAGCTCTCTTCCTCCTGGTCAGCCCCAGTCCTCACCCTACCCCATTTCTCCTTAAATAACATCTTATTAAATGCACCTGGCACAAGCCTCAGGTTAAGGATTTTTTTTTGGCCAGGCGAGGTGGCTCAGGCCTGTAATCCCAGCACTTCGGGAGGCCGAGGCGGGCGGATCACCTGGGGTCGGGAGTTCCAGACCAGCCTGGCCAACATGGTGAAACCCCATTTCTACTAAAAATACAAAAATTAACTGGGTGTGGTGGCGGGTGCCTGTAAGCCCAGCTGCTCGGGAGGCTGGGGCAGGAGAATCCCTTGAACCTGGGAGGCGGAGGTTGCAGTGAGCTAAGATCACACCATTGCACTCCAGCCTGGGTGACAATAGCAAGACTTCGTCTCAAAAAAAAAAAAGGGGGCTGGGTGTGGTGACTCACGCCTGTAATCCCAGCACTTTGGGAGGCTGAAGCAGGTGGATCACCTGAGGTCAGGAGTTCAAGACCAGCCTGGCCAACGTGTGAAACCCTGTCTCAACTAAAAATAAAAACTTAGCTGGGTGTGGTGGTGGGCGCCTGCAATCTCAGCTACTTCGGGAGGCTGAGACAGGAGAATCACTTGAACCCAGGAGGCAGAGGTTGGAGTGAGCCAAGATTGTGCCACTGCACTCCAGCCTGGGTGACAAGAGCAAAACTCCGTCTCAAAAAAAAAAAAAAAAAAAAGACATTTATTTATTGAGACCTGGTGTCTTGCTCTGTCACCCAGGCTGGAGTGCAGTGGTGCGATCTCAGTTCACTGCAACCTCTGCCTCCCAGGTTCAAGCGATTCTCCTGTCTCAGCCTCCTGAGTAGCTGGGACTTCAGGTGCACACCACCACACCTGGCTAATTTTTGTATTTTTGGTAGAGACGGGGTTTCACCATGGTGGCCAGGCTGGTCTCGAACTCCTGACCTGAGGTAATCCGCCCACCACAGCCTCCCAAAGTGCTGGGATTACAGGCGTGGCTATTAGCCTCGCCAAGTTAAGATTCTTGATGCCAACCAATCACCCACTCCATGTTTTTCAGGATTATAAACACTAGTTATAAAGCTTGAACTGCCTGGGGGTGGTGGCTCACGCCTGTAATCTCAGCACTTTGGGAGGCAGAGGCAGTTGGATCACCTGAGGTCAGGAGTTCAAGACTAGCCTGACCAATATGGTGAAACCCCACTTCTAGGTGGGCATGGTGGTGTGCACCTGTAATCCCAGCTACTTGGAGACAGGAGAATCGCTTGAACCTGGGAGGTGGAAATTGCAGTGAGCGGAGATCATGCCATTGTACTCCAGCCTGGGCGACAGAGCAAGACTTCATCTCAAAAATAAGTAAGTAAAGCTCCAACTGTTTGTTCCGCCTATTCTCTGGGCGGGGTACTGTGCTGGCCCTTTCAAGGAAGGTCTCGTCTAACCCTCCCAGTGACTGTGAGGTGAGTCCTATTAAGGCCTCCACTCTGCAGATGAAGAAACAGGCTCAGAGGGGTAACAGCTCTTCCCCAGGAGGTGCAGCTGGTTTGGGGTGAAGCTGGAGTTACCCTGAGCACAGCCTGACTCCAGGCATCAGCTCCACGGCCTCTTCCTCTGAGACACGGTTTTCTCATCCGCCAGCCGGGCTCTGCCTGCTTCCCAGGGCTGTTAGAGGCTGGCAGGCCAGGTCGATGGAGGAAAGGGACCTGTGCTCTGTGCCTCGGAAGACGTAGGTGAGGAGCAGGCATGAGGCCTCAGGGACCGTCTCTGAGGGAGGGTCCTGGGCCCTGGGCTGAGAAAGCAGGGGTGGAGGGGCTCCGCGTGGAGACCCCAGGCTGGGAGGGGACTCACCGAGTGTGGTGCTGGAGAAGGTGGAGCCATGGATGCCCGTGTGTCTGCCCAGCTCTGTCCTGGCCACACCGGGGTGCAGGGCATTGACAGTCACACCAGAGCCTGGGGAAGAAAGAGAAGACTGAAGGAGGGGTCCAGCCTCACCTGGGAGGCTGTGGCAGCCCACACCCAGCTGTGGGGCTTCCGGGCACCAGGCTGCTTCCTGCACTCAAAAACCCCATCGTCCCTCTTGCTCTGAAATCTTAGTGAAGTGGTCTTATCTTGTGGAGCGGCTCTGCCACATGGCTGCTGGGAGCCGAGCTTTCCTGGAGGGCTTGATAAACCCAGAATGCTGAGCTTACCCCGGGAGCCTGCATCGGTGGGTGGCGGTGGGACCTAAGATACTGTAACTCTGACCAGCTCGCAGTGGGGCTGGCACCGCTGGTCCACAGACCGTCTTTCAGAAGCAAAGGCCTAGCACAGATTTCTCAATCTCAGCACTATGGACGCTGTGGGTTGGGAGGAGTGAGGGGCCATCCCGTGTGCTGTAGGACATTAAGCAGCATCTGGGCCTTTACCCTCCAGATGCCCAGAGCAATCTCTCCCCAACCCAGCTGTGATCACTGTGTTTCCAGGCATTGACAACTGCGGGTCAAAACTGCCCCTGGTTGAGACTCACTGGCTGGAGCCAAAAGGCTGAGCTGCCTGCCCAACAGCAGCAGGGAAGGACATCTGATCCAGGCAGACTAGACCACCTGGGATGAACAGACAATCCTCAGAAGAACGATCGATTAGTATCAGTTAGTATCGATTAGTGATGTCTGCTTCAGGCACCAGAAGCGGGCAGCGTGGTCCACATGCTCTACTTTTGCTGACTCTGTTCTGGATCCACCGTTTGGCCTCCCATCAGCCTAGGATCATGGAAAGGCCACTCTAGGCTCAGAGTAAAGCAAGAGGGAGGCCGAGCCTAGCACCCCTGTACCTTGCAGCCGCCGGCTCAGCTCCTTGGTGAAGAGGACGATGGCCAGCTTGCTCTGGCAGTAGGCGGCTTTGGTGTTATACTTCCTCGTCTGCCAGTTCAAATCATCAAAGTCTATGTGCCCAGCAACATGGGCCAAGGACGAGAGGTTGATGATCCGCGAAGGGGCTGAGGCTTTCAGCTTGTCCAGCAGCAAGTTTGTCAAGAGAAAGTGACCTGGATTCAGGATGATGAAAAGGTCACTTTTGACTCACACCTAAAATCCCAGCACTTTGGGAGGACGACGGGGGAGGATCGCTTGAACCCACGGTGCAGCCCCTGCCCAGGCCTCACCCAGGTGGTTAACGCCAAACTGCATCTCGAAGCCGTCCTCGGTGGTCCAGTGGGGGCACCGCATCACACCCGCATTGTTGATTAGAATGTCCACTCGCTCCTCCTCTGGAAGAGAGGGGTGGAGAAGGAGACATCCCGGTGAGGACAGACCCCCCAGCCTGAGGCACCAGCAGAAACACTCCTGTGCTCCCACAACCCGTGAATGTGGCCGGAAACAGGGTCTGTGCCGAAGTGGCCACGTCAGGATGCGGTCATTAGGGTAAGCCCTAATCCAATGACTGGTGTCCTTATAGGAAGGGAAAACAGAGACAGAGACACATGGGGAGAAGGCCATGTGTGGACGGAGGCAAAGACCGGAGAGGCACAGCTCCAAGGTGAGGGTGGGCGCCCCCGCTGGAAGTGGAAGAGGCTGGGAGGATTATGGCCCGTCTCACAGGTCACAGCCACAGGGACACCGTGATTCAGACTGCCGGCTTCCGGAACCGTGAGGGAATGCACGTCTGAGGGTGTAAGCCACTGGGTTTGCAGTACATTGTTACAGCAGCCCCAGGACACTCACACGCCCTCCGCACCTCCATCTAAGCCTTGGGACTCTTTCCTGCCGGAGCCCCGAGGCCAAAAACAGGAGGTTACCGGTGGGAGCCCCGGCACCACAGGTTCGCAGGTGTGGTTTCATTCCCAAACCTGCCACCTCACAGAAGCAACCAAAGGACACACAGATGGAGATTGCAGCCTCAGTTTCCTCAGCTGTAAAACGCGCTGAACCACAGGGCCTTCCTACCTGTACCACTCAGCTCGGGTTCCATAACAAAGTGCCACAGACAGGTGGTTTAAAACCTCACAGACCTGGCCGGGCACAGTGGCTCACGCCTGTAATCCCAGCACTTTGGGAGGCCGAGGTGGGCAGATCACCTGAGGTCAGGAGTTTGAGACCAGCCTGGCCAACATGGAGAAACCGCGTCTTTACTAAAAATACAAAATTAGCCAGGCGTGGTGGCACGCACCAGTAATTCCAGCTACTCAGGAGGCTGAGGTGGGAGAATCGCTTGAAACCAGGAGGCAGAGGGTGCAGTGAGCCGAGATTGCGTCATTACACTCCATCCTGGGCAATAAGAGCGAAACTCCATCTCAAAAAAAAAAAAAAAATCACAGTCCCGGAGGCTGGAAGTCCCAGATCAAGGTGTGGGCAGGGCTGGTTCCCTCTGAGGGCCCTCAGGGAGGATCTGCTCTGGTCTCTCTCCTTGGCTCACAGGTGACCATCTCCTCTCTCCCTCTTCCCTTCCTCCTCCCTTTGGAGCTGTCTCTTTTTTTATTCTTTTATTTTTCCTTTTTTAATATATTTTTCAGACATGGTCTATGTTGCCCAGGCTGGTCTCAAACTCTTGACCTCAAGCAATCCTCCTGCTTTGGCCTCCCAGAGTGCTGCAATTTCACTGCCCCCAACGTATATTTTTTTTTTTTTGGGAGATGGAGTTTCACTCTTGTCACCCAGGCTGGAGTGCAATGGTGCCATCTTGGCTCACTGCAACCTCCGCCTCCCAGGTTCAAACAATTCTCCTGCCTCAGCCTCCCAAGTAGCTGGACTACAGGCAACAGGCATCCACCACCACACCTGGTTAATTTTTTGTATCTTTAGTAGAGACGGGGCTTCACCATGTTGGCCAGGCTAGTCTCACACTCCTGACCTCGTGATCCACCTGCCTCAGCCTCCCAAAGTGCTGGGACTGCAGGCGTGAGCCACCACACTCAGTCCACTTGGCCTATTTTTTATATTTCTTGAGACAGGGTCTCTCTCCATCTGACACCTGGGCTGGAGTACAGTGGCGCAATCACTGCTGCCTCAACCTCCCAGGCTCAAGCAGTCTTCTTGCTCAGCCTCCCAAGTAGCTGGGGCCACAGGCATGCGCCACCATGCCCAGCTAGCACGTCTGTTTCTGTGCGCAAATCTCCGCTTTTCATAAGGACACCAGTCACTGGATTAGGGCCCACCCTAATGACCTCATTTTAACTTCAGGACCTCTGTAAACACCCACCTCTAAATGAGGTCACATGCTGAGGGACGGGGGTTCAGGATCCCAACCTATCCTTGGGGGTGGAGGACACAATGGAATTCATGATGCTCCCGAAGTGGTTTTCGGCGGGGATCGTGAATTAGGTGTCCGGTGCGTAACGCAGAGAGACACCGTCTGGTTCTCTGTGTGAGAAGGAGGGTTGCAGCACACCCGTCATGAATACGAGCTCTGGAGCAGGACAGACGGGTTCAAAGCCTGGCTCCACCCCAACCAGCTGCATGATCCTGGCCAAGTCACATCGCTTCTCTGTGACTCAGTTTACTCCTTGTTAAAAAAAAAAAAAAAAAAAAAACAACATCACCTGCCTCGTACAACTGTATAGTTACCATTCGGTAAGTATCTTCTAAGCACCTATTACTGGGCACTGGAAATACAAGGTGGACAGCACAGCCGAGGCCCCGTCCGTGTGGACCGGACATTCCAGTGCAGCTGAGAGCCACTTCCACTCGTGAGAGAATCTACCCGTGACAGAGCTGCGTGGAAGCTGACAGGAGGCCCCTCTCGGGAGGTGACGCAGAAACTGGGACCAGGAAAATGAGGCAGGGCCCACGTGCGGAGACCCAGGGAAGGGGAATGCAGGCAGCAGGCGCAGCCCGGGTAAGTCCCAAAGGTGGGACAGGGAGACTCCGCTCACAGCTGGGCGCCCAGGAGTGCCGCCGGCTTCTGGTGTTTTGTTTTGTTTTCTTTTTTTTTTTGAGATGAAGTCTCACTCTGCCACCCAGGCTGGAGTGCAGTGGTGTGATCTTGGCCCATGGCCCACTGCAACCTCTACCGCCTGGGTTCAAGCGATTCTGCTGCCTGCTGCCTCAGCCTCCCGAGTACTGGGATTACAGGTGCCTGCCACCGCACCCTGCTAATTTTTGCATTTTTAGTAGAGACGGGGTTTCACCATCTTGGTCAAGCTGGTCTTGAATTCTTCACCTCGTGATCCACCCGCCTCTGCCTCCCAAAGTGCTGGGATTACAGGTGTGAGCCACCATGCCCAGCCTGTTTTTTTTTTTTTTCTTTTTATGAGAGGTAAGCTCACTCAGTGGCCCAGGCTGCAGTGGCAGGATCTCAGCTCACAGCAACCTCCGCCGCCAGGGCTCAAACAATCCTCCCACCTCAGCCTTCCACATAGCTGAACCACAGGCGCCCGACACCACAAGCAGCTACTTTTAAAATTTTTTGTAGAAATGGGGTTTGGCTGTGTTGCCTAGGCTGGTCTCGAATTTCTGAGCTCAAGCAATTCACCCACCTCAGCCTCCCAAAGTGCTGGGATTACAGGCATGGGCCACAGTGCCTGGTCTGTTGTTTTGTTTATCTGGGAACTGCCTCAACTTTTTTTTTTTTTTTTTGGACACAGGGTCTCACCCCGAGTGCAGTGGTACAATCAAAGCTCACTGCAGGCCGGGCACGGTGGCTCACATCTGTAATCCCAGCACTTTGGGAGGCCGAGGCGGGCAGATCACCTGAGGTCAACCAGCCTGACCAACATGGTGAAACCCTGTCTCTACCTAAAACAAAAAAGTAGCCGGGCATCGTGGCAGGTACCTGTAATCCCAGCTACTCAGGAGGCTGAGGCAGGAGAATTATTTGAAACCAGGAGATGGAGGTTGCAGCCTGACCAACATGAAGAAACCCCGTCTCTACTAAAAATACAAAATTAGCCGGGCGTGGTGGCGCATGCCTGTAATCCCAGCTACTCGGGAGGCTGAGGCAGGAGAATCACTTGAACCCAGGAGGTGGAGGATGCAGTGAGCCAAGATCCCGCCATTGCACCAGCCTGGGCAACAAGAGCAAAACTCCGTCTCAAAAAAAAAAAAAAAAAAAAAATCCCTCACTGCAGCCTCAACCTCCCAGGCTCAAGCAATCCTCCCACCTCCACCTCCCAAGTAGTTGGGACTACAAGTGCACACCATCATGCCTGCCTAATTGTTTTGTATTTTTTTTTTTTTTTTGAGATGGAGTCTCACTCTGTCACCCAGGCGGGAGTGCAGTGGCGCCATCTCGGCTCACTGCAAGCTCCACCTCCCGGGTTCACGCCATTCTCCTGCCTCAGCCTCCCAAGTAGCTGGGTTACAGGTGCCCCCCACCACGCCCAGCTAATTTTTTTGTATTTCTTAGTAGACAGGGGTTTCACCGTGTTGGCCAGGATGGTCTCAATCTCCTGACCTTGTGATCCACCCACCTCAGCCTCCCAAAGTGCTGGGATTACAGGCGTGAGCCAACACGCCCGCACGCCTGCCTGATTGTTTTGTATTTTTTGTAGAGATGAGGTCTTGCTATGTTGCCCAGGCTGATCTCAAACTCCCTGATAAACAAGGCTGTGGGTACCTGCTTCCTGGGGCTCTTTGCTTTGCGTTCTTTCTAGTCTGGAGCTGGGAAGAGCCACAGCTTCAGCTTTGTCAGAGTGTCATCTCACAAACTGTGATGTTCCCAAAACTTCTGTCTCCCAAAGTGCCGGGATGACAGGCATGAACCACTGCACCTGGCCTGCCCTAATGTGGTAGAATACACACCACATAAAATGGACCATTTTCGCTATTTTTAAATCCACTGATGTCTTTATTCCTGGCTGTTGATCTTAGGAAAACACCAAGAAGCTGGTACTTGATTTGCTAAAAAAGTCACAGACACAGCTTTACTTAATCCTCTAGAGAGGCCGGGTGTGGTGGCTCACACCTGTAATCCCAGCACTTTGGGAGGCCGAGGTGGCCGGATCATGAGGTCAGGAGATCGAGACCATCCTGGCTAACACGGTGAAACCCTGTATCTACTAAAAAATTAGCTGGGCGTGGTGGCGGGCGCCTGTAGTCCCCACCACTCGGGAGGCTGAGGCAGGAGAATGGCATGAACCCGGGAGGCGGAGCTTGGAGTGAGCCGAGATGTGCCACTGCACTCCAGCCTGGGCGACAAAGCAAAGCAAGATACCGTCTCAAAAAAAAAAAAAAAAAACCCTCTAGAGAATCCCAGAAAATAGAAGGAATTATTATTCCATTTCCCGGAAGAGGAACGTGTGGCTAAGAGAGGAGGCATCACCTGCCCAGGTGTGCCAGGTGTGTCCAGCCTGGGTCCTCACTGTCTCAGGGACCTCAGTGTTCCAGACACCTGTCTCCACAAGCCAGAGACAGGATCAGAGGCGCCCTGGGTGGGATTGCCTGGGACAGTGTGCATGAAGGTGACAGTGCTGTACCTGGTACACAGCAGGTGCTTAATAAATGTTCATCCACCTCTGAGACTCTGAGGCATTGCCCTCTCACTGTTCTTTGTGATCTCACCATAGTGCCTCTCACCTACCCCACAACAGTGCCGGCTCTTTCTTGATCCCCAAGGGCAAAGCAGGGGCTCAGTATGAATGAATGAATGAACCAACGAACGTGCACCTGCACCTGCCTCGCTAGGGCTGTGAGTGGCACAAGGTCAGCTCTGGTTCATCTCACACCTCCAGTACCTGGTCAGGTCTGAGATCACGTCTGCTAAATAAATGAGGTCCCACAACTCCCCCTTTCCTTGTTCATTTCCTGAGTACCCGTTTACTGAGCTGAGTGGGGCACATTGACTCTGAACAAGAAAGCTTTGGCCCTTTCAGTGCCAGACTAGAAAAGAAACAAAGCAGCTGGGCATGGTGGCTCATGACTGTAATCCCAGCACTTTGGGAGGCTCAGGCAGGCGGATCACAAGGTCAGGAATTCGAGACCAGCCTGGCCAACATAGTGAAACCCCGTCTCTACTAAAAATACAAAAATTAGCCGGGCATGTTGGCACACGCCTATAGTCTTGGGAGGCTGAGGCAGGAGAATCGCTTGAACCCAGGAGGCGGAGGCTGCAGTGAGCCAAGATCGCATCATTGCACTCCAGCCTGGGTGACAGAGCAAGACTCCATCTCAAAAAAAAAAAAGGTCTTGCTCTGTCATCCAGGTTAGAGTGCAGTGGCACAAACACGGCTCACTGCAGCCTTGAACTCCCGGGCTCAAGTGATCCTCTTGCCTCAGCCTCCTGAGTAGCTGGGACTGTAGGCACATGCCAGGATGCCCGGCTAATTTTTTTTTTTTTTAATCTTTGGTACACACAAGGTCTCACTATGTTTCCTAGGCTGGTGTCTAACTCCTGAGCTCAAGCAATCCTAAGAGAAGAGATTTTAAATGTGGTCACCACAAAAACAGGTAAGTATTTGAGGTAATGCATATGCTAATTAGCTTGATTTAGCCATTCTACAATGTATACAATGTACATCATGCTGTACATAATATATACAAGTGTACATGTCAACTAAACAATAAATAATTTTAGTGTATTCTTGAGTCTATTTAAAGATGAACAAGAATAGAAAAGCTAGAGGATGGTCCCAGTTTTACATAAAAATACATAAATACACAAACCTATTAGAAACAAGACTAGAAAGATGCATAAAAGTGATTCTCCTGGGGCTGCTGCAGATCAAAGGTGTTTAGTTCTGTCTTCTTTTTTATTGAGACAGAGTCTCACTCTGTCACCCAGGCTGGAGTGCACTGGCACAATCTCAGCTCACTGCAACCTCCGCCTCCCGGGTTCAAGCAATTCTCCTGCCTCAGCACCCTGAGTAGCTGAGATTACAGGTGTGCACCACCGTGCCTGGCTAATTTTTGTATTTTTAGTAGAGACAGGGTTTCACCATGTTGGCCAGGCTGGTCTCGAACTCCTGACCTCAAGGGATCCACCTGCCTCAGCCTCCCAAAGTGCTGGGATTACAGGCGTGAGCCACCGTGCCCAGCCAGTTCTGTCTTCTTTACACTGCAGTATTTTATAAATGTCCCATAACAAACACATATTTCTTTAACCATGGTGGGGAAGGCACTTGATCAATAAATGCTTAATAAGGTCAGGTGCGGTGGCTCACACCTGTAATCCCAGCACTGTGGGAGGCCGACCTGGGTGGATCACTTGAGCCCAGGAGTTGGAGACCAGCCTGAGCAACATGGTGAAACCCCAGCTCTAAAAACAAAACAAAACAATAAAACAATAATTAGCTGTGTGTGGTGGCGTATGCCTGTACTCCCAGCTACTTGGGAGGCTGAAGTGGGAGGATCCCTTGAGCCCAGCAGGTTGAGACTGCAGTGAGCCATGACTGCACCACACCACTGCACTCCAGGCTGGGTGACAGAGCAAGACCCTGTCTCAAAAAAAAAAGAAAAGAAAAAAGAAAATTAGCCAGGTGCGGTGGCGTGCTTCCCCAGCTACTCAGGAGTCTGAGGCAGGAGGATCACTTGAGCCCAGGAGGTCAAGGCTGCAAGGAGCTGTGTTTGCACCACTGCACTCTAGCCTGGGTGACAGAGACAGATCCTGTCTCAAACAAACTAATTATTCAGGCAGGGTGTGGTGGCTCACACCTGTAATCCCAGCACTTTGGGAGGCCGAGGGAAGCAGATCACTTGAGGTCAGGAGTTCGAGACCAGCCTGGCCAACGTGGTGAAACCCCGTCTCTACTAAAAATACAAAAAGTAGCAGGGTATGGTAGCGGGCATCTTAATCCCAGCTACTCAGGAGGCTGAGGTCCACGCTTGAACCCAGGAGGCAGAGGTTACAGTGAGCCGAGATCGCGCCATTGCACTCAGCCTGGCCGACAGAGTGAGACTCCCTCTCAAAATAATAGTAGTAATAAATAAATAAATAAAGTCGTTGCTTGCAGGCTGTACAAAAAAAGGCAGCAACTGGACTCGGCCCCTAACTCATAGTTTGCCAAAACTCTGCTCTAAAGTTTGCTTGCTGCATTCACTTCTCAGAGCCTGGCCCTGGGAGCCGCCTGTCCCAGTCCTCATCCCACATGGCCAGCCTTCTCCTCCTACCTTCAATGATCTTTGCTGCAAACTCTCGGATAGACTTGAGGGAAGCCAAGTCCAGGTGCCGGGCGTTGACGTGGTGATTGAGGGTCTCCCCGCGGATGTCCTTTGCTGCCGCCTCACACTTCTCCATGTCTCGGCAGGCCAGGATGATGTTGCCTCCTGAAAACCCAGGATGGAAAAAGATTTAAATTAATAATCCACTCCTGGGTACTGACCCCAGAGAAATGAAAACATACGTCTACACAAAAACACATCCACCAATGTTCACTGCGGCATTCTTCACAAAAGCCAAAAGGTAGAAACAACCAAATGTCCATCTGTGGATGAAGGGACAACAAAATGTGGTCCATCCATAGAGATGGAATATTAGACGGCCGTGAAAAGGAGTGAAGCACTGGCTCATGCTACAGCAAGGACGACCGTCAGAAACACTGTGCTCGGGGAAAGAAACCAGACACAAAAGACCACACAGCATACAATCCCATTTACATGAATTCTATGTATATGATTTCACACCTATGAAAGGCCCAGAACAGGCAAATCCATAGAGAAAGAAAATAGATTATTGGTTTTCTAGGGCTGGGGGTGGGGAGAGGGAATTACAGCTTGATAGTTAAAGTGAGCAAGGTTGGTTTCTAGGGTAACAGATGTTCTAAGATTGATTTTAAAGATGGTTGCATCATTCTGTGACTATACTAAACATCACTGAATTGGTCGGGCACGGTGGCTCACACCTGTAATTCCAGGACTTTGGGAGGCCAAGGCAAGAGGATTCCCCATCCTCTCCTTTTTTTTTTTTTAGATGGAGTCTCACTCTGTCACCCAGGCTGGAGTGCAGTGGCGCAATCTCGGCTCACTGCAACCTCCACCTCCTGGGTTCAAGCAATTCTCCTGCCTCAGCCTCCCGAGTAGCTGGGATTACAGGCGCCTGCCACCACAACTAGCTAATTTTTACTTTTTTTATTTTTTTTATTTTTAGTAGAGACAGGGGTTTCACCATGTTAGCCAAGCTCGTCTTGAACTTCTGACCTCAGGTGATCCACCCCGCGGCCTCCCAAAGTACTGGGATCACAAATAAGCCACAATGCCCAGCCTCCAATTTTTTTTGTTGTGGTAAAATACAAATCACTTGAAATTTATCATCTTAACCCCCTTTTCTTTTTGTTTATTAGTATTTTTTTTTTTAGTCAGTCTCACTCTGCTGCCGCGGCTGGAGTGCTGGCGCCATCATAGCTCATTCAGCCTTGAAGTCCTAGGCTCAAGTGACCTGGGACTATAGGTACCACCTGTGCCAGCATGCCTGGCTAACTCTGGTAGAGATGGGGATGTTGCTGTGGTGTCCAGGCTGGTCTGGAACCCCTGGCCTCAAGTGATCCTCCTGCCTCAGCCTCCAAAAGTGCTGGAATTATAGATGTGAGCTACCGAGACCCGCCCTCTTAGCCATTTTTAAGTGTCCAGTTCATTGGTATTAAAAACATTTATGGCTGGGCCGGGCACGGTGGCTCACACCTGTAATCCCAGCACTTTGGGAGACCAAGGCAGGTGGAACACCTGAGGTCAGGAGTTCAAGACCAGCCTGGCCAACACATTACAAACTTAGCTGGGCGTGGTGTTGCATGCCTGTAATCCCAGCTACTCGGGTGGCTGAGGCAGGAGAATCGCTTGAACCCAGGAGGCGAAGGTTGCAGTGAGCCAAGATCATGCCACTGCACTCCAGCCTGGGCGACAAGAGCAAAACTCCATCTCAAAAAAAAACAATAATAATAATTCCTAATGTTGTGCAACCATTACAACCATCCATCTCTCAAATTGTTTCATCTTCCCAAACTAAACTTCCGTTTCCATTAAACAGTAACTCCCCATTCTCCCCTCCCCTCCTGACCCCTGGCAAGCACCATTCAAACTTCTCTATGAATTTAACTGTAGGTAGCTCCTATAAGTGGAATCATACCGTATTTGCTCTTCTGTCGACTGGCTTATTTCACTTCATGGAATGTCCTCAAGGTTCATCTGTTTCAATGCCCTTTTTTTTGTTTTGCTTTGTTTTGTTTTTGAGTCTCACTCTGTCACCCAGGCTGGAGTGCAGTGGCGCCATCTCTGCTCACTGCAACCCCTGCCTCTCAGGTTCAAGCGATTCTCCTGCTTCAGCCTCCCAAGTAGCTGGGACTACAGGTGCCCACCACAACTCCTGGCTAATTTTTGTATTTTTAGTAGAGAGGGGGTTTCACCATGTTGGTTAGGCTGGTCTCGAACTCCTGACCTCGTGATCCGCCAGCTTCGGCCTCCCAAAGTGCTGAGATTACAGGCGTGCGCCACCGTGCCCGGCCAGAATGCCCTTCCTTTTTAAGGCTGAATCATATGCCCCTGTCTATAGAAGCCACATTTTGTTTCCCTGTTCATCTGTGGATGGGTGCCTGGGTTCTTTCCACCTCTGGACTGTGAATAATGCTGCAATGAGCATGGATGTGCAGATATCTCTCTGAGAGCCAAAGCAGGGGAGATTTTACCTCTCCTGGCCAGTTCCAAGGCAGTCTGCTTCCCGATGCCTGTGTTGGCGCCCGTCACGATGACCGTCTTCCCAGGGATGGTGGCCTTGCTGGGGCAAGCCCCACCGGTGACATAGTCCCTGAGGGTGAGAAGCGGCACCGTCAGTCCTGTGGGCCCACTCTCACCCCACGTGCCCCTGACTGAATGATCTCAGGCAACCCTGTCTGAGCTCACTCACATACCCCAACTGAAACACAGACATCAGCACATCACACCACGGGATCTCTGTCATGTTCTCCATAAATGGCTCCACCCCGTGTCTGGTGTGTGGAACGCCTTCAGCAAGTGACAGTCGTTATTTTATAAATGCTCACTGCATGAGATTCCCGGCCAGGTGAGGTAGCTCGCGCCTGTAATCCCAGCACTTTGGGAGGCCAAAGTTTGGTGGGGGGGGGGGGTGGCGGATCACTTGAGGTCAGGAGTTCGAGTCCAGCCTGGCAAACATGGCGAGACCCTGTCTCTACTAAAAATACAAAAATTAGCCAGGCATGTAGGGAAAAGAGAGATCAGACTGTTACTGTGTCTATATAGAAAAGAAAGACATAAGAGACTCCATTTTGAAAAAGACCTGTACTTCGAACAATTGCTTTGCTGAGATGTTGTTAATTTGTAGCTTTGACCCAGCCACTCTGACCCAATCTGGAGCTCACAAAAACCTGTGTTGTATGAAATCAAGGTTTAAGGGATCTAGGGCTGTGCAAGACGTGCCTTGTTAACACAACATTTCCAAGCAGTATACTTGGTAAAAGTCACCGCCTGTCTCGTCTCAATAAACCAGGGGCACGATGCACTGCAGAAAGCTGCAGGGACCTCTGCCCTTGAACACGGGGTATTGTCCAAGGTTTCTCCCCATGGGATAGTCTGAAATATGGCCTCGTGGGATGAGAAAGACCTGACCGTCCCCCAGCCCAACACCCGTAAAGGGTGTGCTGAGGTGGATTAGTCAAAGAGGAAGGCCTCTTGCAGTTGAGATAGAGGAAGGCCACTGTCTCCTGCCTGCCCCTGGGAACTGAATGTCTCGGTATAAAACCCGATTGTACATCTGTTCAATTCTGAGACAGGAGAAAAACCGCCCTACGGTGGGAGGCGACACATGTTTGCAGCAATGCTGCCTTGTTATTTACTCCGCTGAGATGTTTGGGTGGAGAGAAACATAAATCTGGCCTACATGCACGTCCAGGCATAGTACCTTCCCTTGAACTTAATTACGTCATAGATTCTTTTGCTCACATGTTTTTTTGTTGACCTTCTCCTTATTATCACCCTGCTGTCCTACTACATTCCTTTTTGCTGAAGTAATGAAGATAATAATCAATAAAAACTGAGGGAACTCAGAGGCCGGTGCTGGTGCCGGTCCCCTGGGCCCACTGTTGTTTCTCTATACTTTGTCTGTGTCTTATTTCTTTTCTCAGTCTCTCGTCCCACCCAACTAGAAATACCCACAGGTGTGGAGGGGCAGGCCACCCCTTCACAGGCGTGGTGGTGCACACCTGTAATCTCAGCTACTCAGGGGGCTGAGGCACGAGAATTGCTCGAACCTGGAAGGCAGAGGTTGCAGTGAGTCGAAATGGTGCCAGCCTGGGCAACAGAGTGAGACTCTGTCTCAAAAAAATTTAAATTTAAATTTAAAACACCCGCTGCACGAGATTCCCATGGCTGCTGTACGCATTACCACAGACTCAGTGGCTTAAAACCACATAAGTGCATCCTCCTCCAGTTCGGCAGGTCAAGAGTCCAAAACATGTCTCACTGGAATAAATCAAGGTATTGGCAGAGTCAGGTTCCTTCTGGAGGCTCTAGGGAAGAATCCACTTCCAGCTCCTACAGACCGCCACGTTCCTCCACTCTTGGCCCCGCCTCCATCTTCAACCTGCATCCTCACTGGAACCTCTCCTTTATTTATTTATTTACTTATTTATTTTTGAGACAGAGTCTCGCTCTGTGGCCCAGGCTGGAGTGCAGTGGCGCAATCTCAGCTCACTGTAACCTTCGCCTCACAGGTTCAAGCGATTCTCCTGCCTTAGCCTCCTGAGTGGCTGGGATTACAGGCACATGCCACCACACCTGGCTAATTTCTTTTGTATTTTTAGTAGAGACAGAGTTTTACCACGTTGGTCAGGCTGGTCTCGAACTCCTGACCTTGTGATCCGCCTGCCTTGGCCTCCCAAAGTGCTGCAATTACAGGCGTGAGCCACCACACCCGACAACCTCTCCTTCTCTCTTCCATCTCCCCTCTGAATGAGCCTCCTGCTCCCTCTTATAAGGACCCTATAAGACTACAAGGCAGGCCCGGCACAGTGCCTCACACCTGTAATCCCAGCACTTTGGGAGGCCAAGGCGGGAGGATCACTTGAGGTCAGGAGTTCGAGACCAGCCATGGCCAACATGCTGACACCCCATCTCTACTAAAAATACAAAAATTAGCAGGGCTTGGTGGTGCACGCCTGTAGAGTCAGCTACTCGGTGAGGCTGAAGTGGGAGGACCACCTGAGCCCAGGGAGGGTGAGGCTGCAGTGAGCTGTGACAGCATGACTGCACTCCAGCCTGGGTGACAGAGAGACCCTGTCTCCAAAAAAAAAAAAGACTACATGATAATCATAAGATCCTTCACTTGGCCGGGCACGGTGGCTCACGCCCGTGACCCCAGCACTTTGGGAGGCCAAGGTGGCCAGATCCCCTTTGGTCGGGAGCTCAAGACCAGCCTGACCAACATGGAGAAACCTCGTCTCTACTAAAAATACAAAATTAGACCGGCGTGGTGGCACATGCCTGTAATCCCAGCTACTCAGGAGGCTGAGGCCCGACAATCGCTTGAACCCGGGAGGTGGAGGTTGTGGTGAGCCAAGGTCGTGCCATTGCACTCCAGCCTGGGCAACAACAGCGAAACTCTGTCTCAAAAAAAAAAAAGATGCTTAACACATCAGCGAGAACCTCTGACACGTGAGGTAATGTAGTCACACCTTCCGCGGATTAGGACGTGGACCCCTCTACGGAGTCACGACTCTGCCCACCACACCCATGTCCCACAGAGGCTAACGCTGGAAACAAGATAGTGTCCAGCAACAGGAGGCTGAGCAGGTAAACAGCACTGCACCCACAGGAGAGAAGGGCACCATGCAATACAGTGGCCACCAGCCACTGAGGCTAATTTTTAAGAAAGTTTAAATTAAGTAGGCTGGGCGAGGTGGCTCACGTCTGTAATCCCAGCACTTTGGAGGCCGAGGCAGGCGGATCACCTGAGGGCAGGTGTTTGAGACCAGCCTGGCCAACATGGCAAAACCCCGTCTCTACGAAAAATACAAAAATTAGCCGGGCGTGGTGGCGCACCTGTGATCTCAGCTCCTGGGGACGCCAAGGTGGGAGGATCACCTGAGCCCAGGAGGTCAAGGCTGCAGTGAGCCAAGATCGCGCCACTGCACTCCAGCCTGGGCGACAGAGCCAGATTCTGCCTTTAAAAATAAACGAACAAATAAATAATACAAAACAACAAAATAAAGAGTTTAAAAGTCTGGAAGGAAAGCAACATTTACAAGGGCCCAGGCTCGCCCTTCCCTCCGAGTGACCTTGGGCCGGTGACCTGGCCGGCCAGAGCGCAGGTTTGCCCCACGCCGGGCGGGCACTGCGGGTCGGGAGCTACGGGGCCTGGACCGGGTGCGAGCGGCGGGGGTCTCCGCCGCCTTCCCGGCCCCTGCGCTGGGGGCCCGCCTTGACCGCGCACGCGGGGCTAGAATGCACTCACTTGAGCAGCACGGCGGCGCCTGCTACCGTGCCCAGCGCCGACAGCGGCAGCAGGTAGCGGCTCATGCCGGGCCGGGGACAGGCGTCAGGGGTCGGCGCGGAGCTTGCTGCACACCAGCCACCTGGGGAGCTCCGAAGAAGAGCGCGCGACGCAGCCACACGCGAGCGGAGGCGCAGCCGCGGCTGGGCCCGCGTCCGGAACTGGGCTGCGAGGGGCGGGGCGCGGGCGGAGGGGGCGGGGATCCTAGGGACGGGACCTATGAGCATCGGTCCTGAGCGCTGTCACAGCTGGGAGTGGTGGTTTCAGGAGCCTGTGGGCGTGGCTGCGTCCGGGGGCGGGGCCTATGGGTTGTTCCAATGACGTCACACTTGCCGCACCGTATAAGGCGCTACGCAGTTCTGGAGTGAAATAGGTTCGAATCCCACCACTGTCAATTCCAGACTGTGACCCTCTGTGTGTCTTTCAACTATATCAGCCTATTCCCTCATCTGGAAATGTGTGTTTACCTTCTTCATAGACTTTTGGGGATAATTTGAGAATTTCCATGCACAGAAACAAGGATCTAGTAGCCTGTGGGTACCCAAGCTCCTGGGGTCCTGCAGGAGAAGGCGGCTGGGGGCTTGGACTCCTGGGTCTGAGGGAGGAGGGGCTGGGGGCCTGGACTCCTGGGTCCAAGGGAGGAGGGACTGGGAGCATGGACTTCTGGGTCCGAGGGAGGAGGGGCGGGTGCCTGGACTCCTGAGTCTGAGGGAGGAGGGGCTGGGGGCCTGATTCATTCCCAAATTATCAGAATCTCATCCCCATGTCTGGCCCTGCACAGAGATATCTTCCCTGAACTCTGCCTGAACTACCTTTCTTAGATTGAGTATTGCACACACTCCTGCACTTACCTGTCCATGTTTGTCACCCCCACCAAACTGGGATGCACCTCTGGGCACCTGCTTCCCCTTGCACTGCTCACAGCGAGCGTATCTGATCACCACCTCCTACCCCTGACAGTGCCTGAGGTGCCAGGAGCAGACACCTCTGGAAACAGGGAAGAATTCAACCCAATCTAACTAGGAGTAAGTTTTCTTCCCCATCAGATGAACTGTCATCTTCTTATATGAGCCCTGCCATAATGGAGATTATACAGGCAGGAAGAGCTATTTTAAGACCTTAGTCCATGGCCGGGCACGGTGGCTCACGCCTGTAATCCCAGCACTTTGGGAGGCCGAG
This sequence comes from Gorilla gorilla gorilla, assembly GCF_029281585.2. Taxonomy (NCBI): domain Eukaryota; kingdom Metazoa; phylum Chordata; class Mammalia; order Primates; family Hominidae; genus Gorilla; species Gorilla gorilla. The sequence continues at coordinate 67,060,650 of NC_073244.2, forward strand.
ACGGATGGATCACGAGGTCAGGAGATCGATACCAGCCTGGCCAACATGGTGAAACCCTGTCTCTACTAAAAATACAAAAATTAGCTGGATGTGGTGGCACTCACCTGTAGTCCCAGCTACTCAGGAGGCTGAAGCAGGAGCATCACTTGAACTCGGGAGGTGGAGGTTGCAGTGAGCCGAGATTGCCCTACTGCATTCCAGCCTGGCGACAGAGTGAAATTCTGTCAAAAAAAAAAAAAAAAAAAAAAAAAAAAAACCTTAGTCCTGTAGACCTTAAGCTCTCACCATCTCAAACGTATTAAACCAGTTACACAATGCCAAATGCTGTATAAGAGGCACTTGGAGGAGTCAAATTCATAGAGACAGAAAACAGAGTGGTGGCTGCAAGGGGCTGGAGGAGATGAGATTGGGAAGTCACAGGATTTGTTTTTGTTTGTTTGTTTTGTTTTGTTTTGTTTTTTGAGAGACAGAGTCTCACTGTGTCACCCAGGCTGGAGAGCAGTGGGCGATCTCAGCTCACTGCAACCTCTGCCTCCCAGGTTCAAGCAATTCTCCTGCCTCAGCCTCCCCAGTAGCTGGGGCTACAGGCACGTGCCACCACACCCGGCTAATTTTTGTATTTTTAGTAGAGATGGGGTTTCACCATGTTGGCCAGGTTGGTCTCAAACTCCTGACCTCAGGTGATCTACCTGCCTCACCCTCCCAAAGTTCTGGGATTACAGGTGTGAGCCACCGCACCACACCAGAAGCCGTTGTTGTTGTTGTTTTTGAGACGGAGTCTTACTCTGTCGCCGAGGCTGGAGCGCAGTGGCGTGATCTTGGCTCATCGCAACCTCTGCCTCCCGAATTCAAGCCTTTCTCCTGCCTCAGCCTCCCGAGTTGCTGGGATTACAGGTGCCCGCCACCAAGCCCAGGTAATTTTTGTATTTTTAGTAGAGACGAGGTTTCACCCTGTTGGCCAGGCTGGTCTCGAGCTCCTGTCCTCAGGTGATCCACCTGCCTCGCCCACCCAAAGTGCTGGGATTACAGGCATGAGCCACCGCACCCGGCCGGGAAGCTGTTTTTTAATAGATACAGAGTTTGTTTTGCAAAATAAAAAAAGACCTGAAGGTGGACGGTGGTGATGGTTGCACAACAATATGAATATACTTAACATTACTGAATTGTACACTTAAAATGATTAAGATGGTAAATTTTACTTTATGCATATTTTACCAAACTAAAAATAAAGAAAAATTTTAGACTGGGCATGGTGGTTCATGCCTGTAATCCCAGCACTTTGGGAGGCCAAAGTGGAGAATAGTATGAGCCCAGGAGTTTGAGAGCGGCCTGGACAACACGGCAAAACCTTATCTCTACAAAAAATACAAAAATTAGCAGGTTTGGTGGCACGCATCTGCACCCTCAGCTACTTGGGAGGCTGAGGTGGGAGGTTTGCTTGAGCCCAGGAGGTCAAGGCTATGATAAGCCATGATTGCACCACTGCACCCCAGCCTGGGTGACAGAGCAAGACCCCGTCTCAAAAATAATAATAATAAATGTTTAAATTTAATAACATGGGCAATTGGTTCAGATGTTCATTTTCTCAACCTTGAAAAAAAAACAACACTGTTTTTCTCTGTCTTTTTCTCCTTTTCTGTAAACTGAAATCCTAATATCATTGACTTCCAGGACAGAGATCAGCAAACTTTTTCTACAAACAGCCAGATAGTAAATAATTTCAGCTTTGTGACCCACACAGTGGCTGTTGCACCTCCTCTGCCAGAGGAGCTGGGAAGCAGCCACAGATGATATGAAAACAAGTGAGCACAGCTGTGTTCCCATAAAACTTTATTTACAAAAATAAGCAGTGCGCCACAGTTCGCCAGCTCCTGTTTGAGAGTCTCTCTCCGATGCCCAGGCTGGAGCGCAGTGGTGCAATCTCAGCTCACTGCAACCTCTGCCTCCTGGGTTCAAGCAAGTCTCCTGCCTCAGCCTCATGAGTAGCTGGGATTACAGGCGCTCGCCGCCACACCTGGCTGATTTTTGTATTTTTAGTAGAGACGGGGTTTCGCCATGTTGGCCAGGCTGGTTTCGAACTCCAGGCCTCAGGTGATCCACCTGCCTCAGCCTCCCAAAGTGCTGGGATTACAAAGCGTGAGCCACTGCACCCAGCTATCTGTCACTGAATTTGGAAGGATGGCATGAAGTCATTCATAACAAGGACTTAATCCATAGTAAGTGCCAGAACATTGCTGGCTGTTAATATGGTTATTATAAAGAGAACAATGCATGCATATTCCTCCTCTGAGGATCTCCTACCTGATTCCCAGACACACCCAACGGAGTTAGAACATCTATTTGGACTCCAGGTGGGCTGTCCACCTCTTTACCATTTTCCTGGTTGTTAACAAGTTCCTGATCAGCATTGGGTGCTGTCCCAGGTGCTGAGAGGATTCTCCCACAATGCCCTTTGCTTTCCCCATCAGAGGGTTTAAGGCACCCAATTCTCATTCACATTCTATCTCTCCTTTCCCGTTCTTCTCTATCTCTCCTCTCTCTCTCCTTTTCTCTTCCTCTCTCCCTCTCTGTCTTCTCTCCCTCTCTCCCTCTCTCTTCCTCTCTCTTCCTCTCTTTCTCTCTCTTCCTCTGTCCTCTTTTCTCTCTCTCTCTCCCTCTCTCTTCCTTTCTCTCTCTTCCTCTGTCCTCTTTTCTCTCTCTCTCTCCCTCTCTCACATCTCTCTCTTTCTCTTCCTTTCTCTTTCCTCTCTTCCTCTCTCTCTCCCTCTCCCTCCTTCTGTCTTCCTCTCTCCCTCTCTCTTCCTCTTTTTTCTTCCTCTCTCTTCTTGTCTCTTTCTCTCCTCTCTCCCTCTTTCTGTCTTCCTCTCCCTTCCTCTTCCTCTCTCTCCTTCTTTCTTCCTCTCTCTCTTCTTGTGTGTCTCTCTCTCTGTTCTCTCTCTCCCTCTCCCCCCAACTCTCTCTCCCTACACACATCTTAAGAGGCCGCAGCAGTGTAAGGTAAGTTTAGTGACCCTGAGGCTGTGTAGAGATAAGCAAATGGGGGCAAGGAGCTCCAGTGGTCCCAGACTCCAGCCGTTTGAGTCTTTGCAGCCCAAGCACTGCCCCAGCTTCTTGACAGCCCCAGCCATCACCAAAGGGCACACAGATAAGCTGCCTCCACCAAGGCCTGTGCAGATGGTAGGTTTTTGAGTAAAATAGATCTGATCCTTGTCTGAAGCCACTGAGTTTTAGAATAATTTGTTATATGGCCATAGTAACTGGAATGATTGCTCTACGTTTATTTTATTTTATTCATCCTTGCTGCATGCAACACATGCATGGCTCAGTAACTAGAAGGAAAGAAGAGAAGAAGGGAGGGAGAGGCAGAGGGTGGACAGGAGAGGATGGTAGGAAGGAAAGAAGACAGGAAAGGAGGGTGTTGGTGGCCTTGCCTGCAAGCTGAGCAGACACCACGCAAACAGGTGACCTCCCAGTTAAGATGGAGGGGACTCAGGGCTCAGGAGGGGCAGAAGGTCCCTGTGTCGGAGAGCTGGGCAAGCTTGCTGCAGGAAATGATGGGGATCACGGCCATGTGAGCCGGCAAGATTTCCCTCAGCCGGGGAGGAGACTCTGGGCTGTGGGAACAGCTTAAGCAGAAGGCATGGGACAGGAATGCATATGAGGGATATTGTGGGAGGAGGGAGGGCTGCCTGGGCTGGCATGCAGGGTATGGGAGGGGGTGGAAGGGCTGAGGCGGGAGCCATCAGTAAAAGGACCCAGAGCGCGGCTCCAATGCCATGGTAGGAAGCTTGGCGTTGACTCAGAGGGCGCTGGGTACCGCTGAAGAGTGTTGAGCCACGGAGGGTCATGTCACGGGCAGATATATGTTTTAGAATTTCTTCTTTTCTGGCTGAGATGTAGAGTATGGACTGGAGAGAAGCACAGGGGACATAGGAAAGGTAGTTCTAGAAAGAGGGACTGTCCCACTAGGGAAAGTCAACCAACTGTTCCCCAGTATCCATTCCTCCCTTCCAGCTCATGGCACTAAAGCCACTGATTAGCTGGGTGCTATCAATCTCTCTCTCATCTCTCTCTCCCTCTTTCTCTCCCCCTCCTCTGTGTCTTTTCTCTCTCTCTCTCTCTCATCCCTCTGTCTCCCTCTTTCTCTCCCCCTCCTCTGTGTCTCCTCTCTCTCTCTCTCTCTCATCTCTCTCTCCCTCTTTCTCTCCCCCTCCTCTGTGTCTTTTCTCTCTCTCTCTCTCTCATCCCTCTGTCTCCCTCTTTCTGTCCCCCTCCTCTGTGTCTCCTCTCTCTCTCTCTCTCTCATCTCTCTGTCTCCCTCTTTCTGTCCCCCTCCTCTGTGTCTCCTCTCTCTCTCTCTCTCTCATCTCTCTGTCTCCCTCTTTCTCTCCCCCTCCTCTGTGTCTCCTCTCTCTCTCTCTCTCTCATCTCTCTCTCCCTCTTTCTCTCCCCCTCCTCTGTGTCTCCTCTCTCTCTCTCTCTCTCTCTCATCTCTCTGTCTCCCTCTTTCTCTCCCCCTCCTCTGTGTCTCCTCTCTCTCTCTCTCTCTCATCTCTCTCTCCCTCTTTCTCTCCCCCTCCTCTGTGTCTCCTCTCTCTCTCTCTCTCTCTCTCATCTCTCTGTCTCCCTCTTTCTCTCCCCCTCCTCTGTGTCTCCTCTCTCTCTCTCTCTCTCATCTCTCTCTCCCTCTTTCTCTCCCCCTCCTCTGTGTCTCCTCTCTCTCTCTCTCTCTCATCTCTCTCTCCCTCTTTCTCTCCCCCTCCTCTGTGTCTCCTCTCTCTCTCTCTCTCTCATCTCTCTCTCCCTCTTTCTCTCCCCCTCCTCTGTGTCTTTTCTCTCTCTCTCTCTCTCATCTCTCTCTCCCTCTTTCTCTCCCCCTCCTCTGTGTCTTTTCTCTCTCTCTCTCTCTCATCTCTCTGTCTCCCTCTTTCTGTCCCCCTCCTCTGTGTCTCCTCTCTCTCTCTCTCTCTCTCTCTCATCTGTCTCCCTCTTTCTGTCCCCCTCCTCTGTGTCTCCTCTCTCTCTCTCTCTCATCTCTCTGTCTCCCTCTTTCTCTCCCCCTCCTCTGTGTCTTTTCTCTCTCTCTCTCTCTCATCTCTCTGTCTCCCTCTTTCTCTCCCCCTCCTCTGTGTCTCCTCTCTCTCTCTCTCTCTCTCATCTCTCTGTCTCCCTCTTTCTCTCCCCCTCCTCTGTGTCTCCTCTCTCTCTCTCTCTCTCTCATCTCTCTGTCTCCCTCTTTCTGTCCCCCTCCTCTGTGTCTCCTCTCTCTCTCTCTCTCATCTCTCTGTCTCCCTCTTTCTCTCCCCCTCCTCTGTGTCTTTTCTCTCTCTCTCTCTCTCATCTCTCTGTCTCCCTCTTTCTCTCCCCCTCCTCTGTGTCTTTTCTCTCTCTCTCTCTCATCTCTCTGTCTCCCTCTTTCTGTCCCCCTCCTCTGTGTCTCCTCTCTCTCTCTCTCTCTCATCTCTCTGTCTCCCTCTTTCTGTCCCCCTCCTCTGTGTCTTTTCTCTCTCTCTCTCTCTCATCTCTCTCTCCCTCTTTCTCTCCCCCTCCTCTGTGTCTTTTCTCTCTCTCTCTCTCTCTCTCATCTCTCTGTCTCCCTCTTTCTGTCCCCCTCCTCTGTGTCTTTTCTCTCTCTCTCTCTCATCTCTCTGTCTCCCTCTTTCTGTCCCCCTCCTCTGTGTCTCCTCTCTCTCTCTCTCTCTCTCATCTCTCTGTCTCCCTCTTTCTCTCCCCCTCCTCTGTGTCTCCTCTCTCTTCTCTCTCATCGCTCTCCCTCTTTCTCTCCCCCTCCTGTGTCTCCTTCTCTCTCTCTTTCTCTCTCCCCATCTCTCTTTCTCTCCCCCTTCCTCTCTTTCTCCTCTCACTCTTCCTGTTTCTCTCTCTTCCTCTTTCTTCCTCTCTTTCTCCCTGTCTCTCTCTTCCTCTTTTGTCTCTCTCTCCCCCCAACTCTCTCTCCCTACACACATCTTGAGAGACCTCAGCAGTGTAAGATAAGTTTAGCTACTCCACGGCCTGGCACGGTAGCTCACGCCTTTAATCCCAGCACTTTGAGAGGCCAAGGCAGGCAGATCACTGGAGATTAGGGGTTTGAAACCAGCCTGGCCAACATGGTGAAACCCTGTCTCTACTACAAGTACCAAAAAATTAGCTGGGCATGGCGGCACGCGCCTGTAGCCCCAGCTACTCGGAAGGCTGAGGCAGGAGAATCGCTTGAGCCTGGGAGGCGGAAGTTGCAGTGAGCCGAGACCACACCTCTGCACTCCAGCCTGGGTGACAGAGTGAGATTCTGTCTCGAAAAAAGAAAGAGGAGGCCGGGCACTGTGGCTCAGGCCTGTAATCCCAGCACTTTGGGAGGCCGAGGCATGCAGATCACGAGGTCAGGAGATCGAGACCATCCTGGCTAACACAGTGAAACCCCGTCTCTATTAAAAATACAAAAAATTAGCCAGGCACGGTGGCGGGTGCCTGTAGTCCCAGCTACTCGGGAGGCTGAGGCAGGAGAATGGCGTGAATCCAGGAGGCGGAGCTTGCAGTGAGCAGAGATCGCGCCACTGCACTCCAGCCTGGGTGACAGAGCAAGACTCTGTCAAGAAAGAAAGAAAAGAAAAAAAGAAAAGAATAAAGGGAGGGAGGGAAGGGAAAGGAAGGGAGGGAAGGAAGGAAGGAAGGAAGGAAGGAAGGAAGGAAGGAAGGAAGGGAGGGGAGGGGAAGGAAGGAAGGGGAGGGGAGGGGAAGGGAAGGGAAGGAAAGGAAGGAAGGAGAAGGGAAGGGAGGGAAGGGAGGGAAGGGAGGGGGAGGGGGAAGGGGAGGGGGAGGGGAGGGGAGGGGAGGTGGAGGTGAGGGGAGAGGGAGGGGAGGGGAGGGGAGAGGGAGGGGAGGGGAGGGGAGGGGAGAGGGAGGGGAGAGGGAGGGGAGGGGAGGGGAGGGGAGGGGAGGGGAGGGGAGGGGAGGGGAGAGGAAGGGGAGGGGAGGGGGAGGGGAGGGGAGAGGAAGGGGAGGGGAGGGGAGGGGAGGGGAGGGGAGGGGAGAGGAAGGGGAGGGGAGGGGGAGGGGAGGGGAGGGGAGAGGAAGGGGAGGGGAGGGGAGAGGAAGGGGAGGGGAGGGGGAGGGGAGGGGAGGGGAGGGGGAGGGGAGGGGAGGGGAGGGGAAGGGAGGGAAGAAAGGCAGGCCCTGATGTTCAGGGAGCTGAGAGTGAAGTCACTGGCTCCAACCCAGGATCCAAACTTAAGTCTGTCTGGGGTTCTATCCCCGTCACCACCCCCCGCCCCGACCCATCCCCCAGAGACCTGGGAAGGAGCCAGGCTCCTCCGGTTTCAGGAAAGGGCTGCACAAACCGCCCCGCCACGATCCCTCCCAGAGAACAAACAGCTCCCGGCCGCCGGCAGTCTCCCTCCTCCTCCTGCCAGGCCGGTTCCCAGACCCACCCTCCCTGTGCCATAAGCGCCTCTCCCCACACCCTCACCAGGGCTGGCTGTTCTCAGAGGAACGCCCAGGAAAAACCTACCCGAACCCCTTTCAGCTGGGAAGGGGACCCGCCTGGGCTTCCTCACTGCCGATGAGACCTCCCTCGTCGTACACTTAGAGCTGCCTGTGTTTTCCTTCCTTCCTTAAGCGGGCTGGGAACTCTAGACACTCAGGGATGGGCCAGCCCATTAGAGTAAGCATTCGGCCACCTCTCGGCTGCTACGGTCACTGCTGCTGTCACCATCAACGTGACTGTCTCACACCTCACTTCCTCCGGCCAGCCACACCCCTGCAGATTTAACCCGCCAGCCTCCCTAAGGTTTCCTCTGCCTGAAATCCTCTCCGCATTCCTGGCTCATTCGCGAAATTGAGGTCAAAGCTCAGATGCCGCCTCCTTCCCTGACCACCCTACCTGAAGCAGCCGCACCTGCCTGCTCCTAGTGACTCCGTTCCTTCACCTGCTTCGTTTCCTCCACAGGGTTTACCACAATCTGAAAGTCTTATTCATGCAGGTGTCTACTTGTTTATCTCCCCACCACACCTACTAGGATGACAATATCACAAGGGCTGGGGTTTCATCTGTCTCCTCCTCCTCTGTATCTCCAGCACATAAAACATGCTTGGCACACTGTAGGTGCTTAAGTATTTGCTACTACATCACTTTGGGATTTTGCATAGGACACTCCCAATGCTTAGAATGTCAATCTTTGCTTCATTGTCCTTGGCAAACTCCTATTCATCCTTTGAAACCCCATCCATTTATCCCTTAACCAGGAAAGGCTTCTGTGCCTCATACAACCACCCATAAAGCTGGATTAGGGCTTTCTCTGGGGACACCCTTGCCCTGTGCCACATATCCCCCATGAATTGTGCACACCAGCAGGGTCTAGAGTATGGCACACATTTTATCTCAGGAGCTACTTATTGAATAAATAAATTAATTACCTTTTTGGGACAAGGTCTTGCTCTGTCACCCAGGCTGGAGTGCAGTGGTGCAATCGTGGCTCACTGTACCTTGACCTCCCAGGCTCAAGCAATCCTCCCACCTCAGCCTCCCAAGCAGCTAGGACCACAGATGCAGGCCACTATGCCTGGCTAATTTTTAAATTTTTTTTGGTAGGGATGGAATCTCCCTATGTTGCCCGGGCTGGTTTCAAACTCCTAGGCTCAAGGGATCCTCCTGCCCCCGCTTCCCAAAGTACTGGGACTATAGGTGTGAGACACCACACTCAGCCTCATTATTTAATGTGTAAGTAGCTATATCTCTCTGAGACCCAGCCCCCATCTAATTTATAACCTCCCTCCTTCTCAAGAACATGCCTCAGCTCCCATTGCCAGGGAATCTGACCTTTCTCCTTGTCATAGGATTTTTTTTTTTTTTTTTGAGTCAGAATCTCCGTCAGTCACCCAGCCTGGAGTGCATGGCGCAATGGCTCGCTGCAACCTCTGCCTCCCGGGTTCAAGTGATTCTCCTGCCTCAGTCTCCCTAGTAGCTGGGACTACAAGCGCACGCCACCACACCCAGCTACTTTTGTAGAGATGGGGTTTCACCATGTTGGCTAAGCCGGTCTCGAACTCCTGATCTCAAGTGATGGCCTCCCAAAATGCTGGGTAACAGGTGTGAGGCACCACACCCGGCTGTCATAGGAATTTGTCAGCAAATCCTACAGACTAGAGGATGTGTGTTGGGTGGTGTGGGGGTGGGGATAACGGAGGAGATGGGGGGTGAGCTCTTCAAGCCCCAGGGGAGAATTCTGTTCCGTTCCTGGGACATCCCAGGTGAGAGGGAAGAAAGGCCAGCCCCCCAAGACAGCTATCCCAGACTGGGACAGAGGCAAACCCTGACCACAGAGCCCTGTCACTCACCCAAGAACAGGTGCCAATGACAGAATAGCCAGGCCGAGGGGGGAGAGAGGTGCTTCGGTGATGGATTTCCCTGGTGACTTGCCAAGACAGGGCTTTAATGCCTCCGCTCTGGACTGGCTGAGTCAGACTGTGCAGGGGTGGACACTTTGACTGGTATTTGGGAGGCATTTGCTGTGGGTTACAGAGAGGGAGGGACCTCCTTTGCGGCCACAGAAGGAGGAAAGAGGCCCTGGGCCCTGGGACTTGGGTGGAGGCTCGGGTTTCGGTCTCACCTGCTGCTCCAGACCATGGCCTGGAGGGCCGCCTGCGCCACCCCCAAAGCAATGAGATAGCCCCTCCTCCCTCAGACCCAGGAGTCCAGGCCCCCAGCCCCTCCTCCCTCAGACCCAGGAGTCCAGGCCCCCAGCCCCTCCTCCCTCAGACCCAGGAGTCCAGGCCCCCAGCCCCTCCTCCCTCAGACCCAGGAGTCCAGGCCCCCAGCCCCTCCTCCCTCAGACCCAGGATTCCAGGCCCCCAGCCCCTCCTCCCTCAGACCCAGGAGTCCAGGCCCCCAGCCCCTCCTCCCTCAGACCCAGGAGTCCAGATCCCCGAGCCCCTCCTCCCTCAGACACAGGAGTCCAGATCCCCCAGCCCCTCCTCCCTCAGACCCAGGAGTCCAGGCCCCCAGCCCCTCCTCCCTCAGACCCAGGAGTCCAGACCCCCCAGCCCCTCCTCCCTCAGACCCAGGAGTCCAGATCCCCCAGCCCCTCCTCCCTCAGACCCAGGAGTCCAGATCCCCCAGCCCCTCCTCCCTCAGACCCAGGAGTCCAGGCCCCCAGCCCCTCCTCCCTCAGACCCAGGAGTCCAGGCCCCCAGCCCCTCCTCCCTCAGACCCAGGAGTCCAGGCCCCCAGCCCCTCCTCCCTCAGACCCAGGAGTCCAGACTCCCCAGCCCCTCCTCCCTCAGACCCAGGAGTCCAGACCCCCAGCCCCTCCTCCCTCAGACCCAAAGGCCTCGGACCCACACCGAATGCTTCTATGAGATAGTTTTCTCCACTTGTTCATGAAGAAACGAGCCCAGGCCCAGTCAGATCTGCATCTGTGTCACAGCCCAGGGCCACTGTAACCTTAGGCTACTGACTTCCCTCTCTGAGCCTCTGTTTTCTCCTGTCAATGGGGCAAGGGGTCTGCTCCTTCCCTCAAACCCCAACTCAGGTACGGTCAAGCACAGAAAATACTTGTAGCATGAATGTGATGAGAACACAGAATTGCAGAAGCCAAAGAAAGAGAAGCGTAAGGGCCCTCCTTCCACCCCTACCTCCCCCACCCACTGCTACACACACCAGGACAACCTGCTGGGTAGCCAGGAGCTCACAGCCTAGCCCCGCTGGCCACCCCTGCAGCCCCCCTCCTTCACTCAGGCAGTTGCATGGCCCAGAACACCCCTATCTTCTAGGATTGACACTGGCTGTCAAACTCATCCTTCAAGGTGATTCCTGGCCTGCCCTCCTCCTCCGGGCAGCCTGTCCTCCTCCTCCAGGCAGCCTGTCCTGACCCTCGGCAGCCTCTCCTGGCCTTGGCAGATCCCCTTATGTCCTCCCTTGCAGCATGCACGGGAAGAAAGGCCATCGTCCTCGCCGTTGCTAACACCGGCCTTGCGTTTCCTCTTTGCCAGGTACTGTATTGACAACCTCTACAACCTGACTTTATCCTCCCAATAAGCTGGGTGTGGTGGGTGGCTCATGCCTGTCATCCCAGCACTTCGGGAGGACGAGGCAGGAGTATCACATGAGCCCAGGAGTTGGAGACCAGCCTGGGCAACATAAGGAGACTCTACTATCTATCTATCTATCTATCTATCTATCTATCTATCTATCTATCTATCTATGTATATATAGTCTGAGATGGGAGGATCACCCCAGTAGGTCGAGGCTGCAGTGAGCTGTGATTATGACACTGCATTCTAGCCTGGGCCACAGAACTAGACCTTGTCTCAATTAAGAAAAAAAATGGGGATAATAGGACCCATTCCATTAGATGTGATAAGGATTATGCACACACACACACACACACACACACACACACACACACACACATTTATGATGTACTGAGAAGATATAAGCACACAATAAGTATCTCCAAAATTATCAAGTGGCAAAGCCAGGATTCAGACCCACACCTGCCCGAGGCTCTCTGCCATCAGACCACACTATATCTCTTTCTCTCTGTTCCTTCATCCCCATCAATCCAAGGCAAAAATATGCCTTCTCTGATTTCCAGCCTCACTCAGCATAGACTGTGGAGGCAACATATCTTGAATGAAGCAACAAAGCAATAATGCACATGAATGCACCAAATGCCAAAAGCTCGTTCACTCAACAAGCATCTCTCCAACACTTTCTATGTGCTAGACCCAATTCCGTGTGCTGCAGATTAAGTGGGGGACTGATCACACAAAAATCTTTGCCCTTGTGAAGTTTGCATTTTTTTTTTTTTTTTTTTTTGAGATTGAGTCTCGCTCTGTCACCCAGGCTGGAGTGCAGTGGAAAGATCTTGGCTCACTGCAATCTCCACCTCCCGGGTTCACGCCATTCTCCTGCCTCAGCCTCCGGAGTAGGTGGGACTACAGGCACCCACCACCAAGCCTGGTTAATTGTTTTGTATTTTTAGTAGAGACGGGGATTCACCATGTTAGCCAGGATGGTCTCAATCTCCTGACCTCGTGATCCACACGCCTTGGCCTCCCAAAGTGCTGGGATTACAGGCGTGAGCCACCACACCCGGCCGCATTTTTTCTTTTTTTTTAAGATGGAGTCTTACTCTGTCACCCAGGCTGGAGTGCAGTGGCACAATCATCTCGGCTCACTGCAACCTCCACCTCCCAGGTTCAAGTGACTCTCTTGCCTTGGTCTCCCAAGAAGCTGGGATTACAGGTGTGCACCACCAACTCTGGCTAATTTTTTGTATTTTTAGTAGAAATGGGGTTTTATCATGTTGGTGACATGGCGTGATCTCGGCTGACTGCAACCTCCACCTCTGGGGTTCAAGCGATTTTCTTGTCTCAGCCTCCCAAGAAGCTGGGATTACAGGTGTACACTACCACCCCCAGCTAATTTTTATATTTTCAGTAGAGACGGGGTTTCACCATGTTGGCCAGGCTGGTCTCGAACTTCCAACCTCAAGTGATCCACCCGCCTCAGCCTCCCAAAGTGCTGGGATTACAGGCATGTGCCACCGTGCCCAGCCTGTGAAGCTTGCATTCTAACGGAGGAGACACAGACAAAATGAACCAGGAACACAGTGGGTAAGAAGGTGAAAAGTTCTCCACACAAAAATGAAGTAGGGAGAGAGGAAAGAGACTACAAAGAAGTTGGGTTGCCGGGTGCAGTGGCTCACACCCATAATCCCAGCACTTTGGGAGGCCGAGGCAGGCAGATCACAAGGTCAAGAGATCGAGACCATCCTGGCCAACATGGTGAAACCCTGTCTCTACTAAAAGTACAAAATTAGCTGGGTGTGTTGGCACATGCCTGTAGTCCCAGCTACTCAGGAGGCTGAGGCAGGAGAATCACTTGAACCTGGGGGGCGGAGGTTGTGGTGAGCCAAGATTGCACCACTGCACTCCAGCCTGGGCAACAAGAGAGAAACTCTGTCTCAAAAAAAACAAAAGAAGTCGAGTAAGGGATGCCGCCATTTGAAACAGGGTGGTCACCCAGTCCTCTGAGAAGGTGACATTCAGGCAAAGACCGAAGGAGGCAAGGAAGTGAGGCATGAGGGTATCTGGTAGAAGAGCATTCCAGGCAGAGAAAACAGCAAGTGCAAAGGCCCTGAGGCAGGACCAGGTCTGGGTGTTCCAAGAGCAGCAAGGATGCCAGTGTGCTGACACACAGAAGGAAGAGATGAGATCAGAATCACGTCCCTTAAGGCCTTGCAAGATGTCAGCTCTATGGGAAGCCATAGAGGATTCTAAACAGGAATGACATGAGCCGACTTCGGGTTCTACAGGATCCCTGAACAGAGACTAGACTTAGCAGGGAGGGTAGAGCGGAGAGACTAGTTAGAAGGCTACTGCAGTGGTCCAGGAGAGGCAGCGGTGGTAGGAACCAGGTGGGAATCACTGATCACGCGAAAGGCTAAGAATGGGCAGGTCTGTCCCGTGCCCTGCTCTCTGCTTTCTGTTCTGTGCGATCCAGGTGTTGGAGTCTGACATTCTCATCATTCACTCACTGCATAGGTAATCTTGGGCAAGTTGTTTTTTGGGGTTTTGTTTTGTTTTGTTTGTTTGTTTTTTCAGACAGCGTCTCACTCTGTCACCCAGGCTGGAGTGCAGCGGCGTGATCTCAGCTCACTGCAACCTCCGCCTCCCGGGTTCAAGCGATTCTCCTGCCTCAGCCTCCTGAGTAGCTGGGATTACAGGCGCCCGCCACCACACCCAGCTAATTTTTGTATTTTTAGTAAAGACAGGGTTTCACCATGTTGGCCAGGCTGGTCTCCAACTCCTGACCTGGTGATCCGCCCGCCTCGGCCTCCCAAAGTGCTGGGATTACAGGCGTGAGCCACTGCGCCCAGCCTGTTTTTTGTTTTTTGAGATGGAGCCTCGCTCTCTTGCCTAGGCTGGAGTGCAGTGGTGCAATTATCGGCTCACCACAACCTCCGCCTCCCGGGTTCAAGTGATTCTCCTGCCTCAGCCTCCTGAGTAGCTGGGATTACAGGCGCCTGCCACCACACCTGCATAATTTTTGTGTTTTTAGTAGAGATGGGGTTTCACCATGTTGGCTGGGCTGGTCTCGAACTCCTGACCTCAGGTGATCTGCCTGCCTCGGCCTGCCAAAGCGATGGGATTACAGAGGTGAGCCATTGCACCCAAGTAAGTTTCTTAACCCTTCTCTGCCTCATTTTCTCATCTGTGAGACGAAGACAGCCTCCCACCCAGACACACTCCCCTCACGGGGCTCTGGGGAGAAATGATGTGGAAAGCTTTGCCTCTACAGCATGGAGGGAGTTCTGGAAAAGTGATTTCAGAAAGGTGTTTATGCCTGGAAAGCCTGTTCATTTTTGTGATGTCCTTGGAGCTGGGCCAGGCATTATCGAGCTAAATCTTAGCTTTTGTCAGAATGGGGGGGGTCATTGAGGGAAATTTCCAAAGGAAGGGGGAACAGGATGGGTGGGGGGGTAAGGGCATGAGCAGAGGCAGTGATCGTGGACAGGAGGTGTCCACAGAAGACGGACTGCCACTGGCCCTGGAGACAGAAGGTCAGCCCCGGGTTCAAATCCCTCCTTAACCAAGTGCTGAAATGGACCAGTTGCTCAACCTCTCTGGCCTTCAGCTTCCTCATCTGTCAAGCAGGAATCAAACCTCGAACTTCCTCCCGCTGTTAGAATTGCAAGGGAGTTTTAAAGACAGAGCTTTCAACTCTGACCTGTGAACAAGTGTGACATCAAATGTACTGTTCGTTGTTATTATTCTGTTGCTACAAGGCAGACGGTTAGTTTCCCGGCTCCCCTGCAGTCCCCCCAGCCCCTCCTAGATCTGTCTGCCAGCCCCGCCCCGGGGTCACTCCAGCCAGGCTGTGCCAGGTGAATGCTCAGGTATGCGGAGGCGGAGGTAGGACGGCCCTGGGAGGGAGCAGGAGGAGGGGCCGGCAGCCTGGAAGGGAAAGGACAGCGGAGAGCAGGGCAGAGCCTGAGCAGGCAGGTAAGGAGATCCGGGTCCGGAGAGAAGGGGGCCGGGGCTTGACCAATGGGTCTGAGGGACAGGGGGACTGGGGTCTGGACTCCTGGGTCTGAGGGAGGAGGGCCTGGGGTCCTGGACTCCTAGGTCTGAGGGAGGAGGGGCTGAGGGCCTGGATTCCTGGGTCTGAGGGAGGGGCTGGGGGCCTGGACCCCCGGGGTCCAAGGAAGGAGGGGCTGGGGGCCTGGTCTCCTGAGTCTAAGGGAGGAAGGATTGGGGGTCTGGACTCCTGGGTCTGAGGGAGGAGGGGACTGGGGTCTGGACTCCTGGGTCTAGGGAAGAGGGACTGGGGTCTGGACTTCTGGGTCTGAGGGAGGAGGGACTGGGGCCTGAACTCCTGTGTCTGAAGGAGGAGGGGCTGGGGGCCTGGACTCCTGGGTCTGAGGGAGGAAGGGCTGGGGGCCTGGACTCCTGGGTCTGAGGGAGGAGGGGCTGGGGGCCTGGACTCCTGGGTCTGAGGGAGGAGGGGCTGGGGGCCTGGACTCCTGGGTCTGAGGGAGGAGGGGACTGGGGTCTGGACTCCTGGGTCTAGGGAAGAGGGACTGGGGTCTGGACTCCTGGGTCTGAGGGAGGAGGGGCTGGGGGCCTGAACTCCTGGGTCTGAGGCCTGGATGCCTGCATTGAGGGAGGAGGCTGGGGTAGGAATTAGAGGCTCCTACTGGCCAGGCCCTCACATGTTTGCTGGCTCCCAGGGCACCTCCAGGTGGGCAGGAGCTACCACTCAGCACCATGAGCACCACCACAGGGTAAGCGCCCCCGGACCCCAGGTCCCAGCCCCAGCACACCTCCCTCCTCCCCTCGCCTCCTCTCCCACACCCGCAGATCCTGTTTGCGGCAGCCCAGACTCTGGCCCAAGCCCGGACACTCAGGAGGAAGCCAGAGCCTCTCTCCTCCCTGCCCAGCCTGAGGTTAGGGGCCCCCACTGCAGAGCAGACAGGCCTGAGCTCCAGTTCGGCCCTCACACTCAGTGCTGATGTAACCCTGGTCAGAGGACATCACCTCTTGGAGGCTCAGCCCCTCCTCTGTGACACAGGGACAATGTTGAAAAATTGGAGGGATAGTGCATTACAGGACTTGGCCGACCACCTCACTGACAGCAGGTGCTCAACTCATAGGAGCCGCTATTGCGATCGTTATGTCGTTAGTAAATATTAACCCTTTGCTAGAAAATCAGGGCTGTTTATAATGAAGACTCAAGTCCCCCAGAGTAAGCAGGGAGAAAAACAATGAGAGATGAGTCAAAATACCTGCATGGTAGGTAGTGAGCTCTGTGGCCCAGAGGTAATCAAATTGTGGTGACATCAGACTGGCAGGAGCGGGATGAGGAACAGGAGTTTGGGAAAAAGGGTTTTTCAGTTCCCCTGACGCCACCTGATCGCTGAGCTTCTGTTATGTGCATGCAAGTGGGGATTCAAGAATTCTTAGGAAAGGTAACCTTAGGAAGAAATTGAGGACGGGAGGAGACAGAGAAGGATGTGGTTGGGAAGCGCCTGGCCCATGGGAGTGGGAGGGGAAGCAGATAATTCCCTGTCTACTTCAGATACCACTAATGCTATTGTAACCATTCCCATTTATTGAGCAACTTCTGTGTGCTAAGCCCTGGCAGCATCTTAAGAATGATAATAACAGTTATTGAGGCTTCAAAATACTTCACCTGCATCATCTGACTGAATTTGCCCAACAGCCCTAACAGATGGTTACTATGTTACAGAAAGAAAAACTGAGGCAGGAGAGATTAAATCCCCTTCTGAAGTTCTATGGCAAGGAGGCAGTAGACAGAGGGTTTGAATCCCGGACTATGCCATGGTAGAGATCACACTCCCCTACCACCCAGCACCACCACCTGACCTGACCTGTCTTTTTTTTTTTTTTTTTTTTTTTTTGAGATGGGGTCTCACTCTGCTGCCAGGCTGGAGTGCAGTGGCACGATCTCGACTCACTGCAACCTCCGCCTCCCAGGTTCAAGTGATTCTCCTGCCTTAGCCTCCCACGTAGCTGGGACTACAGGCGCCCGCCACCACACCCAGCTAATTTTTGTATTTTTAGTAGAGACAGGGTTTCACCATGTTGGCCAAGATGGTCTCAATCTCTTGACTTTGTGATCCGCCCACCTCTGCCTCCCAAAGTGCTGGGATTACAGGCGTGAGCCACCGTGCCCGGCCTACCTGTCTTCTTAAAGTCCAGCTCTGGCTCTGAGCTCTCCTGCTCAATAATAATAATAATAATAATAATAATAATAATAATAATAACCCTTCCATGGCTCCCCATTACCTTCGTAATGAAGCCCTTGCTGCCCTGCTTGGCATTTCCAAAGGATCTGCCCCCAATTCCACGGTCTCTCTCATTCCTCTTCTCTTCACCAGCCCAGAAGCTGCCCCGAAGCCAAGCGCCAAGTCTATCTATGGTGAGTGGGGGGCAAGAGAGCCCCAGGCCCATAGAACTGGGTCTAAAGAAACAGGACCTGGCATCCTGGGTCTGAGGGAGGAGGGGCTGGGGGCCTGGACTCCTGGGTCTGAGGGAGGAGGGGCTGGGGGCCTGGACTCCTGGGTCTGAGGGAGGAGGAACTGGGGCCTGGACTCCTGGGTCTGAGGGAGGAGGGGCTGGGGGTCTGGACTCCCGGGTCAGAGGGAAGAGGGGCTGGGGGGCTGGACTCCTAGGTCTGAGGGAGGAGGGGCTGGGGGCCTGGACTCCTGGGTCTGATGGAGGAGGGGCTGGGCCTGGACTCCCAGGCTCATTCTCTTTCTCCCCTGACAGAGCAGAGGAAGCGTTACTCCACAGTTGTTATGGCTGATATATCCCAGTACCCAGTCAATGTGAGTCTGGGGTCTGTGTTCCCCCAGGACATCTTCTGGGGCAAAGGTGGCCTCAGGAGATAGGGCTTTTGAAAGCAGCTGGGCCCCCAAGCAGGAAGCATGTGGAAAGTCAGTTTACCCATCCATAAAATGGACCTCCGTTGCCTCACCTCAGTCATGGATATGAAGTCAGGGGCCTCAGGTCCACTAAATCTGCCAGCCTTTCCTCCGGGCCAGCTGTTGTGCTGGACAGTGGGACCACGGAGACAAATCAAGACACAGCCCTGCATGAGGAAGGGGTAGACAAGGTCCAGAGGAATCCACAGAGGTGCCTGGTGCTCTAATGGAGGTGGCAGGGGGCACAGCGGGAGACCCGAGGAGGCATTTAGGAGAGAGCTATAATCCAGACTCCTTCCCTGCCCGCAAGGAGCCTCCAGTCTGTGAGAAGCCAGACTCAGGTGCTAGTCACTCTGATGAAAGGGAAACAAAGGGCACTGGGAGGAGGAGCTGATTTGTGGAACAGGTGATCAAGGAAGGCTTCCTGGAGGAGGGGTGGTTAGTCTCAGGCTGAAAGTCTGATTATTCCGGGGGATTCTGAGCCCACCTGGCATCATCTTGGGCCTCACTGCTTTCTCCATGGTCCGTACCAGCACCTGGTGACGTTCTGCCTGGGTGAGGACGATGGCGTGCATACTGTGGAGGATGCCTCCAGGAAGCTGGCCGTCATGGATAGCCAGGGCCGAGTCTGGGCACAGGAGATGCTGCTGCGAGTGTCTCCCGACCATGTCACGCTGCTCGACCCGGCCTCCAAGGTGCCAGGGGGCACGTGGGTGGGAGGAGTGTCTGGGGCAGGGACTTCAGGGGGTCTGGGTGTGAATCTTGGCTCCTGCACGTCCTTCCTCTGGGAACTCTGGCGAGGGACCCCAGCCCCCTTCTTGAGCCTTAATAGCCTCATCTATTAAACAGGGCTGTTATCCCTAACCCCCTAACCGCGTGAGGTTGCCCTGACCTGCTGGCCCACACTCCCGTCGCCATTTAGTAGTACCATCATTTCGGGGCCTCAGTTTACCCCGCCATCCCACCCGGCAGGAGGAGCTGGAGTCGTACCCACTGGGCGCCATCGTGCGCTGTGACGCGGTGATGCCACCCGGCAGGAGCCGCTCGTTGCTGCTGCTCGTGTGCCAGGAACCTGAGCGCGCGCAGCCCGACGTGCACTTCTTCCAGGGCCTGCGCCTCGGGGTGAGCAGATGGGCTGGCTCTGGGGGTGGAGCTGGAACTGGGCGGAGCCTGGAGCCGGGGCGGAAATGGGTGGGGCCTCTAGGTGGGGCGGGGCCTGGGGCTAAGGCGGGATCAGAGCAAGGAAGGGCAGGGGACCTGGGAAGGAAGTTCTGGAAGGCAGTGGGGTTTGAGATTGGACCCAGGGTCAAGATAGAACATGAAGGTGGGATGAGGACATGAACAGAACATGGCCAAGAAGGGTCTGGGGGAGCAGCCAGGACGAGGGTGGGGGCGAGGAACCACTCGGACTGGGTCTCCATGGGCGGGGTCGTGGCTTAGGGCAGGGACAGGTGTAGGGCGAGGGGTGAGTTCGGGGCGTGGACGTGCGTGGGTTCACAGGCGTGAACGGTAGCCGCACGTGGGCTGGGACTGAGCTGAAAAATCGGCCAGGGGCGAGGCCCGGGTAGGAAGTGGGTGCGGCGTGGGGAGGCGTGGCCTGACGGTGTGATTGGCAGGCGGAGCTGATCCGAGAGGACATCCAGGGGGCTCTGCACAATTACCGCTCGGGCCGCGGGGAGCGCAGGGCGGCGGCGCTCAGGTGAGAGGGAAGAAGTTGGCAGGGTCTCTGGGAAGCCGGTTTCCCCTCCTTGTGCCTCAGTCTACAACACCAGCCTGGAACAGAACAAGAGTTTTGCATGGGGTCAAGCACACCCTAGTCGAGTCTTGTCTGTATCTCCCAGACGAGCTGACCCCTTCTCCAGAACTCTGCTTCTTTTCTCTGTTCCCTGTCCAGGCCCTCAGTTTCACTCTAGAGAGGTGCTATCCCTCCCTATATCGGATTTCTCCCTACCTCGTTGAACTTGTTCACTCCCTTTGAGCCTTTTGAGCCTGTGTGTCTCGTTCTGCGCCCTGGATTTCCCCCTCCCTGGACCCCTCAGTAGACCCAGCCTTGGTGTCCCCGTCGCCCTCCGCAGGGCAACGCAGGAGGAGTTGCAGCGCGACCGCTCACCCGCCGCTGAGACCCCGCCCCTGCAGCGCCGCCCATCAGTCCGCGCAGTGATCAGCACCGTAGAGCGGGGCGCGGGCCGCGGACGACCCCAGGCGAAGCCCATTCCCGAGGCAGAAGAGGCGCAGAGGCCTGAGCCGGTGAGGACCTCGAGCAACGCTGACTCGGCCTCCCCGGACCTGGGTCCCCGGGGTCCTGACCTGGCGGTTCTGCAGGCGGAGCGGGAAGTGGTGAGCCGCGAAGGAAGGGGCCTGGGGGCGGGGCCAGGCGACTGGAGGCGGGGCTAGGGCGTGGAAGGGCGGGGCAGGCTGCGGGACGGGAGTTCTCTGTCTGGTCAGACTTGTGCGATATGGAAGAGGGGCTGGGTCGGGGGCGGGGCTTGGTTTGGGGCGTGGCCAGGTGTTTGGGGCGTGGCCTGATCTGGGGAAGTGTATAGGTGCTCAGGTTCAGGGCTTCGACGGGGATGGTTTTGGAACTCGGGAGCCCTGAGCGTCCCCCTCCTCTGTCCCCCAGGACATCCTGAACCACGTGTTCGACGACGTAGAGAGCTTTGTATCGAGGCTGCAGAAGTCGGCGGAGGCGGCCAGGGTGCTGGAGCACCGGGAACGCGGCCGCAGGACCCGGCGCCGGGCGGCTGGGGGTAAGGGGCACCCTGGCGTGGGATCTGAACCCCCTCCCGATCTCTTCCAAATGTCCCCGCTCTCCCTAGGCTCTCCCCTCCCGCCACTTGCCAGGGCTGACCTCACCGCCATCTTAACCGGGTGTCCACCTCTCTCTCTGCCTGCCTGGTGCTGGCCCCGCGTCCCCATCGCCGCGCCCGTCTGCCCCCCTCAGAGGGCCTGCTGACGCTGCGGGCCAAGCCGCCCTCGGAGGCCGAGTACACCGACGTGCTGCAGAAGATCAAGTACGCCTTCAGCCTGCTGGTGAGGACGCGTCAGCCCCTGGGCCGGGGCGCGGGCACGGCGAACCTGTCCGGTCCCCGCACCCACGCCAACCACCTCCCTCCCCACGCCCCAGGCCCGGCTGCGCGGCAACATCGCCGACCCCTCCTCTCCGGAGCTGTTGCACTTCCTTTTCGGGCCTCTGCAGATGGTGAGACCCGCCCCAGGCCTTCGGGCCCCTCTGCAGCGGGAGGAATCGGGTTCGACTTGTAGAAGGTGTGACGGCACAGCCTGCCCCTCCTGCTCCCCTGACAGATTGTGAACACGTCGGGGGGGCCGGAGTTCGCGAGCAGTGTGCGGCGGCCGCACCTGACATCGGATGCCGTGGCGCTGCTGTGGGACAACGTCACTCCACGTGAAAACGAGCTCTGGACCTCGCTGGGGGACTCGTGGACCCGCCCCGGGTGAGGGGCGGGGCTGGGAGGCACGGGGCATGATGATTGGAGGAGCATAAGGCGCTGGGAGGTGGGTGGCATGATGATTGGAAAATAGGACTAGGAGGGTAGGGACGGGTTAGAGGCGTGGCTTAGTTGTGTTGGGGCGGGGCTTAGGACAGATGCCCAGATTCAACTGGAGGAAAGGCCAGGAATTAACGTGAAGGAAAGATTTAGGACCACCAGACCAATCGGATTGAAAGAAAAGGGGGGCTTAAAGGAACAGGAGCTACGGGGCAGGGGCGGGGCTACACGAAGGGGCGGGGCTTCTGGAAGGTTTGGTGTATAACTTTGGTGATGGGACAGAGTCTGTGCACTGCGGGCTGGGAGTTCCGCAGGGAAAGGGTCAGAACCTGAACCCGACCTTACGGAAAACTTGATTTGGAATCGGGTGAGATTTAGAGGCTGGAAAAGGCAATTTTTTTCCAGAGAGAGAGATGGATGGGGTCTCAATATTTTGCCCAGGCTGGTCTGGAACTCCTGGCCTCAAGCGATCCTCCCATCTTGGTCTCCCAAAATTCTGGGATTACAGGCGTGAGCCACCGTGCCCGGTCTAGAAATATAAATTGCTGTTGAGTTGGGCTTAGAGCTACCGGCAGGACTTGGTGAAAACTGGCGGGGCTAGAATCGTTGGGATACAGCGAGCTTTAGGGGAAAACTTAGTGAAGTTAATGCAGGAACGAAGTTGGGGGCTGTACCAGGATCCCTGAGCTCTTGGCCCTGTTCCTGGCCGCAGGCTGGAGCTGCCCCCGGAAGAGGGACCCCCATACAGACCCGAGTTCTTCAGCGGCTGGGAGCCGCCGGTCACTGACCCGCAGAGCCGCGCCTGGGAGGACCCAGTTGAGAAACAGCTACAGCACGAGCGGAGGCGCCGGCAGGTGACCCAAGCGACACAGCAGGGCCGAGGCTGGGAAGTCCGGGGGCGCGGCCGGTCCGCCTGGCCCCGCCTGACCCGACTCTCTTACTTCCTACAGCAAAGCGCCCCCCAGGTCGCTGTCAATGGGTGAGTGTCCGCCCCAGGGCAGGGCAAGGGGGTCCAGGAGGGGTGCGTCCCGGGGGCTCCCGATGCTGACTCCGCCCCCTTTTTTTCTGTGTTTTTCCTTCTGTCTTCCTGGCTCTTCTCAGGTGGGTGAGATGGTGATGGGGCGGGCCGGGGCTGGGAGAGAGGGAGGAGCAGGGAGGGAGGGGGTGGGACCCAGACTTCTGGGGCCAAGGGAGGAGGGAATGGAGACCCGGATTCCCGGGCCTAAGGGAGGAAAGGGGCTGGGAGTGGGTAAAGTCTGAGAGGTTGGATCCCTGGATCCCCAAAAGGCTGGAAGAAGGCAGTTTGTTTTCCCAGGGCCTGGGAAGCACCATGCCTGGGCTCCCTAGGAGGACAGAGCCCTGGATATTGGAGGGGAGAGGCTGGGGAATTGGACCTTTGGGTTTTGAAGAAGAGCCCAAGTCTGGTGCTTGGGATCCTGGAGACCCAGAGGAGCAGGCTTGGGACTTCAAGGGCCTGGGGGCAAGTTTCTGGGAAAGTTAGGAAGTGGTAGTATCTCTGGGCCCCCGAGAGGGGTAAAGGCTGGACGATTAAACTCTTGGTTTTCCAGAGGCTCTAATGCAATTGTCGCTGTCTAATGCAGTCGCTGCTGGGTGTCGGACTGGGTTAAAAGGTTTAAGGGTTAAAAGGATAAGATTGAAGCTTGAGACCTGGACTCCTAGGTCCCTGGGGGAGGAAAGAACATTCCAAGTCATGGTTCTACCAAGCAGTGGGAGCTCAGACTCTGGGTCCTGGGGGAGGGAAGGAGGTAGATGGACTAGAACTCTAGGGTCCTTGAGCAAATAGAGGGCAGACTGGAGGGAAGCAACGTGGGAGGAGACGAAAACAAAGCAGCGAAGCTGGAGGAGACAAAGGGGGGTCTGGGTGAGGGCCCGAGCAGAGGGTCTCAGCAGGGACAGCGTGCTGGGAGCTGCCGGCCCCACACAGGGGGTGCCGCGGCCCTGAAGACCCCCCCTCTCCCCTGCACAGGTAGGCCTGATCCAGGCTGAGGTCCCTCTTATTGGGGGTCAGAGCTGAAATCCCACCCCTGCCCCCAGCTGCCTGATATCGCAACCCCCCTCCCTGTTCACAGCTTCAAGTCACTTTCTCCGGGCCTCAAGTTCTTTTTTGCAGGGAAACTGGGAATAATGATAATCCGTTCCCGGAACAGTGAGAAGTCTGTGGTGTTGTAGGAACTAGCAGTTAAGGGCTCAAGGCTGTGACCAGGTTCAAGTTCAAGTCCAGCTGCCTGCAAACTAAGGCAGCATTATTCAGACCTGGGCTGCCCTGGTCCCAGGCTGGCGATGCCACTCTCTTACTCTGTGACCTTTACATCTCTGTGCCTCAGCTTCCTCCTCTGTGAAAATGGAGAATAGGGTCTCTGGGGGAGGAAGAAACTGGGGGAGAGAGGGGAGTCCAAATTCATGGTTCTACCAACGGTTGTCATAAAGATCAAATCAACTAATATATGTAACAGAACAGTGCCTAGCACACAGTAAGTGCTACAGAAGTGGTAGCTATTGTTTTTTGAGACAGTCTCACTCTGTCATCAGGCTGGAGTGCAGTGGTGAGATCTCAGCTCACTGCAACTTCTGCTTGCCGGGTTCAAGCGATTCTCCTGCCTCAGCCTCCAGAATAGCTGGGACTACAGGCGCGTGCCACCACGCCCAGCTAATTTGGGTATTTTTTAGTAGAGACAGGGTTTCACCATGTTGGCCAGGATGGTCTCGATCTCTTGACCTCGTGATCTGGCCGCCTCAGCCTCCCAAAGCGCTGGGATTACAGGCGTGAGCCACCGCGCCTGGCCTAGCTAGTGTTTTTATTATGCTTATGAGTTATGATATATAAGCCCAGTGCCTATTAGATGCTCAATAAATGACAGCTGTTTCTAGCTGTGTGATGTGGGCAAGTGATTTTCTCGCTCTGAGCCTCATTCTCCTCTGTAAAATGGAATCGATGGTGGGATAGTACCCACTACATATGCCTACAGCACAATGCCAAGAAACGGAGGGAGCAAAACATATTCAGTCTGTTATTCTCGTTTCAAATTTCTATTAACAGTATTAACCCGGCCCCTGCTGTGCCCCCAGCTTGGCTCTAACCCCAGCTCACACCAGCACCCTGCAGCCCAGAGCAATGGGGCTGGCTGCCTCCTTATCTCCAACCCTCCCGCTTCTCCTCAGTCACCAAGACTTGGAGCCAGAATCTGAGCCTCAGCTGGAGTCAGAGACAGCAGGAAAATGGGTCCTGTGTAATTATGACTTCCAGGCCCGCAACAGCAGTGAGCTGTCGGTCAAGCAGCGGGACGTACTGGAGGTTAGAGGAGCGGGAGGCTGAGGGGCAGGAATTAGCCAGCCCTAGCCGCAGACGCAGGCTCTGAACCCTCTGTTCTTTACCACACCCAGGTCCTGGATGACAGTCGTAAGTGGTGGAAGGTTCGGGACCCAGCGGGGCAGGAGGGATATGTGCCCTACAACATCCTGACACCCCACCCCGGACCCCGGCTGCACCACAGCCAAAGCCCTGCCCGCAGCCTGGTGAGCCAGCGCAGACGCTGGGATCTTGAGGGAGGAGAGGCTGGGACCAGATCCTGGGACCAAGGGGCGTGGGGATCAGCTGTCAAGAGTGCTGGAGCAGGTGGTGACTGGGGGTTCAGAAATGCATCTCCAGAAAGGGGAGAGGCTGGGACTCTGAGTCCTCTCCCTAACCCAGGTACTCTCCTCTCCTTCCTTTCAGAACAGCACTCCTCCTCCACCACCAGCCCCAGCCCCGGCCCCACCTCCAGCTCTGGCTCGGCCCCGCTGGGACAGGCCCCGCTGGGACAGCTGCGATAGCCTCAACGGCTTGGACCCCAGCGAGAAGGGTGAGTGGTGGGGACGCCGGCTGCGGGGAGCGGTCCTTATCCTTGCTTTCCAGGCAGGGAAACGGGGGCTCAGAAAGAGCAAAGGGACTCCCGTCCCATTCTGGGGACGCTGGAGCGCCCCCCCGCCCCGCCCTCTGGCCCCAGGACCCCTCGCCCTGAGCCCGCACTCCCTCCCTCCCGGTTTCCCGCCTGCAGAGAAATTCTCCCAGATGCTCATCGTCAACGAGGAACTGCAGGCGCGCCTGGCCCAGGGCCGCTCGGGCCCGAGCCGCGCAGTCCCAGGGCCCCGCGCCCCAGAACCGCACCTCAGCCCCGGCTCGGACGCCTCCGAGGTCCGCGCCTGGCTGCAGGCCAAGGGCTTTAGCTCCGGGTGAGTGGGGCCGGGGCCCTCTCGGCGCGGGTTGATACGGACGCTGGGAGCGGAGCGTTCCGATCGGCCGGGAGTCGGGGGGCGGCAGTCGTGGAGACCACAGGGAGCCGGGATTAGCCCGAAGTGAGGGTCTGTCTGGTAGCAACACCCAATGGCAGGCTGTGATTGCCATGTTTTTTCAGACTCCGACTGGATTCCTTAGGGAAATCCCGCACCCTTCGAAAGCAGGATGCGGCCACGCCCCCCGGGGGGGGCAACATTGTGATTGGTGGGTGGGGTTCAGGAGGTGTCGGGCCTGCCCCCGCTAGAGCTAGAATGCTGTTCTGATTGGACCATCGCCGGGTGGGCGTGACATGATTGTCCGGGCTGGGGCCTCCGCCGACCGGCCTGACCGCGCCCGGGCTGCCCTCGCTCAGGACCGTGGACGCGCTGGGTGTGCTGACCGGGGCGCAGCTTTTCTCGCTGCAGAAGGAGGAGCTGCGGGCGGTGAGCCCCGAGGAGGGGGCACGTGTGTACAGCCAGGTCACCGTGCAGCGCGCGCTGCTGGAGGTGAGCCGGACCGCTGGTCCCGGGGTCTGGGTAGGGTTGGGATGCCGAGGGCTCGGACGCCAGGACAACGCGATTTCCACCCCGCCCTCCAGGACAAAGAGAAAGTGTCAGAGCTGGAGGCAGTGATGGAGAAGCAAAAGAAGAAGGTGGAAGGCGAGGTGGAAATGGAGGTCATTTGACCTGCCAGGCGCCCTTCGCAAAGAGTGACGAGGCCCCGTGGGAGAATGGACTCTTCAGACTCTCCCCAATAGCGGAAGTCGATCTTCTGAAGGATGGCCAATCTGCTCCGGCCCTGGTCTTCCCCCCTCCCGGTGGACAGACTTAACGATCCTTGCTGCAGTCCCTCCGGAGCGGATCTGGACTGGCTGGGAGTGGGGAGGGCGTGGAGACAGTCTACGGAAAGCGCTAGCAGACCCCCGAGAGGGTGCAGTGGAGCCCTGAGCATTGTGATATGCCGCCCAGCCTATAAACAGCCTCCGTGCTTAGCAGATGGTGTGCCAACTGCTGTCCTCTACCCGGCTGCCAGGGGGCCCAGAAACCTGCCCCTCGCCCCAGTCACAGCCTCAAGGAACCTGGAAGATGTTCCACCCTCTTTGGTTTCTCTCTCTGAACCCTCCTTTCCATCCCCAGGGTCCCAAACCAGGCTCCCTCCTAGTCCAGCCTAGGCCAGCCTAGTCCAGCTTGCCCCACCTTCACGTTTCCCTGGCTCGCGGCTGCTGGGCATGAGGCTTTGTGTCTCCCTTCCCACCTCACCAACGTTCTCACTTCATTCCTTCCTGCGTCCTGGCCCTGCCCGTCTCCAAACGCTCCCAAGCGTTCAACCTCTTCAACCTCTGAGGTTTGCACCTGCTGTCTCTGCTGGCTGAAACAGCCATTCCCTGCCTGGCGAACTCCTGTTCAGCCTCCCTGGCCCAGGTCAAACACTCACTGTGGGGAAGCCTGCCCTCATCCCCGAAGCTAGTTTCCCAGCATCCACTTCTCCATTTTGTCCCCCACCTCCTGCCACGGCCCTACCAGGTAGAACTGGCTGCCTCCCAAGGATGCCACAGCTTTCTGGCCACTCTTTGTTCTGGGAGATGGCAGCCAACTGAAAACTTCCTAATCCCTCAAGAACTAGCTCCTTTTCCCTCTGGCAAGCCCTGTAACTTTCTTTTCCCCATTATCCAGGTGGCTGGCAAGGTCTGCTTTTCTCTGGATCCCACTGTTTTCCAGACTGGACATTCTCTGCCTTTGGGAAGACTGGCCCTTTCTCTTTCTCCCCTGGCTCTGCCTTCCCCAGATTACTGCGGGCCTCTGGGCCTCTGGGCCTCAAGCCTCTCCCGGAGTTGTTCCAACCTGGGCCACCAGATGGCGCCCTCCAAGATGGGAAAGGATCAGAGAGACACCGCCCCCCAACCCCCGGCCCTTGGGGCAGGCAGGAGTTCTCAGTCCCCACTTTGCCACCTCCTACCTGGTTCCTTCTGGTTCCTTCCTTCCTCTTTGGATCTCCAAGAGTCCTTCTCCTATCTGCCCCGTCCCTAGATCCTACTCACATACTTCCCTTGGCTCCCTATGGCTCACCGGATAAAACCAGGCCCCAGCTTGGCAGTCACAGGTTGCCCACTCGGCTCACCAGCTTCTCCGACCACGGGGCTCAGCTTCCCTCCTCCTGCTGCCAAGCTTGGTTCATGTGGTTGCTTCAGCCCAGAATACTCTCAGCCCCTCTACCACTTGCCCGGGGCCCCACCCCTCATTCTTAGTAGGGGAATAGGAAAGGTAGGCAATTCCCCCAAACCTCTTTGCTCCATTCCCCCCCACCCAATAAGCCCCCGTGGCTCTCGCCACCTAGGCTGCAAACTGAAATGCCTGCAGGAACCCGACAAGAGACCCAAGTGAGCCAGCCGGGCCTCAGCCCTACCCCCGTCACAGGCCAGCTTGTTTGAACATCCTGGCAGCTGTATCTTCCAATATTCTCAGAACCTGACCATCTCTCACCATCTTCACTCCCATCACCCCAGCCAAAGCCACCCTCTCTTGCTTGGATTTCACCAGTAGACCCTTAGCTGGTCTCCCCAATCCTCACCACCAACCCCCAGCCTGTTCTCCATGCCAGAGGGACCTGTTAAAACCTAAGTCAGGCCATGGCCATGCTCCAAAAGACACCCAGAGCTCCAATCTCACAGCTCAAGCCCTTCCCAGGGCCAAGTCTCCACACAGCCACCGTGACCTCTCTAGCCTCATTCCCTGCTTTCTCCACCTCCTCAGCTTCCTGCAGCACACTAGGTGCGTTCCTACCCCAGGGCCTCCACACACAGAGCTCCCATCATCCCTCAGATACCCACACAGCTCCCTCCCCAGGGCCTCCACACACAGAGCTCCCATCATCCCTCACATACCCACACAGCTCCCTCCCCAGGGCCTCCACACACAGAGCTCCCATCATCCCTCACATACCCACACAGCTCCCTCCCCAGGGCCTCCACACACGGAGCTCCCATCATCCCTCAGATACCCACACAGCTCCCTCCCCAGGGCCTCCACACACGGAGCTCCCATCATCCCTCACATACCCACACAGCTCCCTCCCCAGGGCCTCCACACACGGAGCTCCCATCATCCCTCAAATACCCACACAGCTCCCTCCCCAGGGCCTCCACACACGGAGCTCCCATCATCCCTCAAATACCCACACAGCTCCCTCCCCAGGGCCTCCACACACAGAGCTCCCATCATCCCTCAGATACCCACACAGCTCCCTCCCCAGGGCCTCCACACACAGAGCTCCCATCATCCCTCAGATACCCACACAGCTCCCTCCCCAGGGCCTCCACACACAGAGCTCCCATCATCCCTCACATACCCACACAGCTCCCTCCCCAGGGCCTCCACACACAGAGCTCCCATCATCCCTCACATACCCACACAGCTCCCTCCCCAGGGCCTCCACACACAGAGCTCCCATCATCCCTCACATACCCACACAGCTCCCTCCCCAGGGCCTCCACACACGGAGCTCCCATCATCCCTCACATACCCACACAGCTCCCTCCCCAGGGCCTCCACACACGGAGCTCCCATCATCCCTCAAATACCCACACAGCTCCCTCCCCAGGGCCTCCACACACGGAGCTCCCATCATCCCTCAGATACCCACACAGCTCCCTCCCCGCCACCTTCAAGCGTCTGCCTGCACCAGCTTTTCCGTGAGGCCTGCCTAGACCGCTCTATTCAAAACACGTGCACACACGTGCACCCACCTTCCCAAGCCCTTTCTTCTCTCCAGAGCGCCGCCACCTTGAAATACCTTTAACATCGGATGCTCCCCTCCTAAAAGTATTGGATGTTTTGCTCAGTAATTATCAGTCACACTGTACTTACTCGGTGCTGTTCTTCCTGTTGGTGTTACCCTAATTACTGAATGAATGCCTCATCTCAGAAGATGGCTCCTACTCAGCTCTAGTCAACGGTGGCTGTGCAGGACTGAAAAGTTCATATTGTCACAGATTCCTGTTCTTTCAAAAGAAGCCAAAATTCTTTTTGTTTTTTGTTTGTTTGTTTGTTTTTGAGATGGAGCCTCGCTCTGCTGCCCAGGCTGGAGTGCAGTGACTCGATCTTGGCTCACTGCAACCTCTGCCTCCCAGGTTCAAGCGATTCTCCTGCCTCAGCCTCCCAAGTAGAGTAGATGCGATTACAGGCACCTACCACCACGCCTGGCTAATTTTTGCATTTTTAGTAGAGATGGGGTTTCACCATGTTGGCCAGGCTGGTCTCGAACTCCTGACCTCAAATGATCCGCCCGCCTCGGCCTCCCAAAGTCCTGGGATTACAGGTGTGAGCCACCACACCCGGCCAAAATTCCAGATTTTTACACACAAATTTCTCCAAATGTTAAATGTTAGCAATTGAGTAAATTTGTTTCAAAGACACTGATGGCAAAACCCAAGCTCCCCAGCTCCATATCCTTGGCCCCAGAGGTCTTGTCCGCTGATGCCTCCTGCCCCATCAGCTTCCCCTCAGCCCCCCGCCTGCGATCACGCGGGCTCCGTCTTGGAGCCTTCACTCCCGCTGGGGGCTCATCCTGAAGCTCCTTCACCATACAGGTAAGCAAGCACCAGCCCATCCCCCGGCACCAACCCAAGTGGCCCAGTGGTTTGGTCACGGACACGCACGGCCCCCCAGCAGGAGCAGGAAACAGTGCCCTCCCTCTGGCTGGGAACACAGACCTTGAGTGGCAACTTCACGACTTTTATTTGTGGTGCCTGTGCTTTATCTCGAAAATACCTTCTCCCCCTGCCCCAGACAGTGGGCGGGGAGGGGGCAGCAAAAAATAGAAGACGTCCCTCCCTATTGCACATGGACCCTATATACAGGCCCACCTGGCTGAGGCTGGCGGGACTCTTGGCACATTCTTGGATCCCTGCTCAGGAGGGGAGGGGTGACGGGGTGGCATCACACGTGAGATGGGGACCTCCAGGCGGCCACTCTGGTCCTGGCTACTGATCCTTGCACTTCTTGGTCCTCAGTTCCTTCCTGGTCCCGTCTCTGGCCCTGGTCCCCTCTGGCAACGTCCCCCTGCTTGGCTCGGCCTCCCACCTCCATCCTGGTCTCGGGTGGCCCCCTCGGCTCCTGGGGACTCTGCTCCCCTCCCAGTCCGGAGGTCCCAGGGGGGCTATGGCTTCTCTGAGACTTCCCCCGGAGCCCTGTCACTCGTGTTCACACGGGGGAAGGGGTGCGTGTGGCAGAAGCAGCTGTATAAATACGGGTGCGGGAAAGTCCCTCCGGGTCACTTGGAGAGTTTGCTGATGACGCGGATCAACGCTGCATTCTCATCCTTGAGGCGCTGGTTGTCAGCGCGGAGGTCAGACAGGGCCTGGGGGACGGCAAGGGTCAGCTGGGCAGCCCTGGCGGGTTGCGCCCCCACCCACCCTCGGCCCTCTGCCCACAGCCCCCACAGCCCCCACCTTCAGCTCCTCCTCCAGCTCTGCGGCCTTGCGTTCCAGGGCCCTGCGCTCCTGGAATGAACAGGGAAAGTGCAGAAACCGAGTGAGGCTGAAGAGGGCAGGGGAAGGCCAGGGGCCAGCTGGGAAGGGCAATGTGGCTCTCTTGGTCCAAACTTAGGGATGTGAGGCTGGGGACGCCTCTGGCCCCCATCCCCACTGCCCCTACTCACGAATCTCTCCAGTTCCAGGAGGGCTGGCCTCTCAGCGAAGCGTTCTTGCCTCTGTTGAGGACACAGAAAGCACAGGGGTCAGCAGGAGAAGCCAGCACTGCTCTGAACGGTCCTAGGCTCCTGCTGGGGACCCGCCCGCCCACTAGGCAGCCCACAAGCCCCTCCCCCACGGGCCAGGCCCCGCCACCGGCAGGCCCACAGCCCCATCCCCTCGCTCAGACTCCGCCTCCGAGATCTCGGCCCCGCCCCTCAAGTGAAGCCCAGCCCCGCCGGCACCCCCAGGCCAGGCTCTACCTCCCAGCAGTCTGAGCCCCACCCAGGCGGCCCTGCCAGTTCCCGTGACCCTGGCCTCGGCGCCCTTACCTGCGTGGCCCGCTCCAGCTCCACCTTGAGCTGCGCCAGCCGCAGCGTGGTCTCGGTCAGGGCCTCGCGAAGCCGCTCGTTCTCCCTGCGCAGCTCTGCATACAGCTGGGGGTCAGGTAGAGGAGGGTCAGGTGGAGGATGGGGGCGATGCTGGGGGGCGGGGAAGCCAGGAAGCTGGGCACCCAGCAGGCAAAGCCCCGACGGAGGGGTGGGATCGCACCGTCCTAAAGCCTCCGTCTGGCTCCTCCGATTCTGGCTCAGGTTCTGGGTTGAGGTCCCGCTGCGACCGCTGCCTGCGGGCTGAGGGGCCGCCCTCCAGGGTGCTGGGGCAGGGGCGGAGCGCGCGTCAGGGGCCGGCCCGGCCCGCACGCAGACCCCACCTCTCCCACCCCGCCCCTACCTGGACTCCTGGCTGCGGTCAGCCGGCTCCGCCTCCTCCCCCTGTGGGCAGGTACACGGGGGCTCAATGGGTATGGGAGGGACTTTAGCGGGTATGGGAAGGGCTTTGCCCGCCCCCCGGCCCACCCTCTGCACCAGCTCGGCTCCACCTGAGCCCCTCACCTCCGCAGGCCCCCTCCACTCCTTTCCGACCTTGCGATGCTCCCTGGCCGCCTGCGGTCCCGGACCCTGCCCGTCGGGAGCCTCTGCTGGGGGAGGGGCAGGAATCAGCCCAGGCACCTCCAGAGCCCTCTCTGGGTGCCTGGGTCCCCGGATCAAGCCCCCAGAAAAGCAAGAAGACTATGGGAGAAACTGGATGATACCCTGGGAATGACCTCCCCGAGAGCAGACCTCACCTCTCTGGGCAGGGCTGTCAGAGTTCTCCACTCCAGGCACGCGGGGCCTTCGGGAAGGGTCCTGTCGGGAGGGGGAGGCGAGTCAGGGAACCAGGACATCCCGCACCACCCCACGCGCCCTCGCTGACCCCTCTCACCAGGCTCTGCGCCGGCTTCTCTGACTCTGGGGCCTTCCCTGCAGCCTTCTCTGCCTCCTTCAGGTCTGTCAGAGTCACACCCTGGCAGGGAAAGGGGACAGTCAGGGGACGCTGGGGTCAGGGCCCAGCCCCTCCTCCCTCAGACCCAGGAGTCCAGACCCCCCAGCCCCTCCTCCCTCAGACCCAGGAGTCCAGGCCCCAGCCCCTCCTCCCTCAGACCCAGGAGTCCAGACCCCAGCCCCTCCTCCCTCAGACGCAGGAGTCCAGACCCCAGCCCCTCCTCCCTCAGACCCAGGAGTCCAGACCCCAGCCCCTCCTCCCTCAGACGCAGGAGTCCAGACCCCAGCCCCTCCTCCCTCAGACCCAGGAATCCAGGCCCCCAGCCCCTCCTCCCTCAGACCCAGGAGTCCAGGCCCCCAGGCCCTCCTCCCTCAGACCCAGGAGTCCAGACCTCCAGCCCTTCCTCCTCCCTCAGACCCAGGAGTCCAGACCCCAGCCCCTCCTCCCTCAGACCCAGGAGTCCAGACCCCAGCCCCTCCTCCCTCAGACCCAGGAGTCCAGGCCCCCAGCCCCTCCTCCCTCAGACCCAGGAGTCCAGACCCCAGCCCCTCCTCCCTCAGACGCAGGAGTCCAGACCCCAGCCCCTCCTCCCTCAGACCCAGGAGTCCAGGCCCCCAGGCCCTCCTCCCTCAGACCCAGGAGTCCAGACCTCCAGCCCTTCCTCCTCCCTCAGACCCAGGAGTCCAGACCCCCAGCCCCTCCTCCCTCAGACCCAGGAGTCCAGACCCCCAGCCCCTCCTCCCTCAGACCCAGGAGTCCAGACCCCAGCCCACCCCACACCTGTGTGGACCTCCGAGACTGGCGCATGAGACGGGAGCGAGCTTTTCTCTGGGATTCCGACTCCTCATCCCGCACAGGCATCTGGTAGGACCTGAGGGAAGGGTCCCAACCTCAGACACGGAACCTGGGGACCCTGTCCCATTCCGTGGCTGACACCCTCCGCGGGAAGCAAGTTCTGTGGGAGGGGACTCCAACTCCCAGCAGACCTGGGGCCAGCTCTCCCTCAGGAGCCCACCCAAAGCCCCGGGACTCTCCCTGCTGGGGGTGGGGGCAGCAGCTTCCTGCCCTGGCCTCTTCACCTCCGTCGGTCCCGGGAGTCCGCTGGGGGCGCCGTGGAGGCTGTGGGGACGTTTGGCTTCGCTGGGGATTCAGGCTCCGGAATCCTGGAGGGAGGCGAGGAGTTCTCCAAGCAAGGAGGAAGCTTGGTGACCTCAGACCTGCATCAATTCATTCATTCCACAAACATTACCCAGGTGCATTGTGTGCCGGCACTGGAGATGCAGCCGTGAGCAAAAGAAACAAATTATCTGGGCCACAATAGAGTCAGAGCTGAGCAGAAATACACAAAACCCACAACAGCCATGAAAAGACCAGCACACTACCCAACCGGTCAGAAGGGTAAAGGACTCTGGACAGAAGCAGCAGTGCGAGAACTGAGAGCGGGAGGGTGTGCATGTGCAGACGGCGCCGTGGTGGCAGCAGGGTGGTCAGTGTGCGCCTCGGGGTGGGGGGAAGATAGGGGAGAAGGTGACGTTTCAACACAGACCTGAGGGAGGGAGAGAGCCCCCAGGAGGAACACAGCACAGGCTCTGGAGTGGGGGCAGGAACCAGACCCCAGGGGGTACATGGTCTCACTCAGGATCACACGGACAGGCTTGGAACCCACATCTGCCGCCCACCCCTGAGAGGCCCAGGCCCTGGGGACTCACAGGACAGAGGGCTCCGGCAGCTTCCGGGAAGGGGTCGGGGTAATTCTGGCAAGGCGGAGCTCCTTGGCCTGTGTGGAGAGGAGAAGCGGAGGAAGGGGCAGTTCCCTCGACTGGGCAGGGGCCTGGGCCTGGACCCGGCCCAACCCTCACTCACCTGAGTGGAGGTCCCTTCCAGCCAGGAGGAGGAAGCCGAGCGCTGCAGCCCAGCCCCAGGGGCTCCCCCCGCTGTCCGCCTTTCCGGGGGACCCAGGGCACCAGAACTCCCTGTCTTCAGGAGGCCAAAGCGCCTGGAGAAGGGGGCCTCTTCAGGCAGCTGGGAGAAGGAGGAGGTCTCAGTTAGGGAGAAAGGATCCCTCTTCTCAGACCTCAAGGGTTAGCCCCCAAAGGACTGCAACAAACTACAATTCCCATCAGCCCCCGGGGCAGGCACAGCCTAAAAAGGAAGCCGGTTGTCCAGGAGGACTCTGGGAACTATAGTCTTCGCCCTATCTGCCCCTGCCAGAGGTTCACAAGCTGTATGGAATCCCACCTCCGGGCCCTCCCAGCCTCACAGGACCTCTCAGGGCATCCACTCACCACGGGACTCTTAGGGCTGGGGTGCGGCGGGGAGGAGACGCCATTGAGGGTTCTGGGTTCTGCAAGGGGTGGTTCTG
This sequence comes from Gorilla gorilla gorilla, assembly GCF_029281585.2. Taxonomy (NCBI): domain Eukaryota; kingdom Metazoa; phylum Chordata; class Mammalia; order Primates; family Hominidae; genus Gorilla; species Gorilla gorilla. The sequence goes on from NC_073244.2 coordinate 67,095,748, forward strand.
TGATGTGGGAACACCGGGCAGGTCACAGAAGATGCCAGTTGCCTCTAGATTCAGAGAACCCGACCCCTCCTCCCTCAGACCCAGGAGTCCAGATTCAGGCCCCTCACCGGTGGGACCTTCTTCCCCCTCATCCTCGTCCTGGATGGGGGGACCCCCAGCCCCACCCGGCCGGCGCTCCTTGGACAAGTCCTGGAGGGAAATCTTCTCGCGACTGCTCAGACGACACACAGAGCTCCTGTTGGGGAAGGAGAGGGTGCTGGGGTACAAGCCCGGGGCCTCCAGCCACCCCGCCAGCCCTGGACTCCTCCCTCCCTATACCTTCTGTGTTTGCTGCTAGAGGGCGCTTGGGGCTCCTGGCCCCGGCTCTGGGAAGCTTCTTTTTGGTTCCGAAGCTGCAAGGAGGGAAGGGGGCTGCAGGGGAGGGGTGGAGCACACGTGCCCCACAGCAACACCACCACAAACAGCTGTGCAGGAGCTCACTCCCCAGGCGGGCACCGAGGGCTCGTGGGCTTACTGGTTTTCCTACAGATGGCCACACACCTCAGGGACAGGAGGTGCCCTGCGTCCAGCAGGCGCCCGCAGCTGCCACGTGCAGGCACTGCCGTCTTGTCCTCACGGCCCCCACCCATGAGAAGCCTCCAGTCTCATCCCCAGAGGGGTCCTTCTAGCTCCCAGGGGAGACCTGCTTAGACCTCACCCCGACCCCTCAGCATACCCAGGGCACTGGTGGGCCCTCAGCTGCCCCGGCTCCTGCAGCCGGCACTCTCCTCCTCCTTCCCCACACAGTTCACCACCGTCTTCACCCCTTCCCCACACAGCTCACCACCGTCTTCACCCCTTCCCCACACAGCTCACCACCGTCTTCACCCCTTCCCCACACAGTTCACCGTCTTCACCCCTTCCCCGCACAGTTCACCGTCTTCACCCCTTCCCCACGCAGCTCACCACCGTCTTCACCCCTTCCCGCGCAGTTCACCACCGTCTTCACCCCTTCCCCACACAGTTCACCACCATCTTCACACCTTCCCCACACAGTTCACCGTCTTCACCCCTTCCCCGCGCAGTTCACCACCATCTTCACACCTTCCCCACACAGTTCACCGTCTTCACACCTTCCCCACGCAGTTCACCACCGTCTTCACCCCTTCCCCACACAGCTCACCACCGTCTTCACCCCTTCCCCGCGCAGCTCACCACCGTCTTCACCCCTTCCCCACACAGCTCACCACCGTCTTCACCCCTTCCCCACGCAGCTCACCACCGTCTTCACCCCTTCCCCACGCAGTTCACCACCGTCTTCACCCCTTCCCCACACAGTTCACCACCGTCTTCACACCTTCCCCACGCAGTTCACCACCGTCTTCACCCCTTCCCCACACAGTTCACCACCGTCTTCACCCCTTCCCCACGCAGCTCACCACCGTCTTCACCCCTTCCCCACGCAGTTCACCACCGTCTTCACCCCTTCCCCACACAGTTCACCACCGTCTTCACACCTTCCCCACACAGCTCACCACCGTCTTCACCCCTTCCCCACACAGCTCACCACCGTCTTCACACCTTCCCCACGCAGTTCACCACCGTCTTCACCCCTTCCCCACACAGTTCACCACCGTCTTCACACCTTCCCCACACAGCTCACCACCGTCTTCACACCTTCCCCACACAGTTCACCACCGTCTTCACCCCTTCCCCACACAGCTCACCACCGTCTTCACACCTTCCCCACACAGTTCACCACCGTCTTCACACCTTCCCCACACAGTTCACCACCGTCTTCACACCTTCCCCACACAGTTCACCACCGTCTTCACACCTTCCCCGCACAGTTCACCACCGTCTTCACCCCTTCCCCACGCAGTTCACCACCGTCTTCACACCTTCCCCACGCAGCTCACCACCGTCTTCACCCCTTCCCCACGCAGTTCACCACCGTCTTCACACCTTCCCCACGCAGCTCACCATCTTCACACCTTCCCCGCACAGTTCACCACCGTCTTCACACGTTCCCCACGCAGCTCACCACCGTCTTCACACCTTCCCCACGCAGCTCACCATCTTCACACCTTCCCCACACAGTTCACCATCGTCTTCACACCTTCCCCACACAGCTCACCATCTTCACACCTTCCCCACGCAGCTCACCATCTTCACACCTTCCCCACACAGTTCACCGTCTTCACACCTTCCCCGCGCAGTTCACCACCGTCTTCACACCTTCCCCACACAGTTCACCACCGTCTTCACCCCTTCCCCACACAGCTCACCATCTTCACACCTTCCCCACACAGTTCACCGTCTTCACACCTTCCCCACGCAGCTCACCGTCTTCACACCTTCCCCGCACAGCTCACCACTGTCTTCACACCTTCCCCGCGCAGTTCACCACCGTCTTCACCCCTTCCCCACACAGTTCACCACCGTCTTCACACCTTCCCCACACAGCTCACCATCTTCACACCTTCCCCACACAGTTCACCACCGTCTTCACACCTTCCCCACACAGCTCACCATCTTCACACCTTCCCCACACAGTTCACCACCGTCTTCACACCTTCCCCACGCAGTTCACCACCGTCTTCACACCTTCCCCGCACAGTTCACCACCGTCTTCACACCTTCCCCACGCAGTTCACCACGGTCTTCACACCTTCCCCACGCAGCTCACCATCTTCACACCTTCCCCGCGCAGTTCACCACCGTCTTCACACCTTCCCCACACAGTTCACCACCGTCTTCACACCTTCCCCACGCAGTTCACCACCGTCTTCACCCCTTCCCCACGCAGCTCACCATCTTCACACCTTCCCCGCGCAGCTCACCACCGTCTTCACACCTTCCCCACGCAGTTCACCACCGTCTTCACACCTTCCCCGCACAGTTCACCACCGTCTTCACACCTTCCCCACACAGTTCACCACCGTCTTCACCCCTTCCCCACACAGTTCACCATCTTCACACCTTCCCCACGCAGTTCACCACCGTCTTCACACCTTCCCCACGCAGTTCACCACCGTCTTCACACCTTCCCCACGCAGTTCACCACCGTCTTCACACCTTCCCCACGCAGTTCACCACCGTCTTCACACCTTCCCCGCACAGCTCACCACCGTCTTCACACCTTCCCCACACAGTTCACCACCGTCTTCACACCTTCCCCACACAGCTCACCACCGTCTTCACACCTTCCCCACACAGCTCACCATCTTCACACCTTCCCCACGCAGCTCACCACCGTCTTCACCCCTTCCCCACACAGTTCACCACCGTCTTCACACCTTCCCCACACAGTTCACCACCGTCTTCACACCTTCCCCACACAGCTCACCACCGTCTTCACACCTTCCCCACACAGTTCACCACCGTCTTCACACCTTCCCCACGCAGCTCACCATCTTCACACCTTCCCCACACAGTTCACCATCTTCACACCTTCCCCGCACAGTTCACCACCGTCTTCACACCTTCCCCGCGCAGTTCACCACCGTCTTCACACCTTCCCCACGCAGCTCACCATCTTCACACCTTCCCCGCACAGTTCACCACCGTCTTCACACCTTCCCCACACAGCTCACCACCGTCTTCACACCTTCCCCACACAGTTCACCACCGTCTTCACACCTTCCCCACACAGCTCACCACCGTCTTCACACCTTCCCCACACAGTTCACCACCGTCTTCACACCTTCCCCACGCAGCTCACCATCTTCACACCTTCCCCGCACAGTTCACCACCGTCTTCACACCTTCCCCACACAGTTCACCACCGTCTTCACACCTTCCCCACGCAGCTCACCATCTTCACACCTTCCCCGCACAGTTCACCACCGTCTTCACACCTTCCCCACGCAGCTCACCACCGTCTTCACACCTTCCCCACGCAGCTCACCATCTTCACACCTTCCCCACACAGTTCACCACCGTCTTCACACCTTCCCCACGCAGCTCACCACCGTCTTCACACCTTCCCCACGCAGCTCACCATCTTCACACCTTCCCCACACAGTTCACCACCGTCTTCACACCTTCCCCGCACAGCTCACCACCGTCTTCACACCTTCCCCACACAGTTCACCACCGTCTTCACCCCTTCCCCACACAGTTCACCACCGTCTTCACACCTTCCCCGCACAGCTCACCACCGTCTTCACACCTTCCCCGCGCAGTTCACCACCGTCTTCACACCTTCCCCACGCAGCTCACCATCTTCACACCTTCCCCGCACAGTTCACCACCGTCTTCACACCTTCCCCACACAGCTCACCACCGTCTTCACACCTTCCCCACACAGTTCACCACCGTCTTCACACCTTCCCCACACAGCTCACCACCGTCTTCACACCTTCCCCACACAGTTCACCACCGTCTTCACACCTTCCCCACGCAGCTCACCATCTTCACACCTTCCCCGCACAGTTCACCACCGTCTTCACACCTTCCCCACACAGTTCACCACCGTCTTCACACCTTCCCCACACAGTTCACCACCGTCTTCACACCTTCCCCACGCAGCTCACCATCTTCACACCTTCCCCGCACAGTTCACCACCGTCTTCACACCTTCCCCACGCAGCTCACCACCGTCTTCACACCTTCCCCACGCAGCTCACCATCTTCACACCTTCCCCACACAGTTCACCACCGTCTTCACACCTTCCCCACGCAGCTCACCACCGTCTTCACACCTTCCCCACGCAGCTCACCATCTTCACACCTTCCCCACACAGTTCACCACCGTCTTCACACCTTCCCCGCACAGCTCACCACCGTCTTCACACCTTCCCCGCGCAGTTCACCACCGTCTTCACCCCTTCCCCACACAGCTCACCACCGTCTTCACACCTTCCCCGCGCAGTTCACCACCGTCTTCACACCTTCCCCACGCAGTTCACCACCGTCTTCACCCCTTCCCCACACAGTTCACCACCGTCTTCACACCTTCCCCACACAGCTCACCACCGTCTTCACACCTTCCCCACGCAGCTCACCACCGTCTTCACCCCTTCCCCGCGCAGTTCACCACCGTCTTCACACCTTCCCCACACAGCTCACCACCGTCTTCACCCCTTCCCCACACAGTTCACCACCGTCTTCACACCTTCCCCACGCAGTTCACCACCGTCTTCACACCTTCCCCACACAGTTCACCACCATCTTCACACCTTCCCCACACAGCTCACCACCGTCTTCACACCTTCCCCACACAGCTCACCACCATCTTCACACCTTCCCCACACAGCTCACCACCGTCTTCACACCTTCCCCACACAGCTCACCACCATCTTCACACCTTCCCCACACAGTTCACCACCATCTTCACACCTTCCCCACACAGCTCACCACCGTCTTCACACCTTCCCCACACAGTTCACCATCTTCACACCTTCCCCACGCAGTTCACCACCGTCTTCACACCTTCCCCACACAGTTCACCACCGTCTTCACCCCTTCCCCACACAGTTCACCACCGTCTTCACACCTTCCCCACGCAGTTCACCACCGTCTTCACACCTTCCCCACACAGTTCACCACCGTCTTCACACCTTCCCCGCACAGTTCACCACCGTCTTCACCCCTTCCCCACACAGCTCACCACCGTCTTCACACCTTCCCCACGCAGCTCACCACCGTCTTCACACCTTCCCCACACAGTTCACCACCGTCTTCACACCTTCCCCGCACAGTTCACCATCTTCACACCTTCCCCACACAGTTCACCACCGTCTTCACCCCTTCCCCACACAGTTCACCACCGTCTTCACACCTTCCCCACACAGTTCACCACCGTCTTCACACCTTCCCCACACAGTTCACCATCTTCACACCTTCCCCGCACAGTTCACCACCGTCTTCACACCTTCCCCACACAGTTCACCACCGTCTTCACACCTTCCCCGCACAGTTCACCATCTTCACACCTTCCCCGCACAGTTCACCACCGTCTTCACACCTTCCCCACACAGTTCACCACCATCTTCACACCTTCCCCACGCAGCTCACCACCGTCTTCACCCCTTCCCCGCACAGCTCACCATCTTCACACCTTCCCCACGCAGCTCACCACCGTCTTCACCCCTTCCCCGCACAGCTCACCACCATCTTCACACCTTCCCCACACAGTTCACCACCGTCTTCACCCCTTCCCCGCACAGTTCACCATCTTCACACCTTCCCCACGCAGTTCACCACCGTCTTCACACCTTCCCCACACAGCTCACCACCGTCTTCACACCTTCCCCACGCAGTTCACCAGTCTTCACACCTTCCCCGCACAGCTCACCACCATCTTCACACCTTCCCCACACAGTTCACCACCGTCTTCACACCTTCCCCACGCAGTTCACCACTGTCTTCACACCTTCCCCGCACAGCTCACCACCATCTTCACACCTTCCCCACACAGCTCACCACCGTCTTCACACCTTCCCCGCACAGTTCACCACTGTCTTCACACCTTCCCCGCACAGCTCACCACCATCTTCACACCTTCCCCACACAGTTCACCACCGTCTTCACCCCTTCCCCGCACAGTTCACCATCTTCACACCTTCCCCACACAGCTCACCACCGTCTTCACACCTTCCCCACACAGCTCACCACCGTCTTCACACCTTCCCCACGCAGTTCACCAGTCTTCACACCTTCCCCGCACAGCTCACCACCATCTTCACACCTTCCCCACACAGTTCACCACCGTCTTCACACCTTCCCCACGCAGTTCACCACTGTCTTCACACCTTCCCCGCACAGCTCACCACCATCTTCACACCTTCCCCACACAGCTCACCACCGTCTTCACACCTTCCCCGCACAGTTCACCACTGTCTTCACACCTTCCCCGCACAGCTCACCACCATCTTCACACCTTCCCCACACAGTTCACCACCATCTTCACACCTTCCCCACACAGCTCACCACCGTCTTCACACCTTCCCCACGCAGTTCACCACCGTCTTCACCCCTTCCCCGCACAGCTCACCACCATCTTCACACCTTCCCCACGCAGTTCACCACCGTCTTCACACCTTCCCCACACAGCTCACCACCGTCTTCACACCTTCCCCGTGCAGCTCACCACCGTCTTCACCCCTTCCCCGCACAGCTCACCACCATCTTCACACCTTCCCCACGCAGCTCACCACCGTCTTCACCCCTTCCCCGCACAGTTCACCACCGTCTTCACACCTTCCCCACACAGCTCACCACCGTCTTCACACCTTCCCCACACAGCTCACCACCGTCTTCACCCCTTCCCCACACAGTTCACCACCGTCTTCACACCTTCCCCACGCAGCTCACCACCGTCTTCACACCTTCCCCACACAGTTCACCACCGTCTTCACCCCTTCCCCACGCAGTTCACCACCGTCTTCACCCCTTCCCCACACAGTTCACCACCGTCTTCACCCCTTCCCCGCACAGCTCACCACCGTCTTCACACCTTCCCTGCGCAGTTCACCACCGTCTTCACCCCTTCCCCACACAGTTCACCACCGTCTTCACACCTTCCCCACGCAGCTCACCACCGTCTTCACACCTTCCCCACACAGTTCACCACCATCTTCACACCTTCCCCACGCAGCTCACCACCGTCTTCACACCTTCCCCACGCAGTTCACCACCGTCTTCACACCTTCCCCACACAGTTCACCACCGTCTTCACACCTTTGTACTGGGAGGGCCCTTCATTCCTGCCCTTCTAGCAAACTCTTAGTGCTGTAGTACTCACGTCTTCCAGAAAGTGTCCCCAGATGCTCCCAGGCTGGGCTCCCCCCATATCTGGGCCCCCTGAGCTGACCCTGCCCCACCCATTAAACCCCTCATGGCCGTATCACCCTCAGGCCGGAAGCCACCATGCTCCTCGCCTGGCACTCGTGGCCCTCCTGGGTCTGCCCTGCCTTACGCTCCCCTCCCTGGGCACCTCAGGGCACCCACACTTGCCCCCCAGCCTGTATGAGATCTTCTCCTACATCCGTCAGCCTCCACTTCGCTCCTGCCAACCTTTCAAAAGAGGAAGCTGTCTCCACTCCCCTGCCCACGCACCAGAAGCTCTAGGCCTGGCCTCGGGAGCTTCCTGTCACCTCACAGAGCTCACTGAACGCTGGCATGGCTCTAGTGCTTTCCAGGGGCACGTACTCCTCCGAGCTCCTGACAGCACAATCCACGTGTCACGCATGACCCCTCATACAGGTGCGCACCATACCATTCCCATTTGACAGATAAGGAGACTGAGGCCCGGAAAGGAAAGTGGCTGGCTGAGACTCACGGCAGATCCATGGCAGAGCCGGGATTCCAACCCAGGCAGTCTGGCCAAGGCTCACGCCCTTCACTCCTTCACTCTAAGTTTTCCCAGCAAGGCTGCCCCGGGGATGGCTGGGGAACACCTTGTGGGTGACCAGCCCAGCCTGAGTCTAGGACAATCCTGCACATGGCTGCTGCCAAGGGCCACCGAGGTGATGAGGTGTGCTAAGCAACCTCATCAGGGTGTCAGACAACCCTGTCCAAATCCTTCTGCCGCCCCCGCCACCAGGCAGGCAGGAAGCTCTGCAGCCCCATCTCTGTCCTGCCCCGGCTGGGGGTCTCTCCTGAGGCTGGGGCTGGGGCTGGGTCACCAAGAGGGAAATAGCAGGTCGCTGGGGTGGTGGGTGTCAGAAGTCAGGGGGGTTCCCCCTCTGCACCCTCCTCTGAGGAGCTGAGGGGACATGGGGAGTCTGGGGTAAGCCCCTCAGCCCTGACACTCACGTCCTCCTGTTTCCGGGCCAGTTCCTCCAACAGGCTCAGTACTTCCTCATCGGCCAGGTCACAGGGACGCTGCCCCTGGGTCAGGGGAGGAGCAGGATCAGACAATGAAGGAGGTGCTGGGCCCTCCCCACGCCCTGCCCCTCACCAGCCTGGGCACTGGCCCTCACCGCGTGGGTCAGTGAGTCCATGCCCCCGCCATGCTCGGCCAGCAGGCGGCAGGCATCCTCCACGCCCCAGTGTGCCGCCGCGTGCAGGGGAGTCCAGCCGTCCCCGTCCCGGAGCTCCGGGTCGTAGCCAGCCTGAAGGAGCAACCTGGGGGCCAGGGAGGCTCAGGGTCAGAGGCCAAGGCGGGGCCCTTGGCCGAGGGCTGATTTCGGCCAGCGGTTTGGTAACGAGGTCCCAGGCCACGAGACTGAAACGTCCCTGGACAGGCTGGTAAAGAGCCACTGCCCAGCATCTGCTGCCACAAGAGGCCCCTCTGCACCAGGCCTTGTCCCTCCCCTTGGACCAGCACTTACATGTTAAACCCTGGCCCTGCAGGTGGCCTCTGGAACCTGCTCCTGGTGCTGGCAGGGGGTCACCCTGGCTGTGGGATTCCAAGGTGGCAGCAGTGGGGTGTAAGGAGGCAGCCCCGGAGGACGCAAGTGCAGGACCCTTGCCAGCCCCCATGCCTGTCAGAAGGATGCAACCCCCAAACACTACTGCTGTCTCAGGGCAGTAGTGTTCTAGGACCCGGGCTGGCTTCAAGCAGTGACTCCCAACCAGGGCAATGCTGTCCCCCAGGGGAGACCCAGCAGGTCTGCAGACGTCTTTGTTGTCATAACTTAGGGCAAGGGTTAGCAGCATTGGCTGGGTGGAGGCCAGGGAGGCTGCTCCATACCCGGCAGCGCTCAGAGCGCTCAGCAGCAGCCCCACAAGGAGAGGGACCTGACCCAACATGCTGCCAGCGCCCAGGCTGAGAAACCCTCACCCGAGACAGTGTTCTGCGAGAAAACAATAACCACCTTAAACCATTCAATCTGAGGGCAAAGGCAGGGTTACAAGTCCAAGGCCACTCTCCAAGCTCAGCTTAACGGTAGGACGTGTCTATTTTTGGAGAACTGGAATGAGTTTCTGTGTCAATGAGAAAGAGCTTCACAAAGTGGGAACAGATGGACAGCCTGGGATATTCTACAAAGAGGCCTTATAAGCACAAGTGCCTCTCTCTGGTCCCGCCCACCTTGCCCTTCACCTTTCCCACGCTTTGCCCGGAGCTCACCCTGCCCCAGCTGTGCTGGGCCCTCACTATTTCCCCAAGCGTCCGCTCACCGCTAGCCTCTGCACTTGCTGCTCTCAGCCAGGCAGTGTTCTGTGCCCTGCAGCATCTCACGCTGAGCCCCTTTTTGGCAGTCACCACCCCCTCACCCCTCTGTCTCCTGACCCCAAAGCCCCTCCTCATCACACTTGTCTTCTCCCATAACCCTATTTATATCTTAAGCCAGCAGTTCTCAACTGGGGCAATGCTGCCCCCCCAGGAGACATTTGGCCACGTCCAGAGACATTTTTGGTTCTCACAACCAGGGATGCTCCCAACATCCCATAGGTGGAGGCCAGGGAGGCTGCCCCACATCCTGTGATGCACGGGACGGCCCCGCAGCAAGAGCGATCCACCCAAAATGTCTGTCTCCCCACGAGGCTATGAGCCGCACACAGGCCCAGATCTGTCTTGTTTACCCATTTCCCTGGCACCTAACAGACTGCCTGGCACACAGCAGGGCTCAAAAATAAGCATCGAATGAGTAACATCAAATAAACATATACCTCTACTCTGCAACAAATGTTTTTTTGTTTTGGTTTGGTTTGGTTTTGACACGGAGTCTCACAGTCACCCAGGCTGGAGTGCAGTGGCACGATCTCCACTGACTGCAACCTCTGCCTCCTGGGTTCAAGCAATTCTCCTACCTCAGCCTTCCAGGTAGCTGGGATTACAGGTGCCTGCCACCATGCCCAGCTAATTTTTTGTATTTTTAATAGCGACGGGGTTTCACTGTGTTAGCCAGGCTGGTCTTGAACTCCTGACCTCATGATCCGCCTGCCTCGACCTCCCAAAGTGCTGGGATTACAGGCGTGATCCACCACGCCCAGCCTGCAACAGATCTTTGATGAGGAGAATGCTGGTTACATTATTTTAAAAATGTAGTCAGGCTAGGCACAGTGGCTCATGCCTATAATCCAGCACTCTGGGAGGCTGAGGCGGGCAGATCACTTGAGGTCAAGAGTTCGAGACCAGCCTGGCCAACGTGGCAAAACCTGTCTCTACTACAAACACAAAAATTAGCCGGGCATGGTGGAGCACACCTGTAATCACAGCTACTCAGGAGGTTGAGGCAGGAGAATTGCTTGAACCCAGGGGACAGAGGTTGCAGTGAGCTGAGACTGCGCCACTGCACTCCAGCCTGGCAACAGAGCGAGACTCCATCTTAAAAGTAAAAATAAAATAAAAAATGCAGTCAGTAGGTCTGAGTGTAAACATGTCCCCTTACAAAGGAGCAGCAATGACACTATAGTCATGAATATTTCTAAGTCCAAAGTGCTTCACTTCCACGAATATGGATTCCATTTCTCCCTTTACTAACAATACCCACACAGGCCCCCCGGCCGGACACAGGCCACCCAGCTGAAGACAAATCTACAACTGTTCCTGGCAGCGAGGAGCGGTCATGTGACTAGCGTCTGGCAAATGGGATGCTGGCGTTAAGTGGTGCCGCTTGCGGACTGCTCTCATGAAAGGAATGGATGTTTGCTCCTTTGCCCCCTTCTCTCTTCCTGCTGGCTGGGATGCAGGTGCAGTGGCAGGAGATGAAGCCGCCCCCAGGACTCAGGGGTGGAAGCCGTGGGAGGAAAAGGACACGGCCTCCAGGCCTGGGCACATCACTAGGCCCAACCATTTAGAGTTTCCAGTCCCCCTTGTCGTAAGGATCAGCTCAGGGATGGGCCCAGTCAGCAACAGAGCTGGGACTTGGCCAGACACTGAGGTCCAGGGGCTCTGCTTCAGCAGGTGCTAAGCAGAAGGGACAGCAGCCTGGAGCTGTTACAGGTGCTAAGCCGAAGGGACAGCGGCCTGGAGTGGTTACAGGTGCTAAGCAGAAGGGACAGCGGCCTGGAGCTGTTACAGGTGCTAAGCCGAAGGGACAGCGGCCTGGAGCGGTTAGAGGCATCTTATGTACCTCACCGAGAAAACCTGACTAAAAACTGTCAACATAGAGGTGAGCAGAGACAGGGAGGAATTCATGTTAACTTCATTTTTATACTAAATAATAAAGTATATGATCACACAAGAGAGAAGAGGGAACTGAAAAAAGAATGAGGAGCCTGAGGATGAGAACTGGAACCAACAACTTTAATAGAAAGGGGAAAGGCGGCCAAATAGGAACAAAATCTAAGACTGAGGTGAGGATGACAGAAAGGGAATGTGTACTATAACAATTTAAACTATATATGCACCTTGGTTGGGTGCAGTGGCTCACGCCTGTAACCCCAGCATTTTGGAAGACTGAGGCAGGCAGATTACCTGAGGTCAGGAGTTCAAGAGCAACCTGGCCAACATGGAGAAACCCCATCTCTGCTAAAAATACGAGTTAGCCAAGTGTGGTGGCGCACTCTCATAGTCACAGCTACTGGGGAGGCCGAGGCAGGAGAATTCCTTGAATCCAGGAGGTGGAGGTTGCAGTGAGCTATGATCACACCACTGCACTCCAGCCTAGGTGACAGAGCGAGACTCCGTCTCAAAAACAAACAAAAATAAACTATATATGCACCAAATAATCTAGTCTTAAAATATATACAAATTGTAACTGACAGAACTATAAGAAGAAACAAAGTCCATAATCACAGCAAGAATTTAAATGCACCTCTCATAGTAACTGACAGAATAAGCAGTGGGTGAAATATCACTAAAGATAAAGCACTACAAATAAAACAGCATGATTACAAGGTTGACCTAATAACCTACAGAGAACACTGTACCTGATGACACCATTCTTTTCCAACTTACATGTACTGGGGTATATAAGGTAAAACGATACATTTCAAAAGCTAGAATCATATGGAACCCATTCTCTGACCACAATGCAATTAAGCCAGGAAAATAGTAACAAAATGATGACTAGAAGTCCTATATATTTTGAAATTAGGCCAAGCACAGTGGCTTACACCTGTAATCCCAGCACTTTGGGAGGCTGAGGTAGGCGGATCACTTGAGCCCAGGAGTTCGAGACAAGCCTGGGCCACATGGTGAAACCCCAACTCTACAAAAATTAGCGGGGCATGGTGGTGTGCGTCTGTAGTCCCCACTATTCAGGAGGCTGAGGTAGGAGGATCACCTGAGCCTGGGGAGTTTGAGGCTGCAGTGAGCCACGACTGTGCCACTGCACTCCAGCCTGGGTGACATAGCAAGACCCTGTCTCAAAATAAATAAATAATAAAAGATTACAAATTGGGAAATATTTTACACTGAATGACAATAAAAAAAAGACTGCACATCAAAACTTGTGGGTACAGCTAAGGCTGTATTTAGAGGGAAATACATAGCCTTCGGTACATACATTTAAAAAGAAAGGGAAAGGACAAGATCCACAGGAAGGTATAAGACAGCAAGATGGAACAGACTGGCCCAACTCACCTCATCACCTCAATGTAGCCCTTGGCAGCAGCCACGTGCAGGGCAGAGGCACCTGTGCGGGGGTGCCGGGCCTCTGGCATGGCGCCCCCATTCAGCCAGCACCTCGTGTCATGAAGGAGCAATTCCTCTTCTGCCCGCTTGGCTGCCTCCACGTCCACACCTAGGAGGATAAGAGGCACGAGGTAGGACTCACACCCCGTGACCTGGAATACCCAGGGTCATACACTGGGCTGGCCAGGGTTCAGCCCAGTGACTTGCCCAGAGCTCTTCCCCCTGCTCCCCTCTGAGACTCAGGAGGCCCAGACTAGCCCAGTTGTTTCCCAACTGTACTCCATGCAGTCGTGTGTCCCACTCAGGGTCTCTGAGTCAGCGCTAAGCACTGGGAAAATGGAGATCACAGGCCTTTCCCCATTTCAACCAGAAATTCACCATATTTTTATTATTTTTAATATAAAACCATGGCCAGGTGCAGTGGCTCATGCCTGTAATCCCAGCAACTTTGAGAGGCCAAGGCAGGTGGATCACGAGCTCAGGACTTCAAGACCAGCCTGGCCAACACAGTGAAACCCCATCTCTACTAAAATTGCAAAAAAAAAAAAAATTTAGCCAGGTGTGGTGGCAGGTGGCTGTAGTCCCAGCTACTTGGGAGGCTGAGGCAGGAGAATCGCTTGAACCCGGGAGTTGGAGGTTGCAGTGAGCTGAGATCACGCCACTGCACTCCAGCCTGGGCAACACAGTGAGACTCTGTCTTAAAAAAAAAAAAAAAAAATATATATATATATATATATACACACACACACATACAAAATACACATACAAAAATGTAAATATAAAAAATATTTATATTATATATAAAACCTATATATATGCATCTCCTATATATATAACACCTATATATACACATATCCTATATATATAAAACCTATACATATATCTCTCCTATATATGTAACATATATAGACAGAAGTGGTAATGGTGATAAAATGTATGAAGATGCTGGATTAAGATTATATTGGGGGGTGGCACAACGGCTCATGCCTGTAATCCCAACACTTTGGGAGACCAAGGTGGGCAGATCACCTGAGGTCAAGAGTTCGAGACCAGCCTACCCAACGTGTTGAAACCGTGTCTCTTCTAAAAATACCAAAATTAGCTCAGCATGGTGACTTATGCCTGTAATCCCGGTTACTTGGGAGGCTGAGGCGGAAGGATCTCTTGAATCTTGGAGGCGGAAGTTGCAGTGAGATTGCACCACTGCACTCCAGCCTGGGTGATAGAGTGAGACTCCGTCTCCAAAAAAAAAAAAAAAATTATATTGGTAGTGACAGGAAAAGTTAGATGTAATTGAGCACTGGATTTGCTCAGTAAACTTTAGGCCATATATATATATATGGTCTCACTCTGTCACCCAGGCTGGAGTGCAGTGGCACGATCTTGGCTCACTGCAACTTCTGCCTCCCAGGTTCAAGCGGTTCTCCTGCCTCAGCTTCTTGAGTAGCTGGGATTACAGGCACACGCCACCACACCCAGCTAACTTTTGTATTTTTAATAGAGATAGGGTTTCATCATGTTGGTCAGGCTGGTCTTGAACTCCTGACCTCATGATCCACCCGCCTCGGCCTCCCAAAGTGCTGGAATTACAGGCAGGAGCCACCGCATCTGACCCTTTTTTTTTTTTGAGACAGGACCTCACACTGTCACCCAGGCTGGAGTACAGTGGTGCAATTATGGCTCACTGAAGCCTCAAATTCCCAGGCTCAAGGGATCCTCCTGCCTTGGCCTCCCAAAGCGCTGGGATTACCGGCATGAGCCACCACACCTGGCTGTGTCATTTCTTTAAAGGAGTCACCAACTGTTCAATCCTATTATAGCCGAATGGGTCTCAATTCAGGGAGGGGAAGGGAGGGTGACTGGCTTTTTATTCAACCACAGTCAGCGCCCTCTGCATGTCTGCTGCACATCCTTCTGCAATTTGCTTCTTGTGTTCAACATGTTGCTGAGATCTGTATCTGTAGACAGAGCCCTTGCCCAGGGGTCAGAAAGCTATAGCTTGTGCGTGTTGACCACCTGTTGTGTTTTCTTTATCTTTTGTTGTGGTGGTGGTGGTAAAATAAACAACATAAAATTTACCAACTTCCCTGTTTTAAAGTGCACAATTCAGTGGCATTTAGGATACCTCCAATATTATGCAACCATCACCACTATCTACTTCCTGAGCTTTTTCATGATCCCAAATGGATACTGTATCCAAGAAGAAGTCACTCCCAGCCAGGCACCATGGCTCATGCCTGTAATCCCAGTACTTTGGGAGGCCAAGATGGGAGATCACTTGAGCCCACTAGTTTGAGAACAGCCTGAGCAACATAGGGAGACCCTGTCTCTAGAAAAATAAAATTAGCTGGGCATGGTGGTGCACACCTATGGTCTCAGCTACTTGGGAGGCTGAGATGGGAGGATCACTTGGGCCCAGGAGGTCAAGGCTGCAGTGAGCCATTATCACTCCACCGCACTCCAGCCTGGGAGGCAGAGTGAGATCCCGTATTAAAAAAAAAAAAAAAAAGAGTCACTTCTCAGACCTCCCTCTCCGCCAGCCCCTTGCACCCAGCAATCTTTCTGTCCCTGCGGATTTGCCTATTCTGAAAGGCGATTTTTGTCAATAAACGTGGGATGGAACACAGTCATTCCCATTCATTCACACACCATCCCTGGCAGTCTCCCACTTCACAGCACTGGTGGAATAGTGGTGCCAGGCATGGTGTGTCCCACAACACCTGAAACATTCATTGTCTAGCCCTTTACAGAGAAAGTTTGCTGACCCCTGCTTAGATCACTCATTTAGAGTTTAGTGATTGATCCATCCTCTTTGGTGTGGGCTCCGACCTCTTACTACTGCAAACAATGGGCAGATGAACGTCTGCCCATGGTTGGGAAGGCCTCTCTCGGGCTGCCCAGGAGTGGAACTGCTAGAACAAGGCAAAGCTGGGGCCTTCGGCTATAATCCATGCCGACCAACCACTTCCCAAAGTAGCTGGAATCATCACCTTTCCCACCAGGCAGAAATCAGCTCCCGTGTCCGCCCTTGTCAGCACTTGGAGCTATCCAATGGTCGATTCCGCCTGCCTCCAAGGGTAACTCCCCCTCTTCCAGCTGACTTGGATGCTAGAATTCCAAGTGAGCTGGCTTCAAATGTTTCAAAAACACATCATGTCTTCTTCCCGCCAGTTCCATGCCCCTGTGCAAAGTGGCCAGGGAGGGTCCCTTCTGCGTAGGACATGGTGCTGCTGGGTGTCCCTGCAGCACAGCTGCTGCTTGGGCGTCCCTGCAGCACAGCTGCTGCTTGGGCCTACAAAAATCCATTCTCCCTTCCCCTGTGACCTCATCTTGACTTTCCTCACCCACACTTTGCCCCATATGGTTTCAGTGTGGCCGGGCCCATAGCCTGGCTCCAGGGTGCGCACATCACCAGGCCTTCCTGTCACCTTTGCAACAGTGATGGGCTCAGGAGCTGCCATCTGACCAAGGTGGCCCAGTGAGCATCACGCACAGGGCAAGAGGTGCTGTGTTTTGGCTGTGATATGGGCCTGCAGTAGGACCCATGCTGAGTGCCTCACGGAGACAACCTGCCTAAGAGTGAAGCCAACAGAGTTCAGCAGAGTGATAGACAGATGCTCTGGACTTCACTTGTGCCCCTGGATCAAACTATGCCTAAAGCCCATATGGACTTCAGCTACATAAGGCCATAGACTGCCTTTAAAAAAAGAAAATGTGACCGGGCACGGTGACTCACGCCTGTAATCCCAGCACTTTGGGGGGCCGAGACGGGTGGATCAGCTGAGGTCAGGAGTTCAAAACCAACCTGGCCAACATGGTGAAACCCCATCTCTACTAAAAATACAAAAATTAGCTGGGCATGGTGGCGGGTGCTTGTAATCCCACTTACTTGGAAGGCTGAGGCAGGAGACTCGCTTGAACCCGGGAGGCAGAGGTTGCAGTGAGTCAAGACCATGCCACTGCACTCCAGCCTGAGCAACAAGAGTGAAACTCCATTGCTGCTGTTTTTCACAACAGCAAAGACTTGGAACCAACCCGAATGTCCATCAATGATAGACTGGATTAAGAAAATGTGGCACATATACACCATGGAATACTATGCAGCCATAAAAAAGGATGAGTTCATGTCCTTTGTAGGGACATGGATGAAGCTGGAAACCATCACTCAGCAAACTATCGCAAGGACAGAAAACCAAACACTGCATGTTTTCACTCATAGGTGGGAATTGAACAATGAGAACACTTGGACACAGGAAGGGGAACATCACACACTGGGGCCTGTCGTGGGGTGGGGGGAGGGACAGCATTAGGAGATATACCTAATGTAAATGACGAGTTAATGGGTGCAGCACACCAACATGGCACATGTATACATATGTAACAAACCTGCACGTTGTACACATGTACCATAGAACTTAAAGTATAAATTAAAAAAATAAAAAATAAAAATAAAAATAAAGAAAATTCATCTCAGAGTGAAAAAAATGTGGTAAAATACACACAGTATAAAATTTACCATCTTTTTTTTTTTTTTTTTTTTTGAGATGCTGAGTCTTGCTCTGTTGCCCAGGCTGGAGTGCAGTGGTGAGATCTCAGCTCACTGCAACCTCCATCTCCTGGGTTCAAGCAATTCTCCTGCCTCAGCCTCCCGAGTAGCTGGGACTATAGGTGTACATCGCTATGCCCGGCTAACTTTTATATTTTCAGCAGAGACAGGGTTTCACCATGTTGGCCAGGCTGGTCTCAAACTCCTGACCTCAGGTGATCTGCCCACCTCGGCCTCCCAAAGTGCTGGATTACAGGCCTGAGCCACCACGCCCAGCCTAAAATTTACCATTTTAACCCCAATTCAGTGGCATTAAGTAGTCACAATTGGTTATTGTGCAACCAATCTCCAGAATTTTTTCATCTTGCAAAATTAAAATCGTGTACCCTAGGTCAGGGACAATGGCTCACACCTGCAATCCCAGCACTTTGGGAGGCCAAGGTGGGTGTGGATCACTTGAGCTCAAGAGTTCCAGACTAGCCTGGGCAACGTGGTGAAACCCCGTCTCCACAAAAAATATAAAAATCATTTTAAAAAATGTGTACCCACTAAACTACTTCCTATTCTCCCCACTCCTCCCAGTCCCTGACTACAGCCATTCTACTGTCTGTCTCCACTATTTTGACTATTCTGGGTACCTCACAGACGTGGAATCAGACAGTAATTGTCCTTCTGTGACTGGCTTATTTTCACTTTTCACTTAGCATAATGTCCTCAAGATACATCTACATTGTGTGTTTTTTGTTTTGTCTTGTTTTGTTTTTTGTTTTGAGACACAGTTTCCTCTTGTTGCTCAGGCTAGAGTGCAGTGGCATGATCTTGGCTCACCACAACCTCCACCTCCCAGGTTCGAGCGATTCTCCCGCCTCAGCCTCCTGAGCAGCTGAGGTTACAGGGATGTGCCACCACCCCCAGCTAATTTTGTATTTTTAGTAGAGACAGGGTTTCTCCATGTCGGTCAGGTTGGCCTCAAACTCCCGACCTCAGGTGATCCGCCCGCCTTGGCCTCCCTAAGTGCTGGGATGAAGACTGAATCATGTCCCACCGCATGGATGGGCCACATGTTGATTTTCCATTCATTTGATGACGGGCACTAGGTTGCTCCTACCTCTGGGCTATTGTGAACAATGCTATGAACATGGGTATATAAATTGCCTTTTCTGTTTTGGTTTATTTGGTTGAGACAGGGTCTTGCCCCCAGGCTGGAGTGACCGTGGTTCACTGCATCTTCCACCTCCCAGGCTCAAGCAATCTTCTCACCTCAGCCTACTGAGTAGCTGGGAGCGCACGTGCATTCCCACGCCTGGCTAATGTGTTTTGTTTTATAGAGATGGGTTCTCACTAGGTTTCCCAAGCTGGTCTCAAACTCCTGGGCTCAAGAGATCCTCCCATCTTGGCCTCCCAAAGTGCTGGGCTTACAGGTCTGAGCCACTGTGCCAGGCCTCAAATGGCCTTTTCCGGCCTGAGCCAGGAGGAACAGGTTTTGGTTCTTGCAAAGAGTCATGCCCGATTCGGCCCCTGAGTCGACTGGGCCAGAGGACTTCGCGGTGTTGGAGGGAGCGGTGGCTCCAGGCCACGAGGTGACTGGCTGAGCAGATCACGTGCTCTCACTGAACCCCAGACCCAGAGAGAGGAAAACAGCAAGTAAGCCAGGGACAGCGAAGGGGATGGTCGTGCCTGAGGCCGGTCTGTCTTCTCTCCCAGCCCTGCCTGTGAGTGGCTGCCAGGGCCACACTATGGCCAGAGCCAGTCTGGATGCCAGCACCTCGGGGAATTCTGCATCATGTGGGCGTGTCCTGCAGGGGGCGCAAAAGCCCCCACCCTCCTTAGAGCTGGGGTGCAGCCTGTGACCCAGGTCCTGCGCACTGCAGCCCCTCTGAGGCTCCTGTGTGGAGCCGGGTGTCACAGGCAGACGCCTTCTGATTTGGGGCCGCAGAGTCCCACCCCAAGCAGTGCGGCTGAGGGTCTTTCCAGTGGCCCCAGTGGTCTTAATTCCTGGCTGATCCTACAAGCCAATATCCCCCACCAACGTATCCCTCCCTCCCAGCCTTCTCCTCACCCCACGGGAGGGAAGAAGCATGGCCCCCTCTGAGAAGCTGATGCAAGTTATGAGCAATTTCTGCAGGAAAATACAATGTCAGAAAGTTCACAGACCCCCTGGAGGCCATTCCCAGCCTCCCTGGGGTCCAAGGGAAAAGGAGGACTGATCCGACAGAGGGAGCCTAAATCACCCAGATCTGGATCCCTAGCTGGGCCCTGAACCAGAGCGGGAGAGGCTACAAAGAATGTCAAGGACAAACGCAGGCAACAGTGTAGCATCAAGGTTGGTGCGGTGGGTGATAGTGTAGCATCGAGGTTGGTGCGGTGGGTGAGAGTGTAGCATCGAGGTTGGTGCGGTGGGTGAGAGTGTAGCACCGAGGTTGGTGCGGTGGGTGAGAGTGTAGCATCAAGGTTAGTGCAGTGGGTAAGAGTGTAGCATCAAGGTCAACACAGGGGGTAGCGTGTTGCACCCCTACTGTGGTTCTGCAGGAGGTTTTCCTTGTGGCAGGAGATACCTGCTGTGCATCAGGCGAAGATGTACAATGCCTGCAACACAGTCTCAAAATGGCCGGGCTCACGCCTGTAATCCCAGCACTTTGGGAGGCCGAGGCCAGCAGATCGCCTGAGGTCAGGAGTTGGAGACCAGCCTGGTCAACATGGTGAAACCCCATCTCTATTAAAAATGCAAAATTAGCTGGGCATGCTGGCGCATGCCTGTAATCTCAGCTACCCAGAAGCTGAGGCAGGAGAATCGCTTGAACCCAGGAGGTGGAGGTTGCAGTGAGCCGAAATCATGCCATTGCACTCCAGCCTGGGCAAAAAGTGAAACTCTGTTTCAAAAAAAAAAAAAAAAGGCTCAGGAATGGAAAGGCAGGGGTGGGGTGGTAAGAAAGGAAGGGAGAGATGGAGGGAAAAAACAGGAGGAGAAAGGATAGGAAAAAATGTGTTTATGTCTATACCTGGGAAGAGATTGCAAGGGAGGGACAGAGAGAAGGAACACAAATCTATCAAAAAGTTAAAAGCTGATGATTCTATACTGTATGATTCCCTTTGTGTGAAGTGTACAAAACAGCAAATCCACAGAGACAGAAGGCAGAGAGGGCTTCGTGGTGGGGGGGGTGGTGCATGGTTGGGGGTGATGGCTAAGCGGTTGCAGGGTTTCACTGGGGGATGATGAAAATGTTCTACAATCAATGTGGTCATGAATGCCCAACCCTGTGAATATACTAAAAAGCACTGAAGTGTGCACTTTGGGTGAATTGTAGGGTAGGTGAATTACATCTCAAAAAGCTGTCTAAAAAACAAAAACAAAAAAGAAAAAGCACTGGCGAATCTTAGTGAAAGTCATATGGGTAGTCACATGCTATTGCTTCAACTTTTCTGTAAATCTGAAGCGTTCCCAAAATAAAAAGTTGGAGGAGGAAGGAGACAGAATCCAGGCCCAGGGCTGATTTGACCCACTCCCCATTTCAACCAAAGAGGGGCTCCCGAACCTCAGATCTCCACCGCCACGTGTCCCACTAGCTAGTCCTCCCGCATGGCTCTCGTGGCCCCCTGAACCCACGCGGAATCCTATCCTTTTTCAGCCTGGCCAGCGGCCCCGTCAGGACAGCCCCGTCAGAAGTCTCGGAGGCTGTCGGTATCTCATTTCCTCGTCAGTCTCCCTTTCCTTCCACACGGTCCCCTGGAGCCTGCCGGGAACCATGCTCACACCCTTCCACCCCAACCCAGCCAGACCCTGACGACCACCCCATGAAGCGGCACCGGTGGTCCTGTTTTAGGAAATCAGGGAAGCGAGCTTCAGGGACGTGCCTGGAGTCACCAGTCACAGGCAGAGCTGGGAGGCAAGCCCAGGACTTTAGAAGACATGCTGGGGACCCAGGGATCCTGTGTGGCCATCACACACCTGCTAGAAGCAACACCCCTTCCCTAGAAAAATGAACCTGGCCAGACACAGTTTCAGGGGCTCCTGGACCCCATATGAAGGCTCCTGGGGTACCATGAGTCTCAGAGGACAGGGAGACCAGTCCCTGGCAACCCCTACATGCCCCTACTCCCCCCCCAAGTAAACGCATCCCCTCCCAGAAAGACCTGCGGCAGGGTTCCAGCAATCCTACCTAACGCACTCCTGGGTGAGTCCCTCCACCCACCCACCCCGCCCCGGCATTCCAATCCCCTCAGTTACTCAGGGGGATTGACAATCCCAGTTGGTAGGGGTTTGAGTTCTCATCCTGTGCGTCTGCTGGGCTCCAAGCAATCCTGGAGGCAGGCCCCTACACCCCCATTTCACAGGTGAGGAAACTGAGGCACAAAGAAAGACAATCCTAGGAAGCAGGGTCAGCCTCGGTGCCCAGGCCGCCTCTAAAGCTCTCAGCCTGGAGACCACGGGTGAGGAGGTGTCCCCCACCCCACACACAGCACACCAGAGCCCACCTCGGCGGGCGATCTCTGCCTTCAGCAGCCCCTCCATGGCGTCCGACTCAGCCAGGTCCAGGGGCAGGTCCCCGTCACTGTTGACGGCGGCGATGTTGGCCCCGTGGCTCAGGAGGTACCTGGGGGTGGGGGCTGGTCAGGGCTGAGGGTCCAGGCCCCCACCCCGACCAGGTCCTGCCCGGCCCTCCCTTGCCTCACCTGGCGATATCTAGGTAGCCACAGGAGGCGGCCACGTGCAGTGGCGTCCAGCCCTCGTTGTCTGCCTGGTTCACAGTGGCGCCCTGCTCCACCAAGAAGCGCACCACCTCCAGGTTCTCATCAATGCAGGCCTGGGGGTGGGAAACAGCCGTCAGCCGCACCTACCCCAGCCACGGTGTCCCAGCAAGTCGGGACTCCAGAGGGAGCCACGAAAACAGATCCAGGGACACGGTGCTAGGACAGTGGGGAAAATGACCCAACAGCCTCTGGCCACTGGCTGTTTAAGATACGCCTGGTTGCCCAGTGGTCAGGTCGGCCAGGCCTTCAGTGCTCAGTGGAAACCACAAAAGGACTCCTGGCTACCTGCAAACAGGAAGTGAACGGGGAAGCGATGGGGCTTCTCATCTGGGTGCGGGAACCCCACATGGTACTTGTTAGACACAGCAAAACCCCCGTCACCGCCCACAGGTGGCGCTTCCAGTGCTCAGACTAGGGAAGAGGTTCCAGCCCCTCCTCCTTCAGAGCCAGGAGTCCTGGCCCCCAGCCCCTCCTGCCTTAAACCCAGCCAGGTCCTTCCACGGGTCAAGCCTGGAAACCACCCCAGCAGATACTCTGCAGGAACGAAGCCATGGGCCCAGGGCTATGCAGGGTGGAGGAAGGCCACCCTGTGCTGGGACAGACTCAGGGGCCTGGGCGGGACTCCCAGAGGGGTGAGACAGCTGCACACCTGTGTGCCTGGGCCCCAGGCTGTCACACTCCAGTTCACTGAGGCCCCCTCTGCACGGGGCCCTGCGGCCAGGGGCTGACACGGGCCACCGTTTCTCATTCTTCCCTTAGGGGTCCAAAACTTGGGGGGACAAAAGCCGAAGTCCAGGGGTTCGGAGGAGGGACTTGCCCCAGGCCTTGTGGACACTGGGTGGGCTCCGGGACCTGAACTGGAGCTGAGGGAGGAGTGAAGCTAAACTCCTAGATCCACGGGATAAATTAACCCCCAAGTCCCTCACCTCTCCAAAGCTGCCCATCTGGAGGAGGCGGGAGGGAGCTACGAGGGCCAAGAGCATGAGGTCATGGAAACTCGGGCTGTGAAGGGGCCGCACGTGCCCTGGGAACGGGATGAACTCGGCTCGTTTATTTCCACCCAGTTGTCATGGCGATAGGGGAGGGGGGCAAGGAGAGCAATGGGCCTTTCCCTTTCAAGGACCTGCCCAGTACAGGCATCCCTGTGAAAGATGCCTGAGGCCTGGGCACCAGGGACTCCAGAGTCCAGGCCCAACCCCTCCCCATTCAACCCAGGAGGCCAGTCCAAGCCCCTCCCCCACTCAACCCAGGAGGCCAGGCCCCAGCCCTTCCGCCCTCAGATGAAGGAGTCCAGGCCCCCAGCCTCTCCCCATTCAGACCCAGGGGTCCAGGCCCAGCCCCTCCTCCCTAAGACCCAGAAGTCCAGGCCCCCAGCCCCTCCTCCCTCAGACCCAGGAGTCCAGGCCCCAGTCCCTCCTCCCTCGGACCCAGGAGTCCAGGCCCCCAGTCCCTCCACCCTCAGACCCAGGAGTCCAGGCCCCAGCCCCTCCTCCCTCAGACCCAGGAGTCCAGGCCCCAGCCCCTCCTCCCTCAGACTCAGGAGTCCAGGCCCCAGCCCCTCCTCCCTCGGACCCAGGAGTCCAGGCCCCCAGTCCCTCCACCCTCAGACCCAGGAGTCCAGGCCCCGGCCCCTCCTCCCTCAGACCCAGGAGCCCAGGGCCCCAGCTCTTCTCTGTTCAGCCCTAAGAATCCTGGCTCCAGCCCCTCCTACTCTAGCCACTAAGGCAATTGGGGGGCAGGAATGGGGGCAGGGTACCAGCCTCACCAAGTGGTTGATAAACCCACGTGGGGTACCCTAAGAACTTGGGAACAGCCACAGCAGGGGGGCGATGCTTGGGGACCTGCCTGGAGAAGGATGCAGGACGAGAAACACAGCCCCAGGTGGAGAAACTGGCCGGGAATCAAGAATCACCCAGAGACAGTGACCAACCGTCCCTGTTTTCCTAGGACTGAGGGTTTCAGCGCTAAAACTAGGCTGTCCTGGGCAAACAGCATAAGCTGGTCACCCCACACCCAGAACTGACCCAAACCCAGCTCCCCTGCTTGTTGGCCATGTAACCTGAGAAGGGAATCCCTCCTCTCTGAACCCCAGCCCACCCCAATCCTCCAGGCCTCCTGGTATACCCCGAAGAGTGAGTTTGCCAAGCAGTCACCCCACAGTGGGAGGAGAATCCATCCAAAAGGCAGCCTGGTAGACAGGGCTGGGGTGGCCTCTCGTGGGGTCCAGGCCAAGTAGGTGGCCTGGGGCCTCTGGGGGATGCAGGGGAAGGGGGATGCAGGGGAACGGGGATGCAGGGGAACGGGGCTCAGTCTGAAGAGCAGAGCCAGGAACCCCCGTAGGGAAGGGGCAGGAGAGCCAGGGACGAGAAAGGGGGACAGGGAAGCCTGAGCGCCTCTCCTGGGCTTGCCAAGGACTCAAACCCAGAAGCCCAGAGCAGGGCCTTAGGGAAGCGGGACCCTGCTCTCGGCGGAGGAATATGTCCCAGATAGCACTGGGGACTCTTTAAGGAAAGAAGGATGGAGAAAGAGAAAGGGGGTAGAGGCAGCCACGACCTGGTGAACACCTAGGACGCACCATTCTCACAAAGGGAGTTTTCCACACGGACATCCCCCTCCTCACCACAGCCCTGCCAGGACAGGGCTGGCTACTGGCCTTATCTCACAGGTAAAACTGACGCACGGAGGAACAATATAAATTCGGGACTAGAAAGGTGAAGAGCCAAAGTTAGAACTCAGGACCAACTTATTCTGATTTTGTTTTTCCAAACTGCTTCTCCTCTTGGGAAGTGTGAGGAAGCTGCAGCACCAGGATCAGTGAAACGCACCAGACGGCCGCGTCAGAGCAGCTCAGGTTCTGGGAGAGGGTAGCGCAGGGTGGCCACTGAGAACCGGGCAGGTCACACATCCCCCACTTCCCTCCCACCCCCTGCCAAGCTCTCCCTCCCAGGATCCTCTCTGGCTCCATCGTAAGCAAACCTTAGAGGTTCTGGCAAGGAGAGAGATGGCTTCAGGAAATGGGGGTGTGTCACCAGATAAGGAATCTGCTCAACAGGAGGTGGGGGTTAGACCCAATATCAGGAGACTAGGAAGGAGGAGGCCTAAGGATGGGGCTTTTCTGTCACCAATCCTGTCCCTAGTGGCCCCACTGTGGGGTGGAGGGGACAGATAAAAGTACCCAGAACCAGAGCCACATTAACCGGCCCTAGGAATATAAGGTGGTCCCAGCTCGGGAACACAGGATCCCTGGAGGAAGCAAACATGCTGTCCTGAAGTGGATATAGGGGCCCGGGTTGGAGGAAGAAGACTAGCTGAGCTCTGGGACCCCTGGAACATGCCATGACAGGGGGCTGGAAGAGCGAGCACAGACTAGAGAGGTAAGGGGGGTAGGGGAGCTGCCCAAATAAAAGGAGTGAGAGGTGACCCAAATCCACAGGAGAACGGGGTGTCCAGGCAAAGAAAGCAAGAGGATGGAGAGGTGGCTAAAGCCAGGGAGACGGGGTACTTTGGGGTTGTCCAGAAAAAACGGTGATGATGCAGGCCTACAAGAAGGGGAGGCGGGGACGCAAAGGAGAGACATCCGTCGGAGAAGGCCATCCTAAGAAA
This sequence comes from Gorilla gorilla gorilla, assembly GCF_029281585.2. Lineage (NCBI taxonomy): Eukaryota > Metazoa > Chordata > Mammalia > Primates > Hominidae > Gorilla > Gorilla gorilla. The sequence continues at coordinate 67,122,099 of NC_073244.2, forward strand.
CGAGAGATGGCACAGGCCCCAGAAGGAGAAGGAAAAGGGAACCCAGCGAGTGAAGACGGCATGGGGTTGGGTTAGAGAGGAGAGATGCCCGGAGAGGACCCAGACAAGGGGAGGATCCGCTCAGAGGACATCACGTGGTGCAGCGCCGAGAAGGAAGTGCTCCGGAAAGAGCATCCTTGGGCAGCAACACAGCAGAGAGCAAGGGGAAGAGGGAGTGGAGGAAGATGGAACCTGAAGGAGGTGGCAGGGAAGGATCTGGGCCAGCCGTAGAGGTGACCCAGGCCACAAGCTGCAGACAGAAAGCGGCACAGGCCCAGGGGAGAGAATGCAGGTCAGAGAAAGCAGGACCTGCATGGGAAGGGGAAACAGTGGGCCAGAGGCGGCGCAGAAGCCAGTAGAGCTCAAAGTGGTCCGGACTCAGGAGAGAGACGGCAGCGTTAGAGGGCAGAGTTCAGGCGGCACAGCAAGGACACTCGGGGGCGAGAGGAGGGCAGCGCAAAATGACAATGGCCAGGGCCAGGCAGATAGACCAGACTGAGCTATGGGAGCTGGCTCAGGTTCAGGAGAGGGCAGGGCAGGGAAGGAGACAAAGTCCAGGGCCGGCTGGAGAGGCTCAACATCGGAAGAGGGGAAGTCGAGGGAGGGATGGTAAGGGGGACTGCAGGGGTCAGCACAGGCTGCCAAAGCCAGGGCCGGTTAAAGCGACTCCAATGCGGAAGAGAGTAGGTCGAAGGGGAATGGTAAGGAGGCCTGGGGCAGAGTGGTCAGCACAGAGTGGCTAAGCCCAGGGCCAGTTGAAGCGGCTCCAATTCGGAAGTGGGGTGGTCGAAGGGGAATGGTAAGGGGGACTGGGACGGGGTGTCAGCATAGGGTGGCAAAGCCCAGGGCCAGGAACGACGGGGCGGATCGAGACTGGCAACGGGGAAGGAGGATGCCCCAGGTGGCGCAGCAGAGGGTGGACCTGGCCCCGGGAGACGCCGGGCGGGGGGCGCTGACCTGGTGCAGGGCGCTGATGCCGTCGGCGTTGGTGGAGTCCAGCACGGCGCGGGCGGGCGGCGGCGCGGCGGGGTCGAGCTCGGCGCCGGGGCCAGGGTCGGCGGCGCGCAGCATCAGACGCGCCTCGTCCAGGTCGCCGCCCGCACAGGCCGCCAGGAACTCGGCGGCGCGCTCGAAGCGGACGGTGCGGGCGCGGCGCTCTCCGGGGCCAGGCTCGGCGCCCGCCCGCGCCCCCCACTGCCGCAGCTGCTCCCGTCGCCGCTCCCGGGCAGCCGCCGCCGCCGCCCCCGGGCCAGCCGCCGGGCCATCCTCTCCGGACATCGCACCGCCCGCCCGCCCAGCGAGCGAGCGAGCGCCGAGCCCCAACCGCCGCCACCACCCGCCCACCCGCCCGCCCGCCCCGGGGGCCGCCGGGAACTGCCGCTGGCGCCCCACCGCCCCAGGGATCTCCCGGTCCCCGCCCGGCGTGCTGACGTCACGGCGCTGCCCCAGGGTGTGCTGGGCAGGTCGCGGGGAGCGCTGGGAAATGGAGTCCATAAACGGAAGTTGCCCCTGGCCACTTCCAGGAGTCGCTGTGCCCCGATGCACACTGGGAAGTCCGCAGCTCCGAGGCGCCCAGTGGAAATCGCCAGATGAGGGCCTCCTCCGGGGAATGCTGGGAAATGGAGTCTACAGGCCGGAGGGGTGCCCCACGGCATACTAGGAAGTGTGTAGCACCGGGTAAAGGGGATGAATAGCAGGCTGCCCCGGGGCAGTTAGGAATTCGACTGGACAGCCGCGTGGGAGGGAGTGCGGGGAGAGGCAGAGTTGTTTTGTTATTGTTGTTTTATTTTGTTTTCTTTGTTTTGAGACGGAGTCTCGCTCTGTCGCCACGCTGGAGTTCAGCGGCGCGATATCGGCTCGCTGCAACCTCCGCTTCCCAGGTTCAAGCAATTCTGCCTCAGTCCCCAGAATAGCTGGGATAACAGGCGCGCGCCACCCCGCCCTGCTAATTTTTATGTTTTTAGTAGAGACGGGATTTCACCATGTTGGCCATGATGGTCTTGATCTCTTGACCTCATGATCCGCCCGCCTCGGCCTGTAATCCTGCTGGGATGACAAGCGTGAGCCACGATGCCTAGCTGGGTTTTATTTATTTTGGGGTTTTTCCTGACCCCTTAACTAGAAATAAGCTCCACGAGAGCGGGATCTTTTGTCTTCTGTGCGCCACTTGTCCTCGGTTCTTAGAACAGAACCTGAGAGAACGTGATCGCAAATATTTTTGGAATGAATGAATGAATGGGTTCACCAGGGCACCATGGGAAACTGAGTCCGCAACCTAGAAGCCATGAAAGACAGTCCACTTCCAAGCTTCCCTGGGTGACCTCGCAGGGCATGCTGGGAAATGAAATTTGCGGTGAAAAGGTCAGGACCACGATCCTAGGGCACGCTGGGAAATGTAGCTCACAGGGCCACACCCGTAAAAGCACAGTGGGGTGCAAGGCAGGGCCCCAAGGCATTTAGGGCTCGGGGCAAGAGAAATCCACACTCCACTCCCTAATGGTAATCCCTGAGCCACACCGAGTAAAGGAACCCAAGACACAGTGTCCACAGGGACAGGGCTCTCAGAGCTTTCACTGGCCCGCGCTTCTGCGCCCACCCGGACCTCCTGGGAACCGCCCAGGCCCTCGCGCGCTCTCAAGGCATGCTGGGATTGGTGGTCCCGGGCAAGGAGTTCCAGCAGGTGGGGGGCGAATCACCTTTCAGCGGGCCCAAGCGATGAGCACACCTTGATCTTCACCTTACGGATCCCGCGCCCAACTCCAGATTGGGAAGGTGGCTGGCACTTTGAGACAGGAAGAGTTCCATAAAAATCATACAGAAAAGGGCCAAAATCGGGACAGAGACTACAGACTGTTTCCCAAGCGCTGTGGGAGTTTCCCACCCACTCTGAAGTCCTTGGGTTTGCGCGGAGACGTAAACTGCGCATCCCACGAGGCCTGTTTCTTTCCCTCTCTCTTTCTCTTTTGTTGTTGTTGTTGTTGCTGCTGCTGTTACGAAAATTTTTGTGGTTTTATTGTATCATGAGGCATTGAAACATCCGGCAACTCAATGTCTAGGCGGTGAGGCAGCCGCTTTCTCTTTCACTTTCTTTGGGTTAAGTAGAGCAACTTGTCAGTAGATTTTTTTTTTTTTTTTTTTTTTTTTTTGAGACGGAGGCTTGCTCTGTCGCCCAGGCTGGAGTGCAGTGGCGCGATGTCGGCTCACTGCAAGCTCTGCCCCCCGGGTTCAAGCGATTCTCCTGCCTCAGCCTCCCGAGTAGCTGGGGTTACAGGCGTGCTCCACCACGCCCAGCTAATTTTTGTTTTTTAGTAGAGACGGGGTTTCACCATGTTGGCCAGGCTGGTCTCGAATTCCTGACCTCGTGATCCGACTGCCTCGGCCTCCCAAAATGCTGGGATTACAGGCGTGAGCCACCGCAACCGGCCAGATTTTTTTTTTTTTTTTTGAAGGACAGCCTTTTGCATTACTTAAGTCTTTCCAAGGCATGCGCTGGTACAACACAAACTTCTCCCATTACGTGCAACGAGTCTAGTGTCCAGACGTCATGCACAACACCTCAGTGGCATCAGCGCACTGCGCCCACTCCCACTGCGACCCTGCTCATTTGTGCATCATATCTGGAGGAGTGGCAATAGTTCTGGAAAGAGGAGGGAAGAGGAGGCAGTGTGAGGGCCCAGTGGAGAGGAGGTCAGCTGAAGTTGTGCAGAGCAAGCCTGCATATCATTGGTGCAAACCCAAGCATCATTGCATCGCTGATGTTTTGTTTGGTTTGGTTTGGTTTGGTTTTTGAGACGGAGTCTCACTGTGTCGCCCAGGCTGGAGTGCAGTGATGTGATCTCGGCTCACTGCAACCTCCGCCTCCCAGGTTCAAGTGATTCTCCTACCTCAGCCTCCCAAGTAGCTGGGATTACAGGCGTGCTCCACGCCTGGCTAATTTTTGTATTTTTAGTAGAGACAAGGTTTCACCATGTTGGCCAGGCTGGTCTCGATCTCCTTACCTCAAGTGATCCACCCGCCTCAGCTTCCCAAAGTGCTGGGATTACAGGCATGAGCCACCACACCCAGCTGATGTTCTTTAATAGGAATATCTGGTGGAACCCCAAGATGGGGTCTTCATCCGCCACGAAGCCTGTTTCTATAGAAAGGGATAGTTCTGGTGGCTCTTAGGTGTGGTCCCTGAACCCCACACTTACCACATACTTACACACCAACCTCCTTCCCCCAGGAAAACAAGAAGTCGGTCTTCAGGGTGTTATCATGTAGCTCTGGTTCTGTATGTATTCTGTGCCTTTATGTATAATTGTGTGTATTTGCAATCATGTCTGTGGCCAGATGTATGTTGTTTATGAGTTTGTGTTTATGGTTTGTTTTTGTTTGTTTGTTTGTTTGTTTTGAGATGGAGTTTCACTCTTGTCATCGCCCAGGCTGGATTGCACTGGCGCAATCAAAAAAGAGTAAAATAACAGAAATCAGAATGGGCTTATAATACTCTTACCCCTCTCCACACAAGACAGAGGAGTCAATTTTATACTTTTGTGGATGTTCTAACTTCACCTGCTTATCTGAACCATCTTTATGGTGCAGACTAATATCTATTTTTCTGCTGTTACAGAAGAAGTGGGAACATTTTCTTCTTATCTTTCTGAGGTTATTTACACCAGTGAGGAGGGCCTGCAGTTCCAAGGTTAAGCACCAACATTCCACCGTTATCATTGAGAGCAAACAGCAGGCCCTAGAAGTGAAAACAAAACCTTTACCACAGAAAGACAAGAGCAAAAGATGATGTTCTTGAGTGGCATATGAAGATGCTCACAGCCAACATCACATGCCTATCAGATATTTTATGTACATCATCTCATCAACTCCAGGAGGCAGAGACTAAGAGACTAGCCCCAGTCACAGAGCTAGAAATTGGCCAAGACAAGGTTCAATCTGAGGACTGTCAAATCCAGAACTGGAATTTCTTCTTTTTTTTTTTGAGATGGAGTCTCGCTCTGTCGCCCAGGCTGGAGTGCAGCGGCATGATCTCAGCTCACTGCAACCTCCACCTCCTGGGTTCAAGCGATTCTCTTGGGACTACAGGTGCACGCCACCACGCCTGGCTAATTCTTGTATTTTTAGTAGAGACGGGGTTTCACCATGTTGGCCAGGATAGTCTCAAACTCCTGACCTCATGATCCGCCCGCCTCGGCCTCCCAAAGTGCTGGGATTACAGGCATGAGCCACTGCACCTGGCCTTAGAAGCCTCAGTTCCTGATGGCAGTTGGGATCTGCCTTTCCTTCCCTGGACTGCCTACCTCTTGTCTTTTAGGTTACATATGAGAAAACAAACCTCCAATTCACCAAAACTATTGTTATTTGGGGAGCTGTCTCTTACTATCAGCCAAACATAACTCCTCAATGACATTGTCAGTTTAGCACTGCCATTATAATGAGGAGGGATCTGGGTCCAGCTGTGGGAACATAAAGAGGCACTGGTGGGATGACCACAGCCAGCCCCTGTTGATTCACCAGGAGACTGCAGATGCACGAGCAAGTCCAGCCAAGATCAGCCAGACAAGAACTCCCAGAGGAGCCCAGCCCAATTTGCCAACTCTCAAACTATAATGTTTTTTTTTTTTTTTTTGAGACGGAGTCTCGCTCTGTCTCCCAGGCTGGAGTGCAGTGGCGTGATCTCCCCTCACTGCAAGCTCCACCTCCTGGGTTCACGCCATTCTCCTGCCTCAGCCTCCCAAGTAGCTGGGACTACAGACTCCTGCCACCATGCCTGGCTAATTTTTTAGTATTTTTAGTAGAGATGGGGTTTCACTGTGTTAGCCAGGATGATCTCGATCTCCTGACCTCATGATCCGCCTGCCTTGGCCTCCCAAAGTGCTGGGATTACAGGTGTGAGCCACCGCGCCCAGCCCTCAAACCATAAGTTAAATAAATGACTGCTGACTCAAGCCACTAATATTTGGGGGTAACTTTTTTCTTTTTTCTTTGCTTTTTTTTTTGAGACCAAGTCCCACTCTGTCTTCCAGGCTGAAATGCAGTGGCATGACCTCGGCTCACTGCAACCTCCATCTCTGAGGTTCAAGTGATTCTCCTGCCTCAGCCTCCTAAGTAACTGGAATTACAGGCACCAGCCACCATGCCTGGCTACTTTTTGTGTGTTTTCAGTAGAAATGGGGTTTCACTATGTTGACCAGGCTGGTCTTGAACTCCTGGCCTCAAGTGATCCACCCGCCTCAGCCTCCCAAAGTGCTGGGATTACAGGCAGGGGTGAGCCACCGCGCCCACCTGGGGTAACTTTTTATGCCACAAAAGCAAACTGATGCAGGCATTCCAAGAGGCCTTTGAGCCTCTTGCAAGTCAAGCTGATTGCAAGACACTCTGCCTTTGATAAAATGTAGCGGACAGAGAAGCAGTGGTTTCAGTGGCAGAGATGACAAATTGTTGCCCAATATTCGTTGTCCCCTTCTTTCTCAACATAATGGAACCTCTGATTTATGCTGGGTTTAGCATAGCCATCTAGAATAATGGTTACATTTCCCAGTGTCAGGCCTCTGAGCCCAAGCTAAGCCATCATATCCCCTGTGGGCCTGCACATATACATGAAGATAGCCTGAAGCAACTGAAGATCCAAAAAAGAAGTGAAAATAGTCTTACCTGATGACATTCTACCATTGTGATTTGTTCCCACCCCACCCTAACTGATACGATATATTCTGCCTGGTCCCTAAGAAGGTACTTTGTAATATTCTCCCTGCCCTTAAGAATGTACTTTGTACGCCCATCCCAAACCTATAAGAACTAATGATAATCCCACCTTTGCTGACTCTGTTTTCGGACTCAGCCCGCCTGCACCCAGGTGAAATAAACAGCCTTTTTGCTCACACAAAGCCTGTTTGGTGGTCTCTTGACACGGATGCGCGTGACATTTGGTGCCGTGACTCAGATCAGGGGACCTCCCTTGGGAGATAAATCCCCTGTCCTCCTGCTCTTTGCGCCGTGAGAAGGATCCACCTATGACCTCGGGTCCTCAGACCAACCAGTCCAAGGAATATATCACCAATTTTAAATTGGGTAAGCGGTCTCTTTTTACTCTCTTCTACAACCTCTCTCACTATCCCTCAATCTCTTTCTCCTTTGAATCTTGGTGCCACCCTTCAGTCTCTCCCTTCTCTTAATTTCAGTTCCTTTCCTTTTCTGGTAGAGACAGAGGAGATGCGTTTTATACGTGAACCCAAAACCCCAGCGCTGGTCACGGACTCAGGAAGACAGTCTTCCCTTGGTGTTTAATCACTGCGGGGATGCCTGCTTGATTATTCACCCACGTTTCAGAGGTGTCTGATCACCGCGGGGACGCTTGCCTTGATCCTTCACCCTTAGTGGCAAGCACCACTTTCCTGGGGGGCAAGCACCCCCCCACCCCTTCTCTCCATGTCTCTGCTCTCTCTTTTCTCTGGGCTTGCCTCCTTCACTATAGGCAACCTTCCACTGTCCATCCCTCCTTCTTCTCCCTTAGCCTGTGTTCTCAAGAACTTAAAACCTCTTCAACTCACACCTGACCTAAAACCTAAACACCTTATTTTCTTCTGCAATGCTGCTTAACCCCAATACAAACTCGACAATGGTTCTAAATAGCCAGAAAACGGCAATTTTGATGTTTCCATCCTACAAGATCCAGATAATTCTTGTCGTAAAATGGGCAAAAGGTCTGAGGTAACTGATATCCAGGAATTCTTTTACACATTGGTCCCTCCCTAGTCTCTGTTACTAATGCGACTTGTCCCAAATCCTCCTTCTTTCCCTCCTGCCTGTCCCCTCAGTCTCAACCCCAAGCATCACTGAGTCTTTTCAATCTTCCTCTTCTACTGACCCATCTGACCTCTCCCCTCCTCCCCAGACTGCTCCTCCTCAGGTCGCTCCCCACCAGGCTGAATCAGGTTCCAATTCTTCCTCAGCCTCCTCTCCCCCACCCTGTAATCCTTCTATCACCTCCTCTCCCCACACCCGGTCCAGCTTACAGTTTCGTTCCATGACTAGCCCTCCGCCACCTGCCCAGCAATTTCCTCTGAAAGAGGTGGCTGGAGCCAAAGGCATAGTCAAGATTAATGCTCCTTTTTCTTTATCCGACCTCTCCCAGATCATTTAGGATTTAGGCTCTTTTTCATCAAATATAAAAACCTAGCCCAGTTCATGGCTCGTTTGGCAGCAACCCTGAGACGCTTTACAGCCCTAGGCCCTGAAGGGTCAGAAGGCCTCTTATTCTCAATATGCATTTTATTACCCAATCTGCTCCTGACATTAAATAAAGCTCCAAAACCCCCACAACAGGACTTAATTAACCTCGCCTTCAAGGTGTACATTAATAGAGTAGAGGCAGCTGCATAGCAACATATTTCTGAGTTGCAATTCCTTGCCTCCATTGTGAGAGAAACCCCAGCCACGTCTCCAGCACACAAGAACTTCAAAATGCCTGAGCCGCAGTGGTCTAGCCTTCCTCCAGGACCTCTTCCATCAGGATCTTGCTTCAAGTGCCAGAAATCTGGCCACTGGGCCAAGGAATGCCTGCAGCCCAGGATTCCTCCTAAGCTGTGTCCCATCTGTGCAGGACCCCACTGGAAACTGGACTGTCCAACTTGTCCGGCAGCCACTCCCAAAGCCCCTGGAACTCCGGCCCAAGGCCCTCTGACTGACTCCTTCCCAGATCTTCTTGGCTTAGCGGCTGAAGACTGACGCTGCCCGATCGCCTTGGAAGCTCCGTAGACCATCACGGATGCCGAGCTTTAGGTAACTCACGGTGGAAGGTAAGTCTGTCCCCTTCTTAATCGATACGGAGGCTACCCACTCCACATTACCTTCTTTTCAAGGGCCTGTTTCCCTTGCCTCCACAACTGTTGTGGGTATTGACAGCCAGGCTTCTAAACCTCTTAAAACCCCCCAACTCTGGTGCCAACTTGGACAACATTCTTTTATGCACTTCTTTTTAGTTATCCCCACCTGCCCAGCTCCCTTATTAGGTCAAGACATTATAACCAAATTATCTGCTTCCCTGATCATTCCTGGGCTACAGCCACACCTCATTGCCACCCTTTTCCCCAGTTCAAAGCCTCCTTCACATCCTCCCCTTGTATCTCCCCACCTTAATCCACAAGTATGGGACACCTCTACTCCCTCCTTGGTGACCGATCATGCACCCCTTACCATCCCATTAAAACCTAATCACCCTTACCCCACTCAACACCAATATCCCATCCCACAGCACGCTTTAAAAAGGTTAGGCCAGGCGAGGTGGCTCACACCTGTAATCCCAGCACTTTGGGAGGCCGAGGCGGGCAGATCACGAGGTCAGGAGATCGAGACCATCCTGGCTAACATGGTGAAACCCTGTCTCTACTGAAAATACAAAAAATCAACCAGGTGTGGTGGCGGGCGCCTGTAGTCCCAGCTACTCGGGAGGCTGAGGCAGGAGAATGGCGTGAACCTGGGAGGCAGAGCTTGCAGTGACCCAAGATTGCGCCACTGCACTCCAGCCTGGGCAACAGAGCAAGACTCCATCTCAAAAAAAAAAAAAAAAGGTTAAAGCCTGTTATCACCCACCTGTTACAACATGGTCTCTTGAAGCCTACAAATTCTCCTTACAACTCCCCTATCCTACCCATCCAAAACCAGACAAGTCTTACAGGTTAGTTCAGGATCTGTGCCTTATCAACCAAATTGTCTTGCCTATCCACCCCATGGTGCCAAACCCATATACTCTCCTATCCTCAATACCTCCCTCCACAACCCGTTATTCTGTTCTAGATAAACCTAGCTGACCCCATAAATCCTAAATCCTTTCCCCACTCCCCTTTCCATTCCTTAAAAAACAGCCCTGGCCGGGCACGGTGGTTCACACCTGTAATCCCAGCACTTTGGGAGGCCAAGGCGGGTGGATTACAAGGTCAGGAGATCAAGACCATCCTGGCTAACATGGTGAAACCCCATCTCTACTAAAAATACAAAAAATTAGCCGGGGGTGGTGGCGGGTGCCTGTAGTCCCAGCTACTCAGGAGGCTAAGGCAGGAGAATGGCGTGAACCTGGGAAGCGGAGCTTGCAGTGAGCCGAGATCACGCCACTGCACTCCAGCCTGGGCAACAGAGTGAGAGACTCTGTCTCAAAAAACAAAACAAAACAAAACAAAAAACAAAAAAAAACAGCCCTAAAAGCTGCTCCCACACTAGCTGTCCCTAACTCATCCCAACCCTTTTCATCACACGCAGCTGAAGTACAGGGCTGTGCTCTCAGAATTCTTACACAAGAGCCAGGACCGCGCCCTATAGCCTTTCTGTCCAAACAACTTGACCTTACTGTTTTAGCCTAGCCCTCATGCCTGTGTGTGGTGGCTGCCACTGCTTTAATACTTTTAGAGGCCCTCAAAATCACAAACTATGCTCAACTCACTCTCTACAGTTCTCATAACTTTCAAAATCTATTTTCTTCTTCACACCTGACGCATATACTTTCTGCTCCCCGGCTCCTTCAGCTGTACTCACTCTTTGTTGAGTCTCCCACAATCACCATTGTTCCTGGCCCGGACTTCAATCTGGCCTCCCACATTATTCTGGATACCACACCTGACCCTCATGACTCTCTCTCTGATCCACCTGACATTCACCCCATTTCCCCATATTTCTTTCTTTCCTGTTCCTCACCCTAATCACACTTGGTTTATTGATGGCAGTTCCACCAGGCCTAATCGCCACTCACCAGCAAAGGCAGGCTATGCTATAGTATCTTCCACATCTATCATTGAGGCTACCGCTCTGCCCCCTCCGCTACCTCTCAGCAAGCCGAACTCATTGCCTTAACTCAGGCCCTCACTCTTGCAAAGGGACTACGCGTCAATATTTATACTGACTCTAAATATGCCTTTCATATTCTGCACCACCATGCGGTTATATGGGCTGAAAGAGGTTTCCTCACTACACAGGGGTCCTCCATCATTAATGCCTCCTTAATAAAAACTCTGCTCAAGGCCACTTTACTTCCAAAGGAAGCTGGAGTCATTTACTGCAAGGGCCATCAAAAGGCATCAGATCCCATTGCTCAGGGCAACGCTTATGCTGATAAGGTAGCTAAAGAAGCAGCTAGCTTTCCAACTTCTGTCCCTTACGGCCAGTTTTTCTCCTTCACATCAGTCACTCCCACCTACTCCCCCACTGAAACTGCCACCTATCAATCTCTTCCCACACAAGGCAAATAGTTTTTAGACCAAGGAAAATATCTCCTTCCAGCCTCACAGGCCCATTCTATTCTGTCGTCATTTCATAGCGTCTTCCATGTAGGTTACAAGCTGCTAGCCCATCTCTTAGAACCTCTCATTTCCTTTCCTTCGTGGAAATCTATCCTCAAGGAAACCACTCCTCAGTGTTCCATCTGCTATTCTACTACCTCTCAGGGATTGCTCAGGCCCCCTCCCCTCCCTACACATCAGGCTCGGGGATTTGCCCCCGCCTAGGACTGGCAAATTGACTTTACTCACATGCCCCGAGTCAGGAAACTAAAATACCTCTTGGTCTGGGTAGACCCTTTCACTGGATGGTTAGAGGCCTTTCCCACAGGGTCTGAGAAGGCCACTGCAGTCATTTCTTCCCTTCTGTCAGACATAATTCCACTGTTTGGCCTTCCCACCTCTATACAGTCTGATAACGGACCAGCCTTTATTAGTCAAATCATCCAAGCTGTCTCTCAGGCTCTCGGTATTTAGTGGCTCCTGGTTTTACCTCAAATCGCCACCCTTAAGTCTCTCTTGAAGTGGATAGAAGATATTCAGTGGCAAGGTACCCTCCAGTACTTTCACCCTGATGAAGTCCTGTTCTTTACTTCTATACTCACTGTTATTCTGGTTCCCATTCTTTTTCTTTTTTTTTTTTTTTTTTTTTTGAGACAGAGTCTTGCTCTGTTGCCCAGGCTGGAGTGCAGTGGCGCGATCTCGGCTCACTGCAAGCTCCGCCTCCTGGGTCCACACCATTCTCCTGCCTCAGCCTCCCAAGTAGCTGGGACAACAGGCACCCGCCACCACGCCCAGCTAATTTTTTGTATTTTTAGTAGAGATGGGGTTTCACTGTGTTAGCCAGGATGGTCTCAATCTCCTGACCTCATGATCCGCCCGCCTTGGCCTCCCAAAGTGCTGGGATTACAGGCGTGAGCCACTGCGCTGGGCCTTGGTTCCCATTCTTATGCCATGCTCTACCTCTGCCCAGCTATCTCCACCACACTATCCATCTCACTCTCTCCTAGCCATTTCTAATCCTTCTTTAACAAACAATTGTTGGCTTTGCATTTCTCTTTCCTCCAAAACCACCAAGGCCTTGACTTACTCACTGCTGAAAAAAAGAGGACTCTGTATATTTTTAAATGAAGAGTGTTGTTTTTACCTAAATCAATCTGGCCTGGTATATGACAACACAAAAAAACTCAAAGATAGAGCCCAAAAACTCACCAGCCAAGCAAGTAATTATGCTGAACCCCCTTGGACACTCTCTAATTGGATGTCCTAGGTCCTCCCAATTCTCAGTCCTTTAATACCTGCTTTCCTTCTTCTCTTATTTGGACCTTGTGTCTTCCGTTTAGTTTCTCAATTTATACAAAACTGCATCCAGGCCATCACCAATAATTCTAGAAGGACAAATGCTCCTTCTAACAACCCCCAATATCACCCCTTACCCCAAAATCTTTCTTCAGTTTAATCTCTCCCACTGTAGGTTCCCATGCTGCCCCTAATCCTGCTCGAAGCAGCCCTGAGAAACATAGCCCATTATCTCTCCATACCACCCCCAAAAATTTTCACTGCCCCAACACTTCACCCCTACTTTGTTTTGTTTTTCTTATTAATGTAAGAAGACAGGAATGTCAGGCCTCTGAGCCCAAGCTAAGCCATCATATCCCCTGTGACCTGCACGTACACATCCAGATGGCCTGAAGCAACTGAAGATCCACAAAAGAAGGGAAAATAGCCTTAACTGATGACATTCCACCATTGTGATTTGTTCCTGCCCCACCCTAACTGATACCATATATTCTGCCCCACCCTTAAGAAGGTACTTTGTAATATTCTCCTCCCCAATCTTAAAAGGTACTTTGTAGTATTCTCTCCACCCCCCCACCCCGCCCTTAAGAATGTACTTTGTAATATTCTCCCCCCACTTAAGAAGGTACTTTGTAATATCTCCCCCCCACTACCCCGCTTAAGAAGGTACTTTGTAGTATTCTGTCCACACCCCGCACCCCCCCCTTAAGAAGGTACTTTGTAATATTCTCCTCCCCCACCCACCACCCCACCCTTAAGAAGATACTTTGTAATATTCTCCCCCCACTCCAGCTTAAGAAGGTACTTTGTAATATTCTCCTCCCCAATCTTAAAAGGTACTTTGTAGTATTCTCTCCACCACCCCACCCTGCCCTTAAGAAGGTACTTTGTAATATTCTCCCCCCACTTAAGAAGGTACTTTGTAATATTCTCCCCGCCCTTGAATGTATTTGTACGCCCATCTCAAACCTATAAGAACTAATGATAATCCCACCATCCTTTGCTGACTCCCTTTTCGGACTCAGCCCACCTGCACCCAGGTGAAATTAACAGCCTTGTTGCTCACACAAAGCCTGTTTGGTGGTCTCTTCACACAGACGCACGGGACACCAGCATCCCTTCCAACTGGGTATGATAATGTAATTAACTTCTGTCAATGAGATTGAGTAGGAGTAAACATGTCTCCTTCCATTTTACTCCTGTCTGCAGTCTGAAACAGAGTGGGAACTATCTTACCCTATGAGCAAAGGCAACCCCCTGGGGAAAGTAGCTACACAGTAGGATGAGCTTGGACCCAGGCAACGTTACAAAACAGAGCCATCATCCCAACTCGGACTTTTACATGTGAAAGAAATCAACTATTGTCAGCCAGGCAAAGTGGCTCACACCTGCAATCCCAGCATTTTGAAAGGCTGAAGTGGGAAGACTGCTTGAGCCCAGGAGGTTGAGGCTGCAGTGAGCTGTGATTGCACCACTGCACTCTAGCCTGGGTGACAGAGTGAGACCCTGTCTCAAAAAAAGAAGGAAGGCCGGGCGCGGTGGCTCACGCCTGTAATCCCAGCACTTTGGGAGGCTGAGGTGGGAGGATCACGACGTCAGGAGATCAAGACCATCCTGGCCAACATGGTGAAACCCCGTCTCTACTAAAAATACAAAAAAAAAAAAAATTAGCTGCGTGTAGTGGCACGGGCCTGTAATCCCAGGTACTTGGGAGGCTGAGGCAGGAGAATCGCTTGAACCAGGGAGTGGGAGCTTGCAGTGAGCTGAGATTGCTCCACTGCACTCCAACCTGGTGACAGAGCGAGACTCCACCTCAAAAAAAAAAAAAGAAAAAGAAATTAAAACAAAAAAAGAAAGAAAGAAAAAGAAAACCAACTGTTGTGTTGGTCAATTTGGGCTGCTGTAACAGAACACCGTAGACCTGGTCATTTACAAACAATACAAATGTATTGCTCACAGGTCTGTAGGCTGGAAAGACCAGGATCAGGGCGCCAGAAGACTCAGTGTGGAGGGAGGGCCTGCTCTCTGCTTCACAGATGGTGCCTTCTTGCTGTGTCCTCACACAGCCAAAGGGGCCAGGGGCTCTCCCTCAAGCCTCTTTTATAATGACATTAACCCCATTTGTGAGGGCTCTGCCTTCATGACCTAGTCACCTCCTAAAGTCCCATGGAATACTATTGCATTCGTGATCAGGTTTCAACATGTAAATTTTGGGGGGATACATACATTCAAAGCATAGCAACTGTCTGGTTATTTGGGATTTAGGGCCCAGTGGTCAGACTCACATGGTCACTAATAGACATCCCAAATGGAAAGTCAGAAAGGCAGAACAGCAAACAATACTTATTGTCACTGAGCTGACTCTCCCATACGAAACTTCACATGTCACTTTTTAAATTTACTTTTGCATTTTGTGTGTGTGTGTGTGTGTGTGTGTGTGTGTTTGATGGAGTCTTGCTCTGTCGCCCAGGCTGGAGTGCAGTGGTGTGATCTTGGCTCACTGCAACCTCCCCAGTTCAAGGCGATTCTCCTGCCTCAGCCTCCCGAGTAGCTGGGATTACAGCCACCACTATGCCCAGCTAATCTTTTTTTCTTTTTTTTTTTTGTAATTTAGTAGAGATAGGGTTTCCTTGAGTTGGCCAGGCTGGTCACAAACTCCTGACCTCAAGAGATCCTCCCGCCTCCAGCTTGCAGTGAGCTGAGATCGCGCCACTGCACTCCAGCCTGGGTGACAGAACGAGATTCTGTCTAAAAAAAAAAAAAAAGAGATCCTCCCGCCTCTGCCTCCCAAAGTTCTGGGATTACAAGCAGGAGTCACCTCGCTTGGCCTGCTTTTGAATTTCTTAATTTGGATATGCTTAACATATCATAAGATGTACCATCTAAAGTACAATTCAGAGTTTTTCAGTATATTCACACGTTGTGCAACCATCACCACTATCTAATTCCAGAACATGTTCATCATGGAGAAAGAAACGCCATTCTCTTAGCCGTCATCTCTACCCACCGTCCCCCAGCCCCTCAAAAACACGAACCTCCTTCCTACTTCTGTGGATTTGCCTATTCTAGAAAATTCATATAAGTGGAATCATATAATATGTGATCTTTGATGTCTGGTTCCTTTCGCTTAGTATGTTTTGTCTGGTTCCTTTCGCTTAGTATGTTTTCAAGGTTTGTGCGTGTCACACATCAGCACTTCATTCCTTTCCATGGCTAAACAACATTCCACTGTGTGGATGAACCAACGTATGTTTATCCGTTCATCAGTTAATGAGCATTTGAGTTGCTTCTGCCTTTTGGCTATTATGAAAAACTAGCGGTGGGCCAGGTGCGGTGGCTCACGGCTGTAATCCCAGCACTTTGGGAGGCTGAGGCAGGCGGATCACTTGAGGTCAGGAGTTCGAGACCAGCCTGGCCAACATGGTAAAATCCCGTCTCTACTAAAAACACGAAAATTAGCTGGTGTGGTGGCAGGCGCCTGTAGTCCCAGCTACTCGGGAGGCTGAGGCAGAATTGCTTGAACCCGGGAGGTGGAGGTTGTGGTGAGCCGAGATCTTGCCATTGCCCTCCAGCCTGGGTGACAGAGTGAGACTCTGTCTCAAAAAAAAAAAAAAAAAAAAAAAAAAAAAGCTGGGCATGGTGGCTCACACCTGTAATCCCACCACTTTGGGAGGCTGAGGCGGGAGGATCAACTGAGGTCAGGAGTCTGAGACCAGCCTGACCAATATGGTGAAACCCTGTCTCTACTAAAAATACAAAAATTAGCCAGGCATGGTGGTGGGCACCTGTAGTCCCAGCTGCTTGGGAGGCTGAGACAGGAAAATTGCTTGAACCCCGGAGGTGGAGGTTGCGGTGAGCCGAGATCATGCCACTGCACTCCAGGCTGGGTGACAGAGCAAGACTCCAACTCAAAAAAAAAAAAAAAAAAAAAGATGCTGCGGCCGGTGCAGTGATTCACACCTAAAATCCCAACACTTTCAGAGGCTGTTGTGGGAGGATCACTTGAGCCCAGGAATTCAGGGCTGCAGTGAGCCGTGATCACGCCACTGCCCTGCAGCCTGGGCGACAGAGCAAGACCCTGTCTCTAAAAATTAAAAATAAAAATGCTACTATGAACATTCATGTAGAAGCTTTTGTGTGGACAAAGGTTCTTGGTTCTCTTGGATATACATCCAGGAGGGGAACTGCTGAGTCCTGCGGAAATGCTTTCACTTGTTGAGGAACCGCCAGGCTGCTTGCAAAGCTGTTGCATTTTCCATTCCCACCAGCAGTGTGTGAAGGTTCAGCCTGCCATACTTTAATGATTATTGGTGACACTCTTTCAAGTAACTTGTTGGTAATAAGAAGTCAATTAACCAGGAGAGACCAGCTGCATGTCAACCATAATAACATCAGAGAACGCAGCAGGTGTCTGAGGGGAGCCTTTATTTCAAGCTACCGATGGGACAAACACTCCCAGGCTTCCCAGGTGCCACTGTCCGGGGTGGCATCCTCACTTCCAGCGGCCTCCAACGCGGCCCTTCCCTGCCCCCTTCCGGCTGTAGAAGAATGAGGTGGTATCAGGAAAAAGGGGCCCCTCCAGTCTCTGAAATGGGCCCCAGGCCCTCAATTCAGGAAGCCCATTCCCCAAAATATTAGCCCTCCCTGCCCAGAGGAAGCAGTGAGCAAAACAACTGTCACCTCTTTTGGGTTCTACGACTGGGGGGCAGCGGCTGGTGGTCAAAGGCCTCGCTGACATGTGGGAGCTGATATTTGGGGGCGAGTGCAGGGTGTTCATGGGGGAGCTGATGAATGTTTATGAGTCAGGGGCCAGCGTGGGGGGAGGAAGGGCTGGGTGATCTGGGCATGGGTGGGTAACACGCAGGAAGGGCCGGGGTGAAAGAGACAGGAAATGGGAGAAGAGAAGGGAGAGGGAGAGGAGGGAGGAAGGAAGAAATCAGTGGAGAAACAGAGAGAGAGATTCAGGGAAGACCCTCTCGGCTGGGCGTGGTGGCTCACGCCTGTAATCCCAGCACTTTAGGAGGCCAAGGCGGGTGGATCACGAGGTCAGGAGTTCGAGACCAGCCTGACCAACATGGGGAAACCCCGTCTCTACTAAAAATACAAAAATTAGCCACGCTTGGTGGCACGCACCTGTAATCCCAGCTACTCAGGGGGCTGAGGCAGGAGAATCGCTTGAACCCGGGAGATGGAAGTTGCAGTGAGCTGAGATTACTCCACTGCACTCCAGCCTGGGTGACAGAGCGAGACTCAGTCTCAATAAGAAAAAAAAAAAAAGAAAAAGAAAAAGGAACTGAGACCCAGGATTCCGAGAGCAGAGAGAGGAGGAGGACAGAGAAGGAAGGACAAAGAGAAAGGGGCAGAAACTCAGGCAGTGGGGGATGGAGCCCACAGACGGAGGGAAAGAGAGGCCTGAGAGTCAGCGGGAGGGTAGGGACAAGAGCAAGGGCTCGAGACAGTCACACTCACAACTTCTGGGCGTGGCTGATGCGGTTGTACAGCACGTTGATCTGCGGAGGCAGAAGACAGATGCTGGGACAGCCGGTGGGGACGTGCGGACGGGCCACCCACCCCTGCCTGGAGTTTGCTGGTCCCTCCCAGCCCAGCCCTGCCCTCCCTCCCTGCGGAGCTGGGTCTC
Organism: Gorilla gorilla gorilla; assembly: GCF_029281585.2. Taxonomy (NCBI): domain Eukaryota; kingdom Metazoa; phylum Chordata; class Mammalia; order Primates; family Hominidae; genus Gorilla; species Gorilla gorilla. The sequence goes on from NC_073244.2 coordinate 67,140,336, forward strand.
ACCTCATATTTCTGCTGTTTCAGCTTCGCCATCAGGTCGAACTTCTCAGACTCCAGCTGGTGGATCCAGTCCGACAGCTCCTGGGCTTTCTCCCTGGCAGGGCAGGAGGGCTGTGATGGAGGGAGCCAGGCAGACTGGGCCCTAGGCCCAGGGACTGAGAGGAACTTGGGCCCAGAGAGGTTGTGGGAACCACCCAAAGCCACACAGCGAGACTGTGAGTTCAGCGTTGTCGGCACCATTTTGTTCATATTTGAGGCCGAGAGTTTTAAAATCTGTGCCCACTTTCTCCATATCCGAGCTGGAGCTCTCGCATTTCCCAAGGGGAGAGAAGCGTGTCATGATTAAGAGACCAGGCTCGGCAGCTCACACCTGTAATCCCAGCACTTTGGGAGGCAGAGGCCAGCAGATCACTTGAGCCCAGGAGTTTAAGACCAGCCTGGGCAACACAGAGAGACCCCGTCTCTGCTAAAAATTAAAAAAAAAAATTAGCCAGGCAGGGTGTTTCCGGCTACTTGGGAGGCTGAGGCAGAAGGAACCTGGGAGGTCAAAGCTGCAGTGAGCTGTGATTGCACCACTGTATTCCTGCCTGGCAACAGAGCAAGACAAAAGAAAGGAAAGAAAAGGAGAAAGGAAAGTGGGGAGGGGAGGGGAGAGGAGAAGAGGGGAGGGGAGGGGAAAAGAGGAGAGGGGAGAGGAGGGGAGAAGAAGGGAGGGGAGGGGAGGGGAGAAGAGGGGAGGAGAGTGGAGAAGAGGGGAGGAGAGGGGAGGGCAGAAGATGGGAGGGGAGAAGAGGGGAGGAGAGAGAATGGGAAAATAGGGGAGGGGAGGGCAGAAGACGGGAGGGGAGAAGAGGGGAGGAGAGGGAATGGGAAAATAGGGGAGGGGAGGGGAGGGGAGGAGAGGGGAGGAGAGAAGAGGGGAGGGGAGGGGAGGAGAGGGGAGGGGAGGAGAGGGGAGGGGAGAAGACGGGAGGGGAGGGGAGAGGAGGGGAAGGGAGGGGAGGGGAGGGGAGAGGGGAAAGAAAAGGAAGAAAGAAAAGAGCGAGCCCAGGCTCTGCAATTAGAAGCCCCTGGTTCAATTCCCAGCCATGCCATTCTCTGGTTTATGAATATGTCACATGACTTCCTTTAGAATCCTGTTTCCTTCTCTAGAAAATATGGAAATAAAACTGTGGAAGAGATGGCTGCTTGCCTACCTGTTAGCCCTTTCCCTTTCTTCTAGAAATAGACTCTTGTGCATTAGGCTGAGTTGAAAAACTACTTTTCCCAATCTCCCTTGCAGGTAGGGGTGGCTACTCAGACGAAAGTAGGTCATTGGGTGTGGCTTCCAAAAAAGACTCTGTGGCTCTTTCTTCTCTTGCATCTTCTTTCTGCTGCTTGGATCATCCATGTGAGGGCTGGAGCTAGCAGCGATTTTGAGGATGGAAATATTGGGCTGAAAGTAGTGAGTGAAGCAGAAAAAATAGGAGTCTGGGTCTCTGATTTTGTAGAATTGCCATACCAGCCCTGGACTAAAACCTACCTTTCCTTCCTTCCTTCCTTCTTTTCTTTCTTTCTTTTTTTTTTTTTTTTTTGGATAGGGTCTCACTTTGTCACCCAGGCTGGAGTGCAGTGACACCATCACAGCTCACCGCAGTCTCAACCTCTCAGGCTCTAGTGATCCTCTCACCTCAGCCTTTTTTTTTTTTTTTTTTAAGACAGAGTTTCGCTCATGTCGCCCAGGCTAGAGTGCAGTGGTGCCATCTCGGCTACTGCAACCTCCGCCTCCTGGGTTCAGTGATTCTCCTGCCTCAGCCTCCAGAGTAGCTGGGATTACAGGCGCCTGCCACCACGCCCGGCTAATTTTTGTATTTTTAGTAGAGATGGGATTTCATCATACTGGTCAGGCTGGTCTCCTGACCTCAGGTGATCCGCCCGCCTCAGCCTCCCAAAGTGCTGGGATTACAGGTGTGAGCCGCCACGCCCACCCGGCCGACAATACTTTACATGAACCATGTGCACAGGAAGGAGGGCCCACAGCGCCCCCAGAGGGCTTCCAGGAGCCTGCTGTGCACATCCTTTCCCGTCTCCACACTCAGTGTCCCCACACGGGTAGTTTGAAAGGAGCAAGGTGGAAGTATTTACACCATGGGAACGGGCACGTGCTAAATCTAGACATTCTGCCCCCTGGAGAGCAGCTGTTAAACATTTACCACCAAGCCACTTTACAGCACACTAGCAAAGACTATGGACTATTGCACCAGACTTCCGGGTTCAAATCCCAGCTCTTCCACTTGCTAGCTGTGCAACCCTGGAAGGGTTACTTAACCTCTCTGTGCCTCAGGTTCCTCACTATTAACACAAGGATAATAATAGTATCTACCTCACAGGGTTGTAAACCCTCCATAGGAAGCTGCTGCTGTAATTATTATTTTTTTAAGGATGGGGTCTCACTACATTGCCCAGGCTGGCCTCCAACTCCTGGCCTCAAGCAATCTTCCCATCTTAGCCTCCCAAAGTGCTGGAATTACAGGCATGAGCCACCAGGCCCAGCCTGTAATTATTATTACTATCTCACTGCCCTTTCACAGCTCTGTGAGGTCAATATTGTGATTATATCCTTGTTCTGCCAATGAGGAATGGGAGCCCCAGAGAAGTCAGATAACGTGCGCAAGATCACAAAGTAACCGGCAAAGCTGGCACTGAGCCCTGGGCAGGGGCTTTCAGTGCAAGCGGCAAACCCGATCACGGTGCCACTCTGGGGTGGTTGAAGTTTCTGAGCCACAGCCCAGGCCAGAGAACATGGAGAAACAGGCGGGCTCCTGAAGGCAAGCCCCCACCAGCCTGCCGTCCTGTGGCTTATCATGAGAGGCAGGCTGTCTTGGCTATAGATGCAAGGGACTCAGCTGGAAAATTCTCACCCGCATTCCTGGCTTGAATTTAGGTAAAAGGCACAGCCCATCCTGAGCTCCAAGGCACATCACAGAGTTAACAAAATCTCCTAAACTGGGGGGAGGGAAGTCATCTTGTCTGGCTTCCTTGGTAACACCTGTCAGATGCTACAGGCCACAGCAGCCACGAAAAGTGGGTTCAGTGACATGTTTCACAAAGAAGGCAGCAGAGGCCCAGAGAGGGGAAGCCACTTGCCCAAAGTCACACAGCACCGGAGCTGAGACCCGGAGTATCTGCCCACCCAGATCTGGGTGTGAGCTCCTTTATCCCCCTGTCTCACACCCAGGCCCCTACACCCCGAGCCCCCCACAGCACCTACCGGAGCTGTTCCTCCCCCATGTAGTCAATTTCCAGAGGCTTCTTACGCTCGGAGAGGATGCGCACCTTCATCTCCCGCCCCGTCTGCCGCTTACCACGCTTCTGTTCTGCCTGAGGGTGGGGGAGGCGGTACAGTAAACGGGGGGCCACATCCCACAGACCACCCCCGTGTCGGGACAGATCCCACAGACCATTTCCATGTTGGGACCACAGGTCTGCACCCCAGGCCCATCTCCTTCAGACCTAGGAGTCCAGCCCCACTCCCTCCTCCCTCAGATCCAGGAGGAGTCCAGACCCCCCAGTCCTCCCCTCTCAGACTGAGTCCAAGCCCCAGACCCTCTCGCATTAGGAACTAGAAGTCTGGCCCCCAGCCCCTCCTCCCTCAGACCCAGGAGTCCAGGCCCCCAGCCCCTCCTCCCTCAGCCCAGGAGTCCAGGCCCCCAGCCCCTCCTCCCTCAGCCCAGGAGTCCAGGCCCCCAGCCCCTCCTCCCTCAGCCCAGGAGTCCAGGCCCCCAGCCCCTCCTCCCTCAGACCCAGGAGTCCAGACCCCCAGTTCCTCTTCCCTCAGACCCAGGAGTCCAGGCCCCCAGCCCCTCCTCCCTCAGACCCAGGAGTCCAGACCCCAGATCCTCCTCCCTCAGACCCAGGCGTCCAGGCCCTCAGCTCCTCCTCCCTCAGACTCAGGCGTCCAGGCCCTCAGCTCCTCCTCCCTCAGACTCAGGCATCCAGGCCCTCAGCTCCTCCTCCCTCAGACCCAGGAGTTCAGGGCCCCAGCCCCTCCTCCCTCAGACCCAGGAGTTCAGGGCCCAGCCCCTCCTCCCTCAGACCCAGGAATCCAGGCCCCAGCCCCTCCTCCATTAGGAACCAGAGGTCTGGCCCCCAGCCTCTCCCCTCTCAGAACTCAGACCTCAGGCTCCTGCAGGCTGACTCACCTTGACCAGGTAGCCGCCAAAATGGGCCCCCATGTTGGACAGCACCTTCTTTTTCTTGGCATCATCCTCTGCCCGCTTCTTGGCCTCTTCCTCTTCCTTCCTCATCTTCTCCTCCTGTGCGAAGTAAGGGGTTAACCTCATGGACTCCCCTCTAGGACTGAGGGAGGAGGGCCCTGGGATGTGGAACTGGGGCACAGGGATCAGCAGGCCCAGTGCCGCAGAAACCGCTGGGACATCAGAACCAGCAGAAACGCAGGTATCCCCTCCTGGCCCTGCCAGGTCTCCCCGTGTGACCACCTGCAAGTCCCTTCCCCTCTGTCTTTTTTTTTTTTTTTTGAGACGGACTCTCGCTCTGTTGCTCAGGCTGGAGTGCAGTGGTGCGATCTTGGCTCACTGCAACCTCCGCCTCCCGGGTTTAAGCAATTCTCCAGCCTCAGCCTCCTGAGTAGCTAGGATTACAGGCACCCGCCACCGCGCCCAACTAATTTTTGTATTTTTAGTAGAGACGCAGTTTCACCATGTTGGCCAGGCTGGTCTCAAACTCCTGACCTCAAGTGATCCGCCCGCCTCAGCCTCCCGGAGTGCTGGGATTACAGGCGTGAGCCACCGCACCTGGCACCCTTCTCTGGGTCTTAATATCCTCCCAGAAAAAATCGAAATGAAGGAGGAGAAATGCCTGCTTTTTCTGCATGTCTCCAACCTGAAACAGCCGATAGTGAACTCTGCTGTATGATCTCACTCCAGATGCTCAGCCTGTCTGGGCCACAGTCGCCCTTAGTCTCAGGAGATGAGAATGTCTGTTTTGAGAGGGTCAAGGAAAGTAACTGGTGATAAGGCCAGGGACTGGGGAGATTAAAGAGGCTGACGGCCTTGAGCCTGAGGAAGGGGCTCTGGAATATTTAGCGAAGGCATTACGACGTTCGAGAAACTCTTCATTGAATGTTCCAGAAATAGTGGTTTGTCCAGGCTGAGCCCCGTCTCCTTATGGTGGACATGAGGCTTTTTGTACACCTAGCACTCCGTACCTGAATTAGTTTCCTTTCTGTTTTTGAGATGGAGTCTCCCTCTGTCACTCAGGCTGGAGTGCAGTGGTGCAATCTCTGCTCTGTTCACTGCAACCCCCTCCTCCTGGGTTCAAGTGATTCTCCTGCCTCGGCCTCCCAAGTAACTGGGATTACAGACATGTGCCACCATTACCAGCTAATATTTGTATTTTTAGTACAGACAGGGTTTCACCATGTTGGCCAGGCTGGTCTCAAACTCCTGGCCTCAGGTGATCCACTTGTCTCGGTCTCCCAAAGTGCTGGGATTACAGGCGTCAGCCATCGTGCCTAAACTTAGTTTCCTATCACTGCTATAATTTGCAAACTTAGTGGCAGAAAAACAATGCAAATTTGTTATCTTACAGCTCTGCAGATCAGACATCTGAAATTGGTGCCCCTGGGCTGGAATCAAGTTGTGAACAGAACCAATTTATTCTGGAGGTTCTAGGGGAGAATTCATTCCCTTCCCTTTTCCAGCTGCTGCCTGCATGTCTGGGCCCATGGACCTTCTTTCATCTTCAGAGGCAGCCATGCAGCATCTTCAAATCTCTCAGTGTGACCCTCTGGCCTTCCTCTTATAAGGACCCTTGTGATGATCTTGCCCTTCCCCACAGATAATCCAGGACAACCTTCCCATCTCAAGATCTTTAATTTAATCACATCTGCAAAATCCCCTTCACAACTGGGTGACGGGCAGGTGGCTTGTGCCTGTAATCCCAGCTACTCGGGAGGCTGAGGCAGGAGGATCACTTGAGCCCAGGAGTCTGGGAACAATGTGGGCAACATAGAAAGACCCTATCTCAAATAAAAATAATAATAATAATAGTAATAATAATGATGACGATGGCCAGGCATGCTGGCTCATGCCTGTAATCCTAGCACTTTGGGAGGCCAAGGGGGTGGATCACCTGAGGTCAGGAGTTCAAGACCAGCCTGAACCAACATGGAGAAACCCCATTTCTACTAAAAATACAAAAATTAGCCAAGCCTGGTGGCAGGTGCCTGTAATCCCAGCCACTCAGGAGGCTGAGGCAGGGGAATTGCTTGAACCAGGAGGCGGAGGTTGCAGTAAGCTGAGATCGTGTCACTGCACTCCAGCCTGGGTGACAGAGCGAGACTCTCAGAAAAAAAAAATAATAATAATAAAAAAAAAGGAAAAAGAAGAAAATGGAGAATCCAGGCCGGGCACGTTGGCTCATGCCTGTCATCCCAGGACTTTGGGAGGCAAAGGCAGGTGGATTGCTTGAGCTTAGGAGTTGAAGACCAGCCTGGACAACATGGCAAAATGCTGTCTCTACAAAAAATAAAAAAATAAAAAAAAACTAGTGGGGCAGAGTGGCGCAGCCTGTAGTTCCAGCGACTCTGGAGGCTGAGGTGGGAAAATCATTTGAGCCCGGGAGGTCCTAGTTATAGCGAGCTAGGATCACACCACTGCACTTCAGCCTGGGTGACAGAGCAAGACCCTATCTCCAAATAAATGAATAAAAAATAATAATAGGCCGGATGCGGTGGCTCACACCTGTAATCACCAGCACTTTGGGAGGCTGAGGCGGGTGGATCACGAGGTCAGGAGTTCAAGACCATCCTGGTCAACATGGTGACACCCCATCTCTACTAAAAATACAAAATTTAGCCGGGCGTGGTGGCGCGCACCTGTAGTCCCAGCTACTCAGGAGGCTGAGGCAGGAGAATTGCTTGAACCTGGAAGGCAGAGGTTACAGTGAGCTGAGATCGTGCCACTGCACTCCAGCCTGGGCGACAGAGCTAGACTCCGTTTCAAAGAATAATAATAATAGTAATAATAATAATAATAATAATAATAACAAAATGGGCATCCGGCTGAAGAAGTAACATTTGGGCTCTCAAGGCAGGGGAGGCACCCACCGCCAGCTTAGCCTGACGTTCGCGTTCCTTCTCAGTTCTGAAGCGCTGTTGCTCGGCTCTCTCTGACCGGCGCCGCTCCTAGGAAAGGGAGAAGCATAAGGGGGTGCAGGGACGTACCCCCAGTCTTCCTTCCCCAGAGTAGGCTAAGAAACAGGTTGGAATGTGGCCACCGACTTGGGTGAATTCGCGAAAGCCTAAGGCTCAGCTCTGTACTAGGAGGAAAACGATTATCTGCATCTCCCAAGATGCAAGGGATCCACATGGCGGGAGGAAGACTGGGGGGACCTGGACTCTCGGCTCACAATGCGCTCTTTCAAGGCAACCAGCTCCTCTTCCTCCTTCTTCCGCTGCTCGAAATGTACATCGATGAGTGTCTGCAGCTCCAGCAGGTCTTTCTCCATGCGCTTGCGGTGGATGTCCTGCAGGACACACGGGGAGCACGTCCTAGGAGACCCTGGAGGGGGCAGCAGCCTCCCAGCACCTCCCCCATGCAGGATGGTGAACTGGACCGCTTCCCAGGACGGTATCCAGCAGGTGGCAGCAATGCCTCGTGTTTGACACTAATCAGCTCTTCCAAGGACAGGCTTCCCAAAGACGGGAGTGGGGAGTGGGGACCGGCGCCTTTTTTTTTTTCCTCCCAGGCTGGAATGAAATGGCGCGATCTTGGCTCACCGCGACCTCCGCCTCCCAGGTTCAAGCGATTTTCCTGCCTCAGCCTCCCGAGTAGCTGGGATTACAGACACCCGCCACCACGCCCGGCTAATTTTTGTATTTTTAGTAGAGACGGGGTTTCACCATATTAACCAGGCTGGTCTCGAACTCCTGACCTCAGGTGGGTCACCTCAGCCTCCCAAAGTGCTGGGATTACAGGCGTGAGGCCCCGCGCCCGGCCGGCGCCTTTTCATGATTGACACAAAGGCCCCTTAAAGACTAGCAACTGCGCCTGCGGAGGGGTCTCTTGTCACTTACATCGAAGTCAACGCGCTCCCCTTCTGGGATCTTTGGCGGGATCAAAGGAGGCACCACGGGGCGGCTGAGTGGACAGAAACAGAGAGACCATGAGTGGCCCGACCTCCCTGAGCCACCTCCCACCTCCTCCGGGATGTGCCGTCCAGTGAGGTAGCCGCCAGCCCCGGGAGGCTCCTGAACGTGGAGGGTCCCAGCTGAGGCAAGCTGTCAGTGAAACACACAAAAGAAGGTAAAATACCTCACTACTCATGTTTTTTTGGTTGTTGTTGGTTTTTTTTTTTTTTTTTTTTTTTGACGGAGTCTCGCTCTGTCACCCAGGCTGGAGTGCGGTGGCGCGATCTCGGCTCACTGCAAGCTCCGCCTCCCGGGTTCACGCCATTCTCCTGCCTCAGCCTCTTGAGTAGCTGGGACTACAGGCGCCCGCCACCACGTCTGGCTAATTTTTCTGTATTTTTAGTAGAGATGGGGTTTCACCTTGTTAGCCAGGATGGTCTCGATCTCCTGACCTCATGATCCACCCGCCTCGGCCTCCCAAAGTGCTGGGATTACAGGTGTGAGCCACGGCGCCCGGCACTAATCATGTTTTATACTGATTACATGTTGAAATGATAAAACTTTATATAACAGATTAAAAAAACTGTGCTATGAAAATTCATTTTTCCTATATTGTTGTACTTTAAAAAATATGCCTAGTAAGAATTTTTTTTGTTTTTTGTTTTTTTTGAGACAGAGTCTCACTCTGTCACCCAGGCTGGAGTGCAATGGTGCCATCTCTGCTCACCACAACCTCCACCTCCCGGATTCCAGCGATTCTCCTGCCTCAGCTTCCCGAGTAGTTGGGATTACAGGCGCCTGCCACCACGCCCGGGTAATTTTTGTATTTTTAGTAGAGACGGGGTTTCACCATGCCGGCCAAGCTGGTCTTGAACTCCCAACCTCAGGCGATCTGCCTGCCTCAACCTCCCAAAGTGCTGGGATTACAGGCAGGAGCCCCTGCGCCCAGCCATTTTTAAATTTTTTGTAGAGATGGCATTTCACAGGCCGGGCGCGGTGGCTCACGCCTGTAATCCTAGCACTTTGGGAGGCCAAGGCGGGCGAATCACTTGAGGTCAGGAGTTCAAAACCAGCTTGGCCATCATGGTGAAACCCCATCTCTACTAGAAAAAAAAAAAAAAAAAAAAAAAAGCTGGGCATGGTGGTGCGTGCCTGTAATCCCTGCTACTCAGGAGGCTGAGGCAGGAGAATCGCTTGAACCCGGGAGGCAGAGATTGCAGTGAGCCGAGATCGTGCCATCGCACTCCAGCCTGGGTGACAGAGGGAGACTCTATCTCAAAAAAAAAAAAAAAGAGATGGCGTTTCACTATGTTGTCCAGGGTGGTCTTGAACTTCTGAGCTCAAGTGATCCTCCCGCCTCAGCCTCCCAGAGTGCTGGGACTACAGGCGTGAGCCACTGCGCCCAGCCTTTAGTAAGAAATTGTAAGTGACCTGTGTGGCTTGCCATCTATTTCTATTGGGTGGTGCCGCTCTGAGGCTCAGCCCTCAGCCTGCTCTGATTTCCTGCCACTTCCTTGGAATTCTCTTTTCTGGGTTTCTGAGACAGTGAAGAGCGATTCCAAGATGAAGCAGACAGGACTTAGGGAATGCTGGGCAAGGGGAGGGAAAAGGTGAGGACAATCCCCAAGGGTCTCTGGGCCAGGGAGCCAAGTGTACAGCAGGGCCGCCATCTCCATCTTGGAAAAGTCGATAAGCTCCATCAGGGCGTCATGTGTGGGAATAAAATATGGCTTACCATATTTTACAGGAATAAATACCAGCTTGCCTCCCACCCCTCTGGCTGTTCCATCCCTATCTCCTGGCCCCCACAGCCCCGTGAGCTGCCAGTGAGCTTTCCTTTTCCCTTTTCTCATCATCAATGCCATTCACTCCAATGACTTCAGGTATCATCAACTGCTGAGGACTCGCCAACTGTCTCTGGTCCAGACTCTCTCCTAAGCCCCAGACTCAAGCTAACAGGTATCTCCTGAACTTTTCCCACCTTCCCACACATGACGTCCTGATGGAGCTCACCAACTTCTCTGAGAAGGAGATGGCAGCCCCACTGTCCACTTTGTTCCCCAGCCCAGAGACCCTTCGGGGTTGTCCCCATTGCTTCCCTCCCCTTGCCCAACAATCCCCAAGTCCTGTCCCTTTGCCTTGGAATCCCTCTCAGTCCATTCCCCCACCCCACCCCACCCCCTTTTTTTTTTTGAGATGGAGTTTCACTCTTGTTGCCCAGGCTGCCGTGCAATGACACGATCTTGACTCACTGCAACCTCCGCCTCCTGGTGCAAGCGATTCTCCTGCCTCAGCCTCCCAAATAGCTAGGATTACAGGTGCCTGCCACAATACCTGGCTAATTCTTTTGTATTTTTAGTAGAGACAGAGTTTCACCATGTTGACCGGGCTGGTCTCAAACTCCTGACCTTAAGTAATCCGCCCCCCTCAGCCTCCCAAAGTGCTGGAATTACAGGCATGAGCCACTGCGCCCGGCTCCATTCCCTTATTTTTATTTATGTTTTAGAGACAGAGTCTTGCTCTGTTGCCCAGGCTGGAGTACAGTGGTGTAATCATAGCTCACTGCAGCCTCCAAATCCTGGGCTCCAACAATCCTCCTTCCTCAGCCTCCTGAGTAGCTGGAATCACAGGTGTGTGCCACTGTGCCCGGCTAATTTTTAAAAATTTTTTGTAGAGATGTGGGGGATCGCATTTTGTTACTTAGGCTGGTCTTGAACTCCTATCCTCAAGTGATCCTCCCACCTGCCGCTGCGCAGGCAGAGGGCACAGTGTGTGCAAAGGCTCAGGGTTATGAAAGCACAGGCATGGCTAGAGAACCATGAAACGCTGTGTGTCTGTCAGTGGGGAAGGCAGATGCTGGAAAGGTCCGCTGGAGCCAGATGGGGAAGGCTTTGAATGCAGGCTAGTTGCTTTGACTTCGTCTTAAGAGTAGTGGGGAGTTGAGGAAAGATTCTGAGCAGAGGAGGGGCAGGGTTAGCTCTGGTGTTAGAAAAGTCTCTCAGGAGTCATGGAGGAGGATGAGCCACAAGCTGTAGGCAGGGAGGCCAGAGAGGAGGCTGGGGTGATGGTAAAGGCGTGAGGGGAAGAGGGACCACTGGGTGGAAAGAAGGAAACAGACTGGCTGGGCATGGTGGCTTGCGCCTGTAATCCCAGCACTTTGGGAGGCCAAGGTGGGAGAACTGCTTGAGGATAGGAGTTCGAGACCAGCCTAAGCAACATAGCAAGACCTCATCTCTACAAAAAGAAAAGAAAAAAAAAAAAGCCAGGTGTGGTGGCACATGCCTGTGGTCCCAGCTACTCGAGAGGCTGAGATGGGAGGATTGCTTGAGCCCAAGACGTTGAGGCAGTGGGCCAGGATTGGGTTACTGCACTCTAGCCTGGGTAACAGAGTGGAGACTATGACGACGATGAAGAAGAAGGGGAAGGAGAAGGAGAAGGGGAAGGGGAAGAAGAGGAAGTGGAGGAGGAGGAGGGAGGAGGAGGGAGAGGAGGGAGGAGGGCGAGGGGAAGGGGAGGGAAAGGGGGAGGGAGGAGGAGGAGGAGGAGAAATGTTGACTGCTGTTTCAATTTCCTCCCTCCATCTCTGCCTTTCTCACACCTTGTCTCTGGGGGTAGAGGGAATATTTAGGAAGATGTATGACTGGGGCCCCCCACCCTGTAGGATCTCACCTTGGTTTGGGGCGTTCCTCTTCTGTTGGTGGTGGGGGATAAAAAGAGATAATTAGCAAGAGTTTAGAGGAGAGGGGCTAGGCCTGACACACCCTGGGGAGGGACCCCCCAAGCCTCGGCCCCCAGGAGCCCAGGGAAGGACTCTGGAGTCCAGTTTTGGAGGAGGGGGGATGGGGAGAAGAAAAGAGGGAAGGAAAGTCAGGGTGGCTGTAAAGGAGGAAGAGGGTCACACGCATCAGATATACATTCAGAACTGGTGTGGGGACCCCCCACCCCCACTGTCTGCATACCCAGGAGTGCAAACCCCCAGACCTTTCTCTATTTATATGCCCAGAGCTCCTGCTCTCCTCCATTAGGACCCAGCAGTGCAGGGAGTCCCAACCTCTGTCTTCATTCAGTGACCCCAGCGCTCTCTCCCCAGCTCGCCCCCTGCCCACCGCCCACCCCCCCCCCCCCCCCCCCCGCTCCGACCTTGGAGACCCTGACTCCCAGCGCTAGCCTCCTCTGCAATCCTAAATTCCAAGCCCCAACCTTTGAATGTATATGGGGGAGAAAATAACAGACAAGGTTGGAGGCGAAGATAAGGGGGGACGGGGTGGTGCTTCTCCGCAAACATCCAACCCTTCTATAAAGATTCCTCCAGACTGGGGAAGAAGGCTTGGGTGTCGGTCCCTTTAAGAAGGAAGGGAAAGGGTTAAAGCCACTGCGGGGCCATTTCCCTTCCCGGCCCCGAGAGGGCGCAGGAGCTCTCAGGGGCTTAAAGGACCGGGCCTGGGGGCGGGTTATGGGGGCGGAGGGAGGGAAGGGTGGTCTTGGAGGTTGGGGCCCGAGGATATCGGGGGTCCCCCCGGGCCCCCGACATCGGTCTCGGGAAGCGAAGCAGCCGCGGTTACCTGGCTCTGCCACCGGCTCCGGCTCTTCGGGGGCTGGGGAGGGGAGGGAGGAGCAGCGAGGGTTTGGGGAGCGAGGGGGGAGCGGCCACGCCCGGGCGCGGGAGGGGAGAGAGGGGAGAGACGGGAGAGGCTGTTAGAGGACCGGGAGCCGAGGCCGTCGGGAGCCCCATCCCGCCCCCTCCTCCCGGGCCCAGCGTCCCCGCCCCCCGCACCCCCACCGCCCAGCTCCAGACCTGCGGAGTCCGGGACCTCACCTTCCTCCTCCTCCTCCGCAGCCTCCTCTGGAGATGGGGGCACACAAGAGAAGGCGTTAGGAGCTGGGGGAGGGATGGGGGCGGTGGCCAGAGACCAGGGTTCCAGTCTCTGCTGGACGGGGGTCCCTCTGGCCTCGGCTGCGATGGGCACGTTCCCCCTGGCGGTGCAGGGATGGCGCGGGGAGACGCTCCAGACCCGGAGAGGGCGGGCGAGGGCCCTCGGGCTGAGCCGCCCCTTCCCCGCCAAAGTGCCACACTCCTCGCCTCCCCTCCCAAGAGCTCCTGGGCGTGTCCCCATCCCATAGGGCCGGCCCACTCCCTACTCACCTTCCGGCTGCTCCCTGCGGACGGGTGTGGGGAGAGAGGGAGGGGAGAGTTAGACCTGGGGTGGGAGAGCCTCTCCACCACTGCACGCCCCAGCCCTCCCAGTGCAGCACTCACTCCTCATATTCCTGCTCCTCGGTGTCCGACATCCTGGTGCGGCCTAAGGACGAGAGAGAAGAGGCCCAGTGGGGTGGGGCCCCAAGGAGGGGGCGACCTAGACTCCTGGGTGTGAGGGAGGAGGGGCTGGGGTCTGGACTCCTGGGTCTGAGGGAGGAGGGGCTGGGGGCCTGGACGCCTGGGTCTGAGGGAGGAGGGGCTGGGGGCCTGGACGCCTGGGTCTAAGGGAGGAGGGGCTGGGGTCTGGACTCCTGGGTCTGAGGGAGGAGGGGCTGGGGGCCTGGACTCCTGGGTCTGAAGGAGGAGGAGCTGGGGCCTGGACTCCTGGGTCTGAGGGAGGAGGAGCTGGGGCCTGGACTCCTGGGTCTGGACTCCTAGGTCTGAGGGAGGAGGAGCTGGGGCCTGGACTCCTGGGTCTGAGGGAGGAGGAGCTGGGGCCTGGACTCCTGGGTCTGGACTCCTAGGTCTGAGGGAGGAGGAGCTGGGGCCTGGACTCCTGGGTCTGAGGGAGGAGTAGCTGGGACCTGGACTCCTGGGTCTGGACTCCTGGGTGTGAGAGAGGAGGAGCTGGGGTCTGGACTCCTGGGTCTGAGGGAGGAGGAGCTGGGGCCTGGACTCCTGGGTCTGGACTCCTGGGTCTGAGGGAGGAGGGACTGGGGGCCTGGACTCCTAGGTCTGAGGGAGGAGGAGCTGGGACCTGGACTCCTGGGTCTGAGGGAGGAGGGGCTGGGGGTCTGGACTCCTGGGTCTGAGGGAGGAGGGGCTGGGGGTCTGGACTCCTGGGTCTGAGGGAGGAGGGGCTGGGGGTCTGGACTCCTGGGTCTGAGGGAGGAGGGGCTGGGGCCTGGACTCCTGGGTCTGAGGGAGGAGGGACTGGGGTCCTGAACTCCTGGGTCTGAGGGAGGAGGGGCTGGGGGCCTGGACTCCTGGGTCTGAGGGAGGAGGGGCTGGGGGCCGGATTCCTGGGTCTGAGGGAGGAGGGGCTGGAGCCCTGGACTCCTGGGTCTGAGGGAGGAGAAGCTGGGACCTGGACTCCTGGGTCTGAGGGAGGAGGGGCTGGGGGCCTGGACGCCTGGGTCTGAGGGAGGAGGGGCTGGGGGCCTGGACGCCTGGGTCTGAGGGAGGAGGGGCTGGGGGCCTGGACGCCTGGGTCTGAGGGAGGAGGGGCTGGGGGCCTGGACGCCTGGGTCTGAGGGAGGAGGAGCTGGGGCCTGGACTCCTGGGTCTGAGGGAGGAGGGGCTGGGAGTCTGGACTCCTGGGTCTGAGGGAGGAGGGGCCAGGGGCCTGGACGCCTGCGTCTGAGGGAGGAGGGGCTGCGGGCCTGGATGCCTGGGTCTGAGGGAAGAGGGGCCAGGGGCTGGACACCTGGGTCTGAAGGAGGATGGGCTGGGGGCTTGGACTCCTGGGTCTGAGGGAGGAGGAGCTGGGGCCTGGACTCCTGGGTCTAAGGGAGGAGGGGCTGGGAGTCTGGACTCCTGAGTCTGAGGGAGGAGGGGCTGGGGGCCTGTACTCCTGCGTCTGAGGGAGGAAGGCTCAGGTCTGGACTCCTGGGTCTGAGGGAGGGGGCCGGCTGTCCTAAAGCATGCATGAGGACAGACCTTGGTAGGTGTGGTCCTGGCACAGCCAGGAGGCTGCAGACCCTGCCCCCTCAGCACAGCTGTCCTCTTTTGTCTTATGACAAGTCCATGGGAACCTGATCCAGTTGGGATTAGGAGGAGGCATTTGAGAAGGGACCGTGGCCTGAAGACAATGGCTGCCCCACCCCCAGGAGCTATTTTGGGGGGATGTCGTAGATGGTGAAACGGAGGACATTTCCTAAGAAGGGATTTGAGGAAGGGGGGCTTCTGGGAGAATTAGTCACCCGCATCCCCTCTCCCACTCGCCCCACCCCGCTGGCTGGTTTCCTCCCCACCTGTCTCCCCTTTCACCTTCCCATACATCACGCAGAGGGCAGGGGCATAAAGGGCACCTTCTGTCCGTAGACCTCACCCTGACCCCTACATTCTTAGACCTCAAAGTCTTTGAGACACCCTAGGCCACAGGGTGCCTAGCCCCAAATCCCAATACCCACAGATTCTGAGACCCCGATTTATGATGCCCGTGTTTCTGAGGCCAGCAAATCCTCACAGCTCTGGATTCTGAAATCCCAGTTCTTGATAGTCGAGATATGGGCCAGGACATCCTAAGATAAGACCACCCCCAGGTCTTGAGACCTCCTAAAATCTGCAACCTCAAGAATATGAGACCCCCAAAATCTTGATACCCAAACTCGGAGGCCCAGTTCATGATACCCCAGATAATGACACTCTAAGTTTTCATGCTTTCTACCATAATGCCTCAGATTCCGAGCCCTCCACTGCCAAAACCCCAATTTCTTCTGAGACCCCCCCAATTCCTGATACCCTCAGAGTCTGAGGCCCCAAATCCTGACACCCAGATTGTTTGACCTCCAAGTCCAGATATCCCTGACTGCTGAGATTTCCCCCAGATTCCCAGAACCCCAAGATCCTAGGAGGTTTTATTCTGGGACATCCAAGTCCTGGCAGCCCCGGGTTAGGATTTGTGTAACCCACAAATCCTAGTATTTTCCCGTCTATCCTGAGTCCCCCTAAAGTCTGAGCCTCTCAAGTTCCCAGACGTCCAGTTGTATGCCCCACCTACCTCTGCACCATTTCTCCACACCCCACATCTTCCCCACCTGCCTCCTGCCCCCTCCCCCAAGGACATGGTTTTTGAAGATCACAGGGCTCCGCAGAGCCCCTTACCTAGGCTGCGTCTGGGGTGCTGTGAATCTTGAGGCTGAGCCTTGCTGAGGGCACTGAAGCTCCGGGGAGTTTATAGCTGGAGGCTCGGGCCCGCCCCGAGGGGAGAGGGAGGGGGAGAGAATTCCTTTGCTCAAACACAAGCCTGGGAGTTCAGAGACAGCCCTGCTGCCCCTGGCTCCACACTCAGAGTCCAGAAGCCTCCGTGGGCCCCTCCCCAACCCCATGCCAACGCCATCTGCATGGCCCAGGAGCCCCGCCCCTGCTCCCACCCCACACCCCAGGCTCCCATGGTGCTCCAACTACCTCCCTTATAGCTCCCTGTGCTTTGACGTCCCCATGCCCGGCACACAGTAGGTCCTTGGAGGACCTACTAATGACAAATGGGCTATAAGGAATGTTTCCTGTTTTCTTCTCTCTGTTCCCTCTTTCTATCTAGGTCTCTTTCTGGACCCCCATTTCTGTTGTCTCTGTGGCTCTCCATCTGTGTGTCTCTGTGTGTCTGTCTCTACTTCTTAGTCTCCTCCTCTGTCTCTGTCCATCTTTTTGTTTCCCCCTCCCCACCCCCACCCCTTTGTCTGCCGCCAGGATTCCATCCTGGTGACAACAGGCACTAAAGCCGGGAAGCAGGTGTGGGGAGGGGGAGGGGGAGGGTGGGGTGTCAATTAGGGTGAAACCTACCCTCCCTCCCTACCCTCCCTCCCCACCTCCATCTAACACTGATCTTTTCTGGTATACCCCTCCCGCTTCCCAGCCAAGCCATGACCTTGAGTTCTAGGTTCAAGCCAGCCCTGGAGAGCAGGCTTCCTCACCCTCCCCGCCTCTCCGTACCTCTGTCTCTGGTGGTCTCGGTCTTTGCGTTTCTGTGCATTTCTCGGGGCCCCTTGCTGGGTCTGTCTTGGGCTCTGTCTGCATCTGTCTCTTTCTGAGCTCCTCAGTGTGTTTCTCGGCATGTGTCTCCGCGTAGTTTTGTCTCTGCATTTCTGTGGGTGTCTCTGCATGTCTGCCCCTCTCAGCGTTTGTGTCTGTGGGGGCTCACAGTCTCTCTGTGCATTTCTGTCCACCTATGACCCCATTTCTGTCTCTTTCTGGCTCTGGGTCTCTGTGTCCGTGTTCACGTCTCTATCTTTCTAGTTCTCTCCATGTCTCTCTTAGTGGCCGCAGTTCCCCCTCTGTGGCTCTCCATTTCCATCTCTTATAGGGTCTCCATGTCTCTGCACCTTGCTGTGAGTATATCTCTGTCTCTCTTTTCTCCTTTCTTTGCACTTCCTTCTATGCATCTTGTGGTATTTTCTCCCTCTCTCTTTGGGTCTTTGTCTGGCTTCTTCTCTCTCTACTCCCAACTCAGTCTCTCTGTTGTCGGTCATGTCTCTCTGCCTGTCTGTTTCTCTGTGTGTCTCTCTCTTTGAGCTTTAGTCTTGGCATCTCTGTGCACTCCACATGGGCCAGAGGAGCTGTGACAATAGAGATCAGAAGACTGATGGAATGAACTGTTTGTGGCAATAAGATACCAAATTATAAACAAGACCTAAGGCCATGCCAGGCAAGGGTTAAGCCACGCATCCCTACACTTATATAATCAACTATGTTCCAACTGACACAAGGCTTTTCCTTTTTCTAGCAGCTAAACAAGCACCGGCCTCAAGATAAGCAATATTGC
This sequence comes from Gorilla gorilla gorilla, assembly GCF_029281585.2. Classification (NCBI taxonomy): domain Eukaryota; kingdom Metazoa; phylum Chordata; class Mammalia; order Primates; family Hominidae; genus Gorilla; species Gorilla gorilla. Next base: position 67,158,146 of record NC_073244.2, read on the forward strand.
AACCATTGCAGCCATCCATTGCCAGATGCTGACTAGCTGAACCCCCTGTTCCACAAGGCATAACTACAGCATTAGTTGAACAAGAGACTGATTTCAGTAACTTTCTCCTGATAAGATGCCATAGACCACGGACTGGTTCTGGCTGTTGACAGAGGCTGTGCACTGAGTGTCTTCATATCCCTGCTTCGTGTTTCGATATGAATGCATTCAATGGAATGCACTTAAATGTTAAGCCTCCACCACTAAGTGAAGGTGGGATGCATGTAAAATGTGTTTGCGGCCAGTCACGGTGGCTCACGCCTGTAATCCCAGCACTTTGGGAGGCCAAGGAAGGCGAATCACGAGGTCAGGAAATCGAGACCAGCCTGGCCAACATGGTGAAACCCCGTCTCTACGAAAAACACAAAAATTAGCTGGGCGTGGTGGTGCATGCCTGTAATCCCAGCTACTGGAGAGGCTGAGGCAGGAGAATGGCTTGAACCCAGGAGGCAGAGGTTGCAGTGAGCTGAGATCGTGCCACTGCACTCCAGCCTGGGTGACAGAGCAAGACTCCGTCTCAAAAAAAAAAAAAAAAAAAATGAGTGTTTGCTTGTCACACGTGCGTGTGTCCACGTGTCCACCTGTCCATGAATATTCATAGCTCCTTCTATAACCAGTTGAATACATGCACTTAGCCAACCCACTCAGCATAAATTCCTGCCTTGCCCTTCCCTCCCTTAAAGTGCCTGCTTTTGTTTTTTGACAAGAAGCCATGCTTCTGGTCTGCAGGTTGTGATCCGCTTCTTAAGAAACAAAGCTCTGCTCTCGAAATTCATGAACCCTGGGATTCTTTTCAATAACACAGCCAAGAGTGCTTCACATGGGAGACCCATCTGGTCCCCAACCTGCTGTGTGGCTTTGGGGGAGCCCCACCCGCAGTCTTCCCATCTTTCTCCTGCCTAAGCCCTGGGTAATAGACATGGAGTCACTTTCAGCTCAGAGAGAAGCTTTATTCCTCAGGGCCCTCCTCAGGGCAGGGGCAGTAAGGCATGAAGGCTCAGCTCTCAAACTTTTTCTTGCGGCCCTCCATTCCACTCAGTGCATCGATGTTCTTGCGCCAGTCTCCCACCTCCCGGTTTTCCTGGAGGATGGCGATGAGTCAGAGGTTAGGGTCTCTTCCTGGTCTCCAGTCTCTCAAGAATCCTTGTCTTCCCTCCAGCCTGTGGGGCCACTCTACCCTGGATGCCTAAGTGTCTAGTTCTGGAGCACTTCCTGTCTTTTCAAGATAATCCCTGCCAATTTTCCCCATGCACTTCCTGTCTCCCTCATGCACTTCCTGTCCCCCTCATGCACTTCCTGTCTTTCCCCAGCACTTCCTGTCTCCCTCATGTACTTTCTGTCTTTCCCCATCCACTTCCTGTCTCCCTCATGCACTTCCTGTCCCCCTCATGCACTTCCTGTCTTTCCCCAGCACTTCCTGTCTCCCTCATGTACTTTCTGTCTTTCCCCATCCACTTCCTGTCTCCCTCATGCACTTCCTGTCTTTCCCCTCCACTTCCTGTCTGCCTTATGCCCCTCCTGTCTCCTTCCTTCTCTTCTTATTATAGTAGTCCCTCCTTTTCTGCAATTTTACTTTGCGTGGTTTCAGTTACCTGAGGTAAACCATGGCCCAAAAATATTAAATGGAAAATTCCAGAAATAAACAATTCATAAGTTTGATGGATTCTCAGGTCAATAGTAGCCTAACGCCAGGTCATAATGCCTATGTCATCCACCTCACCTCATCTCAGCACATAGGCACCGTCATTTTACATCACAAGGAAAAGAAGGGTGATTACAGTGCCATTAGATATTTTGAGAAAGAGACCATATTCATGAGTTTTATTACAATCTGTTATAATTGTTCTATTTTATTATTATTATTATTTGAGACAGGGTCTGGCTGCCTCATCCAAGCTGGAGTGCAGTCGTGCAATCTCGGCTCACTGCAGCCTCAACTTCCTGGGCTCAAGCCATCCTCTCACCTCAGACTCCTGAGTAGCTAGGACCGCAGGTGTGTGCCACCATGCCCAGCTAACTTTTGTTTTGTTTTGTTTTGTTTTGTTTTAAGATGGAGTCTCCCAGTGTTGCCTGGGCTGGAGTGCAGTGGTGAGATCTCGGCTCAGTGCAACCTCTGCCTCCCGGGTTCAAGAAATTCTCCTGCCTCAGCCTCACAAGTAGCTGGGATTACAGGCACCCACCACCACGCCTGGCTAATTCTTGTATTTTTACTAGAGGCAGGGTTTCACTGTGTTGGCCAGGCTGGTCTCAAACTCCTGACCTCATGATCCGCCCGCCTTGGCCTCCCAAAGTGCTGGGATTACAGGCATGAGCCACCGCACCCAGCAACTTTTGTATTTTTTATAGAGACAGGGTCTCGCCATGTTGCCCAGGCTGGTCTCGAACTCCACAGCTCAAGCAATCTGCCTGCCTTAGCATCCCAAAGTGTTGAGATTACAGGCATGAGCCACCATGCCCAACCTTCTTTTATTGTTATTTATTGTTAATCTCTTACTGTGTCTAATTTAGAAATGAAACTTTATCATAGGTATGTATGTGGGTATAGGAAAAAAAAATTACATATAGGGTTCAGTACAATCCATGGTTTCAGGCATCCACTCCTATCTTTCCTGTCTTCTTCTTTAAGATAGGGTCTCACTGTATTGCCCAGGCTGGAGTGCAGTGGTGCAGTCATAGCTCACTGCACCCTCTATCTCATGGGCTCAAGCGATTTTCCTGCCTCAGCCTCCTGAGAAGCTGCATGCCACCACCGTGACTGGCTAATTTTAAAAAGAAATTTGTAGAAATTAAAAAAACATCATGGTGGTGTGCACCTGTAGTCCCAGCTACTCGGGAGGCTGAGGCATGAGAATCACTTGATCCTGGGAGGCAGAGGTTGCAGTGAGCCGAGATGGCGTCACTGCACTCCAGCAGCCGAGATGGTGTCATTGCACTCCAGCCTGGGCAGCAGAGACTCCATCTCAAAAAAAAAAAAAAAAAAAAAGGGAAATTAAAAAAAGTTTTTTTTTAAACCTCAAAGATTACAGGCATAAGCCACTGCGCACCTGGACCTTCATGCACCTCTTTGCTCTTACATGGACTTCCTGTAGCCCTAATGCACTTCCTGTCTTCCCCTTCTACTTCCTGTCTTCCTCTTGCATTTCTGAGGACCCCTTACTAGCTGCTTCTACCCCCAACTCCAAGCACCGTCTGCCCTCAGGCTAGGCCCTAGGGTTGTTGGCACCCACAGCCCTTCCCCTCAGCATCCTCTTTCCTGGCCTTAGCCCACACTCACCTTCTCGGTGTCCTCCTTCTTCACCTGCTTGAGGTGGGCCCGCAGGTCCAGGGACTCCTTAGCCCGGGCCCCCAGCAGCGCCTGCATCATGGCATCTGCAGAGATCCTCACTCTCCGCAGGGTGGGCCGCTTAAACTTGCCTCGAAGGTCAAAGATCTTCTGAGTCAGATCTGCAATCTGGGGGTGTGGGGCACAAGGGGGTGGGTACTCCTCCTTCCATTTCCCCCTCACCCAACTCCTCCATCCTACACTCCTTTTTTATTCTCCTTATCTCGTCTTCCAGTACCGAGGCCTCATCCAGTCTCTTCCCGGCTTAGGCTCCCAGTCTAGGCTTCTAATCCTGGAACTGAATCCCCCTCCTCATATGCTCCAGCCTCACCTCTCAAAACCACTGGCATAATCTGGTCCGGCTACATGCAAATCACAATTCCCTGGCCAATGCCTGAGCGAATTTACCAACATGTGATGTCCTGAGCATGTTCGCTAACATATTTTCTGTTTCCCAACCCATGGCCTTGCATGTGCTGTTCCCTCTGCCTAGAACAGCTTTCCTTGACTATATTGTACTCATCCTTCTGCCCCAGCCCTGCCAGGCTCACAGTTGTCCTGGATCTCCTGGGATGTGCAGCCAAAAGCAGCTGCAAGGGGTCAGGCAGAGACCAAGTCCCAGCCATCTCACCCTACCCCGAAGGTACCCGAGCTGCCCATGTGTCCCACCTCCGTGATGTTCTTGGTGACTTTTGCCTCTATGTCGTATCTCTCTTCATCCACCTTGTCCACACGGGCGTGGAGCTGTCGGCACAAGTCCTGGAGGAGGAATGTGGTGTGTGTTGTTGGGGGAACCAACAACAGGGAGACCTGGACTCCTGGGTCCGAGGGAGAAGGGGCTCGGGGCCTGGACTCCTGGGTCTGAGGGAGGAGTTGGGGGCCTGGACTCCTGGGTTTGAGGGAGGAGAAGGGGCTGGGGACCTGGAATCCTGGGTCTGAGGGAGGAGGGGCTGAGGGCCTCGATTCCAGGGTCTGAGGGAGGAGGGGCTGGGGACTGGACTCCTGGGTCTGAGGGAGGAGGGGCTGGGGCCTGGACTCCAGGGTCTGAGGGAGGAGGGGCTGGGGCCTGGACTCCAGGGTCTGAGGGAGGAGGGGCTGGGGCCTGGACTCCACGGTCTCAGGGAGGAGGGGCTGGGGCCTGGACTCCACGGTCTCAGGGAGGAGGGGCTGGGGGCCTGGACTCCACGGTCTCAGGGAGGAGGGGCTGGGGGCCTGGACTCCACGGTCTCAGGGAGGAGGGGCTGGGGGCCTGAACTTCAGGGTCTGAGGGAGGAGGGGCTGGGGCCTGGACTCCAGGGTCTGAGGGAGGAGGGGCTGGGGCCTGGACTTCAGGGTCTGAGGGAGGAGGGGCTGGGGGCCTGGACTTCAGGATCTAAGGGAGGAGGGGCTGGGGCCTGAACTCCAGGATCTGAGGGAGGAGGGGCTGGGGGCCTGGACTCCAGGGTCTGAGGGAGGAGTGGCTGGGGCCTGGACTTCAGGGTCTGAGGGAGGAGGGGCTGGGGGCCTGGACTCCAGGGTCTCAGGGAGGAGGGGCTGGGGGCCTGGACTCCACGGTCTCAGGGAGGAGGGGCTGGGGCCTGGACTCCTGGATCTAAGGGAGGAGGGGCTGGGGCTTGGGCTTCTGTCTGGGATAGGAGGGCCACATGGTCCTGAAGGAGTAGGTTGGAGCCAAGACTCCACAGACCTGCACAGAAAGGGTGTTAGGGGCCAGGAGTCCCACGAACCATATATAATTGGGTAAGGACAGCCATATTAGACGCCTGGGTCCCGAGCAGAAGAGGGGATAGAGGCTGTACTGCTGAATTCCGGGACTAGAAACCTCGCATCCTTGGGAGCCGGTACCTGCAGCTCCGCGAAGCCCAGCCCGGCCAACTCCAGCGGCTGGCAGCGGGTGCTCAGAGCGCGCCCCTTCTCTCCGCGCCGCTCCTCCGCCTCTCGCTCCAGCTCTTGCTTTGCAATCTGCAGCAGCAGAGTCTGCAGAGGGGTGGGAGGGAAGCGCAGCCCACCCGGGGCTTCAGGATAAAGACGAGGCGTGGGGAACCGCCTCTGCCCTTCTAAACCCTCCAGTTTGGTCTCCACTGTTCCACGGCCCCGCCCAACCCCGAGCAGTACTCCCCGCTAAAGCCACGCCCCGAGCGCCCAAACCCCGCCCACTTCCGCCCACCTACCCCGAAAGCCCCACCCATTCTCAAGCTCCGCCCCCTGAGCCCCTGCCTGCTCTTTCTCTGTCCCGCCCGTCCTCACCTTCAGCTGCAATTTTCTCGAGGCGGAGATCTTAGATTTTTTCTGCCAGGGTGAGATGGAGCAAGGAAGGATCATGGAGGGGGATTCGCAGACGACGGTGGAGGGGACCTCAAGACACCCCCAGCAACCCCAGCCGGTCCAGATTTGGGCCCACGTCCAACTTGAGCCCTGAGTCTACGGGAGGCCACGCCCCTCATTCCCATCCACCAATCCGGGTCTCTTCCTTTGGATAGGCACTTCCCATCTATCCCTAAGCAAGTCCGAGGGCAACGGAGCTCCGCCCTCAGGCTGCTGTCACCAATCCGAGCATGACCCTCTGCAAAACTCCGCCCCTGAAGCACCTCCGCGTAGTCCCCGCCCCCTTCGCAGCCCTGGCTCCTCCCCCCACTCCCAGGGTCTTGGATCCCTCCGGCGCCTGTACTCTGCCCCCAGGAAGCCCCGTCCCACCTTGGCGTGAGGCTCCGTGGCATAAGCGCGGTAGTTGGAGGAGCGGCGTCTGATTGGGGCTGGTGCAGGGCGAGGTTCCCTAGCCTGGGTTTGGAGGAGTGGGGACCCCATCACCACCAAGACCCCACCCGGCCCTTACCGTACCGCACCCTCTGCTAGGGCTGCAGCCTCCCGCCCCAGACCCCTCACTGCAGCGCCCACCCTGGCCCTGGGGGCCCGAGCCACGCCTTAGCCCGCTGCTCTCACCGCATCGCTGCTCCTGGAAGGAGAGAAACCAAGGAGGGGGGTTAGTGGTGGGCTGTGTCCTGTCTGTCTCCTAAGGGACCCCTGGAGTCCCCACTGAACAAGAGGTCGGGGGACCCCGCTTCCGCTTCCTTGGGTTCCAGGAGTCTGACTCGCAAACCCACTTCCTCTCTTCACCCAAGAGTCCCTACCCCTACCTTGCAGGCCAAGGGTCCAGCCTCTCAGCTCCGGGACCCCTCTTGGGAACCCGGGAGGTCGCCCCTAACTCCCACTGCCTTGGAGCATCACTCACCTATCCGCCATGCTGAGACTCAGGCCGGGAATGGCAGGAGGCAGGGCGAGGACAGGGGCGTTTGGAGGGTCAGTGAGGGGGCTGCCCGGGTGACCTTCAGGGTCCCAGGGACCGTCAGTCTCCTCCGGGCTGCTTGAGACTCCCCGAGGACACTGAGATAAAGGGCGAGGACACAGACTAAATATACTGTCACCTCCTCCTCCCCCTGCCCACTATGCGAGATAACGGGGGCACGTGAGGGGCGGGGTGGGCCCTGCTCCAGCTGGATCACCAGCCACCTCCGGGCACAGGAATCCGGACCCTCCTCCCTCTGATCCTGGAGTCCTAGACCCCTCCTCCCTCAGACCCAGAGAATGCCCGACCTCCCAACCTCCTCCTCCCTCAGTCCCAGGACCCTGGGAGACCCTGGCCACTCCCTCACACAAGGAGTCCAGGCCCCCAGCCCCCTTTTCCCTCAGACTCAAGTGTCTGGGCCCCCAGCCCCTCCTCCTTCAGACCCAGGAGTCCAGGCCCCAGCCCCTCCTCCCTCAGACCCAGGAGTCCAGGCCCCCAGCCCCTCCTCCCTCAGACCCAGGAGTCCAGGCCCCCAGGCCCTCCTCCCTCAGATCCAGGGGTCCAGGCCCCCAGCCCCTCCTCCCTCAGACCCAAGAGTCCAGGCCCCCAGCCCCTCCTCCTTCAGACCCAGGGGTCCAGACCCCAGCCCCTCCTCCCTCAGACCCAGGAGTCCAGGCCCCCAGCCCCTCCTCCCTCAGACCCAAGAGTCCAGGCCCCCAGCCCCTCCTCCCTCAGACCCAGGGGTCCAGACCCCAGCCCCTCCTCCCTCAGACCCAGGAGTCCAGGCCCCCAGCCCCTCCTCCCTCAGACCCAGGAGTCCAGGCCCCCAGGCCCTTCTCCCTCAGACCCAGGAGTCCAGGCCCCCAGCCCCTCCTCCCTCAGATCCAGGGGTCCAGGCCCCCAGCCCCTCCCTCAGACAAGGGAGTCCAGGCAGGCCCCCAGCACACTCTTCTCTCAGACTCAAGAGTCTGCACCCTCAGCTCCTCCTCCCTCAGACCAGGAGTCCAGGACCCCAATCCCTCTCCCCTCAGACCCAGGAGTCCAGGCCACCCAATAAATGTTGTTGATTAATTTGAGGATGCATCTGTGCTGGGGGCTAGCTCTCAGTCAATAGCACTGGGAAATCCATCCCTCGTCCACTTGGAAACCCAGGAATCTAGTTTCTGGCTTCCTCTGTCCAGCACTCCTGGGCCTTTCTCTCCCAGCCCTGGAGACGGACATAGGACAGGAAAGACGCTTGGACACACAGAAGGGTGGACACAACTTGCTTTACTTGAACCATCTGGGTGCTGACCAGGCCCTGGTGAGGAGACACCCCAGCCCCCAGTCAGCCACAGGGTGCCTGGGAACAAGGGGCCAAAGTCAAGGGCCTGAGACTCAGTGTCAGATCCTAGGCTGGGCTTAGAGCCTCAGAAGTGGAATTTGGAATTCTGAGAGAACAATCTAGAATTCTAGGAATAGACCATAGAATCTCAGAAATGGAATTTGAAAGTCTACCAACACTCCCGGGGTGGGGGTGGCGGGTACTGAGTGGGAATGATTAGAATAAAATTGAGGACTCTAGCAGCGGACTTAGAATGGTATCAGCGGGTTCTCATCCTACAACCTGACTTTGGAAGTTGGAGATAAGGGGTGTCTAGGGGTTGGGTCAGACTCCAGTTTTGGAGTCTGACTCACAGTTGGGCGGAGCCAAGGCCCCCTGAGGCTGAGCCAGAACCTCTGAGAGTGAACCTGGAGACTCACAGGGCAGCTGGCAGGGCTCACAGTGTGGGGTCCCCCCCTGCAGAGGCTGGGTCAGGCCCTCAAGGGCTGGGCTGCTGGCTTCAAGAGGCTGGGCCAGGATGTCAAGGGGCGGAGTTCCGGGTTCCACAGCTGGGACAGTGTTGCCCAGAGGTGATTCCTGGGACTTGCAGAAACGTGCGAAGGTCTCTGAAGGCCTGGCCCCGGTCTGTGGAGCAAATCCAGCTGCCTGAGCTAGCTCCCTGACCCGGGTGTTGAATCCCTGCAGCTGCTCCTGCCGCACGTCCACCAGGTACCTGCAGACGGGAAGCGCCCTGTCAGGGACCCAGATTTTGATCCTAAGCCAGGATGTTCCCCACCCTCCACCCCACTGACTCACCGGGCTAATTCCACAATCAATTTCCCTCCGGGTGCCACACAGGCCCCAAGCTCAGGGATGAGAAGATGGACCATACTGCAGAGAGGACAGAGGACAGGCTGAGATTCAGCTCCAAATCCGGAGGGAGGATGGGGCTCTGGGATCCCAGACAATGAGGGAGGAGGGGCGGCAAAACTGGAGTCTGGGTCCTGGGAAAGAAGGGAGCAGGAGATCTGGACTCTGGGGTACCAGGGAGGAGGGGCTGGGACTGGACTCCTGGGTCTGAGGGAGGAGGGGCTGGGGGCCTGGACTCCTGGGTGTGAGGGAGGAGGGGCTGGAGGCCTGGACTCCTGGGTCTGAGGGAGGAGGGGCTGGGGTCCTGGACTCCTGGGTCTGAGGGAGGAGGGGCTGGGGGCCTGGACTCCTGGGTCTGGAGGAGGAGGGGCTGGGAGGCCTGGACCCCTGGGTCTAAGCAAGGAGGGGCTGGGGGCCTGGACCCCTGGGTCTGAAGGAGGGGCTGGGGGCCTGGACTCTTGGGTCTGAGGGAGGAGGGGCTGGGGGCCTGGACTCCTGGGTCAGAGGGAGGAGGGGCTAGGGCCTGGGTTCCAGGATCTGAGGGAGGAGAGGCTGGGGCTTGAGTTCCAGGGTCTGAGTGAGGAGGGGCTGGGGCTTGAGTTCCAGGGTCTGAGGGAGGAGGGGCTGGGGGCCTGATCCTGCGTCTTTGTGAGCACAGCTGCCTCCCCGCTTACCCACAGGCCACATAGAGGAGCTGGAATCGGCCGTTGTAGCAGCTCTTGTGGTGGAGAGTCTGAGCAGAATTGAGCGGCAGGAAGTGGACGGTGAAAGATTCCGGGGTGGGGGCTGCTGGGGGAAGGGGATAGAGGGGTCACCTCTGACAGGCGGAGCCATAAGGGTGGAAAGCCAGAGAGATACACAGAGCTGGGCAGAGCTGGGCAGGCACACAGGACTTGGAGATAACACTTTTTGTCCTCTTGCAGCTTTTTGTCCTCTAAGGTGGGCTCCTGGAAAGTTCTGGGAAGGTCAGCCTGGCAGGCAGAGACTCACTGTACAGATCAGGCAACTGAGACTCTAGAGAGGGAAAGAGGGTGGGTGGCCAGGGCCACATGTGAGACTCTAGAGAGGGAAAGAGGGTGGGTGGCCAGGGCCACATGTGAGACTCTAGAGAGGGAAAGAGGGTGGGTGGCCAGGGCCACTTGTGACATGCCCTGTCAGACAGACACGCAGGGAGGGCCAGGTTGGAGGATGGCTGGAAGGAGGCCCAGCCAGGATCCAGGGTGTGGGAGGCTGTCCAAGGGGGAGCTGGGACCCAGCACCCTGTGAGAATATTCTTGGATAGCTTAGCCCTCTGCAGATAAGATTAGAATTCTACTAGTGGAATTCAGAATTCTAAGCATGCTCTCAGAATTTAGGAAAGGGAGAGAAAGAGAGAAAAAGAGACAATATCAAGAAGCCGTCACTTGCCCAGGCATTCCAAATCATGTCAGTCCACACTCCAGTGTGAAACACCTGGAGGCTGCAGTCCCTGGCTTACCTGGAGTCCCTGGCTTACCTGTTGTTGTTGTTGTTGTCCCTGGCTTACCTGGAGTCCCTGGCTCCGGGCTTCCCTCCGCGTGCTGCTGCTCCTCCGGGTCCCCCCCGGTGGCTCTCGCGCGCCCCCAGGTGGCCACCTCGCGGAGCAGCTCCGTCACGTTGTGTTGAGTGATCTCCCCGGCCGTCTAACAGTAGAAGGGGCGTGGCCAGACGTCGGGGCCAGGATGGCGGGGCGGGGCTTAGAACGCTGGGCGTCCTCGGTCCAGGACTAGAACTGCCGCAGCTGCTTGGAGGATGTGAAGTGGGGCGGGACCTATCCCGCGGGGATGGGGCCTGTTCCCTGAATGGAGTCGTTCCCACCAAGCGACGGGCGGGGTCTGGAGCTGGGGGCGGGGCCTGGGTGGAGACGGGGCCTTGCGCACCCACCGACCCCCCCCAGCCCCACCTCTACCCCCAGTCCCAGCCTCGCCGCGCACCTTGACTGGCTGGCCGTTGCTGGTCCGCAGGAGGCTCTCGTCGTCCGCTTCGATGCCGAAGGCCACAAAGGGCCCCGTGGCGATGTCCCCCCAGTACCCGCGCGCTGCCACGCGCTCCCCACGCTGGAAAAGGAGGGAGAGAGGAGGCAGGTGAGGTCGATGTTGGGGACCCTGACTCCTAGGACTCCGAGAAGCAGCAGTGGGCCAGGACAGGCAGTGGACACGCACGTAGCTCAGGAGGCGACCGGACGCCAGGGTCCGGTTGGGCACATGATAGGCGCTGGAGTCCCTGAGTTCAAAGGCGACGCCTGTGTCCCGCCAGCGTCGGAACTCCTGGGGGTGAATGACTTGGGCCTGGGGTGGGGGGCGGGAAGAAGGGAGCCCTCAGTGAACCGAGCGAGCGTGGAGGGACCCCTACACCAGCCTCCCTCAGACCCAGGAGTCCAGGTCCCCAGGCCCTCCTCCCTCAGACCCAGGAGTTCAGGCCCCCAAACCCTCCTCCCTCAGACTCACGAGTCCCCCAGCCCCTCCTCCCTCAGACCCAGGGGTCCAGGCCCCCAGCCCCTCCTCCTGGGCCCCTCACCCCGCGGTCATGCAGCTTCATGCGCAGGTCCCAGTCGCTGACACCGCGCCGGGCGTCGTAGCGGGAGCCCAGGTAGTGGCGCAGCCGCGAGTCCCAGAGGCGGCTCATGGGGAAGGCCTCGGGCCCTTTCTCGCCGCCAGCCCAGAAGCGGAACACGGCCTCCAGGGCATCCCGCTCGCGGAACTGCGGGGCCAGGCACGCAGTGGGAGAGAGGGAGGCAGAGAGGGATGCAGGGAGGGCGGATTCTAATTGACCCTCTCTTCCATCCCAGAACAGGGGAACGATTCCCCCGTTTCTCGGATGGAAAAACTGAGGCTCCGAAAGCAGAAGCCACCTCCTGCCCCCAGGTCAAATCCCACAGTGGGAGTCGGGGAACTGGGATTCGAACTCCCGAGCCCGCCGCCTGCTCCATCAACGCACGTCCTTTGGACTGCGCGCTTCCATTCTTCCCGCGGCCACCCGATCCCAGATGGAGGCCGGGCGGCGGTACCTTGAGGGCGCGGAGGCTGAGCCAGGGCAGCTGTTCCTCCAGGCGGTCGGGCTCGGGGACCAAGTGCGCCAGCAGGTCGGCCTGGGCACGCACGAAGGCGGCCACTGGCGGGCGCAGCAGCGCGTTCCCCCACACTTCCAGGAAGGTCTCGCTCCGCTCTACGGAGAGAGGGAGATAATTGCGGGAATGTGTGGAGGAGGGACCTCTGAAATTACACCCTTAATATGTTATTATGTCATAGTCATATAATGAAAACAACGAACCCCCGCAAACTCCCCACGCATCCCAAAAACTACATGAAGAACAGGGCCGGACATGGTGGCGGGCGCCTGTAATCCCAGTTACTCGGGAGGCTGAGGCAAGAGAATCGCTTGAACCCGGAGGCGGAGGTTGCAATGGGCCAAGATCATGCCATTGCACTCCAGCCTGGGCAACAGAGTGAGACTCCGCCTCTAAAATAAATAAATAAATAACCACCTAGAAGAGGGAATTAGAGTTGCAGATTCCACACTCACCGCAGACAGAGAATATTTGGGGGAAAAGATAACAATACAACAGTAAAAAATAATACAAATCGTAAAATATGGTGTAAGCATTTACGTTGTATTACATATTATAGGTAATCTAGAGATGATTTGCGGTGTATGGGACCATGTGTACAGGCTATTTGTAAGTACATCTTTTTTGTTTTGAGACAGTGTGTCACTCTGTTGCCCAGGCTGAATGCAGTTGTGCCATCATAGTTCACTGTTACCTCGACCACCTGGGCTTAAGGGACCCTCCTCCTCCAGCTTCCCAGCTAGCTGGGGCTAGGCATTAGCTACCACTCCCAGCTAATGTTTTATTTCTTTTTCTTTTCTTTTCTTTTTTCTTTTTTTTTTTTGAGACGGAGTCTCGCTCTGTCGCCCAGGCTGGAGTGCAGTGGTGCGATCCCGTCTTACTGCAAGCTCCGCCTCCCGGGTTCACGCCATTCTTCTGCCTCAGCCTCCCCAGTAGCTGGGACTACAAGCGCCTGCCACCACACCCGGCTAATTTTTTGTATTTTTAGTAGAGACGGGGTTTCACGTGTTAGCCAGGATGGTCTCGATCTCCTGACCTCGTGATCCACCCGCCTCCGCCTCCCAAAGTGCTGGGATTACAGGCGTGAGCCACGGCGACCGGCCAATATTTTATTTCTTGTAGAGACAGGGTCTCACTGTGTTGACCAGGCCAGTCTCAAACTCGTGGTCTCAAGCAGTCCTCCCACCTCAGGCTCCCAAAGTGTTAGGATTACAGGCGTGAGCCACCGCCCCTGGCAATACTACACAATTTTATAAGGGACTTGAGCATCCTTGGATCTTGGTATCTGCAGGGGTCCTGGAACCAGTCCCCAGTGTTACTGAGGGATGACTATATATACCTTTGTATATAATATATATACACATAGACATACAAATAGTTTCATATTAGTTGTTTAAGAACTTAATAGAAGAGAACTATGTGCCTTTAGTAAAATAGATCAGTTTAGTTCTAGCTGTTTAAGAACTTTGAACAATCTGTACTGTGCAATGTACTCTGAACTCCCTGGGTCATTAATGACTGATATGGTTTGGATCTGTGTCCCTGCTTAAATATCATGTTGAATTGTAATCCCCAATATTGGAAGCGGGGCCTGCTGGGAGGTGATTGGGTCACGGGGGCAGATTTCTCCCTTGCTGTTCTCGTGATAGTGAGTGAGTTCCCACAAAATCTGGTTATTTGCAAGTGTGCGGCTCTTCCCCACTGCCTCTCTTGCCCCTTCTCCTGCCATGGAGCAGATGCCTGCATCCCCTTCGCCTTCTGTCATGATTGTAAGTTTCCTGAGGCCTTCCCAGCCATACTCCCCGTACAGCCTGTGGAACTGTGAGTCAATTAAACCTCTTTTCTTGGGGCTGGGTGTGATCGCTCACGCCTGTAAACCTAGCACTTTGGCAGGCCAAGGCTGGCGGATCACCTGAGGTCAGGAGCTCGAGACCATCCTGGCCAACATGGTGAAACCCCAGCTCTACTAAAAATACAAAACCTTAGCCAGGCATGGTGGTGCATGCCTGTAATCCCAGCTACTTGGGAGACTGAGGCAGGAGAATTCCTTGAATCCAGGAGGCAGAGGTTATGGAGAGCCAAGATCGTGCCATTGCACTCCAATCTGGGCAACGGGACAAGACTCTGCCTCAAATAAATAAATAAATAAATAAATAAACAAACAAACCTGTTTTCTTTTTCTTTCTTTCTTTTTTTTTTAGATGGAGGTTTTGCTTTTGTCGCCCAGGCTGGAGTGCAGTGGTGTGATCTCAGCTCACTGCAACCTCTGCCTCCCGGGTTCAAGTGATTCTCCTGCTTCAGCCTCCAGAGTAGCTGGGACTACAGGCGCCTGCCACCACACCCGGCTAATTGTTGTATGTTTAGTAGAGACGGGGTTTCACCATGTTGAGCAGGATGGTCTTGATCTCCTGACCTCGTGATCCGCCCACCTCAGCCTCCCAAAGTGCTGGGATTACAGGTGTGAACCACTGCACCCAGCCTCTCCTGGAATTTTCTAAGTGGCTCTAAGATGTATTATATTTAGCCCCATTTTACAGGTAGGAGGAGCTGAGGCTCTAAGATGGCAAATTACATCAGAGGGGACCATCATCAATAAATATATTGGATTTTTTTTTTCATCAGAGGTACCACACTGGAAAATACCAAACATTTTTGGTTTTTAGATGGAGTTTCGCTCTCTCTCTTTTTTTTTTTTTTTTTTTTTTTTTGAGACGGAGTCTCGCTCTGTCACCCTGGCTGGAGTGCAGTGGCGCGATCTCAGCTCACTGCAAGCTCCGCCTCCCGGGTTCACGCCATTCTCCTGCCTCGGCCTCCCAAAGTGCTGGGATTACAGGCGTGAGCCACCGCGCCCGGCCGGAGTTTCGTTCTTGTTGCCCAGGCTGGAGTGCAACGGCGCGATCTCGGCTCACTGTAACCTCCGCCTCCCAGGAAAATAACCAAACTTTTTAATTGTACCATTGAAATGCCAGAATCCCTCTAGGGAGGGGGAGGAGACCAGCGGTCAGAATGCCTGGGTCCTAGCAACAGACCTTGCAGCCCCATCTTCTCCGGTTCCTCCAGGGCTAGGCTGAAGATCAGCATGTGTCGGGCCACAGCTTCCAGATTATTCTCCAGCACAAAGAACTAGAAGGATGGACAGGGCAGAATAATTCTGAGACCTGTTTGCCTGGGCCCTAGGAGACCCAGGAGAGCAGGCCCTCAGCTCTCTCCTTCCACACACCCGAGTTCTCTACACCAGCCTCTTCCTTCAAACACAGAAGTCTGTGTCCCCAGAGCTCTCTTCCCTTCCATTACTCAGAAGACCTCATCCTCGAGCTCTTCCCCACTATAGAACCCAGGAGTTCCAAACCCCAGCCCCTTCCTTCCCCCAAGACGCATGGGTTCGCTCCCAGCTTCCGCCTCCCTCAGATCTAGGAGTCTCCAGCCCCTTCATTCCTGGACCTGAGGTTTTAGAATTTCAATCCCTTCCTCCCTCAAGGACTCGGGAATCTGGGCTCTCATCTTCACCCCAGCTCACGTTGAACCTCCTGCGAGGCCAGAGCTTCGCTCGGGACAGGGTCCGCAGCAGGTGCCGTCCATCCACAGAGCCCAGAAGCAGCACATCTAGCTCGGGGGTGCTGTGCACTGTATCAGCCTGGGAGTCTGGGTCCACAGGAGGACCTGGCAAGATGACAGCCGCTGGGGCACCATGGTGGTTGGCAGAGCGTCCACCGTAGCATCCCCTACAAAAAATGGACTACAAATCCCAGTAGGCGTTCCGCCCGTGGCCTAGGTTCCAAGGGGAGGTGTTTCCTCTGAGTATTCTGGGATTCGTAGTCCGCAGACAGGACCTCGGGGCTGCCCCTGGGAGCGCGCCCTCTGCCGCTGGAGCGTTGGAGAACGTTAGCGCCCCCCTGCCACCGACGCTTGGACTACGAGCTCTAAAAGGCCGTCTGCTCAGGCTGGGAAGGCAGACGGTGTATCAGACCTTGCGTGCTGGGACTCACTTTCAGCCTGCAGGTCCAGCGCCGGGGACAGGCCCCACCAGGACACGGAGCCGAAGCCCCTGCCGGAGCCGGCAGGTGTGGTCATCACCCTGCGGAAAAGACATTCTGAGAATCCCACACATTGCCCGCCCCGCTCCCCTCTCACCGCCCCTCACTTCTCGCCCCTTTGCCTCCACATGATACCTTGCCCACACCTTTAACCTCCAAATATCCCGGGACGCCCCTTCCTCTCTGCTCAGTGCAGCACTGTGGACCCGCGGCACTCCACAACCGCTGCCCAGAGTCCCTTCCCTTTTCGATGAATCAAGCAATGGAAGCATGTGGGATGGGACCACAGCGAGCAACTGACCAATGAGAGTGAGCGAGGCCCGCCCTCTACAAACTTTTGGCCAATGGGAGCACTGAGGGCCAGCCTTCCCCCACACCTAGGAGAAGAGGGCGTGTGGACGCGGTTGTCATGAGGACGGCGCCGGCGGGGGAAGGGGCGGGGCTGGAATAGGTTGGGGCGGAGTCAGGGTCGGTCCAAATTTCTGGAATGGGGGAGGCCTGGGCTGATTAAAATTGAGAGTGAAGGGAGCTTAATCTTATTTCTTCTTTTTGTTTTTTTGTTTTCTTCATATGCCTTTGCTCGTACGTAACGGAATTTTGACCAATTCAAATAAAGTGAAGTGTCTAGACTTTAGATGGCAGGCTTCTGAGCCCGCTCTCCGCCCCAGCACAACGTGGGCTCTACCACACAGAACAGCCCACAGGTGGGACACTGATGTGCAGGTCATTAAAAATTCAGGGATTTGTGAGCTGGTTATTGTCACGCGAAGCAATAATTTAAACTTACAGCTAGATCCTTTTGTAGTTTCTAAGCGGGATGATTGGGTGTTCACGCGCATGCGTGAGATGTGCCTCCCTCAAACCTTGTTACGACATCGGCACATTACTCTTCCGACATGAACAAAAAAAATTACAGGTAAATTCTGTAATCGTACAGTTACATGAACTGCATTAAAATAAGGTTAAGTCGGCCGGGCGCTGTGGCCACGCCTGTGATCCCAACAGTTTGAGAGGTCAAGGTGGGCAGATAACTTGAGGTCAGAAGTTGGAGACCAGTCTGGCCAACATGGTGAAACCGCGCCTCGACCTTAAAAAATACAAAAATTAACCGGGCGTGGTGGCACGCACCTGTAATCCCCGCTACTCCGGAGGCTGAGGCAGGAGAGTCTGTTGAACCTGGGAGGCAGAGGTTGCAGTGAGCTGAGATCGCGCCTCTGAACTCCAGCCTGGGCGACAGAGCAAGACTCTGTCTCAAAAAAAAAAAAAAAAAAAAAAGGCAAAGTCTGAATGAGGCACATCTCTAGATCACCCCAGCACCCAGCACTGGGCTCAGCGCCCAAGGGGACTTGGCTCTCTGCCTCCTCTCCTTGCCCAGACACATGAGCTTAGACCAGTCACCCTTTCTGAGCCTCAGTCTGCTGCTCTGTGAAATGGGAATGTAGCGTGCAGCGGGCAGAGGTGCAGCGGATCTGCCTCCTGAGGGCAGATCTGGGCACTGGGAAGACAATACCTACTGGGGAAACGAAGGTTGAGACCTCAGACATTCCTGCAGAATCAGTCTGGCTAACCAGCCCCTTCCAGGCCAGCTCTAAGCCTGCAAGAGCCCCAGATCCTGGGTTTCTCTCTGGAGAATTAATGCCTTTCCTCCCTATTTCTCCCACTCTCCCAACAAATTCTCAGCAAAGGAGCCAGAGTGACATTTTTTTTTTTTGAGATGGAGTCTTGCTGTGACACCCAGGCTGGAGTGCAGTGGCGCGGTCTCGCCTCACTGAAACCTCCGCCTCCCGGGTTCAAGCGATTCTCCTGTCCCAGCCTCCCAAGTAGCTGAGACTACAGGCATTTGCCACCACACCCGCTAATTTTTGTATTTGTATTTTATTTTGTATATATATATATATACATACAAAATAAAATACAAATATATGTATATATATTTGTATATATATACACAAAATAAAATACAAATATATTATATATATATTTGTATATATATATACAAAATAAAATACATATATATATATAGAGAGAGAGAGAGGGAGTTTCACTCTTGTTGCCCAGGCTGGAGTGCAATGGCGCGATCTCGGCTCACCGCAACCTCCGCCTCCCGGGTTCAAGCCATTCTTCTGCCTCAGCCTCCCGAGTAGCTGGGATTACAGGCATGCGCCAGGACGCCCGGCTAATTTTGTATTTTTTGTAGAGACGGGGTTTCTCCGTGTTGGTCAGGCTGGTCTCCAACTCACGACCTCAGGTGATCTGCCCGCCTTGGTCTCTCAAAGTGTTGGGATTACAGGTGTGAACCACCGAGCCCGGCGATTTTATTTTATTTATTATTATTATTATTATTTTAGAGACGGAGTCTTGCTCTGTCGCCCAGGCTGGAGTGCAGTGGCACGATCTTGGCTCACTGCAACCTCCGCCTCTCGGGTTCTAGCAATTCTGCTGCCTCAGCCTCCCGAGTAGCTGGGATTACAGGCGCTCGCCGCCACGCCCAGCTAATTTTTTGTATTTTAGTAGAGACGGGGTTTCACCGTGTTGCCCACGCTGGTCTCGAATTCCTGAGCTCAGGCAATCCACCTGCCTTGGCCTCCCAAAGCGCTAGGATTACAGGCGTGAGCCACCGTGCCCAGCTCTGGCGATTCTTTTTTATTTTTAGTAGAGACGGGGTTTCACCATGTTAGCCAGGCTGGTCTGGAACTCCTGACTTCAAGAGCTCCGCCGGCCTCAGCCTCCCAAAGTGCTGGAATTACAGGCGTGAGCCACTGCACCTGGCCCAGAGTGATCTTAAACATAAATCAAATAATGTCTCCCACCTCTTCAAATCTTCCAAAGTCTTCCCGCTGCACCTGGACACATTCCCCGCTCCTTAGCTTGGCTCTCTATGCCCTATGCAATCTGCAGTCATCCACCCCTGAAGCCACATCAGCCTCCTGGCTCCTTGGAGAACACACCAAGCCGTTTGAACCCCAGGGCCTTTGCAACTTGGGGTTCTTTTGCCTTAAATTATCTTCCCCCTCATCTTTGTTTTCTATATATTTATTTTTGAGACAAAGTCTTGCTCTGTTATCCAGACTTGAGTTCAGTGGTGTGATCATAGCTCACTGCAGCCTCAACCTCTCAGGCTCAAGCAGTCCTCCCACCTCAGTCCCTTAAGTAGCTGGGACCACAGGCAAGTGCCGCCATGCCCGGATATTTATTTATTTATTTATGTAGAGAAAGGGTCTCACTAGTTGCCCAGGCTGTTATTTATTTACTTATTTGAGATAGAGTTTCACTCTTGTTGCCCAGGTTGGAGTGCAATGGCGCGATCTCGGCTCACTGCAACGTCCACCTGCTGGGTTCAAGCGATTCTCCTGCCTCAGCCTCCTGAGTAGCTGGGACTACAGGCATGTGCCATCACGCCCAGCTAATTTTGTATTTTTAGTAGAGACTGGGTTTCTCCGTGTTGGTCAGGCTGGTCTCAAACTCCCGACCTCAAGTGATCCGCCGGCCTTGGCCTCCCAAAATTCTGAGATTACAGGCGTGAGCCACCGCGCCCGGCTGTATTTATTTACTTATTTATTTAAGACAGGGACTTGCTCTGTTGCCTAGGCTGGAGTACTCCAGCCTGAAACTCCCGGGCTCAATCGATCCTCCCACCTCTGCTTCCCAAGTAGCTAGAACTATAGCCACGTGCCAGCATACCTA
This sequence comes from Gorilla gorilla gorilla, assembly GCF_029281585.2. Classification (NCBI taxonomy): domain Eukaryota; kingdom Metazoa; phylum Chordata; class Mammalia; order Primates; family Hominidae; genus Gorilla; species Gorilla gorilla. The sequence continues at coordinate 67,177,763 of NC_073244.2, forward strand.
GCTAACTTTACAAATTTTAAAAATAGAGAGGTTATCCAGGCTGGTCTCTAACCCTGGGCCCCAAGCGATCCTCCTGCCTCCCAAAGTGCTAGGATTACAGGCCTGAGCCACTATGACTAGCCCGTTTTTCTTTTCTTTCCTTTTATTTTTCTTTTCCCTTTTTTCTTTCTTTTTCTTTTCTTTTCTTTTTTTTTTTGACAAGATCTCCTTCTGTGGAGCAGGCTGGAATGCAGTGGCATAATCACAACTCACAGCAGCCTCTAAATCTCAGGCTCAAGCAATCCTCCCACCTCAGCCTCCCAGGTAGCGGGGTCTACAGATATGCATCATCATGTCCAGCTAATTTTTTTCTATTTTTTGTAGAGACAGGGTCTCACTATGTTGCCCAGGCTGGTGTGGAACTCCTGGGCTCAAGCAATCCTCCTGCCTTGGCCTCCCAATGTGCTGGGATTAAGGCACGAGCCATCGTGCTTGGCCTTGTTTTCTTTTTAAATTGGTGTAAAACACACACACTATTAAGTTGATTGGGAATGACATTTAGTACACTCGCAATGCTGTGCAACCATCACCACTGTCTAATTCCAGAACTTTCTCATCACTCCAAAAGAAAACCCGTACCCCATTTATCTCCCCATTTCTCTCTCCTCAGTCCCTGGCAACCACGAATCTACTTTCTGTCTCTATGTATTTGTCAGTTCAGGAGATTTCTTTTGGATGGAATACTGCACTATGCAGCCTTCTGTGTCCGGCTTCCTTCACTTGGCATAATATTTTCAGGACTCATCTATGCTGAAGCATGAATCAATGCTTTCTTCTGTTTTTATGACCAAATAATATTCCACTGTTGCTCTCCCTAACCTTTGCAAGCTTCGTTCCTTCTTGTCATTCAAGTCACGGCCCAGACCGCACCTCCTCAGCAAGGCTGCCCCTGACCACCCTCCCTAAGTTATGTCAGCCTTTTTACGTTTTGGTCCCAGTGTGGACCGCCATTTGTAATGGTTTTATTCTTCTATCGCTCTGCTTTCTTGTTGAGACAGAGACCCAAGGACCCCATTGCCATCATCTAAATCAATCCCAGGATTTAGAGACAGGCTCTCTGGCTGTGTGATTCTGAGCATTTCACAGGAATTCTCTCTCTCCATTTTTTTTTTTTTTTTAGATGGAGTTTTGCTCTTGTTGTCCAGGCTGGAGTGCGATGGCATGATCTCGACTCACTGCAACCTCCGCCTCCTGGGTTCAAGCGAGTCTCCTGCCTCAGCCTCCCTAGTAGCTGGGATTACAGGTGCTTGCCACGACACCCAGCTAATTTTTGTATTTTTGGTACAGACAGGGTTTCAACATGTTGGCCCGGCTGGTCTTGAATTCCTGACCATAGGTGATCCGCCCACCTCAGCCTCCCAAAGTGCTGGGATTACAGGCGTGAGCCACCACGCCCAGCCCCAAATTTTCTAAAGCACAGTTTGGACTCATTTGTCAACTGGGAATAATGATCATGTTTATTTCATGAGTTTGCTGTGAGGATTATTATTGGCAGTAATAGTAGTAACACAAAGGGCTGTCTTCATAAAGACATGCTCTACAGCCACACACACACACACACACACTCACACACACACACACACTCACACACACATGAAAAGTTACTGAATTCCTTTGGAGAAAAATTAAAAATCTCATGGATATTATAATCTGTGTAGCTGTTCTATTTTCACTTTCCCGATTGGCCACCAGGAAGCTTAGGAGCAAGTTTGTTTGCTGCCTCCTTTTTTGGTACGTGGGGGTAATTTTTGCCTCATTCTCCACTTAATCTGCTGCTCAGAGAGTTCTCTGGCCAAATCTTATAGGTCTTTGTTGACCACCCAAAATTCTGTATGGGATGAGATAAGGTAGAAGTCAGTGGAACTATCATCTTTGCTAGAAACAGAGTAGGAGGCAGCATTCGTTGAAAGAACAATGAGGTCAGATGCGGCGGCTCATGTCTACAGTCCCAGCTACTCACACAGGAGGATCGCAGGAATTTGAAACCAGCCTGGGCAACATAGCAAGACCCCATCTCTAAAAAGAAAAGAAAAGAAAAGAAAAAATTAGCTAGGCATGGTTGCATGTGCCTGTGGTCCCAGCTACTCGGGAGTCTGAGGCAGGAGGATCCCTTGAGCCCAGGAGGTTGAGGCTGCAGTGAGCTATGATTGCCCCACCGCACTCCAGCCAGGGTACACAGAGAAACCCTGTCAAAAAAAGAAGAAAGAAGAGGCCGAGGCAGGAGAATCGCTTGAACCCGGGAGGCAGGGGTTGCGGTGAGCCGAGATTGCGCCATTGCACTCCATTCTGGGCAACAACAGCGAAACTCCGTCTCAAAATTAAAAAAAAAAAAGAAGAAAAGAAAAGAAATAGAAAAGAAAAGAAGAAGGGCTGGGCGTGGTGGCTCACGCCTGTAATCCCAGCACATTGGGAGGCCGAGGCGGGCATATCACGAGGTCAGGAGATCGAGATCATCCTGGCTAACACGGTGAAATGCCGTCTCTACTAAAAATACAAAAAAATTATCCGGGCGTGGTGGCGGGCGCCTGTGGTCCCAGCTGCTCGGAAGGCTGAGGCAGGAGAATGGCGTGAACCCGGGAGGAGGAGCTTGCAGTGAGCCGAAATCGTGCCACTGCACTCCAGCCTGGGCGACAAAGTGAGACTCCATCTCAAAAAAAAAAAAAAAAAAAAAACAAGAGAAAAAGAAAGAAAAGGAAAGAGAGAAAGAAAACAAAAAGGAAAAAAGAAAGAGGTGAAGTTGAAATCATTGGCTTTCCTTGCTGAACTCCGTCCTCTCTCGCAGGCTCTGGAGATTTTATTCCCTGACTCCGCGCCTCTCCTTTGTTTTGATGGCAGTAAGTCGCCTGGGGGGGTCAGGTCTGTGTTTGCATCTATTTTGGGGCCCCAGCACTCAACAGAAGACCTCAGGGAATATGGAATGGAAGGAAGAAAAAAAGAGAGGGAGGGAGGGATGCAGAAATGGGTATGAAAATCGATGTGAGTCATGGGTGAGCAAGCGAGTGGATAAATTCATGGACAAGCAAGGGAATTCTCGCGGACTCCTCACAGCCAACGTGTGGCAGGAATTATTATTATCCCAACATTCTCCAGAGGAGGAAACCCAGGCTCAGAGTGGTGAGTGAGGAATGAACGGGTGAGAGTGTGAGGGAGTCCATGGGGTCAGGCCAGTCTCTCTCAGAGGCTTTCAGGACGAACAGCACTCACACCGCCCTGCGCGCGCCCATTCCTGGAAACGAGGTTTCCTCTTGGGCCCCAGCCCTTGCCCACCCCCATCAAGGAGCATGGGCCCAGGCCACCGGAGCTGCTGAATATTTATTTGGCCCCAGGAGCAGTGCAGGGATGGGCTGTGTTAGAAGAGAGAGGAGAGCAGACGAGGATGGCTGATTGTCAAAGCAGGGGGCAGGACCCGGGGGCAGGAGAAACCAGGCTGCCTTCCCTTCCCAGGGGTCCCTGGCGCATCTGGGTGTGTCCGCGGGGGTCGGGGGAGTATGCTGGAAAGTTGTCGTGATTGCCATCGTTGGGGGTGAGAAGACAGGAATGGTTCAGATGGTTGGGGTGGAAGGTGGGGGGAGGGTAACGGTCAGAGGAAGCTTAAGGGTGGGGATGGCTTGGCTTTGGCCGGTCTCGGGAGTCTGGGGTCAGGGGCTAGAGTCCAGGCTTGGCCGGGGGCTTGGGGCGGGAGTCAGGGCGCAGGCAGCAGCCTCACTCGGTCCGGGGGCCGCAGCGAGTGCCACTGGGCAATGGGCCGCCGCGGGTTGGCCAGCATGTCCGCCCAATGCCGCAGGCCAGCCCCGCCGGCGGCCGCCCCCACGGCCACCCTCCCGATGGCCTCGTTCTTGCCCAGCTTGTCGTAGTCCAGCACGGTCAGCTCCACCTGCACCTTCTGGGGTGGGCGCGGGAGGAAGAGGAGAGAGCAGCGTGAGGGGAGGAGGCCCCGGAAGGGGCGGTGTCCGTTTTCACGGCTGAGGGTACCTCTCGCTGCCACCCGAGGGCTCGGGGCCCCGGAGCTCGGGACGGGGGAGGGGGTGGGAGACGAGAGGGACGGAGCCTGCGGCGAGGAGGAGGCTCTGGCGCCTTTCTTCCTGCGCAGCCAGATTTCTAAGGAAATGAACCCTCAGGACTCGGTTGCGGAGCGGGTGTGTTCGGCGCCTCCTGGGGCAGCAGCCTCCTAAGAGCCGCAAAGCTGCAGAACTTTAACAGGGGCCGGGCTAGGGTAGGCGCCGTCCCTAAAGAAGTGAGGGGAGGTCTCTTTTTCTTAGAACCATGTACCTGAGGAGGGTGGCGCATCCTGGTGCCACGTGGGGGGCGGGGCATCCTGGTCCTGCTTAGGGGCGGGCCATCCTGGTCCCACTTGGGGGTGGGGCATCCTGGTCCCGCTTGGGGGAGGGGCATCCTGGTCCCGCTTGGGGGTGGGTCATCCTGGTCCTGCTTAGGGGCAGATTATCCTGGTCCTGCTTGGGGGCGGGGCATCCTGGTCCTGCTTAGGAGTGGGGCATCCTGGTCCCGTTTAGGGGTGGGGCATTCTGGTCCCGCTTGGGGGAGAGGCATCTTGGTCCCGCTTGGGGGTGGGTCATCCTGGTCCTGCTTGGGGGTGGGGCATCCTGGTCCCGTTTAGGGGTGGGGCATCCTGGTCCCGCTTGGGGGAGGGGCATCCTGGTCCCGCTTGGGGGTGGGTCATCCTGGTCCCGCTTAGGGGCAGACTATCCTGGTCCTGCTTGGGGGCGGGGCATCCTGGTACTGCTTAGGAGTGGGGCATCCTGGTCCCCCTTGGGGGCGGGGCATCCTGGTCCTGCTTAGGGTGGGGAATCTGGTCCCGCTTAGGGGTGGGGCATCCTGGTCCTGCTTGGGGGCAGAGCATCCTGGTTCCGCTTGGTGGGGCGGGGCATCCTGGTCCTGCTTAGGGTGGAGCATCTGGTACTGCTTAGGGGTGGGACATCCTGGTTCCGCTTAGGGGTGGAGCATCCGGGTCCTGCTTAGAGCAGATAGGATACCCACACCCAATTTTAAGGAGTCTCTTCCTGGAGTGGAAGAGGCTTCCTGGTCCTCATAGGAGGAAACAGACTGAGAACATAACCTCAGACCCCCTCACCTGGTTTCTAGGGAGATGCTAAAAAGTCTCCCTCCGCCTAGCAATGGCGATTACTAAAGGTCTGGGCTCTTGGAGAAGGGCAGGTTTGAGCTCACCTGGACTTGGTCACAGGGCACCTCGAAGCTGAAAGCTTCGTTGTAATAGGGGTTCAGAGTGTTCTTCTTGATGGTGGTTTTCTTCTTCCGCACCTTTTTGCCACCCTGCAGCAGGTGGACCTTGACGTATGGATCTGGGGAGAGGAAGGAGGAGTCTTATAGCTCCCCACTGATGAGTTCTTGGACCAACATAGAAACACTGCCTACACCCTTCGGGTCTCCCTAGCTCTATGCCAAAATCCATGTCTTCCACGGCAGCCTGGGCCTCCCTGTCCCCGAAGAAACCCTCGAGGCTCAGAAACTGTCAGAACGAGAACCCACCCCATGCCATCCCCACACACCCCACTCCCTTGCTTCCCACACACCTGACAGTCCTCCTACGTCCATCTTCTTCAGGTTTTTAGCCTCCAGGACGATGACGGTGAGCTTCCCGGCCGTGGGGACATAGCGGAGGGAGAAGCAGATGTCCCCAAGCTTCTCCTGCTGAAAGGAGAGAGGCCCATCACCAGAGCCCCGGCTCCACATCCATGCCCCCTCAGGGGTACAATCCACGCCGCCCTGAGGGTCTGGAAAGCCTATGATCTGATTGGCTCAGGATGTTGTGGGCGGGGCTGGGCCTGGGGGCGTGGCTCGGGGCGTGACCGCGCATGCTCACCTCCTCCCGCGGAGCCGCCTGCAGCTCCCGCCAGGCCTGCACTGGCCGCCCCAGGTCCACGGAGCTCATAGGGACCCGCACCTCCCCGATGGCGTCATTGCGAGAGAAGCGGTCGAAGTCGTACACCGCCATGACCAGCACCCTGCCCCCCAGCTCCACGTAGGGTACCTGGAGTGCACAGAGAATCCGCAGTAGAGAGCAGGAAGTCAGAGATAGGGTGAGGCACAGCACAACCAGAAGGAAGGCGTGGAGTGAGGCAGCGAGGGTCCAAGCGAACAGTTGGGGGAACTCAAATGGGAAAGTCCAGGGATCCATGCGGAAAAAAATCACGGGTCAGTGGAACCCAAATCGTACCGCTCAAAGACCAGGCTACAGCCCAGAAGTCAGTAGTGCCCAGGGTCCAGTGGAATAGCCCCAGAGCTGGTAGCTGCCACCTGAGCTGTGGCCGCCTCCAGGAAAAGCGGAAGGGGTCGGTCCCTAGTGTTCCAGGGACTGGGCAAAGGCTATGGAACACGGGGCCTGAAGGCAGGAGCTCACCTTGAAGGCGAAGGTCTCCCCAAAGTGAGGGTTCAGCGTCTGCCGATGCACCTTGGTCTCGTACCGCCTCCGTTTGTCTGGCAGCAGGTAGACCCGCACATAGGGGTCCGAGGAGCCACCAAGATCCAAGGCTGCCAATCCCATTGCTTGCAGAATGCCCACCAGCAGCTGCAGGGCCCAGGCACAGTGGGGGAGGTGGGGAACACTAGCCTTAGCCTCCCTTCCATGGCTCCTTTCAGAAGGGGTTGGAACCCCCTGGATCCTCCCTCCAAAGCATCCCCTTCTTCCACACCCACCTGGCCACTCTGGAAGTCATAATCCAGGGAGTACTGCAGTCGTCCTAGCTCATGCTTGTCTGCCACCTGCTGCCCTGGCCCGGATGGTGCTGGCTCCAGCTCCTCTACTTCTGGCTGCACCTTAGGGAGCCAGGGGTAAGGGTAGGTGAAGTCTTCCCCTGATAGCAGTATCCATCAGGCTCAGAAGCCAAGGGAGGCTCACAGGTCCCTTGGGCTATACCTGAGCTCTCACAGGCTAAGCAGAGTCAGTATTTGACTACTGCTGTCTGCCACAGGCAGGAAATAGACGTGGTAACACAGATGCAGTATGTTTGTGAAGGTTTGATTAGTGGTGTCTGCTACGGGCAGGGACTAGACATGTGCTTGTCATGCTTAGATTAAAACAAGTGCTGATAGTGTCCCATTGCCCACAGGAATAATGCAGGTTTTATTTCACATGCTAATGGATGTACTGGGGTGCCAGTCCAAACTGCCATGTTTACTTGTGATCTTAGCACAGCAAAACATGGAGGAGAAATGGCATATTTACTGTGTACTTGCCATTCTAAAGTAGAATGAAAAAGCAGAAGGTGTCTCCTTAACCTAGGCCAGCAATTCTTAAAATTCAATGTGAACCTGAATTCCCCTGAATCCTGTGGCAAAATGTCTGAGGTCACCTCTTCAGGGATTCTGACTTAATAGGTCAGGTGCTAGCACCAGAATTTGCATTTCAACAAGTACCCAGTGTGATTCTGCTGCAGACGGTCTTTGAACATCACTGGTTTAAGGGATAGGGATGGGGCTGGACACCAGGACCCTAAATAGCATCCTTTACAGATGCTAATTGAACAGCTCCTTATTGAGAAGGAAGGAGGGGAAATACCAAGTTAGTGACCACAGACTTGAGGCTCAGAGAGGGACAGTGAATTCTCCAAGGTCACACAACCAGGAAATGGTCCTTCTTGGTTGGAAACCTAGGGCTGTCTGGCTCCCAGGCAACCACTGCACTCCGCACTGAGAGACTTAATTTTCAGACCCTGCAGTGACCACTTTCCATTCCAATGGCCTCGTCCAATGCAAATATCTTTTATCCTCTCCAGGCTGCTGCTGCACTGGCCTCCTCCCTGGATTCCTCGCCGCAGATCTGTCCTACACAGGGTTCCAGAGGAGTCATCCTAACACCATCTGACCCTGTCCCTCTCATGCTCAAAACATATTTGTAGCTTTCATCACCCTCATGACGTGGATACTGCTGAGTTCTCCAGACACTTCACTCCAGAGTGCAGCTATTGTGAGAAACGACTCTTTGTTCCCCAAATAAGCCTCAGAATCTGGATATGGGGCCTCAACACATGCTCCAACTTGGACTAGAATGTCCTTCTCTCTTGTCTCAGTTAACTCTGTCCCTCAGGTCTCAGTGCAGAAGTCACCTCCACCACGAAGCCTCCTCTGTCTGACCCTCTGTTTTAAACTTTTTCTTACTGTAAATATGTCCCATTTTCTGAAAAAAATCAGCATATTTTAAAGTATTCTGGCACAAAGCTGGTTTTCAGCTTTCAGAGCCATTTATTTATTTATTTATTTATCTATTTATTGGAGACAGAGTCTCGCTCTGTCACCCAGGCTGGAGTGCAGTGGCGCGATCACAGCTCACTGCAGCCTCCACCTCCCGGTTTCAGTGCCTCAGCCTCTCGAGTAGCTGGGATTATACCACGCCACCATGGCTGGCTTTTGTATTTTTAGTAGAGACAGGGTTTCATCATGTTGCCCAGGCTAGTCTTGAATTCATGACCTCAGGCAATCTGTCCACCTCAGCCTCCCAAGTGCTAGGATTACAGGCTTGAGCCACCACATCCGGCCCAGAGCCAAATATTTATACGTTTCTGTAGGTTTCTATACAGTGGGATGCCTTTTCTGTGCTCCTATGAGACCCTGTAGTATGGCACATATTACCCTGTGTGGTGAGTGTCTGTGTCAGTGCCTGACTGCCCCACCAGACTGGGAAGTTCTTGTGAATAGCAACTAGTTCTGTTCCATCTCCAGGTCCCCAGAGTCCAGTTGAGGGCTAGACACACAGGGAGGATGAGCCAGTAAGGTGGGTTCCTATAGGACGGAAGGGAGCAGGGACTGGGACCAGCTGGGCCATTGAGAGGAGCAGGGTGCGGGAAGGGGCCAGGTGGAGGGGCTGGGCTGGGCCACACCTTGTCTATGTAGCTCTGGCCCAGCCCCTTCACTTCCTGAAGGTGGACCTGGGCTTGGGCCTGGCTCTTCTTGCCTGTCCGCCTCCGACAGCTCTTCCGGTAGAGACAGAAACAGCAGCTGAAGATGAGGAGGCCTGAGACCAGCACGATGGTGGCCAGGGCCCAGGGGGGCACTGCAGAGGGGTGGAGACAATACACATTGAGGCCTGGGCAGCACGCAGGCTGATTCAGTCCTGATTACACGCGGAAGCTGGAATGCTGGCCTCCTTTTCCCTCCAGCCATTTTCATTGCATTTCTTCCTGTGTTTTTCTTCCACCTAATGTGGCCTATAGAGAGATTCGATGCCCCAACCCAGGCTGACACCATCTGGATTTACTTGCTTGTTAGTTCTGCCTTTCCTTACCCGACCCCGCCCCCCATTTCTGCTCAACTCCTGATGCTTTTACAAGAAGCCCTGCTCCTCATCGGGCCTGTTTCCTTATCTGTAAAAGAAGAGCTAGGTGGACCTTCCAATTCTAAGATCCCATTCCATGCAACACCCCTTGATCCGGTTTCGATTTTTTTTTTGCAAATCTGTTCCTTCCTTTTCCCCCATTTCGTTCGCATTCCAGTCCAGGATGACGACCCGGGATCCCAGCCGGATTTTCCAGCCCGCCTGCCCGAGTACACCCCTCCGAATCCCGCCCCTTGGAATCCTGGCCGGGCTTTCTCTCTGCTTGGCCCCCCGCCCCCAGGTCTTGCTCACCTGGGCCGTGGCTGATGCGACTGGAGTCGGGAGGCGTGTCGGGCGATGGAGGCCCCGGGGTTGGGGGCTCCGGGAACATGGTGGCGGGGTCCTAGAGTCTTTTCTGCAGAGATACTCAAGCACCCTAGTCCCCCATTCCCACCCCAGACGTCCTTTGAGCCCCACGCACAACAAAGAACTCCAACTCCCATGAGGCCCCTGCGCGAACAGCCGCGCAGAAACCGGACAGCCACCGCGAGTCATGCTGGGAGTTGTAGTATCAGCCTCCCCGCACTTGAGAGGGGGTGTCCAGGACCTAGTTCCATCCCAAAGGGATACCCTCTTCCTCCACGGCCCCACAGGCATCCCGCTGACTTCTGCCTCGTCCTCGCCCCTCCGCAGGGTCTGAACCGGAAGCGGGCGAAGGCAGGCGTGGTAACCAGCAGACCGCGTTGCCCAGAGCAACAGCCGGGCTCCTCTCAAGCGGGGTGAGAGCAAAGCTGGTTGCCCGGGCAACGGTTTGTTGCCAGGACAACGGGCGGGGCTGACGCACAGACGCGGAGTCCCGGCGGGGCAGGCTCGCTCCGGGGCCCAGCGGTGCCTGGGAACCTCCCAATAGCCCGACTGGGATCCTGAGGTCCCGCGAGGTGGGGAGGGGGCAGCCTGTGGTCCGAGCGCCCACAGCCGACTGCTCCCTCCGCACCTGGTCCTGGGAGCTGAGACGCAGGTTCCCTCTTCCCTCTCCCCAGTTTTGCTGGAGGGCGGGTCGGGGGCTGCCCGGTGCCTGTGCTGAGCCCCCTCATCCTTCTTGGCCTGTTGGTCTCTCCAGGCATCCGTGCTGCTCTCGTGACCGCCTCGGTCTCCAAGCTGTCTCTTGACCCCACATAGGCGTCTTCCCTGTGTCTGCCTCCCCAACCCGCCTGTCTCTCTTGCCTATCGCCTGGCCTCTGTCTCCAGGGTCTCTCCCTCTCCCCTCCGCCTGCGCCCCCCTCCCCGCTCTCGGCTCTTTGTCTTCTCCATACCTGTCTCGCGTCCCCAGATCCCTGTCTCTCCGCTTCAGGCTGCTGCCCTCCCTCTGGTTGTCTCCCCAGTGCCCCAGCCCCCACTCCCACACCCCTTTCCTCTAGGGATGCGGATGCGGATGGGCTGAGGGCGGGGGTCCCAGCAGCTCCTACCTCCTCGGCGGCTGGACGGGACACTCCCGGGAGACGCCGAGGCGCCAGCCCCGCCCGGACCCCACCCCCTGCACGTGGGCGGTGGCGCTGTCCCGGGTGCTGATCGCGGAGCTCTGCGGGGCGGGGGAGCCGCGGAGCGGAGCAGGATCCCGTGCGCGCGTGTGTGCCCGTGTGCGTGTGCGCGCGTGTGTGGTGTGTATTGTGTGTGCCCGTATTTGGTCTCGGGTAGGCGGAAAGCCCTGCCCCGCCCCTCCTCCCGCCTCCACCCGGGAACCTCGATGACGCCCACAGATGTTTATCCTGGTGCTTTAGCATTTTCTGCCTTCTGGTCCAGTCGTTGGCCGTCCAGACCACTCCACTCCGCCCGCCCCAACACACACGACACACAACCTGTATAGCCCAAAGAACGGCATGCCAGGATACTCAGTTCTAGGACCTAGGAGACCCCAGACCCCCATTGGAGACCCAGACTCTGCGGGGTTCAGCATCAAAGTCCCCAGGTATCAGCCCCCAGACATCGCCCTCTAAGTTCCCCTAACACCAGTCCCAGGAGGCGGCCAGTGCGGTGGCTCATACCTGTAACCTCAGCACTTTGGGAGGCCGAAGCAGGAGGAATGCTTGAGCCCAGGAGCTGGAGACCAGCCTGGGCAACACAGCAAAATCCCGTCTCTACAAAAATGAGCCAGCGTGGTGGTGCGCACTTGTGATGGCAGCTACTCTAGAGGCTGAGGTGGGAAGATCACCTGGGCCCAGGAGGTCAAGGCTGCAGTGAGCCACTGCACTCCAGTCTGGGCAACAGAGCAAGACCATGTCTCAAAAACAAAAACAAAAACAGAACAAAACAACAACAACAAAGAAGAGTAAAAGAAAAGCTCAGAAGGCAAGTCCCCAAGCACCTAGCTCCAGCGAGCCCTGTCCATACTGCCCAGACCCTGGACACAGACGTCTGGACACTGCCCTCTCTGAGAGACTCAACCACCCAAACCTACATTTTTTCATGTGCAAATGTGTGGGTCCCTCTAGTCCCCTCCTGGACGTTTGCCTCTATCCCTAGATACCAGGAACCCATCCCTACTCCCAATCCAATATTTTTTCCAGACCCAGAAATCCATGGGACAACTGTCTCTGGGGAGAACAGTGATTTAATAAATTATGGGATAGAAGGAAAAATATACGTGGATGGTGGGGTGCAGGGAGACCTTGGGCACAGGGACTCCCTCCGACCCCAGATTATAGAAGACTGATTTGGTTTCTGAAGTAAAATCAAGGCAGGATCCTTCCTGCCTTTGGTCCTCAAGTAGCCAGAACTCCAGACCCAAATTCCTTCCTGCCTCAGAATCCAGGCTCCAGCCTGTTTCTTTCTGCATCCTGGAAAGACCTAGGGAATCCAAGCTACCATCCCTCTCCTCCTTCAAGGAACCAGGAATCCAGATCCCCAGCTCCCATAGGACTCATCTGAAGCCTACCAGACCACTCTCTCCTGGGGAAACCAGAGTTTGGGATCCCAGCCCCCTCCTCCCACAGCACCCAGGAGTCTGGGAGCCCAGCCCTCTGCTCTTCCAGGAATCTGGGCTCAAGTGGGTGTCCAGAGCTTGAGGATGCCTGGGCTGCCGACCCAGCCCCCTCGTCACTTAGACCTCCAACTTGTGGGCCTGGATGGCAGCCACGTTCTCGTAGATGAGGTTTTCGACATCCTCATACGGGGCTTCCTTCTTGGCTGGGGCCTGGGCTGACTGTTGGAGGAACCGCAGGATGCACTGATGCAGGAATACGTACTGAGCCTGGGAAGCAGGCACGGGAGTGAGAGGCGTCCCCCCAAGTCTGGGCTGCATGGAGCCCCAGGGTCCCTCGTCCCACTGCCTCCCGTCCTGTGTTGCTGAGGGGCTGCCTCACCTCAGTCTGCACCATCAATGGCCGACTCTCTCTCATCTTCCTCACAAAGCTGAAGGGCCCAAGGAGACCCTCGGACTGCAGCTGCCGGAGCAGGACGTCCAGGGCAATGAGGGTTCCTGTGCGACCCACGCCAGCACTAGGCAGAACAAGGGAAGGGTCAGACCAAGGGGCAGGAGTGTGAGGGTCCGGGGTCATGGCTGATTGGAGGGATCTGTGTTTGAATGATGACAATAACTATGCCTGCTCACACCTGTAATCCCAGCACTTTGGGAGGCTGAGGCCAGTGGATCACCCAAGGTCAGGAGTTCCAGACCAGCCTGGCCAACCTGGCGAAACCGTCTCTTCTAAAAATGCAAAAATTAGCCAGGTGTGGTGGCACATGCCTGTAATCCCAGCTACTTGGGAGGCTGAGGCAAAGAATCGCTTGAACCCAGGAGGTGGAGGTTGCAGTGAGCCAAGATCGCACCACTGCACTCCAGCCTGGGCGACAAGAGCAAAACTCCCATCTCAAAAACAATGACAACAACAACAACAAAACTATGCCTGGAGTTCCTTCCATCTGTTAGGCTCTGTTCTAAGTGCCTGATGGGCCTTCCTCACTCCTCGCAAACCTAAGAAGTCGGATTACTAGCACATCCATTGTACAAATGGGGAAATGGAGGCTGAGTGAGGTGAAGTCCCATTCCCCAGGCCATTCAGCTAATAAGTGGCAGAGCCGGGGTTCAAATACAGGAAGAGGAACTCTCCAGCCAATCATTTAGTAATTCCTTTAAATACAAAAATTAGTCTTTTGTTTTGTTTGAGACAGGGTCTCTCTCTGTCATGCAGGCTGAAGTGCAGTGGCATGATCTCGGCTCACTGCACCCTTGACCTCCTGGGCTCAAGTGATCCTCCTGTCTCAGCCTCCTGAGTAGCTTGGATCACAGGCATGCACCACTGCACCTGACTAACTTATTAACTTTTTAATAGAGACGGGGTCTTGCCATGTTGCCCAGGCTGGTCTCAAACTCCTGGACTCAAGTGACCCTCCCACCTCAGCCCCCCAAAGTGCTGGGATTACAGGCATGAGCTACTGTGCCCAGTGAAAAAATTAGCTATTTTAGGCTGGGCACAGTGGCTCACGCCTGTAATCCCAGCACTTTGGGAGGCTGAGGTGGGTGGATCGCGAGGTCAGGAGATTGAGACCATCCTGGCCAATATGGTGAAACCCCGTCTCTACTAAAGTACCAAAAAAAAAAAAAAATTACCCGGGTGTGGTGGCGGGCACCTGTAGTCCCAGCTACTCGAGAGGCTGAGGCAAGGGAATCACTTGAACCCGGGAGGCGGAGATTGCAGTGAGCCCAGATCACATCACTGCACTCCCAGCCTGGGCGACAGAGCAAGATTCCGTCCCCCCAAAAAATAAATAAATAAATAAATTAGCTATTTTAAGCTGGGCGCAGTGGCTCACGCCTGTAATCCCAGCACTTTGGGAGGCTGAAGCAGGCGGATCACCGGAGGTCAGGCGTTGGAGACCAGCCTGGCCAACATGGAGAAACCTCATCTCTACTAAAAATACCAAAATTAGCCAGGCGGGGTGGCAGGCACCTGTATTCCCAGCTACTCAAGAGGCTGAGGCAGGAGAATTGCTTGAACCTGGGAGGTGGAGGTTGCAGTGAGTGGAGATCGCACCGTTGCACTCCAGCCTGGGTGACACAGCGAGACTCTGTCTCCAAAAAAAAAAAAAATTGCTATTTGAACGTGAGCAATTTGTCACACTCACAACGCTGTGCAGCCCCCACCTCTATCTACTTGCAAAACACTTTCATCACCCCTAAAGCAGACACCACGCCCATTAGGCCGTCTCTCCCCATTGCCTGTCACCCTCCAGGGCCTGGAAGCTACTAATCTCTTCAGTGTCTCTGTTGCTTTGGCTGATCTAGATAAGCTTCTGGATATGCACACTAATGGAATGATGTGATGACATCCACTCAGCTCTAAAATGGGGAGGACATTGCCGGGCGCGGTGGCTCAAGCCTGTAATCCCAGCACTTTGGGAGGCCGAGGTGGTCGGATCACCTGAGGTTGAGAGTTCGAGACCAGCCTGACCAACATGGAGAAACCCCGTCTCTACCAAAAATACAAAATTAGCCGGGCGTGGTGGCACATGCCTGTAGTCCCAGCTACTCGGGAGGCTGAGGCAGGAGAGTTGCTTGAACCCAGGAGGCAGAGGCTGCAGTGAGCCGAGATCATGCCACTGCACTCCAGCCTGGGCAACAAGAGCGAAACTCTGCCTCCAAAATAAACAAACAAATAAATAAATAAAATAAAATGGGGAGGACACTCTTTTGCCATGAGGCTGTCATGAGGAGCAGTAGGACTGTGTAAATGTTCACTGTGACCGAAACCAGAGCCCCAGTCTCAGGGGCCGTCACTCTTCCTCATCTCCCTAATAGTTACCGTTAGGTGAAATCTGACCTACGGGACCTCAGCATAAATAGCAGGAAAGGGTCAGGTGCAGTGGCTCACGCCTGTCATCTCAGCACTTTGGGAGGCAGAGGCAGACGGATCACGAGGTCAGGAGTTCGAGACCAGCCTGGCCAACATGGTGAAACCCCATCTCTACTAAAAATACAAAAATTAGCTGGGTGTGGTGGTGAGCATCTGTAATCCCAGCTACTCGGGAGGCTGAGACAGGAGAATCGCTTGAACCCAGGAGGCAGAGGTTGCAGTGAGCTGAGATTGCGCCATTGCACTCCAGCCTGGGCGACAGGAAGAGACTCCATCTCAAATAAAATAAAATAAAATAAAATAAAAATAAAAATAAATAAATATCAGGGAAGCAGTTGATGGGGGAGGCCCTGCACTCCAGCACAGGGAAGTGTCTCCAGTGTTTCTCAGAATCTGTGGCCACATCCCCGTCCTGTGGCTTCATCCTTTCTCCCTTCTCTTCTGCATTCAACCTTCTCTGCCTTTACCTTTTCATCTTTCTTTTTTCCCCTTTTTTTTTTAATAGAGACAGAGTCACCCAGGCTGGAGTGCAGTGGTGCGACCTCAGCTCACTGCAACCTCTGCCTCCCGGGTTCAAGTGATTCTCCTGCCTCAGCCTCCTGAGTAGCTGGGATTACAGGTGCCCTCCACCACACCTGGCTAATTTTTGTATGTTTAGTAGAGACAAGGTTTGTATGTTGGCCAAACTGTTCTCAAACTCCTGAACTCAAGTGATCCACCCGCCTTGGCCTCCCAAAGTGCTAGGATTTACAGGCATGAGCCACCGCTCCTGGCCTGCCTTTTCATCTTTCGTTCCCATCTTTTCATCCTTATCGCCCTTCTTTTCTTAATCTGCTTCATGCCCCCCTTTATCTTCCACATCCACCTCCTCCTTCTCTCCCTCTTCCACCTCCCCTGTACATTCCCAGGGTCCCGTCTAACGCAACTGTCTGAGCCCCAGGGGAGCAGTTCTCTCAAGGGAGAGGGTCCTGGGCTGGTCCCCACCTGCAGTGCACAATGGGTGGGCC
Source organism: Gorilla gorilla gorilla (assembly GCF_029281585.2). NCBI lineage: Eukaryota > Metazoa > Chordata > Mammalia > Primates > Hominidae > Gorilla > Gorilla gorilla. The sequence continues at coordinate 67,193,944 of NC_073244.2, forward strand.
TCCCTCCATGGTCTGATCCAGCCACTGCCGGAGCATCCTCCAGAAAGCCAGCAAGATGTCTGGGGAGGAGGGAACGCCGTGATCCGGCCAGGCCTGGTAGTGGAATTGGCGCACAGATAGCGTCTTCTGCTCCTCCACCTGGAAGGAGGGAGCACTCACAGGCTCTGGAGATGAACGTAGGGAGGACCTGGCTTCTAGCACCAGGAGCGGGTTCCCCGGGGCACACTGCAGCTCCTCAGAGGAGTGGGTGGAAGGTTGGAGTTGGCGGAGCATCCTGGATGCATGGCATATGTCACAGGGGAAGGCTGAGGGCCAGGACGGGGCTGGACACACGCACCTGGAGGAGCTGCAGTTCCCGCACCGTCCAGTTCTCCATCACTTCCTCACCTACCAGGGTTACCCGCAGGTGCCCATGGGTGCAGGGCTGCGAGTCCAGAGGCCAGTAATGCTCACACTTCACCTGGGGGAGGAGGAGGGGTCAGAGAACACAGCTCCTCTTACCCAGGTCTGTGGGGTCTGCCTTAGGCCCCAAATGTGAACCAGCAGATGGGCTGGGGGGAGAGTGGGGAACAGGTCTACACTGAAGACGCCTGGGGTTACCCTGGAGGAATCCGTAAGGTCTGGGTGTGGGGTCTACATTGGATCAGTGTTCGGGGCGGGGTCCTGCACCCAGTCAGCACCCAGGACTCAGATCTCTCACCCGGCCGGCCTCCATGCAGTTGGTCAGCATGACCAGGGTGTGGCTCTGCTGTTCCCACACCAGGCGCCAGAAGTCACCCACCGTCTGTGGCAGGGGACCCTGGGTTGCAATGAACTCCTGCGGGCTCCAGAGACCCTGGTTGAGGAAGGCAGGCGGGTCAGGGGGGCCTTTAGATAACCCCGCCAGCTCTTATCTCTCCGGGCCTGCCGGGCACCCTTTCAATCCCAACCACGACCTTACGGGCATGAAGCTGGCATTGATGTAGTCAGAGCCTGGCTCCTCGTGGATGGGCTTCAGGGGCACCCGGGACCAGTCATCTAGGAGAAGAGGCCAGCATTAGCCAGGCAGAGAGACCCAGAGAGGCACAGAGACAAGACCACAGGCAGAGAGACCCAGAGAGGCACAGAGACAAGACCAAGACCCATGGACAAAAGTCATGCCAAGACGCAGGCAGACCCTGGGAGCTACACAGGGATTGAGAGGGGCGGAGGGACCTCAGCTGCAGGGAGCAGGCCAGGAGGACTCTCAAAGGGACCCACAGCCGGGTGCAGTGACTCACACCTGTAATCCCAGCACTTTGAGAAGCTGAGGTGGGAGGATCACCTGAGGTCAGGAATTTGAGACCGGCCTGGCCAACATGGTGAAACCCGGTCACCATTAAAAATACAAAAATTAGCCAGGCATGGTGGCGGGTGCCTGTAGTCCCAGCTACTAGGGAGGCTGAGGCGGGAGGATTGCTTGAACCCGAGAGGTGGAGGTTGCAGTGAGCGGAGGTGGTGCCACTGCACTCCAGCCTGGGTGACAGAGCAAGACTCTGTCTCAAAGAAAAAAAAAGGTGGGGGGCCGGGCGCAGTGGCTCACGCCTGTAATCCCAGCACTTTGGGAGGCCGAGGCGGGCAGATCACAAGGTCAGGAGATCGAGACCATCCTGGCTAACACGATGAAACCCTGTCTCTACCAAAAATACAAAAAATTAGCCGGGCGAGGTAGTGGGCACCTGTAGTCCCAGCTACTCGGGAGGCTGAGGCAGGAGAATGGCATGAACCCTGGAGGCGGAGCTTGCAGTGAGCCGAGATCGCACCACTGCACTCCAGCCTGGGCGACAGAGCGAGACTCTGTCTCGAAAAAAAAAAGGAAGAAAAAAAAAAAGGAGACCCACGGTAGGGGGCAGGACTTGTTTCTCAAAGTGGGTAGGAGAAGGGGACTGGGGTGGGGTGCCGACTAGATCAGGGCTGGGACAAAAGCAGCAGGAACCCGAGACTCACAGGGCAGCACATTTCTGTAGCGGTTCTTGGCGTTGTTCTCTGAAGCCGAAGCCACCATCTGAGACTGGCTGTGGCCCACCAGGGAGAGTTGCTGGGGATGCAGGGAGAGGGGGTACCTGGTGTTGGATTTTCTCTACTTTCCCTCGAGGGTACCCCCCGAGCTCCCCTTGCCTTCTTCGGCATCACCCCTTGTTTATCCCTTGCACCCTGAGATTCTATGGCACCCACAAAAACAGAATATATGTGTGTGCCACCTGCCCTGTGGGGCACTGGGGAGGATTTAGGGAACCATGGGACTTCTTCAGGCAGGCAAGAAAGCAGGTGTCGGGGGAGAAAGGGCTCACTGGGTGGGGGCAGAGAGAGTTACTTTAGGACTGACCCACCATTATTTTAAGATTTCAGTGAGTGGAAAGATAACATGGCTGGGAATCTCTGCACAATCCAATGACATATGTGATGCTACTTTTGCTTAATCCCGAAAGCCGTGAGGTCTGGCCAGGGGGTGGGGGTGGGGGACTGGGCCACCGGAGGGAGACTGAGCTCAGCCCCTCTGTCCTCTCCCCACCTGGTACTCGTCTGCAAAACCACAGTTGCTGTCCCTCTCATTCTTCCTGACGTGGTCAGCGAAGTCTTCAGCCGGGATGTCCCCTGGGGAGCTACGGGTTTTGGGGGAGCAGGGAGAAAAGACCGTGACCTCTTTTAATCTTGCACTTTTGAGGGCTGGGCATGGTGGCTCACGCCTGTAATCCCAGCACTTTGGGAGGCCGAGGCGGGTGGATCACCTGAGGTCGGGAGTTCGAGACCAGCCTGGCCAACATGGTGAAACCCCATCTCTACTAGAACTACAAAAATTAGCTGGGTGTGGTGTTGCACACCTGTAGTCCCAACTACTCAGGAGGCTGAGGCAGGAGAATCTCTTGAACCCGTGAGGCAGAGGTTGTAGTGAACTGAGATCGCACCACTGCACTCCAGCCTGGGTGAAAGGGCGAGACTCTGTCTCGAAAAATAAAAAAAATAAAAAAAAATAAATAATAAACATACTCAGCCCTACACTTACACTTCTCATGCAGACCAGTTTTTTTCTCCTTCCTGTCATCCTATCACCATGGCCTGGAGTCTATATCCACTACTCCAGGGAACACCTTTCTCCAAAATCGTCATGGCCTCCCTGTCTGTAATTGCAAAGGCCACGTTTCAGCCCCCACCGGCCTGACTGCTAAGCAGCATTTAGCACCACCGCCTGTGCCTGCCTTTTCTGCTGGATCTGCACTGTTCCGGAACACCCGGCCCTGGCTTGGCCCCCACCTACCCAGCTGCTGCTTGTCCATTTCCTGGGCAGGCCCCTCCTCCTCTGTCCGTTGTAAAAGGTAACTGTTCCCCAGTGTCCAACCCCAAGCCACTTTTCTTGCTGGACACACACTTCTTACAGGGTTTGGCCCATTCCTGTAGTTTCACTTTCTTTCTTTTTCTTTTTCTTTTTCGAGAAAGAGTCTCACCCTGTCGCCCAGGTTGGAGTGCAGTGGTGTGATCTCAGCTCACTGCAACCTCAGCCTCTGGAGCTCAAGTGATTCTCCTGCCTCCGCCTCCTGAGTAGCTGGGATTACAGGTGCCAGCCACCATGCCCGGCTAATTTTTGTATTTTTAGTAGAAACGGGGTTTTGCCATGTTGATCAGGCTGGTCTCGAACTCCTGACCTCAAGTGATCCTCCCGCCTCGGCCTCCCAAAGTGCTGGGATTACAGGCGTGAGCCACCACGCCTGGCCTCTTGTCTGGATTATTACAAATCTCTTCCACATGTTAGACTTCTTCTTAAACATGTTAGACTGTGTCACTAGTCTATTCAAAATCTTCCAAGAACTCTCAGCTCACAATAAATCCAAAGTCCTAACTTTCATCTACAGGCCTGTGCCTGTTCTGGCCCCACTGACGTCTCTCTGACCTCACTTCCCACCGCCCTCCCCTTCCTCACTCTGCTCAGTCGGAGACGCACGATGTTCTCTGAACCTCACGTGTGCTGTTGCCTCAGGCCCTCCACGCGCCCATCCCTGTCCTTGGAGCGCCTTTCCCAGATGCGTGCTCGGCTCCTCTCCCACTTGCGTAGGCCTGTACTCAGATGACTTCCTCTTAGTCATCTTGTTAGCAAAGCTTTCCTTGAATATCCTGCCGAAAATATTCCTGCTGGGTGCAGCGGCTCACGCCTGTGATGCAAACACTTTGGGAGGCCGAGGTGGAAGGGCTGCTTGAGGCCAGGAGTTCAAGACCAGCCTGGGCAACCTGGTAAGACCACCTCCCCGACCTCCATCTGTGCAAAAAATTAAAAAATTAGCCAGGCATTGTGGTGCGTGCCTGTGGTCCCAGCTACTGGGGAGGCTGAGATGGGAGGGTCACTTGAGCCCAGGAGGTCGAGGCTGCGGTGAGCTATGATTGCGCCACTGCACTCCAGCCTGGGCCACAGAGTGAGACCCTGTCTTGACAAATTAATAAATAAAATAAAATAAAATAAAATAATTCATCTGATTTTCTCTCTAATTTCTTCTAATTTTCACATTAGAAGAATATCAAAATAGGCCAGGGGCTGTGGCTCACGCCTGTAATCCCAGCACTCTGGGAGACCGAGGCAGGTGGATCACAAGGTCAGGAGTTCGAGACCAGCCTGGCCAACATAGTGAAACGCTGTCTCTACTAAAAAATACAAAAATTAGCTGGGCGTGGTGGTGCATGCCTGTAGTCCCAGCTACTCGGGAGGCTGAGGCAGCAGAATTGCTTGAACCCGGGAGGCGGAGGTTGCGGTGAGCCAAGATCACGCCACTGCACTTCAGCCTGGGTGACAGAGCAAGACTCCACCTCAAAAAAAAAAAAAAAGAATATCACAATATTCCTCTACCCTTCCTATCCCCTCCTTTTGCCTTGTCTCCAAGTTTATTTATATATTTTATATATTATAAATTTATATATTATATATTATATAATTTATATATTATATATTATATATTATATTATATATAATGTATATTTTATATTATATAATATATGTTATATATAATATATAATATATTATATATATAACATATAATATATTATATATTATATAATTTATATTATATATTATAAATTTATATATTTATATATTATATATATTATAAATTATATATATATAATTTTTTTCTGGAGACAGAGTCTCACTCTGTTGCCCAGGCTGGAGTGCAATGGTGCAATCTCAGCTCACTGCAACCTCTGCTCCCGGGTTCAAGTGATTCTCCTGCCCCAGCCACCTGCGTAGCTGGGATTACAGGCGTGAGCCACCATGCCTGGCCCTGTCTGAAAGTTTATATCATATTTTTTATGATCTTTTTTATTTATTATTATTATTATTTTTTTGAGACGGAGTCTCGATCTGTCGCCCAGGCTGCAGTGCAGTGGCGTGATCTCAACTCACTGCAAGCTCCGCCTCCCAGGTTCACGCTATTCTCCTGCCTCAGCCTCCCAAGTAGCTGGGACTATAGGTGCCCGCCACCACGCCTGGCTAATTTTTTGTATTTTTTAGTGGAGACAGGGTTTCACCACATTAGCCAGGATGGTCTTGATCTCCTGACCTTGTGGTCCGCTTGCCTCGGCCTCCCAAAGTGCTGGGATTACAGGCATGAGCCACCGCACCCAGCAATCTTGTTTATTGATATCTCCTGTACTAGAATATAAGCCCCTGGCGGGCAAGAATCTTGGTTTCATTTGCTGTTTGTTTGGCACCTGGAACAGTGCCTGATACATGCTGGTGCTCAGCTGATATCTGCTGAATGAATGAATGTACGGGAGTTGAGACCAGAACTGAATTCGCTGGCCCAGGCTGCTTGGGGAGTGAGTTGCGATGGAAGGGCTGTGGTCCCTGTCACAGAGGCATCGGCCCCTTCTGAGACCTTTGTGGGTAAATGCATTGATCCACCCTCTGACCAAGCTGGCAGCCAGCAAATGCCCCTTGATTTGACCAGATTCTTTCCGATGCGCCCCCCCAGAACTTCTGCTCACCTGAAGACCAGATCCCTCAGTTCTGGTTTCTGCTGCTTCTTATTCCTGGGAAAGGGACGTTAGGATGAGAGGCTCAGGGGGTGAGGCTGCAACCAGCAGTTCTCCTCCTTCTTCTCCAGCCCCCACCCTCCAGGCGGTCAGCCCTGTGCTGAGTCTTACCTCCTCTTCAGGAAGAAAATCAGCAGGCCCACGAGGATGAGAAACAGGAGGATGCCCACAAAGGCTCCGGCAATGACCCCTGTGGGGAGGAGGCATCGGGAACCCTCAGAGCTCAGGTCTGATCTGCTCATCTGTCTCCAACCTTGCCCAGCCTTTCCTCTTCCCCAGGAGCCTGGTCCAAAGACAGCTGACCCCCGAACATCACAGGTGTGAAGTGCGTCGGTCCAGTTATACTTACACGCTTACCCATGGATTGTCCTCCACCCCCGAGACAGCAAGACCAGCCCCTCTCCTTCCTCCTCCTCCTCTGCCTACTCAACGCAAAGACTACAAGGAGGAAGACCTTTATGACGATCTACTTAATAAATAGCGAGTACATTTTCTCTTCCTTAGGATATTCTTAATAACATTTTTTTCTTTAGCTACTTGATTATAAGAATACAGTATATAGTACGGCCAGGCGCGGTGACTCACGCCTGTAATCCCAGCACTTTGGGAGGCCGAGATGGGCGGATCACGAGGTCAGGAGATCGAGACCATCCTGGTTAACATGGTGAAACCCCATCTCCACTAAAAATACAAAAAATTAGCCGGGCGTGGTGGTGGGCGCCTGTAGTCCCAGCTACTCGGGAGGCTGAGGCAGGAGAATGGCGTGAACCCGGGAGGTGGAGCTTGCAGTGAGCCCAGATCACGCCACTGCACTCCAGCCTGGGTGACAGAGCGAGACTCTGTCTCAAAAACAAACAAACAAACAAACAGAAAGAATACAGTATATAGTACATATTACAGATGAAATGTATGTTGTTTATCTTATTGGTAAGGCTTCCAATCAAGAGTAGGCTATTAATAGTTAAGTTTTGGGGGAGTCAAAAGTTATGTGCAGATTTTTTTTTTCTTTTTCTTTTTCTTTTTCTGAGACAGAGTCTCGCTCTGTCACCCAGGCTGGAGTGCAGTGGTGCGACCTCGGCTCACTGCAACCTCCACCTCCCGGATTCACGCCATTCTCCTGCCTCAGCCTCCCGAGTAGCTGGGACTACTGGCACCCGCAACCATGCCTGGCTAATTTTTTGTATTTTTGGTAGAGTTGGGGTTTCACTGTGTTAGCCCGGGTGGTCCTGATCTCCTGACCTCCTGATTCACCTGCCTCGGCCTCCCAAAGTGCTGAGATTATAGGCATGAGCCACCATGCCCGACTGTTATATGCAGATTTTCTACTGTGTGGGGGACAATTGTTCAAGGGTCAACTACCCATCATTGTCACAGGTGACCTGGTTGCTGAAGAGTGACTCCTGGCCAGGCATGGTGGCTCACCCCTGTAATCCCAACACTTTGGGAGGCTGAGGTGGGTGGATCTCTTGAGCCCAGGAGTTTGAGACCAGCCTGGGCAACATAACAAAAACCAGTCTCTACTAAAAAAACAAAAGTTAGCTGGGTATGGTGGTGCACACCTGTCATCCCAACTACTCAGGAAGCTGAGCATAAGAGTCACTTGAACCCGGGAGGTGGAGGCTGCAGTGAGCTGAGATTGCACGACTGCACTCCAGACTGGGCGATAGAGTGAGACTCTGTCTCAAAAAAAAAAAGAAAAAGCAAAACAAAACAAAAAGAACCCCAAGAAAATAGCTGGGCATGGTGGTAAATGCCTGTAGTCCCAGCTACTCAGGGGACTGAGGCAGGAGGATCACTTGAGCCTGGGAGGTGAAGGCTGCAGTGGGCCATGACCGTATCGCTGCATTCCAGCCTGGGCAACAGAGTGAGACCCTGTCTCAAAAAAGAACAAAACGAAACAAAACAAAAAAGTGATTCTTGCCTTCCTTAGCTTAGACTAGTGGTTCTCAACAAGGGTGATTTTGCTCCCAAAGAGACACCGGGCAATGTCTGGAGACGCTTTTGGTTGTCACAGCTTGGAAGTGGGAGTGCTGCTGGCACATAGTGGGTGGGAAGCAGAGGTGCAGCTCAATATCCTACAGTGCGCAGGACGGCCCCCCCACAACAAAGAAGGATCTAGCCGGAAACGTCTGTAGTACTGAGGCGGGGGAAACACTTTGCTGGTTGTGAAATCATCCCTGGCATGGACGGCTTCCGTTCTCCCCAGATTGAGGCTTCATCTTCTCAGAGGTCCTGCTGGCTGGGGAAGGACTCCCCAGCAGCAGAGCCTACCGAGATCTGGTGGTGTCTTTTTTTTTTTCTTGGTTTGTTTTTTGAGACGGAGTTTTGCTCTTGTTGCCCAGGCCTGAGTGCAATGGTGCAATCCCGGCTCACCGCAACCTCCGCCTCCTGGGTTCTAGTGATTCTCTTGCCTCAGCCTCCTGAGTAGTTGGGATGACAGACACGCGCCACCACGCCCAGCTAATTTTTTGTATTTTTAGTAGAGACAGGGTTTCTCCATGTTGGTCAGGCTGGTCTCGAACTCCCAACCACAGGTGATCCGCCCGCCTCGGCCTCCTAAAGTGCTGGGATTACAGGCGGGAGCCACCGCGCCCGGCTGATCTGGTGATGTCTATGGGTGCTCTCAGGCTCTGATGGCACAGTTCTCCCAAGATCTGTCATTAGATGTCTCGTCTCAGGGTAGGCTCAAGCCTATGGCCCATCTTCATCAGCCTTGAAGGCCCCCAAGCTGCAGCTTCTCAGCAATCCTGGGAAGAGTGTGTTTGTTGACAGGGAACTGAAGGGTCTTACAGCCTGTACGGGAGACTCATTCCCTCATGGACTTGGCCTCACAGAATCGGACTAGAGGACCTGTTCTCTCAGGGATCCTTGTTACCAAGGGAGAGAACTTTCTAAGCAATGGGGTCTGGCAAAGCCCAGTTCAAACAGCATCCATTGGTCACCACATCAACCCCCAGTCTCTCTCCAGATTGGAGATGCAATCGCATAAGAAACCCTGTTCCTAGGAAGTGATTGACGGGGCAAAGTGAGGCTTATGGCCATGGTCTTGGTACATGGCCAGGTCTTTCCAAAGCCTAAGCTCCAAAGTTCTTCAGGTACCCCATTGATTACTGCAAGATGATACAACCACATTAGGAAAAAAGAAAACCCGGGGTAGGGGGTAGTTAAATGTATACTTCCCATGTGATCCCTCAGTTCCACTACTGGGTATAGACCCAAGAGAAATAAAAATGTACGTCCACACAAAACCTATCCACAAACGTTCCCAGCGGCATTACCCATAATGGTCAAAAGTGGAACTACTCAACTGATCCATCAACTGGATCAATGAATGGATAAAAATGAATGGGTAGGCCAGGTGCGGTGGCTCACACCTGTAATCCCAACACTTTGGGAGGAGGAGCCAGGAGGATTACTTCAGGTCAGGAGTTCGAGACCAGTCTGTCCAACATGGCAAAACCCCATCTCTACTAAAAAAATTTAAAAATTAGCTGGGCATGGTGGCTCACGCCTGTAATCCCAGCACTTTGGGAGGCCGAGGCGGGTGGATCACCGGAGGTCAGGAGTTTGAGACCAGCCTGGCCAACATGGCAAAACCCCATCTCTATTAAAAGTATAAAAGTTAGCTGGGTGTGGTAGGAGGTGCCTACAATCCCAGCTACTCAGGAGGCTGAGGCAGGAGAATCGCTTGAACCCAGGAGGTGGAGGTTGCAGTGAGCCGAGATTGCACCACTGCACTCCAGCCTGGGCGACAAGAGTGAAACTCCACCTCAAAAAATAAAAATAAAAAATAAAAAATTAGCCAAGCATGGTGGCACATGCCTGTGATCCCAGATACTTGGGTGGCTGAGGCACAAGAATTGCTTGAACTCTGGTAGCAGATGTTGCAGTGAGCAGAGATCATGCCACTGCACTCCAGCCTGGGTGACAGAGTGAGTCTCAAAACAAAAACAAAAACAAAAAAACAAATTATGCTCAGTGAAAGTGGCCAGTCACAAAGAAACACATACTGTATGATTGCATCTTTTTTGTTTTTGAAACAGGGTCTCGTTCCTTCACCCAGGCTGGAGTGCAGTGGCCCCGATCATAGTTCACTGCAGTCTCAACCTCCTGGGCTCAAGTGATCCTTCTGACTCAGCCTCCTGAGTAGCTAGGACTACAGACACACACCACCACGGCTGGCTAATTTTTTAAAATGTAGAGATGGGGTCTCACTCTGTTACCCAGACTGGTCTCGAACTCCTGAGCTCAAGTGATCCTTCCACCTCAGCCTCCCAAAGTGCTGGGATTCCAGGCATGAGCCACTGTGCCCACTCTATGATTGCATTTTAATGAAACGTCCCGGAGAGGCAAATCTATAGAGATTGAAAGTGGATGAGAGATTTCCGAGGGCTGGGGGCTGGGGAATGGGAGAACTAGGGGGTGGTGGCTCAGCGGGGTGAGCTTTCTGTTGGGGGTAATGAAAATGTTCTAAAATTGATAGTGATGATGGTTGCACAATGCTGTGAATATAAGAAGAGTCATTGAATTGTACCTTTAAGTGGTGAGTTGTGGATGGTGCGGTGGCCCACACCTGTAATCCCAGCACTTTGGGAGCCTGAGGCAGGCAGATCACCTGAGGTCAGGAGTTCGAGACCAGCCTGGCCGACATGGTGAAACTCCATCTCTACTAAAAATCCAAAAATTAGCCAGGCGTGGTGGCACGTGCCTGTAGTCCCAGCTACTCAGGAGGCTGAGGCAGGAGAATCACTTGAACCCGGGAGGCAGAGGTTGCAATGAGCCAAGATCGTGCCACCGCACTCCAGCCTGGACAACAAGAGCAAAACTCCATCTCAAAATACAAAATAAAAAAGATGTTTCAAAGGAAATGAGAAACAAAAGAGTCCCACTGATTTCCTCACAATGGGGCCTGATGGGGTCTACGGAGAATTTCATCATAGCTGCTTGGCCCGCGCGGCTCCGCTCACCTGCACTCTCGGTGTGGCAGACCACAGAGCGAGACACGACCTTCATTCCGTCCCAGATGGTCGTGATGGTGGCTGGGTAGGACCGAGCCGGCCCGAGACCCAACACAGACACAGCCTCCCCACATGAAGATCTGTTCTGGGAGCCCCGCTGTCCTCCCACCTCCAACTCAAAGGCCTCGTAGCCTCCCTGGGGGCAGGACCAGATCAAGTTGACTCCATAGCCCGCTGAGGTGCTGACACAGGAAGTGATGGTGACTGCATCTGGGTCTGGGTGAAGGAAGCAAGAGGTCAGCAGCGCCATCCAAGGTGGCTTCCCACGCCCTCCACCCCTACCCCCACTACTCAGACCAGTTTTCTGAGATGAGCCCATCCCTTCCTCGCCAAATCCAAACTACCTCATCTTCCCTCCTTTTCTGTCCTCCCCGAATGGACACAAATAAGTCCTTTTAAACTACAACTCCCATGAGGCCTTGGGCTCCTCCATCACTGCAGCTCATGAAGTCATGGCCTGTGGCCTGATGGGATTTGTATTCCATTAATCTCTCAGCTCGCAAGGACTGTGAGCTAAGCCCAGTTCACCACTTGAAGGCAGGAAGCGGATTCTCACATGTGGACGCACAGAGGCTCTGCGTGGAACTGGCTACGTCATTCCTCTCTGCCCACACGGTGAAATTGTACAGAGTCCCGGGTTCCAGGGCCTCGACCTTGTACCACGTCTCATTGGTCCTGCTGGTCTGGTTGACCCAATTCGCTTGGGGATCTTGCCCCCTCTGGGGATGTCCCTTGCTGGCCCACTGGACCCAGTATACGTACAACTGAGAGTGGGGGTCTCCAGGGGCCTTCCACCACAGCATGACTGAGTTCTTAGTCTGAGTTTCATTCTGGAGATCTGTGACCTCATTGGGAGCTGAGAAGTGAGAACAGAGGCCTAAGGGGGTATCCTTGAAGACCCTCCTACCCCAGCCTGTCTGCCTCTCCCCCACAGCAAAGCTGAGATATCCATTATTGGTGGCTCCAGTGGCTAAGGAGGCTGAACCACAGGAAAGAGTCTAGATACCCAAAGACCATGGGGACCAGAATCTCCTAGCCCTCTCCGTCCCCTGGCTACAGCCCTGGGTCCCACCCTGTCATCTTTCTGTTCTTCCCAAATGCACACCAATTCCACCGACTGAAACTACAGTTCCCATGAGGCTATGGATTCTCTGTATCGCTTCAGCTTATGAAGTCATGGCCCCACGGTGTGATGGGATTCGTAGTCCTCCATCTCTCATGGCCCTCGAGATCTGATCTCTGTATTTTCTTTCCCACAGGAACCCCAGGTAGGGTGTCTTCTCACTCTAGACACACCACATTTCTAGAGGGAGCTGACAAATTTCATCTTTTTAGCCCAAATGACCAAGGATTAAAGAGTTCCAGGTTCCGGCCAGGCATGGTGGCTCACTCCTGTAATCTCAGTGCTTTGGGAGGCCGAGGCGGGAGGATCACTTGAGCCCAAGAATTCGACACCAGCTTGGGCAACATAATGAGACCCTGTCTCTACAAAAAATATTTTTTTAAATGGGCTGGGCATGGTGGTGCATGTTTGTGGTCCCAGCTACTCAGGAGGCTGAGGTGGGAGGATCAGTTGAGCCCAGGAGGTCGAGGCTGCAGTAAACCATGATCACACTACTGCACTCCAGCCTGGGCAACAGAGCAAGACCCTGTCACAAAAGAAAAAAAAAAGAATGAACCTAGTCTCCAGAGTTATTTTGATTTTTCTCATGAGCGGGACCCACCGTGCCTAGGCTGAGAGGTGGGGCCCTCTCGCTTCATCTAATTCCCTGGGACCAGCTGTTGGCTATTGTCCAGCTGGTGACTTTGTCAGCTCCTGAGAGGTGGTGCTGGACAATTGAGGGCTCCCCCTGACCCCAAAGAGTCCATTTCCCAAAGGGAGAAAAAACAGGTCCCACAGCTTGGAAAGCCCTGTCTGCTAAGAAACGACACCCACTAGGAACGGGACCTACAGGTTTAAGCTCCGGCCGGTGAGGCTGGAGAGGCCCATGGGTACTCTTCATCTCCCAAGGAGCTCCCAAAGTCCCTTCATCTTTTTCCTTCCCCCATCCTAATAGAGCTGGGTTCAGAACCGACTGTGTCTCACCGGTGGCTGCAGTGAGGGTGCTGTTATAGCCTCTGACCTCATTCCTCTCGGCCCAGACGGTGAGGTGGTACAGGCTGCCAGCTTCCAGTTCCTTTAGGGTGATGTCAGTACCTGAGGTGCTTTGGGTCCTGGGGTCAGTCATGCCTTCCCTGACCCATGAGACCCAGTAGCTGTAGGAAGACTGGCCTGGGCCCTGGGGAGCTGTCCAGCGCAAAGCAATGGTGCTGTTGGTCCAGTCCTGCTTGCTGAGGCTTGTCACTGCGTTGGGGACTGGGAGAGGGAGCAGAGTCAGGATTTCCACATCCCCTAGTCCTCAAGAGTCCAGAACACAGTGATATGCCCTGTCCTTGTGCAGCCCAGCTCATCCAGAAACACTTCCTGGCAGGGCACAGTGGCTCAGGCCTGTAATCCCAGCATTTTGGGAAGCTAAACCGGGAGGGTTGCCTGAGCCCGGGAATTTGAGACCAGCCTGAGCAACATAGTGAGACCCTATCACTACTAAAAATTAAAACAAATTAGCTGGGCATAGTAGCACATGCCTGTAGTCACAGCTACTAGGGAGGCTGAGGTGGGACGATCGCTTGAGCTTGGGAGGTTCAGTCTGCAGTGAGCTATGATTGTGTCTCTGCACTCCAGCCTGGGAGACAGAGTAGGACCGTCTCAAAAGAAAGAAAGCGAGCGAGAGAGAGAGAGGCCAGGCGCAGTGGCTCACGCCTGTAATCCCAACACTTTGGGGGGCCAAGGTGGGTGACATGAGGCCACGAGTTCAAGGCAAGCCTGGGCAACATGGCAAAACCCTGTCTCTACTAAAAATACACAGATTAGCTGGGTGTGGTGGTGCGTGCCTGTCATCACAGCTACTTGGAAGGCAGAGGCAGGAGAATTGCTTGAGCCCAGGAGGCAGAGGTTGCAGTGAGCTGAGACTGTGCTATTGTACTCCAGCCTGAGTGACAAAGGAAAACTCTGTCTCAAGAAAGAAGAAAGAAAAGAAGGAAAGAAAGAAAAGAAAGAAGAAAGGAAAAGAAAGAAAGAAAGAGAGAGAAAGAGAAAGAAAGAAAGAGAGAGAGACAGAGAGAAAGAAAGAAAGGAAGGAACAAGGAGGGAAGGGAGGAAGGAAGGCTTTAAAGGAAGGAAAGAGAAGGAAAGAAAGAGAGAAAGGAAGGAAAGAGAGAAAGCGAGAAAGGAAGGAAGAAAGGAAGGAAAGGGAAGGAAGGAAGGAAGGGGAAGAGAAGGAGAAAGAAAGAAAGAAAAGGCCTGTGTCCCCACAGCCCCACGCTCAGCGGGAGGAGACGTCTGGATGGGCTCTCTTCTTCTTCAGGGCAGAGCCAGCCCCCAGCTGTGATTACATCTGTCCTGTGGACTTGGAGAGGCAGATGTCTTCAGAGCCTACGGACTACAGAGCCAGAGCCCAGAAGAGGTGCCATGCCGCTCCTGCTGGTTCTGAACCTCTCACCAAAACAGGGAGTGGCCGTTGAGGGTTCCTACCTGTGGAGATGCTGACATTCTGCCTGGAGCCACGTACTCCATTTTTTTCTGCCCATACAGAGAATGTGTACAAGGTTCCGGGTTCAAGTCCCTCAGCTGTCACACTGATATTTGTTGTGTTTCGGGTCTCAGTGCCACCACCGTCTCCAGTGTACTCTACCCAGTAGGTGTAGTCCTGAGGGTATGGGCCATCGGGGACTTCCCAGCATAGGGCGATGGAGCTGTTGGTCTGAGTCTTCACATGGAGGTTTCTCACTGGGTTGGGGGCTGAGAAATTAGGAAGAAGATCCTATGTTGGCGGAGATACAGAACAGAACAGGCCAGGAGTGGGCCCCTCACTGCCCTCAACCATCTGAGCTCTTGTTCAACTGCTGGTGCCAGCAGATGCAAGGTGTATGTTCTAGACCATGTTTCTCAGACTAATGTGCCGGGCGTGGTGGCTCACGCCTGTAATCCCAGCACTTCGGGAGGCTGAGGCAAGGGGATCACCTGAAGTCAGGAGTTCAAGACCAGCCTGGGCAACATGATCAACGGGGTTTAGCAGAAACCCTGTCTCTACTAAAAATACAAAAGTTAGCCGGGCATGCTGTGATGTGTGCCTGTAATTCCAGCTACTCAGGAAGCGGAGGCCCAAGAATCACTTGAACCTGGTAGGCGGAGCTTGCAGTGAGCCGAGATTGCACCACTGCAGTCCAGCCTGGGCAACAGAGCGAGACTCAGTCTCAAAAAAAAAAAAAAAAAAAGAAAAGAAAAAGAAAAAACTTTAATGTGTGCACATCTCACAGGGGATCTTGTTAAATGCGGGTTCTGAGCAGTAGATCTGGGGTGGAGCTGAGATCTCTCATTTCCAGTCAGCTCCCCAGAACACTGATGCTGCTCACACGTGGGTCATAATTTGAGTAGTACTATAGCCTCCATATGTGTGTCCCCTCCCACAAATTCACATGCTGAAACGTAATCTCCAATGGAGGCCGGGTACGGTGGCTCATGCCTGTAATCCCAGCACGTTGGGAGGCCGAGGCGGGTGTATCACGAGGTCAGGAGATTGAGACCATCCTGGCTAACACGGTGAAACCTGTCTCTACTAAAAACACAAAAAATTAGCTGGGTGTGGCGGTGGGCGCCTGTAGTCCCAGCTACGCGGGAGGCTGAGGGAGGAGAATGGTGTGAACCCAGGAGGCGGAGCTTGCAGTGAGCCGAGATCGCGCCACTGCACTCCAGCCTGGGTGACACAGCGAGACTCCGTCTCAAAAAAAAAAAAGACAAAAAAAAAAAACAAAATAATAATCTCCAATGGAATAGCATTAAGAGGTAGGGCCTTTGCAAGGTTAGGTCATAAAAGTGAAGCCTTTATGCCTGGGGTTACTGCCTAAGAGAGGCCCAATGGCCCAGCACAGTTTCACATTTCATGTGAGATTACATGCCTGTAATCTCAGCAATTTGCGGGGCTGAGGTAGGGAGATCGCTTGAGGCCAGGAGTTAGAGACCAGCCTGGACCACACAGCAAGACCTCATCTCTAAAAAAAATAAATTAGTTAGGCATGGTGGCCCACGCCTGTAGTCCCTGCTACTTGGGAGGCTGAGGTCGGTGGATTGCTTCAGCCCAGGAATTTGAGGCTGCAGCGAGCTACGATCCTGCCACTGCACTCCAGCCTGGATGACAAAGCGAGACTCCAGCTCTAAAAAAAAGAAAAAAATAAGAGAGACTCAAGGGAGCTTTGTGTGGTGATGAAGATAGTCTCTCACTTTCCAATATGGTAGGCATTAGCACCGTGGAGGATGAAGGGGGGACTGGGAGCCCCTCAACAGGCCTTTTGAGCACATGAAATGTGAAACTGAATTTGCAGTTTCATGCAACTTTAATGAGCTTAAATTTAATAGCCACGTGTGGCTAGTGGCTACCATATTGGACAATGGAGATCTAGCCAGAGGGAGCTGTCCACATCAGGGTCATGGAGCTGATGATCTCAGTTTCCATCCTCAATATGTGACACAGTTGGGAACTAGAAGAAGAGTCAGAGGGTCAGAGTGTCCCCACTCACAGTATCTAATTCCTTGAAAGCTCAGGTAACATGCCTTGGCCCCTACACATTCCTGTTGGTGCAGGAAGGTGCCCCTTGGCATTATGGTCCACATTCTAGAGAGTCCTAGACACAGACCGGCCCCAGCTTAGCAGCTGGAGGTACCATGGACATTCATTCCTTCTTCATCTCCTGAGCTGAGACTGCCCCAGGATGTGGACATGAGTACCTGGCTCAATGTGGCCCAGAGGGACTATGGAATAGACAATCGGCTACATTCTACTGCTTACTGTCCCTTAAACAAATAAGAGATCAAACAAATGGCGACTGCCCCTCACCTGTGGTGGCATTTCGAGTCTCCCGGGAGCTGTTGATTCCATTCTTCCCCACCCACACGGAAAACGCATACAAACACCCGGGTTCAAGTCCATCCACGGTGATGTTGGTGTATGCTGTGCTTCGAGTCCCTGCTCTGCCACCATCTCCAGTGTACTCAACCCCGTAGGTGGAATTCTGTGGGTCTGGGCCACTGGGGACCTCCCAGGTCAGGGCGATGGAGCTGTTGGTCTGAGCCTCCACTGTCAGGTTCCTCACTGGGTTGGGAGCTGAAAACCAGCACGGGAGGGAAAATCAATTGTAGTTTCTGGCCCTCGAACTTTCTAGCCCTTCCTTAACCATTGCATCCAGCAGGTGGAGGCAGGGAGGCCCAGCTCTGCACTGTCCAGTGTGGCAGCCACGAGTTCCACGTGAGTGTTGAGCACCGTGAGGTGGCTTTTGTGAAATGAGATGAGCCGTTAGTGTAAGACCCACACCGGCTTTTGAAGAGTTGGTGTGAAATTAAGAATTAAGAATGTCAACTATCTGATGGATCCTATATATATATATATATATATATATATACACACACACACATATATATACACATACACATATATATACACACACATATATATACATACACATATATATATTTTGTGGGTATATACTCAGTGTGTATATTTAATGATCCTTTCCTTATATTGATTACATGTCAAAATGATAATATTTTGTATCTGTCGGGCGCAGTGGCTCACACCTGTAATCCCAGCACTTTGGGAGGCTGAGGTAGGCGGATCACCTGAGGTCAGGAGCTCAAGACCAGCCTGGCCAACATGGCAAAACCCCGTCTCTACTAAAAATACAAAAGTTAGCCGGGCATGGTGGCATATGCCTGTAGTCCCAGCTACTCAGGAGGCTGAGGCAGGAGAATCACTTGAACCCAGGAGGTGGAGGTTGCAGTGAGTCAAGATTGTGCCACTACATTTCAGCCTGGGAGACAGAGACTCTGTCCCCCCCCAAAAAAAAAGGGCTGGGCACGGTGGCTCACGCCTGTAATCCCAGCACTTTGGGAGGCCGAGGCGGGTGGATCACAAGGTCAGGAGATCGAGACCATCCTGGCTAACACAGTGAAACCTGTCTCTACTAAAAATACAAAAAATTAGCCAGGTGTGGTGGTGTGCGCCTGTAGTCCCAGCTACTTGGGAGGCTGAGGCAGGAGGATGGCGTGAACCCGGGAGGCAGAGCTTTCAGTGAGCCAAGATTGCGCCACTGCACTCCAGCCTGGGCGACAGAGAGATACTCTGTATCAAAAAAAAAAAAAAAATTGTATCTGATGGGCTACATAAAATATCTCATAGTAATTTAGTTTCCTTTCTTTCCTTCCTTCCTTCCTTCCTTCCTTCCTTCCTTCCTTCCTTCCTTCTTTCTTTCTTTCTTTCTTTCTTTTTTGAGACAGGGTTTCTCTCTGTTGCCCAGGCTGGAGTGCAGTGGTCCAATCAGAGCTCACTGCAACCTCTGCCTCCCAGGCTCAAGCGATCCTCTCACCTCAGCCTCCCGAGTAGATGGGACCACAGGAACACGCCACCACAGCTACTTTTTTATTTTTTTTGTAGAGACAGGCTGACCAGTTTCTTTTTACTTATTTTTATGTGGCTGATAGAAAATCGAAATTCTCACGTGTGGCTTCCTCTGTGTTTCTACTGGACTAAGGAAACTGTCGCATTTTGTCAGCTCTCAACCACCCCCTACCACTGTCCTTATAAAAGAAATAAAAATAAAACAGCGGCTGCCTCTTACCTGTGGCACTAGTGACAATCTCCACAGAGCTATTTACTCCGTCTTTCTCCACCCACACAGAACACGTATACAATGACCCGGGTTCAAGTCCATCCACGGTGACTCTGGTGTCTGTTGTGTTTCGAGTCTCTGTTCTGCCACCGTCTCCAGTGCACTGAACCCAGTAGGTGGAGTTCTGTGAGTCTGTGCCATTGGGGACCTCACAGCTCAGGGAGATGGAGCTGGTGGTCTGAGCCTCCACTGTCAGGTTCCTCACTGGGTAGGGGGCTGAGAAATTAGGAAGAAAGATCTAATATGAGCAGGACTACAGAACATAACGGGGGCAGCCAGTGAGCTTCTAGTTTGTTTTTTCAAGACAGAGTCTCTGTCTGTCTTCCAGGCTGTAGTGCAGTGGCACGATCTCGGCTCACCACAACCTCCGCCGTCCGGGTTCAAGCGATTCTCCTGCCTCAGCCTCCTGAGTAGGTGGGACTACAGGTCTGCACCACCACACCCGGCTTATTTTTATATTTTTTCACCATGCTGGCCAGGCTGGTCTCGAACTCCTGACCTCAGGTGATCCTCTCACCTCAGCCTCCCAAAGTGCTGGGACTACAGGCGTGAGGCAACATGCCCGGCCAAGTGAGCATTTTTGATCATCAGAGTTCCTAGTTGTCCCTCAACAGCTGGTGCCAGTAGATGCAGAGTGTACGGTCTAGACCAGGGCTTCTCATTCTTTACTGTGTGCACATCTCACAGGGGACCTTGTGAAATGCAGGTTCTCACTCAGCAGGGCTAGGATGGAGCTGAGAGACTGCACTCCCCCCCACCCTTTTTTTCCCACCAGTGTCACTTGCCAATGTATTTCCATCAGCTCTCAGAGACACGGATGCTGCCCACACATGGACCACACTTTGAGTAACAAAGACCTGAGCCAGCGCTTTCCAACTGAGCTTCTGCAACGATGGAAATGCTCTCCCACCTTCCAGTATGGTAGGAGAACAGAGAAGGAAATGGAAACCCTTCAACAGGGCTTTCAAACATACGAAATGTGAAACTGAATTTGCAGTTTCATGCAATTTTAATCAGCTTAAATTTAATAGCCACGTGTGGCTAGTGGCTACCATATTGGACAATGGAGATCTAGCCAGAGGGAGCTGTCCACATCAGGGTCATGGAGCTGATGATCTCAGTTTCCATCCTCAATATGTGACACAGTTGGGAACTAGAAGAAGAGTCAGAGGGTCAGAGTGTCCCCACTCACAGTATCTAATTCCTTGAAAGCTCAGGTAACATGCCTTGGCCCCTACACATTCCTGTTGGTGCAGGAAGGTGCCCCTTGGCATTATGGTCCACATTCTAGAGAGTCCTAGACACAGACCGGCCCCAGCTTAGCAGCTGGAGGTACCATGGACATTCATTCCTTCTTCATCTCCTGAGCTGAGACTGCCCCAGGATGTGGACATGAGTACCTGGCTCAATGTGGCCCAGAGGGACTATGGAATAGACAATCGGCCATGTTCTCCTGCCTACTGTCCCTTAAACAAGAAAGAGCAAAACAAATGGCGACTGCCTCTCACCTGTGGTGGCATTTCGAGTCTCCCGGGAGCTGTTGATTCCATTCTTCCCCACCCACACGGAAAACGCATACAAACACCCGGGTTCAAGTCCATCCATGGTGATGTTGGTGTATGCTGTGCTTCGAGTCCCTGCTCTGCCACCATCTCCAGTGTACTCAACCCCATAGGTGGAATTCTGTGGGTCTGGGCCACTGGGGACCTCCCAGGTCAGGGCGATGGAGCTGTTGGTCTGAGCCTCCACTCTCAGGTTCCTCACTGGGTTGGGAGCTGAAAACCAGCACAGGAGGGAAAATCAGTTGTAGTTTCTGGCCCTCGAACTTTCCAGCCCTTCCTTAACCATTGCATCCAGCAGGTGGAGGCAGGGAGGCCCAGCTCTGCACTGTCCAGTGTGGCAGCCACGAGTTCCACGTGAGTGTTGAGCACCGTGAGGTGGCTTTTGTGAAATGAGATGAGCCGTTAGTGTAAGATCCACACCGGCTTTCGAAGAGTTGGTGTGAAATTAAGAATGTCAACTATCTCATTGATCCTTTATATATATTTGTGTGTGTGTGAGTATATACTTGGTGTATATATTTAATGATCGTTTTTATATTGATTACAAGTCAAAATGAAAATATCTTGTATCTGCCAGGTGCAGTGGCTCACACCTGTAATCCTCGCACTTTGGGAGGCCGAGGCAGGTGGATCACCTGAGGTCAGGAGTTCGAGACCAGCCTGGCCAACATGGCGAAACCCGGTCTCTACTAAAAATACAAAAGTTAGTTGGGCATGGTGGCACATGCCTGTAGTCTCTGCTACTCGGGAGGCTGAGGCAGGAGAATCACTTGAACCCAGGAGGCAAAGGTTGCAGTGAACCAAGATCATGCCACTGCACTCCAACCTGGGTGACAGAGCAAGACTCTGCCTCAAAAAAAAAAAAAATTGTATCTGATGGACTACATAAAATCTCTCATAGTAATTTAGTTTATTTGTTTTTCTTTTCTTTTTTTTTCTTTTGTTTTTTCTTTCTTTCTTTCTTTCTTTTTTTTTTTTTTTTTGAGACAGGGTTTCTCTCTGTTGCCCAGGCTGGAGTGCAGTGGTCCAATCAGAGCTCACTGCAACCTCTGCCTCCCGGGCTCAAGCGATCCTCTCACCTCAGCCTCCCGAGTAGATGGGACCACAGGAACACGCCACCACAGCTACTTTTTTATTTTTTTGTAGAGACAGGCTGACCAGTTTCTTTTTACTTATTTTTATGTGGCTGATAGAAAATCGAAATTCTCACGTGTGGCTTCCTCTGTGTTTCTACTGGACTAAGGAAACTGTCGCATTTTGTCAGCTCTCAACCACCCCCTACCACTGTCCTTATAAAAGAAATAAAAATAAAACAGCGGCTGCCTCTTACCTGTGGCACCAGTGACAGTCCCCACAGAGCTATTTACTCCGTCTTTCTCCACCCACACAGAACATGTATACAATGACCCGGGTCCAAGTCCATACACAATGACGGTGTATCTTGTGGTTCGAGTCTCTGATCTGCCACCGTCTCCAGTGCACTGAACCGAG
This sequence comes from Gorilla gorilla gorilla, assembly GCF_029281585.2. Lineage (NCBI taxonomy): Eukaryota > Metazoa > Chordata > Mammalia > Primates > Hominidae > Gorilla > Gorilla gorilla. The sequence goes on from NC_073244.2 coordinate 67,215,806, forward strand.
TAGGTGGAGTTCTGTGAGTCTGTGCCAGCAGGGGCCTTCCAGCTCAGGGAGATGGAGCTGGTGGTCTGAGTCTCCACTGTCAGGTTCCTCCCTGGGTTGGGGGCTGAGAATCGGGAAGGAGGGTCTGACGAAAAGGGAACCAGGTCACTACAATCCCTCCCAACCCCCTGAGCTCATGCCCCAAGTCCAGAAACAACGGCGCTCATAAGCCCCTACCATGGACCACTGGACCCCACGGGGACCCCCCAGAGGCTCACGGCAGTTGTGGTCCCACCTCTTTGAGTGGGCAGTGAGTTCAGGCAGGGGTCACTCACCGGGCGCCCTGGCCCCTGTCCAGCTGCACAGGCCCTGGAGGGAACCCAGAGAAAACGGAGTCAGCCTCTCAACCACTCCTCTGCCCAGTGAGGCCGCGGGGCTGGGAGGAGCGGCTGATCCCCGCCCCATGAGTCACCCTTGCATGGGAAGGAGGGGCCAGCGTTAGGCTGGGCTGTCAGGAAGGTCACCCCAACCGTCTTTCCTGGGTCGAGGAGAGAAGGGGGAGCATGGCAGGAGTGGAGCTTAGGGAGCTGGGGTTGGCTCCACCCGATAAGGCCGAGAGATAAAATTAATGATTTCATTTCCCGAAATATATGTCCTTGGAAAACCAAGGGCAGAGAGCAATGAACAGACTGGGAAGAGAGAAAAAAACCAAGGTTGGGGATCAGGAACCTTGGCCTGAGGGTGGAGGGCCTGGGGGCCTGGGTCTGAGGGAGGAAGGGCTGGGGGCCTGGGTCTGAGGGAGGAGGGGCTGGGGGCCTGGACCCCTGAGTCTGAGGGAGGAGGGGCTGGGGTCTGGACTCCTGAGTCTGAGGGAGGAGGGGCTGGGGTCTGTACTCCTGAGTCTGAGGGAGGAAGGGCTGGGGGTCTGGACCCCTGAGTCTGAGGGAGGAGGAGCTGGGGCCTGGACTCCTGAGTCTGAGGGAGGAGGGGCTGGGGGCCTGGACTCCTGGGTCTGAGGGAGGAGGGCCTGGGGGCCTGGACTCCTGAGTCTGAGGGAGGAGGGGCTGGGGGCCTGGACTCCTGGGTCTGAGGGAGGAATGGCTGGGGGCCTGGACTCGGTTTGAGGGAGGAGGGGCTGCTTCCTGTCCGTGAGCACAGCTGTGTGTCGCCTGAAGCCAGTGTCCCCCGCAGCAGACACGACAGTATCTAAGAGCCCAGGTGAAGCCGGTGTCCCCCGCAGCAGACACGACAATGTCTAAGAGCCCGGGTGAAGCCGGTGTCCCCCGCAGCAGACATGACAGTATCTAAGAGCCCAGGTGTAAGACTCTCCTACAGTCTCTGCCAAGCCTGAAGCCCTCTTCCTTCTCCACGGGATCTTCAGCACCTACTTCCTCAAGATCGAGGTGCAGGGACCCAGCTCCTTCTCCCTCAGACCTGGGAGTCCCTGCCTTGGGAGCCCGCTCTGGGCGGGGAGCACTTACCAGCAGCACCAGGTTCCCCCAGACCCCGAGGCCCCCGCCAGCCCCAGCCATGCCTCCAGACACTGCCGGGGACCCAGGAGTCCCAGGCCTAGTCCTTCCACCTGCTGGACTTTACACTCAAGAATTTCCCCTTTACCAGATCATTGGTGAAGCCAGAGGCCAGGGCGGGAAGGGGAGGAGGAGGAAGTGGAACCCAGCTCCCAGCCCTGCCCCGCTGGCCCTCACCTTCCTCCCTCACCGCTGCCTCTAGCTCTGACACTGGAGACGCCTCCGATCCTTTCTCCAGCCCCCAGCCCACTCCACTTTGTCCCCTGAAATCTCCCTCTGCACCCCAGGTACCGGGTGCTGCGCCCCACTGCTGCACGGATGTGGGACGTGGGGCAGAGGATGAGAGCACGGGGTGCTGAGAGAAAGGCCAGCTGACTCCCTCGCCTCCCTGGTGGGTGATCACACATCAAGAGCAGCCTGGGGCTTAGACCTCACGCCCCTCGTCCCTGGAGCACGCTCTTCCATTCAGGCTCTGAGGCCTTTCCCCTCTCCGTCTTCCACAAGCCCCTGCAGCTCTCACAAAATGAGCAGCGGGCTCCCACCTCTTGGCCTTTGCCTAGACTGTCTCCCCAACCAGGTGCACCTGCCTATTTTCCCCGCAACAGTCTCCTACCTACTCCTCCACTAGGATTCAGCTTGGAAATGACCCACGCTGGGCCCGGGGCCTTTCTAGCCTGGTCAGGACCCTGTGCACTGTCTTCCACACCCCAGACTCTCTAATTTGCATATCCATCTGTGACCCTGAGCAAATGACTTAAATCCACAGTGACTCAGATTCCTCATCTCTAAAGAATGGGCACCCTTGTAAACATGCTAAGAGAAATAGATGAGTTACTACCTCGAAAGTCTTGGAACAATGCCTGGCCCATTTTAAACACTTGATAAATCTTAGTCATGTTTATTTTTAGTTCATCCCTAGGCCACCTGTGCTCAGAAGGGGCCTGACACCCAGGGCTTTTCAAAGTGTTTTTGTTGACTTACTATGTGCACACGTGGACTGCCTTCATCTCACATATAGTGCGGAAGTGAAGAATAGAAACCCCAGCCGGGCATATTGGTGTGTGCTCAGCTACTCAGGAGGCTGAAGTGGGAGGATCACTTGAGCCCAGGAGTTTGAGACCAGCCTGGGCAATATAGCAAAACCCCATCTTTACAAAGAAAAACAAAAACAAAGAAAAAATTACCCAGGCATGGTAGTGCACGCCTGTAGTCCCAGCTACCCGGGAGGCTGAGATGGGAGGATCACCTGAGCCTGGGAAGTCAAGGCTGCAGTAAGCTGCGATTGTGCCACTGCACTCCGGCCTGGGTGACAGAGTGAGCCCCTGTCTCAGAAAGCAAAACAATGGCCAGGCGTAGTGGCTCACACCTGTAACCCCAGCAATTTGGGAGGCCAAGGTGGGCAGATCACCTGAGATCAGGAGTTCGAGACCAGCCTGGCTAACATGGTGAAACCCCATCTCTACTAAAAATGCAAAAATTAGCTGGCTGTGGTGGCAGGCGCCTGTACTGCCAGCTACTCAGGAGGCTGAGGCAGGAGAATGGTGTGAACCTGGGAGGCGGAGCTTGCAGTGAGCCAAGATAGCGCCACTGCACTCCAGCCTGGGTGACAGAGCAAGACTCTTTCTCAGAGAAAAAAAAAAAAAAAAAGCAAACAAAACAGCTGAGCATGGTTACTCACGCCTATAATCCCAGCACTTTGGGAGGCTGAGATGAGAGGATTCCTTGAGCCCAGGAGTTCAAGACCAGCCTGGGCAACATAGAGAGATCCCGTCTCTATAAAAAGTAGAAGTAAATTAGCCAGGCATGGTGGTGCGCACCTGTGGTCCCAGCTACTCAGGAGGCTGAAGAGGGAGGATCAGTTGAGCCCAAGAGGTGGAGGCTGTAGTGAGCTGTGATTGCACCACTGCACTCCATCTGGGGTGACAGAGGGAGACTCTGTCTCAAAATAAACAAACAAATAAATAAGTTCTCACACCACTGCTTTGAGAAGTCGGTTTCTCTATCTCTGAGAGCCTCAGTTTCCCCATCTGTATACAGAAGGGTTTGGTTGCGAGAAGTTTCCTTTCAGTGGGCACCGGATGTAATTCGTGCCAATCACTTGCTTAGGTTTCTGTTTTAATCTTTCTCGGTTTCTCTCCTATATCCTAAAAAAAATTTTTTTAATTGAGACAGGGTCTTGCTTTGTTGCCCAGGCTGGTCTCGAACTCCTAGACTCAAGTGATCCTCCCGCCTTGGCCTCCCAAAGTTCTAGGATTATAGGCATGAGCCACCACACCCAGCTGTCTCCCCTATACTTTTTGATGTCTCTCTCTCTCTCTCTCTCTCCTGGTCCTCCTCCTCCTCCTCACTGTCTCTTCCCTCTATCTTTCTCTCTTCCCTCCCATCTAGATCCCCAACTTATAAACATGCTCACCCTCCCTGTCTATAAAAAAATGCATCACTTACATTGACTCCACACCCACCGTCCTACCACACCCTACTTACCTTCTCTTCAAAACCCAACTCCTAGGCCGGGCATGGTGGCTCATGCCTGTAATCCCAGCACTATGGGAGCCCGAGGCAGGCAGATGACCTCAGGCAGGAGGTCAGGAGTTCGAGACCAGCCTGGCCAACATGGTGGCCATCTCTACTAAAAATACAAAAATTAGCCGGGCATGGTCGTGCATGCCTGTAATCACAGCTACTCAGGAGGCTGAGGCAGGAGAATTGCTTGAACCCAGGAGGGGACACTGCAGTGAGCCGAGATCACACCACTGCACTCTAGCCTGGGTGACAGAAGGATACTCCCTCTCAAAAAACAAAAAGCAACAATAAAAAAAATCAACCACTCCACAAAATGACCCACATTCCCCAGCTTCCAAAGTCCTCCTGGAGCAGCTGCCTGTGTATGGGGAAGGCACACCAAAAACAAAACCTGTAGGACCTCGGACTCGGTCCCTCCATCTCCAGTCCGGCCTTCAGATGAATGTAGCCCCAGCCAACATCTTAGCAGCAACCTCAGGAGAGACTCGGCCGTGCTCCTCTTTCCCCCTTAAGAACAGAAATTTCCACGGAGCCACTAATGAGAGTCCCATTAGCACAACCCTCATCACCTGAGTTCTTTTCAATTCCTCTTACCTGTGTGATGAGAAGCACCAAGAGAGCGTTGCTTGGTGTATGTAATGATACCATCTCTAGGTCTGGTGAGCAGGAACCAGAGTCACCACAGTGGGGCAGCAGAGGGCCTGGGCTCAGGTTTCCCAGAAGCAGAGCCTGAGGCAGGGATTCAGATGCTCATGAACTGTTTGAGGGTTTGCTTTCAGAAGACAGAGAGTGATGAAAGCAGTATGGGACAGAGGAAGGAGCCAAATGAAGCTATCACTTCAGAGGGATCCCATCACAGAGACAGGATCTGAACTTTTAACCTCTAATCTTTGTCTGTGGGCTTCTCCAGGGGTGAGAGTTTCATGACTTTCCTAGTAAAACACGTTCCTCTCAGGTCAAGAGCAAGTTTTTTGTTTTTTTTTGTTTTTTTTTTTTTCAGATAAAGTCTCGCTCTCACTCTGTCACCCAGGCTGAAGTGCAGTGGCACCATCTTGCCTCACTGCAACCTCCACCTCCCGGGTTAAAGGATTCTCCTGCCTCAGCCTCCCGAGTAGCTGGGATTACAGGCACCTGCCATCACACCCAGCTACTTTTTGTTGTTGTTGTTTGTTTGTTTGTTTGTTTGAGACAGAGTCTTGCTCTGTTGCCCAGGCCGGAGTGCAGTGGCTCGATCTCGGCTCACTGCAAGCTCTGCCTCCCAGGTTCACACCATTCTCCCACCTCAGCCTCCGAAGTAGCTGGGGCTACAGGTGCCCGCCAACATGCCCAGCTAATTTTTTATATTTTTTGGTAGAGATGGGGTTTCACCATGTTGACCAGGCTGGTCTCGAACTCCTGACCTCGTGTGATCCGCCTGCCTCGGCATACCAAAGTACTGGGATTACAGGTGTGAGCCACTGCGCCCAGCCAAGACCAAGTCTCTTGAGAATGTGGCATCTGCAAGCAGCCAACACTGCTTAAGAATGAGTGCTCAGTGCCTGCAAAGGAGATCTGGGTGAAGCACCAGCGACGTCCACCCCTAAAGCCTCGCACCTGTTACCAGTCCTGAGCCAGTTCTCAGTCTTGGAACCCCTTCCATGTAGCGGATGCTTTTCCTTCAGGGAGGACTCACTGATACTAGTCAAAGTACATACTGTAAACCTTCCTCCCAGTTTCTCCTAAAGGCCAATATCCATGGTCGCTGGGGATTAGAGAAAGAGAAAAGGCTACTGAACTCTGACTCTGAATCAATCCTAATTTGGAGGCACACACAGGTCACCGTGAATCATGGTCTGACTGGTGTGCTTGGGGCTGTCAGGTAACGAACGGAGGGTTCACCTAAAGACCATCACACAGTGGGTCAACGGGACTCTAAAGACCCTGTGTGGCTCCTTCCTCAGGCTCCTTCCTCAGGCCTTGAGAGTGAAGTTGAAATCGACATACTCATAAAATGGCAGACACAATGCTTTGGCTTCCCTGATCTGTAGTGTGAAACCTTTGATGGTGGGAAGAAGAAATGGAAGCCCCTAGAAATTCCCCCATCTATATTGGGCCAGTCTTTCATTGCTATAAAGAAATACCTAAGACTGGGTAATTTATAAAGAAAAGAGTTTTAATTGGCTCGCGGCTCTGCAGGTTGTACGGGAAGCATGGTGCTGGCATCTGCTCAGCTTCTGGGAAGGCCTCAGGGAGCTTTTCCACTCATGGCGGAAGGTGAAGAGGGAGCAGGCACATAACATGTCGAAAGCAGGAGCAAGAGAGACAGGACGGGAGGTGCCACACGCTTTTATTTTTTTATTTTATTATTATTAAATTTTTGAGATGGAGTTTCCCTCTGTCACCCAGACTGGAGTGCAGTGACACCATTTTGGCTCACTGCAACCTTCACCTCCTGGGTTCAACTCCCAGCTAGTTTTTGTATTTTTAGTAGAGATAGGGTTTTGCCATGTTGTCCGGGCTGGTCTCAAACTCCTGACCTCAGGCGATCCATGCACCTCGGCCTCCCAAAGTGCTGAGATTACAGGTGTGAGCCACCGTGCCCGGCCTTGCCACGTACTGTAAAATAACCAGATCTCTTGTGAGCTCACTCATCACCATGGGGATGGTACTAAACCATTCATGAGGGGTCCACCCCCAAGATCCTAACACCTCCCACCAAGTCCGGACTCCAACACTGGGGATTCCATTTCAACATGAGATTTGGTGGGGACACAGATCCAAACCACAGTATCATCCTTCCCAAATAGTCAACCCAGGGAATCACAGAGATTAGCGCCAGCATCAAGCTTTGGAAAACATGGGGGTGGGATATGGGAGGGTGATTCCTGGAACATTATCCTTTGATTCACATGATTAATCTGTGCAGGAGCTTATGGATCTTGGAAGACAGAAGTAAGAAATGGTGATACCGGCTGGGCTCAGTGGCTCACGGCTGTGATCCCAGCACTTTGGGAGGCCAAGGAGGGCGGATCACGAGGTCAGGAGATCGAGACCACGGTGAAACCCCGTCTCTACTAAAAATACAAAAAATTAGCGGGGCGTGGTGGCGGGCGCCTGTAGTCCCAGGTACTTGGGAGGCTGAGGCAGGAGAATGGTGCGAACCTGGGAGGCGGAGCTTGCAGTGAGCAGAGATGGGGCCTTTGCACTCCAGCCCGGGAGACGGCGTGAAACTGCGTCTCAAAAAAAAAAAAAAAATAAAAAAAGAAAGAAAGGAAAAGAAAGAAAGAAAGGAAAAAAGAAATGGTGATACCTTCGGAGGTGGCTGGTTTTCTCAGGGTAAGGTCTCCTTCAGCAAATCAACACAGCCCCTGGCACCTGATATTCAGCTAATGAACTGGAAAAGGCGTTTTGCCTGTAGAAGTTAGCCTGAATGAAGAGTGTTCTTTACTCCAACAGTGACAGAGAAGGTCAGTGTGATTCCCTTTAGACTGTCTGGCACCTCGGTCATCTTATCAACCCATAAGACATCACACTGTTCCCCCTCACTCCTGGATAGCAGTTTATCCTCACTGGAATGGACACTTATAGGTGTTTATTCATTTCTCAGTAAGATTTGTTGAATGAATGAAGGAAGGAATGAATGAATGATGTCTTTACCTTGAGATTGGAGTTCTTTCAGATCTGCTCTCTGCCCACCTCACCAGCCTCTTCTCCTATCTTTACTCCAGCTACACAGATGTCCGTGCATGTTTTTCTTAGCACTCCAGGTGGATTCAAACCTCAGGGCCTTTGCACACACTGTTCCCTCTGCCTGGTAAAATCTTTCTCCACCAGCCAGGGCCTACTTCTCTTTCTACTTCTGGTTGACCCCAGATACAGTTGGCTACTCCCTCCTATGTTTGGAGCCAAACTAAACAAATCTCTTATTACAATACTCATCACATTGTCTGTGGCTTTGCCTATTTTTCCTTTCTTTTATCAGAGTGGAAGACGCTTCTTCAGGTAGAGACAAGTCTACTCATCTTGGGGGAGATCAGGCCAACTCCACACCGAAGGTTGATGAAACTTCAGGCAATATCCCTTCATCTGAATCTGATGACGTGTGTCACATTATCCAGGTCCACACTCAGGGATCTGGTCTGCATTTTCATGTAAGCTTTCACCACTCTCACTTTCCCTGGACTCTCATCCAGGATTAGATTTTTTTTTATTTTAAATGGAATCTCCTTCTGTCACCCAGGCTGGAGTGCAGTGGCACCGTCTCGGCTCACTGCAACCTCTGCCTCCTGGGTTCAAGCGATTCTTCTGCCTTGGCCTCCCAAATAGCTGGGATTACAGGCATGAGCCACCACGCCTGGCTAATTTTTGTATTTTTAGTAGAGATGAGGTTTTGCCATGTTGGCTGGGCTGTTCTCGAACTCCTGACTTCATGTGATCCACCCGCATCAGCCTCCCAAACTGCTGGGATTACAGGCATGAGCCGCCACGCCTGCCGCGATTAGATCATTGATCTCATTGCAGGTGAACCAGTCCAGACCCCCATCCAGGTTTTCCAGCTTGCTCGCTCCTCACGCCGTGGCTGTGTCCTGTGTTGCCGTGTTTCCACTGAATCCAGCCCGTGTTTTCGCTTTTCCTGGCCTTGCGGGCAGCCAGGATTGAAAGATCCAGGAAGTGACAGGGGCCTGACTCATCAACTTGTAAGAGAGCTGGGGTTCTCCTAGATCCATGCTCGCACTGAGGTGAGAAATGAGGAGCCAGGGCAGGGAGCCTCCTGGGGGTGGGCTGCCAACACCAGGCAGGCGGGGAATGGTGATTTTCACTTGTATCGTGGAGGATGCCACGCACAGACGTGAATAGAAAGAGCCTGGACCGTGTCCTGAGGTCAGCGACTGAGGTCCTGGGTGGGGCCAGCCAGGACCTGCCCGGGGGCTACTGCCTCTGAATCAATACCTCCAGGGACCCTACGTTGACACCCATGGCCTCCCACTCTCCACCCCTGAGTCCTGCGTGCGGCACGTAGTGCTCACTGGGCGTCTGTGTAGGGGGTTGAAGGCTGAGGCTGGAACAAGGGCGTGGCGGTCGCAGGCTCCAGGGCACGACTGTCCTTCCTCTTCCCCTTCTCAGCCACATCTGGGGCTCCGTCCCTGCAGCCAAGGCTCCCTGGCGCTGTCCTTGGTGCTGACGCGGTTCTGGAAGTGCGGTGCCAGGGTGGCTGGTGCGGCTCCCGATGGAAAAGCCCCACCAACCCCACAAAGCAGACTCGGGAGAGAACACGCCACCGTCTTTAGCGAATCTTACCAACCCAGGGCCAAAGCGCCCTGCACCCCAGAGCAGCACTCGTGGTGGGAACACAGGCTGATGTAATAAACGGAAAAGTGACTGCGGAGGATCGGGAAGTCGGGATGTCCTTAGCGTCCCATGGAAAAAACATACTTCCTCCAGATGGGATCATCGATAACTTTTTTGAGTCTTGAGTAAATAACTTCGGGCGGGGCGCGGTGGCTCACGCCTGTAATCCCAGCACTTTGGGAGGCCGAGGCGGGTGGATCACTTTAGGTCAGGAATTCGAGACCAGTGCGGCCAATATGGTTCTGAAAACCCCGTCTCTACTAAAAAGACAAAAATTAGCCAGGCGTGGTGGCACGCTCCTGTAATCCCAGCTACTCGGGAGGCTGAGGCAGGAGAATAGCTTGAACCCGGGAGGCGGAGGTTGCGGTGAGCCGAGATCGTGCCACTGCACTCCAGCCTGGGCGACAGAGCGAGACTCCCATCTCAAAAAAAGAAAAAACAAAAACAAAACAAAACAAAACTATGAGAAAATTCCACCCCCCATTGTTCGGAACCCAGGAATCTGGGCGCTGTGTGGTTTTCCATAAAAACTGGTATATTCGTTTGCTAGGGCTACTACAACAAAGAGCATAGACTAGGTGACCCAAACAGCAGAGATTTGTTTTCCCACCGTTCTGGAGGCTGGAGGTCCAAGATGAAAATGTGGGCAGGGTTGATTCCTCCTGAGGCCTCTTTCTCCTTGGCTTGCAAATGGCCGTGTTCTCCCTTGTCCTCCATGTGTCTGTGTCCTAACCTCCTCTTCTGATAAGGACACCAGTCAGGTTGGATTATGGCCCACCTTAGTGACTTTTTTTTTTTTTTTTTTTTTTTGAGACAGCTTCTCACTCTGTCTCCCAGGCTGGAGTGCAGTGGCACGAACACAGCTCACTGCAGCCTCCACATCCTGGGCTCAAGTGATCCTCCCATCTCAGCCTCCTGAGTAGCTAGGACTACAGTGGCACACCACCATGCCTGGCTTACATATATATATATGTGTGTATATATATATATATACGTATATATACACATATATACGTGTATATATATACGTATATATGTGTGTATATATATATATATATATATTTTAGACCGAGTCTTGCTCTGTTGCCAAGGCTGGAGTGCAGTCCCGCGATCTCGGCTCACTGCAACCTCTGCCTCCCAGGTTCAAGCGATTCTCCTGCCTCAGCCTCCTGAGTAGCTGGGATTACAGGTGCCCGCCACCATACCCGGCTTTTTTTTTTTTTTTTTTTTTTGAGACAGAGTTTTGCTCTTGTCGCCCAGGCTGGAGTGCAATGGCATGATCTCGGCTCACTGCAACCTCTGCCTCCCGTATTCAAGAGATTTTCCTGCCTCAGCCTCCTGAGTAGCTGCGATTACAGGTGCCTGCCACCACACCCACCTAATTTTTTTGTATTTTTAGTTGAGATGGGGTTTCACTATGTTGGCCAGGCTGGTCTTGAACTCCTGACCTCAGGTGATCCACCCGCCTCGGCCTCTCAAAGTGCTGGGATTACAGGCGTGAGCCACCGTGCCTGGCCTAATTTTTTTAAGTAGAGACAGGGTTTCACCATGTTGGCCAGGCTGGTCTTGAACTCCTGACCTCAAGCGATCCACCTGCCTCTGCGTCCCAAAGTGCTGGGATTACAGCCGTGAGCCACCACGCCCAGCTTGGATAATTAGAAAAAAAATTTGGGGAGATTGGGTTCTCACCGTGCTGCCCAGGAAGATTTCAAACTCCTGGGCTCAAGCAATCCATCTCCCTCAGCATCTCAAAGTGACCTCATTTTATCTTAATCACCTCTTCAAAGACCCTGTCTCCAAATACAATCACATTCTGAGGTACTGGAGGTTAGGACGCCAACTTACAAATTTTTGAAGGAGGATGAAATTCAGTTCATAATAGCAGGGATGAGCTTTATGCCCCCTGAAAAAGACATACTTCCCCAGGTAGATTCATCCGTTAGTGTTTTTTGTTTTGTTTTAGACAAAGTCCCACTCTGTCACCCAAGCTGCAGTGCAGTGGCACTATCTTGGCTCACTGCAACCTCCACCTCCCGGATTCAAGTGATTATCCTGCCTCACCCTCCCGAGTAGCTGGGATTACTGGCACCCACCACCATGCCCAGCTAATTTTTGTATTTTCAGTAGAGATGGGGTTTTGCCATATGGGCCAGGCTGGTCTGGAACTCCTGACCTCAAGTGATCCACCTGTCTTGGCCTCCCAAAGTGCTTTCTTTTTTCTCTTTTTTTTTTTTTTTTTTTTTTTTGAGACAGAGTCTCACTCTGTCGCCCAGGCTGGAGTGCAGTGGCGTGATCTCGGCTCACTGCAAGCTCTGCCTCCTGGGTTCACACCATTCTCCTGTCTCAGCCTCCCGAGTAGCCGCCACCATGCCTGGCTAATTTTTTGTATTTTTAGTAGAGACAGGGTTTCACCGTGTTAGCCAGGATGGTCTCGATCTCCTGACCTTGTTATCTGCCCACCTCAGCCTCCTGAAGTGCTGGGATTACAGGCATGAGCCACCGCGCCTGGCCCCAAAGTGCTTTCAAAGTATTGATTCAAAACTATGGCACAATCCCAACCCCACCCCCACTGCTCAGAACCCAGGGAGCATTGGGTTTGGTAGATTCCTTCTTCCACACCCAGAATAAATTTTCTCAGCTCCATTCCCCAGATGATGCTGACTTGGGGCAGGGGAAGAATGCTTTGGTAGCTCAGGGGAAAGGACTGTGGAGTTCCTGTCTTTCCCTCTTCCAAGATCCAAGGGTGCTAGCGACCTTTCTGTGTTCATGGTCAGAAGCAAGGCGGCAGAAAGACCAGGAACCACAGCTCTTTGTCATCTCACAGGCAGGAAGCATCCAACAGAGGCCAGCTCTGGGGGGCATGCTGGGCCACATCATTTTTGCCAGTGTCCTGGAATAAGGAAGTGTAGGATAGTGAGGAAGGCAGACCGTGGGGCTCCTCCCTACCATGCTCATCAGGGCATCCAGGTGAGGGATGAAGCTGTCCTAAAGTCTTTCCAGAACTCACACACACGTGTCCCCACCTCTCCCCTCCTTGATCATGTCTCCATTTTACATATTTACTGATCATCTTCTGCTATTGTTAAAGTCTAAGCTGAGGGGTGAAACCACAGCAGAAAGCAAGGAAGGCTCGACCCCAGATCACACAGGGAGAGGTGGACAGACAGCATGGCTCCGCCCATTTGCAGCCTGTAGGCTCTGGCAGCTCCTGGGATTGCTGTCCTCGGTGCTGAATACGCGTTTGCTGGGGGCGCACCTGACAAGTTTGTCATTTTCAGGGAAAACCCAGTCTCTCTCGGCGCTGAGGAGAAAACATGGCACAGCCCTTCTCAGTCCTCTAGCAACCCTGGACTCTGCAGGAGAAAAGAGAGATTCCCTACATTTGTTTCTATGAGAGAAGGGAAGGCTGGAGCAGGGGAGTGGGGGAAATCTCTGCAGTCCTCTAGGAAAGCAAACCCTTCTACACCTGTGATCCCATGTGATTTAGCAGAGCCCTGAGTTAAAACTAGGCCATGATGACACTTGGTGACACAAACATCTGACAAAAGAGCCGTACCCTTTATATTTTCAAAGACTTGCTACAAATTAACTAAGGAAGGCAGAAGACTAATTTAATGGGCAATGGACTTGAAGAGACACTTTACCAAGAATATCCAAATGGCCACAAACACACACACACACACACACAAATGGGAATGTGTTCAACTTCATTAGTCATTATGGAAATTAAACCACAAGGAAGCACCAGAACACTGCAGCAGAAGAACTAAAATGGAAAAGACGAACCACCAACTATCTGCAAGAATATGGGGCAAATGAAGCTTCCTCACATTGCCGGCAGGATGGTAAACTGGTAAGCTGCTTTGAGAAATGGTTTGTCAGTAACTACGAAAGCCTAAGGTACGTATACCATCACTCAGCGATTCCACTGCTAGGCAGACATCTGAGGGAAAGAACTTCCTGTGTGCTCCAAAAGACATGGACAGAAATGTTCATGGTAGCTTCATTCATAGTAGCCCAAAACTGGAAACATAAAATGTTCATGAAGAGAGGGATGAAACAATAAGTTGTAATACATTCATGCGATAAATAGTACACAGCAATAAAAATAAAAACACCCAGCATGGATCCACATTTCATCCACAATGTTGAGTGAAGAAAGCCAGAATCAAATAACTACATACTGTATAATTCCACTTAGAGAAAGTTCAAGGACAGACTACAGTAATTTACGATGATAAAGATCAGGAGACTGGTCACTCTTGGGGAAGGGAGGTACAAACTGGAGGGGAGACAGGAGAACCTGCTAAGATGCAGAAAATTTACTTTTTTTTTAAATTTTATTTTTGAGATGGAGTTTTGCTCTTGTTGCCCAGGCTGGAGTGCAATGGTGCAATCTCAGCTCACCACAACCTCCGGCTCCTGGGTTCAAGCAATTCTACAGGCATGCACCACCACACCAGGGTAGTTTTGTATTTTTAGTAGAGACGGGGTTTCTCCATGTTGTTGGTCAGGCTGGTCTCGAACTCCCAACCTCAGGTGATCTGCCTGCCTCGGCCTCCCAAAGTGCTGGGATTACAGGCGTGAGCCACCACACCAGGCTATTCATTTTGAGACAGAGTCTCACTCTGTCACCCAGGCTAGAGTGCAATGGCACGATCTAGGCTCACTGCAACCTCCAGTTCCCAAATTCAAGCGATTCTCCTGCCTCAGGCTCCTGAGTAGCTGGGATTACAGTCATGTGCCACCATGCCTGATTTTTGTATTTTTAGTAGAAACAGGGTTTCACCTGTTGTCCAGGCTGGTTTTGAACTCCTGACCTCATGATCTGCCTGCCTTGGCCTCCCAAAGTGCTGGGATTACAGGCGTGAGCCACCGTGACCGACTATTTATTTTTCGAGATGGAATTTTGCTCGTCGCCCAGGCTGGAGCACAGTGGTGCAATCCTGACTCACTGCAACCTCCACCTCCCGGGTTCAAGCGATTCTCCTGCCTCAGCCTCCTGAGTAGCTAGGATTACAGGCATGCACCACCACACCCAGCTAATTTTCTTGTATTTTTGGTAGAGACAGGGTTTCATCATATTGGCCAGGCTGGTCTCGAGCTCCTGACCTCAGGTGATCCACCCGCCTCGGCCTCCCAAAGTGCCGGGATTTCAGGCATGAGCCACCTCGCCTCTCAGCCCACACAATGAAGGTTTATGAAGCCCCAGATTCCAGGGCCTCCACCACGACCCCATCTCTGCGACACTCCTGGTCCCACTGGGGGCTATGGTCCCTGCCCACTGCACCCAGTAGGTGTAGGTGTGGGGGTCTGGGCCCCGGGGGGATATACACCTTAGGGTGACAGAACTCAGGGTCTGAGCCTGTATCCTCAGATCCATGACCTGGCCAGGCAAGGAAAGGAAGGGAAGGGGGTCAGGGTTCCTGCAGCAAGGTTATCTGAGTGGCCTTAAACAGACCCAGTTGTCTCTTACTTGTAGTTCTCAAGAGTAACGGTAGAATGTGCTGGGAATGCAACATCCGGAGATATGGAGGGACTGGCCAGGCAGCCTGGGCTCCATTTCTGCCTGCCCTAGAAACAGGATGCTCTTCAATGCTTGAGCCCGGTGACTCAGGTTTCCCCCAGAGTAGAAAACCCAGGGCTGGGTAGTTTTTGGGGTCCCTCAGCTGCCATACAAGTGAGGCACACACAGTTGTGACCCTATCCTCCCTAGGCCACTTTCCTAAGCCTTGGGGGACCAGCTCACAACGGACCCTGGGCTTCTGCTGTCCCTTGCTGCCCATCTGTGAGAAACAAGCCCACTTCATGTAACTTTTTGCGTGTGGCATTCTGTCTCATCAGACTCTGGCAAGTTGGTAACCAGTGCACAGTGAACCTGCTTCACAGACCACACCCCATAGTCCCTGGGTCTCCAGAGCAAAGGGAAGCATCCCTTCCTTCCCACGGCCCTGCTTGCTCTGGAAGGATGCACCCTATCGTTGGGGCCGATGCCAGAGGCCTCCTGAGGCCTCCTACTCCCCAAGCCCAGAGTGCTCTCACCCCTCACCCGTGGCCTCTGTGAGCATCTGGCTGGGGCTGTTGACCTCACGCTTCTGGGCCCACATGCTGGGGTACTGCGTCCCTGCAGCCAGGCCCTCCGCAGGCACCCTGATGTCTGAGGAGTCACTGGCCCAGCAGAGCCAGTAGGGGCAGGTCTTGGAGTCTGGGCCTGCGGGGCCCTCAGGGTGAGGGAGCTGGTGGTCTGAGCCGGTGTGACCAGGCCAGGGACTAGTTTGGGAATGTGGAAAGAAGAGAGTCATTTGATAAAGTTTGTTTGTGGCTCTAATGAGAATAAAGTGCCCAGCCTGGCACTTTTTACAAATGTGCACACACACACATGCACGTGCACACACACACATGCACGTGCACACACACGCACATGTTGCTGGGCAGTGGAAAGGTGGCCCCTCTTACCTGTAGACATGCTCAGGACGCCCCTGGGGCCACCTATTCCTTTCTTCTTGGCCCACACAGAGGTGGTGTAGAAGGTCCCAGGCTGAAGCCCTCCACCACTAGCCAGCAGTGTGACATGCTTGTGTTCCCACCGGCCATGCCCCTGGACCCAGTAGATGGAAGTCTGCCAGTCTGGGCCCTTGGGGCTGCCCAGCTCAGGGTGATGGAGCTGGAGGTCCGAGCCTCCGCACTGACGATTCTGTCTGCTTTGGGGGCTGACATGGGGAGAAGCCTCTGTGGCAAACAGAAGACGGAATCCCACAGCCCTTCCTAGACGTGCAGGATGGAGGCTGATGGGGTCACTAACCTGCTGCTGTGGCCTCTGTCGTGGTCCCGAGGGCCTGGGATGGGGAATCAGACCCACGGTGGTCTGACCTGCAGGATCGGGATGAAGGCTGCTGAGTCCCACCCCGCCTCATCCCCACCAGCCACCCCGGCTTGGGAGGGAAGATGGAGCCGGCGTTTTGCCCCTTGCCCCAGGTCTGGGTCCCGGCAGGGCTGGAAGGAGCCTGAGAGGGATGTGCGCAGCACCTCCGAGAGTTCCGCTTTAGAGAAACACCAATCAGATCACGAGAAAGCAGACCTCTGAAAAGTCAGACGAAAGGTCGTCGGGGGACCAGAATCAGGGAGGAGGGACACGACGCTGGGGCTGCTGGATGCTGACAGGAGAGCAGCGTCCCATCGCTCTGGACAGCCGACCCCACAGAGCCCAGGGACCAAAAGCCAGAATGTTCCCCAAACACCAGGGATTTATGGGCCCAGCCCCTCCTCCCTCAGACTCAGGAGTCCAGGCTCCAGCCCCTCCTCCCTCAGACTCAGGAGTCCAGCCCCTCCTCCCCCAGACCCAGAAGTCTAGGGCTCCAGCCCCTCCTCCCTCAGACTCAGGAGTCCAGGCCCAGCCCCTCCTCCCTCAGACTCAGGAGTCCAGGCCCCCAGCCCCTCCCTCAGACTCAGGAGTCCAGGCCCCCAGCCCCTCCCTCAGACTCAGGAGTCCAGGCCCAGCCCCTCCTCCCTCAGACTCAGGAGTCCAGGCCCAGCCCCTCCTCCCTCAGACTCAGGGGTCCAGGCCCAGCCCCTCCTCCCTCAGACTCAGGGGTCCAGGCCCCAGCCCCTCCTCCCTCAGACTCAGGGGTCCAGGCCCTCACCTCCTCCCTCAGACTCAGGAGTCCAGGCCCCAGCCCCTCCTCCCTCAGACTCAGGAGTCCAGGCCCCCAGCCCCTCCTCCCTCAGACTCAGGAGTCCAGGCCCCCAGCCCCTCCTCCCTCAGACTCAGGAGTCCAGGCCCCCAGCCCCTCCTCCCTCAGACTCAGGAGTCCAGGTTCCAGCCCCTCCTCCCTCACCTCCAGGAACCCCTCATGTCTGCAGGCCCCACGTGCCCCTGGAATCTGCACACCCAGACCCCCGTCCCTCCTGCTACACTTCACTGTGCAATTTCCTCTTTCCCCACCTTTCACCAGGTCTGGGTGGAGAGGGTAGGAGATGAGGAGGAAGTGGAGGTTTCGAACCTGAGTCCAGTCCTTCAGATCCTCCTCATGCCCGACCCTTCCTCAAGGAAATCCCTCCACTTCCAATTCTCCTCACTCCAACTGTGGATTCCTGTCCTCACCTTCCTTCCTGGTCCCCGTCCTCCAGGCTCCCCACCTTCCCTTCCCACCTCTGTACTCTCACATCTGAGTCCCTAAATGCAGGTCATGGATGGAGAAGTCACCTCTGCTCTAAGAGTCCCTAAATGCAGGTCATGGATAGAGAGGTCGCCTCTCTGCTGTAAGAGTCTCTAAATGCTGACCATGGATGGAGAAGTCGCCCCTCTGCTATGAGTCACTGAAAGCACATCATGGATGCAGAAGTCAAATAGGGTCTTGGAGAGCAGCTTGGACCCTGTCAAGTCTTCAGATGCAGAATCTGAGGACCAGAGAGGGATAGCAGCTTGCCGAGGTCACACAGCCTTGACAAGGAGCACAGCTGGGTTCCTCCTTCCCATTTGATTCCTACCCCCTTGCCGCCCTCCCTCCTCCAAGACCCCTCATCCTCAAGCCTCCCACCCTTCTCCCGATAATGCATGTGACTGCAGCGGGTTGTGTCCCCTAGAAAGATATGTCCAAGTCCTAACCCCAGGTACCTCTGCAGGTGACACTACTTGGAAATAGGGGCTTTGCAGACATACTTAAGGATCTTGAGATGGAATCACCCTGGGTTTAGGGTGGGCCCTAAATCCAATGACCTGTGTCCCTAGAAGGACGCGGACACAGAGGGAGGCTGCCAGGTGGAGACAGTCACATGAAGACAGAGAGACACAGCCACAGGCCGAGGGAAGCCAGGGATTCCTGGGAGCCTCCAGAAGCCGAGAGGGCAAGGACGGATTCTTCCCTGGAGCCTCAAGAGGGACCATGGGCCGGAAAACACCCGGATTTTGGACTTTGGGTCTCCAGAACTGCAGCAGAGTCCATTCATCTTGTTTCAAAGCATCTGGCTTGGGGTAATTTGTGACAGCAGCCTCAGGAAACTAACACACAGACCAAACAGTCCTCTTGGCTCAGTTCTGCACAATCCTCACTTTATCCCCCCGAATCCCCCCACCAGAGGGCCATGGAGGGTCCCACTGGGCACCAGGCCTGGTCCATGGGGAGCGACAAAGAACCTTTTGCTGTCATTAACCGCGATGGTTTATCACAATGATGACCCTCCCCGAGGCCTCTCCTACGGTAACAGCAACATCTACGGTTCCACACCCACAGGGAAAACGGATTCAGAGCAGCAGCAGGGGGCGAGCAGGCTGTGGGGCCAACAGTGAACATGGAGGCAGGCTGGTGGCTGGGAGGGCTCCATGTGGGCCTGGCTGAGGAGCCAGGGATCTGGAGTCAGAACCGGGGGAAGGCAGCTGGAACCCAGCAGTGGACTTGGAATTCCGCAAATCATCCTCAAACGTCTTCAGCCAGAAGCGACGGCGACAGCAGCGCCTGCAGACAGGTGTCAGGAAGCTTCGCTGCTGAGGGTATTTCTCAGGCTGGGCTGGTCTGGGAGGCCCAGGTCCTTGCAGGAGGAGAGGGCCTGAACACCGGCCCTTCAAGCTCCCTAGTCAGTCAGTCTTGGGCACCGGGCTCCTGAGGGCTGACAGTGTGATGAGGAGCTGGGCAGCATAGTAGGTGGTCATGATCACCAGGTGGGCATGGGGCACGGGCTGGGCGAAGGTGTCCCAAGCCAGCACGCCATCAGAGAGCGTGAAGAGCAGCGCGCCCCAGCCGGCACTCCCGCCCCGGGCCAGGCCGCGCCACAGCATGGCCATCAGGATCAGCCCATAGGCTACCACCGGCAGGACCATATCCGGCTTGAGGTGCTGGAGCACAAGGCTGAGGTAGGGGCCAGAGGCCAGGATGACGAGCAGCAGCAGCAAGCCGGGCTGCAGGGGAGAGAAGCCGAAGGCCCAGACGTAGAGGAGGTGGGCGGTGGCAAAGGCAGCCATGCCTGGCGGGAGAGGGGTGGGTACCAATGAGGAAGGCCCATCCTGGGAATGGCCCCGAGGTCACCCCTCAGGGCCTAAGAGAAGGACCATCCCAGAGCACCAGGCCCCACCCTGGCCAAGCCTCCTTGCAGGTCTCCCCACATGCAGCGTCCATCCTTGCTCTGCTCAGAACCGCCAGGAGGCCCCACCTTCCCTTGGCCTCCAAAGCCCCATGGCCTCCAGCTTACCAGCCACTCTGCGCCAGCCACCCTGGCCTGCTGGGCTACAAGCACCTGACACGTCCCTGCCCGGGAGCCTTTACACTCGCCCTTCCCCCACACAGGCATACAGCCCTTCAGCTCTGCCCAAATGTGACTTCCTCAGTGAGGCCTTCCTCAGCAACCCTGCTTCAAACTGCAGTACCTCCAGCGGGTCCTCACTGCCCTCCGCGCCACCTCAGCTACTGCGCTAACACCGCCTGCCCCCACCCCTCGCTGCAGCGTGAGCTGCCTCGGTCACGGCCGCTCCCCCCACTGTGCCTTTGACCACTGGAGCTCTCACAGGAGCCCTCTGCACCCAGGCTCCCATCCAAGCGCTGGGGCCTCCCTCACACGGGCATCTGGAAAGCGTCACAGCACCTTCCACTCACCAGGGAGGAAGGCTGCCGGCCAGATGAGGCAAGCGTCCCCCACAGCCGAGCACACAAGGGCTCCCTGGAGGAGCTGGGTGTAGCCCCCGCTTGGGGACATGACCCACAGGAACCCAGCCAGGCAGAGGACGGGCAGGCACTTGACCAGGGCAGCGAACCAGGACAGCTGGTCCTCGGGAATCCAGAGGCAGAAGTACACGCAGCAGGAGAGGATGAAGGGGCTCAGCCACCTGCAGACATCTGGGCGCTTTGGGGAGTGGGGAGCTACTGAGCCGAAACCCAGCCCAGCCCCCATTCTTGGGACTCAGATCTCATGGCTCCTGTCCCACCCCCACCTGGGACCCCAGCTGTACAGGCTGGACCCATTCAGGGACCAGGCTGCCAGAACCCAGCTTCCCAGGGCCCAACCAACTCAAGGACAGCAGCTCCCAGACCCGCTGGCTGCTGGGGTTCCAGGGCCCTGTCCCCCAGCCCCAGGCACAGCTCAGAAGGCTCTCACCTGGGCTGAGCAGTGAGTCTTCAGGGTCTGCCCCGCTTTGCCAGCGTCCATGCTGGCCTGATACCCCAGAGCGACCTAATCTGGGAGTGAGTGGCTTCAGGGGGTGGAGGGGAGGGCTCATGGTTACACGTTAACCCAAGGAGCGTCCTGTGGACTCTGACTGATAACAGGGCCCAGGGAGATGTTGTCCTCACCCTGGGGATGGCCCTGCCTGGCACCCGCTGATAAAGCACTGTTGGCATTGGGGGTCCCTCTGCCCTAGCCTGCTGGGACATGGCTTCCTCCTCCTATCTGCCTGGGGAGGTTAGGCCCACAAATGCCTGTCCCCTTGTCCTGGGCCCCGACAATCAGAAGAGATGGGGTGCAGAATTCCAACAGCCACCCCATCATGGGAAGCGGGAGAGGGGCTGGCTGGCAGGAGTGCCCCTGGAGGGATGGGAAGGCGAGTCTGTCCTTCACTTGCTGCCCTAGCCATCTCCCTCCCTGCTCCATGAAACCTTTCCTCATCCTGCTCAACCCCACCAAGCCCTCAGGGGCTCCACCACAAACACTGCTTCAGTGGGTGACCAGGAGGGACCACCACGAATGCGGGGAACAAGCACCCTCTCCTGTTAGCTGAGCGAGCCCCCAGGTGACCTCCAAGCCAACTGCCACCCCAGTGAGGACGCCGTCCTCATGGCCCGGTCCACACGCTCCGGTTTCCCAGCGCCACTCACCGGTGCCACTCGCTGCACACGCGGCCTACACCTCTACCTTCTACCTGAAAGACTCAGACCTACTGGGCGCCAGTGCCCAGCCTCAATGCTGGGCTTGGTTACTGGGGGTAAGCAGGGGCAGGAGCAGGGATTTGAGCCTGTCGGTGGCTTCTATCCTCTGCCCAAGGCCCTGCCCACAGGTGGGGTAGACCTGGCAGGAGCCCTCACAGCCAGTGCCTGGCCCAGCCTGGGGCCTCTGCAGCCACAGGGCTCCCTCTGGCAGGACAGTGTGGGGGCAGACTGGGTCAGGAGCACCCCCAGCCTCTGGGGTGCAGGGATAATACAGGCTCCCCACCCCGCATCCCAGAACGTAAGGTCTGACCAGCAGAATCGTAAACTGCCTTCCTTTATTTATATTTGCAATATGAAATAGAAGCTCGGCACAAACGCACGCACACTCACACCAGCCTGGGAGGAGGGAGCTGGGGACAAGGCCACTTGGCAACAGGGCTGGGACCTCAGACCCTCAAGGCCCCTGGGGGTGTTGCCGGGGAGGCCCCTGCTCCCCAGAGCCGGACTGGCCTGGTTGAAAGTGCAGGGTCTGGGCAAAGGCACGGCCCCCACTCGGGACCCTCTGGCACCCCCACCCACGCTGGGCCGTCCCCCATGGTGGACCTGAGCTAAAAGGCCGGGTGTGGGCGTGGCCGTCTGCGCTGGAGCGTGGGACAGCTGGGCACGTGGGTGGCAACCTTGGGACCCCTAACACCAGCTCCCGCTGGGACGGAACAGGGAAGGCTGTGCTTTGGAGCCGCCAGCCCAGTTCGGTGTCCTCACTCTCTCTCGCTCTCCTCCCTCTCTCTAGATAATATATAATATATGCTTCTCTCTCTCCATTCTCTCTATTTGACTCTCTGTATCTTTATTCTAGGAGGCAACGCTCCAAAACTTCTCTTCTCAGTGCAAATGGGGGTGGGTTGGGCCTGTCTCCCTGGCACCAGCCTCCTGGGGGTCCAGAGGAGAGAATGTGGGGGTGTCAGGGTGATGAGGGCAATGGGGGCCATCGTGGGACCCGCCCTGCCCCCACCCTGGGAGATCCACGGGAGGACGGAAGATTTGGCCGCCGCTGCCGCACCAGGCAGCTATCTGGAAACAGAGGGAGATGTCGTGTGAGGGTCTAGCAGGCCCAGCCCCACCTACCCAGCCCCAGGCTGCAGCCACACTCACTGGGAGCCTGGGGATGCAGGCCCTTCCGGGGCAGAGCCATTGGGTATCGGAGGAGGCGTGAGGGCCTGGGCACTGTCAGGGGAGAGAGGGGATGTGCAGAGGTCACTTCCTGCCCCACCAGCCCCGCCCCCGCCCCTCCACCCTGCTGCCCTGGTGCTCACCTCTGGCTTTGGGGAAGCCCCAAGGGCTCTGGGCTCTTCTCCCCTTCTGTGGTCTGGGGGGGCTGGTGGGCCCCGGAGGCTGGGACAGAGGTAGAGGGGTCTCTGGTTGCACTGTGGGTGAGAGGCAGGTGCGGCTGTCAGCGTGGCCCCCACCGTCACCTGCTGACACCCTCACATCCCACCCGACTGAAGTCGGCTCACTGGGTGTGTGTCTGCCACCTGCCCCACGGGGAGGGGCCTCCCGAGGACGCAGCTGGCTCAGCGTGGAGGGACAGCACAGCCCTGGACAGGAAGACAAGCACCCCTCTTCCCGCCTCCTGTCCCTGTGGAGGAGGTACTCGAGGCCGGCTGAGACAGCCCCAAAGGGTCTTCTGCATGCTCTCACCCTCCCAATCCTTCACACCCTCCAAGGAGCCTTTCCCAACCCTGGGGCTCAAGGGCCCCAAGCATCCCAGGCTACTAAGAGAAGAACCAGCCTACAGAGTGCAAGGGGCTGGGGCACAACATGAGGCTGGGCCTGGGGGTCCTGCAAAGGAGACCTGGAGCAGCTCAGGGACAAGATGAACCCAGAGCCCACCTCACCGAAGAGGAGAAAAGACTTCTCCTGATACCAGGCACCTCGCCCCAGCAAGCCCCACCTCGCTGCTCACCTGTCCGAGGAGCTGGGGGCAGAACGGATCCCGTGGAAGGTGGCCTGAAGGTCCCCAATGCTAACCAAGGCCTGGCAAGGGGCTGTGGGGGATAAGAAATCTCAGCTGCAGCTAGCTCCCAGCAAGCTCGGAGCTGGCCAGGCTGCTCTCTCTGCCCAGGGCCGCGGGTGGGCAGGGCAAAGTGGGGCTCACCTGAGGACTCCGTGACTTTGCTGCCTTCTGTGGCTTCCTGAGGTGCTGAAGGGGGTGTGGGGTCCTGAGACCTGGTAGGCGAGACAGGCAGCCCAAGGGGGCAGCTAGGGTTAGCACTCGAGCCTAAGAGAGGACGGGGACCCCATGGCCACCTCCTGGCCTCGGGATACCAGCACCATTCAGCCCGTTCCATCCGGTTCTCACCTGAGCTGCAGAGCTTCATGGGCAGGAGGGCTGGCCAGACTCTGAGTGGGGAGGCCCTGGGGCACACTGAGGGGCCCCTGTGGGGCTGGAGGCCCAGTGTGCAGCTCTTCCTCCCCGGAGACTCGGGGGCTGGTCGGGGCATCTGTAGGCACTGGGTCAAAGGTGGCTGTCCAGCTGGGGCCTGGGATAGAGGTGGGGGAGCGGGATGGAGGGTGAACTCAGTAGCAGGCAGACAGCCCTGTGTACACCTGACCACACCGCCCATTCATTCACCTGGAGGCTGAGGGCCAGGGCTGGGGTAGGACAGGGGGGTGGCCCCTCCACGGGCTGCACAGCCAATGCCCTCCTCGTCTTCCTCCTCCTCCTCGTCCTCCTCTTCTTCGTCCTCACTGTCTGTGCTGCCTCCACTCCTGCCCCAGAAACCACCTCGTCAGCTAGCTGTGTGGGACAGACCGGCCGACACCCATCCTGTTCCCTGCAGCCCAGGGTCAGCCCAAGGAGAGCGGGCTGGGATGACAGGCAGGTCACAGAAGGGTCCAGGGAGCCTGGGGTGTGACGACACCAGGAGAGGCTGGGAGAGGGAGTTCTGAGCCAACGGCAAGAACACAGGTAGGCAGGGACAGAATGCGGCCGTAAGGAGACCGTCTGTCCCCAGTCATCCGTGGAGGGCAGGCCCTGGTGAAGTGGGCTGAGCCTCAGCCATGGCAACCAGAGCAGACAGACCCACTCACCAGCTCTCAAGCCACCTCCCAGCCGTCACCTCACACGGTCGCCACAGTGACAGGCCTTCCCACCAGCAGGCCCACCCTCTGGACAGAGGCTTCACACTACTCTCTCCCTCCAACTAGAAACTCCAAGAAGGCAGAGATGGCTGACTTTTGCCACTGCTGTATCCTCAGCCCTGAGAAACCACCAGGCACCCATAGCTGCTCCAAAAACACTGGCTGAATGTTGACTAACACACACCTGTGAGCATGAAGAAAATCCAAGCAACTTATGTGTTGATCAACCGGGGAAGGGGTAAGCAAAGTAACATTAAAACTAGCTTTAACAATGAGGGTGCACTCTGAAAAATGCCATCATTAGGCGATTTTGCTATTGTGTGAACATTCTAGAGTACACTTACACACACCTGGATGGTGGCGCCTCCTGTACACCTAGGCTCTGTGGTATAGCCTATTGTTCCTAGACTACCGACCTATACAGCATGTTACAGTACTGAATACTACAGGCAATTCTAACAATGGTAAATGTTTGTGTATCTAAACATAGGGAAAATACAGCAAAAATAGAGGATTATAATCTCACGGGACCACTGTCATATGTGGTCCATCGCTGACCCAAAGATGCAGTATGGGACTATATACTATGTCTAAAATGCTGACCCAATATTTTTGTCTTAACAGAGTAACTGACTACTTTAACTGGAAAGTAATATATCTGTATATAGTTAAAAGTAAACTAAAATACTCAATGACTAAGGAGTATAAAGGAAGCCCCTCAACCTAACATAAGGCATCTACAAAACCCCACAACTAACAGCATGCTTACATGGCGAAACGCTGAATGCTTCCCCCTAAGATCAGGAACAAAACAAGGATGCCTGTTCTTGCCACTTCTGTTCAACATTGTACCGGAGGCTAGCCAGGGCAACCAGGCAAGAAAAGGAAATTAAAAGCATCCAGATTTGAAAGGAAGGAAAATGAACTCTATTCACATGACATGATTCTGTACATAGAAAATCCTAAGGAGTCCACTAAAACTATCAGAACTCATAAATTAGTTCAGCAAGGTTGCAGGATGAAAGATCAACATACAAAAACCTATTGTATTTTCATACACTTGTAACAATCTGAAAACAATTTCAAGAAAATTCCATTTACAATAGTAACAGAAAGAAGAAAACAGGAATAAACTTAAAAGAAATACAAAGCCTCATACTCTAAAACCTACGAAACATGGTTGAAAGAAATTTTAAGACCTATATAAAAAGACATCCATGTTCACGTATTAGAAGAAGCAAGGTGGCTTCTTGGTTGAAACTGACAAGCTGATCCTAAAATTCATATGGAATCTCAAGAAATCCCAAATAGGGCAAAACAATCTTAAAAAAGAAGAACAAGGTTGGAAAACCAAAACCTCCCATTTTCTTTTTTCTGTGAGATGGAGTTTCGTTCTTGTCACCCAGACTGGAGTGCAACGGTGCGATCTCAGCTCACTGCAACCTCTGCCTGCCAGGTTCAAGCGATATTCCTGCCTCAGCCTCCTGAGTAGCTGGGATTACAGGCACCCGCCACCACAGCCGGCTAATTTTTGTATTTTTAGTAGAGATGGGGTTTCGCCATGTTGGCCAGGCTGGTCTCAAACTCCTGACCTCAGGTGATCCATCCACCTTGGCCTCGCAAAGTGCTGGGATTACAGGTGTGAGCCACTGTGCCCGACAAACCTCCCATTTTCAAAACTTACTATAAACCAACAGCAACCAGGCCAGTATGGTACTGGATAAAAACAAACACACAGACTGATAGAACAGAACAGACAGGGAAGAAACAAACTCATACATATGGTCAAATATTTCTTTTTTACACAGGTGCCAAGATGATTCAGTGGAGAAACGACAGTGTCTTCAACAACTGGTGCAGGGAAAACTGGTTATCTATATGTAAAGGGATGAAGGTGGACCACCTCACATCATATACAAAATTTAGCTCAAAATGAATGGAAAACCATAGAAATAATGCTATAAAACTCTTAGAAGAAAACAAAGGGCTAAGTCAAGATGCTGGATTTGGCAGTGACACACTTGTGCACCAACAACACGTGCAAGGGTACTCACAGCGGCTGCACTCACAGCGGCTGAACTCACAGCAGCGAGCAACAGGAACCTGCCCAAAGGCCTGTCAACTGCAGAACGAGCAATTCAGCTGCAGCTCATCAGGCATGGCACTGCCCCACTGCACGAGAGCCAGGGGCACCCAAACACACAACAGGGAAGGAGCTCACAAGCAGAGTGTTGAGCAACAGAGGTCAGACATAAAAGGAGATGCTGTATGCTATATCAAGTGAAAACAGAGACAAAACTCATCTACAGGGTTAGAAGCCAGGACAACTTTACCCTCAGAAGGGAGGGTACTGGCTAACAGAGGGGATGTGGGTACTGGGAAGGTCCTGCTCCTGGGTCTGGGCACTGAGGAAGGATATCCATTGGCCACACACTCAGGATCTGTACACTTGTCTATACGCATGTTACATGTCAATAAAAAGTGAAAACAGCCTAATTCCGAAATCAAAAGTCATGAGTCAAAAACTCAGTTGCAGATGATGACTTAGTGTTCATGCTGTCAAATCTACATGGCCTGAACCCATTTCATCACAGCGATTCTGGGGCCGGCCAGTATTAAGAGAAAAAAAAAACAGTGTAACATTTGCACTAAAATCTCATCACAGCCTGATTGGAGAGGGACGTCATCATCTCTCATTTTACTGGAATTAGAGAAAAGAGAAGCTGCCTGGGACCATCTTACCCCCTTTCTAGGAAAACATGTGTGAAAGCTAACACGAGGAAGTGAAGTGAAGGGATGAAAGAAAGAGACAGGGAGGCGGGAAGAGAGAGACGCACACAGACCAAGCCATACCTCAAGGACCTGCCTATTTTTTCAGCCACAGAGATCATCCCTTTCTTTTCATAACTTAACTCATTTGAATTAGATTTCTTCTTTTTTTTTTTTTCTGAGACAGAGTCTCGCTCTGTCGCCCAGGCTGGAGTGCAGTGGCGCAATCTTGGCTCACTGCAAGCTCCGCCTTCCGGGTTCCCGCCATTCTCCTGCCTCAGCCTCCCAAGTAGCTGGGACCACAGGCGCCCGCCACCACGCCCGGCAAATTTTTTGTATTTTTAGTAGAGACGGGGTTTCACCATGTTAGCCAGGATGGTCTTGATCTCCTGACCTCGTGATCCACCTGCCTCAGCCTCCCAAAGTGCTGGGATTACAGGCGTGAGCCACCGTGCCCGGCTGATTTTTTTTTTAATTTGTTGATTCTTTTTTTTTTTTTGAGACCAGGTCTCTGTCACCCAGACTGGAGTGCAGTGGTGCGATCTCAACTCACTGCAACCTCCGCCCCCCCAGGCTAAAGCGATCCTTCCACCTCAGCCTCTCAAGTAGCTGGGACTACAGGCACACGTCACCACATCCAGGTAATTTTTGTAGAGACAGGGTTTCGCTATGTTGCCCAGGCTAGGTCTCAAACTCCTGAGCTCAAGTGATCCATCCACCTTGGCCTCCTCCCGAAGTGCTGGGATTACAGGCTTGAGCCACTGTGCCCGGCTAATTTGTTGATTTCTTAATGCATCATCTAACCTTTTTTTTGAGACAAGTCTGGCTCTGTTGCCCAGACTGGAGTGCAGTGGTATGATCTCGGCTCACTGCAACCTCTGCCTCCCTGGCTCAAGCCATCCTCCCACCTCAACCTCCCGAGTTGCCAGGACTACAGGTGCACACCACCATGCCCATCTAACTTTTGTATTTTTTGTAGAGACAGCATCTCCCTATGTTGCCCAGGGCTGGTCTCAAACTCCCGAGCTCAAGCAATCCATCTGCCCTGGCCTCCCAAAGTACTGGGATTACAGGCACTCAGGGATTACATGAGCCCACCACGCTTGGCCTTGAATTAGATTTCTATCACTCAAAAGTGAAAGTGCCCCCAACTAATACACACACCAATGCAGGTTCCTTATTTTCTTCATTCACTTCAGCCTCAGTCCAAATGTGTTGGGAGACCCCTTGGCCCTGCCGTGTGGTGGAAGCTTGGAGAAGGGAAACTGGAGGGGGACTCACCGGACACCAGGGGGCTGGCCCAGACGGGCCCCCCTGGCCAGCTGGCTGCCCTGCCAGGCGCCATCTTCTCCATCAGACTCCCCTGAGCCCTGGGCCTCTTCCTCGTCCTCCTCTTCCTCATCATCATCAAACTGCTGGATGCGGTCCTTGTAGCATATCTCAAGTAGGTTGGCGTTGGGCTGCAGGGCACAGGGGTGGGAGGATGGGCCACACTGCCCACAGCCCCACGCCCCTCCACCCGCCACAACCAGGGGACAGGGCAGTACTCACGTTCTCATCGTCAGCATTGAGGGAGAAGGTGATGTTGGCTGTCTTGTCAAAAGGTGCGCTAGGAGAGAAGGCAAGGCATGGTGAGAAGGTCCACCCGGGGGTGGGGGCAGCACAGGACAGGCCACATTTCTTTCTTCACTCAACACAGAGCTGACCCTCATTACTTGCAGATTTGGTATCTGCAAATTCACACACAACCCGAACCACTGGTCCTAAGGGGCAACGCATACATGAATATCAACATCTCACATATAATCACTTGAAATCCTTAAAACCACTAATTGAGGTAGGCTGTTTCCTTTGGCTATAGAAGTGAGAAAATGGGGCTCAGAAATGTTAAGTGACTCTCCTCAGGCTCTTCCAAGGACAGGTGCCAGAGAGGGATTCAGATCCATGCCCTTGTCCCCATCCTTGGGGCATCTGTAGGAGGCTGACACTCACACCAGCCAGGCACAAGCAGAATGTGAGGCTACAGCCCAATAAAGCACATCCCCTAACCTCAAGATGTCTACGGTCCGCGGCTGAAATTCTAAATTATGGGAAAAAGAATCACGTCAGAACTGAAACTGTGCCTGCCAGGGCCCCACCTCCCTCACCACGAGGATCTCACGATCAGGGTCCACATTCTGTCCCATGTGTTACGGACACTTCAAGGAATCATTTGTCTCAAATTCATGAAAAATTCTGCCACAAAGATCAATGGATAAAGGACAGTTAATTCTTAAAGGACACTAAGTATGTGACAGACATTACGCACGCACTTCATTCTCACAACCACCTTCCAAGGCAAGTGTCCTTAGTCCCTCCTAGACACTGAGAAGCAGCGGAGCAGAGACCACGCTGGGTACACAGTGGGCCTAGGGCAGGGCAGCCCATGTCCCCGTGGCACCGGCAGCCTCAGCTGACCTGGCTTCTGCTACAGGAGCTATGCGGGGCAGCATCTTCAGCCTTGAGATGATCAAACTAGTCATCCACTTTCCATTCTGGAACTCTTTCTGGGTTTAGTTTTGTTCACTTAACTTTTTAACCCCTCTGGAATTTTCTTGGTAGAGGAAAAGCTAACAGTTTCATCCCGAAAGGGGCAGCTGGTGATCCCAATGCCATCTACCAGTCAGTCCCTTCATTCTCCTGCCAGGGTGGGGTTTTCTTCTTTTTTTTTTTTAATTAAAAAAGCAGAGATGGTCTCACAATGTTGCCCAGGCTGGGCTGAAATTCCTGAACTCAAGCGATCCTCCTGCCTCGGCCTCCCTAAGTGCTGGGATTAAGATGTGAGCCACTGTGTCCAGCCCAGTTTTCACTTGAGCATCTTCTCCAGGGGTCTCGGCACAGGCCACTGACCCACAAAGACCAACACTCTGCAAGTCTCCATGCTGGGCACAGAAGCAGCAAACACGGGATATCACGTCTGCATCTGAGAGGACCTCTGTCCAGCTGTGGACTAAGCGAGGAACAGCTGACTATCCCTCATCGTGGTGTCCGTCACACTGTACAGGGACCCCAGTGCAGCCATGGGCAGCCATCCAGCTCCCACACACTAACCAGCTATGTCCTGGGGCCTTAGTCTCCCTGGCCGTAAATGAGCTCATCGTGGGGAGCAAGACAGAGTCTCGCTCTGTTGCCCAGGCTGGAGTGCAGTGGCACAATCTCGGCTCACTGCAACCTCCGCCTCCCAGGTTCAAGCGATTGTCCTAACTCAGCCTCCCAAGTAGCTGGGACTACAGGCACCTGCCACCACGCCTGGCTAATTTTTGTATTTTTTAGTAGAGATGGGGTTTCGCCATGTTGGCCAGGCTAGTCTCGAACTCCTGACCTCAGGTGATCTGCCTGCCTCGGCCTCCCAAAGTACTGGGATCACAGGTGTGATCCACTCCGCCCAGCCACTTTTTTCTGACTCCAGAAGCAACAGATGCTTGTGGCAAGAAACTCAGAAAAGTTCATGATCATAACACCCAGAGGTGACTGATACTAAGATGTCGTTGACCCACAAATCAAAACAAGCAGAATTGGTAATTGGAAAAAAAAAGTTTTGTTACCCCGAGGCCTGTGGAGGGGAAAACTGGACCCCCATGTCTGGCAGACTCCTGACCCAGAGGGCATCCATGGAGGTGCAGCTCTGCCCCACAGTCCCTGCGCCAGGACTGCTGGTCCCCACTACCCTGAGCCCCTCCCGCCTGGGACCCCTAAGGCTAGCTCCAGGAGTGGGAGGGACCCGCTCTGTGTCCCCAGCACAGAAGATGTTTGTGCCCCACCCTCATGGCCTGCCCCTCAGAGAGAAGAGACTGCAGAGCCTGCCCCTCGGAGAGAAGAGACTGCAGAGAAGAGACTGCAGAACTCATGTAACAGGAGGCAGACACACGAGGCTGCAGACACACACACAAGGCCATGGCCAACACGTGCCCAGGAGGGGCCACAGCTGCAGGCTGAGCCCACAGGGCATGTAGGTGCGTGCAGGGGATAGATACAAGTAGGCGCGCCTGCTGCTGCAGAGGCAGGACAGGGCTGTGACCCTGCGCAGGAGACACTCACTTCACACTCTCCTCCTGCTCTCCAAACTCCTCATCATTGAAGCCAAAGTGGTCAATGAAGGCAGAGGTCATGCGCTGCATCTGGAAGTCCATGAAGGCCTGTGGGGGTGCGGAGGTTAGGGCTGGAGGGAGTTGGGCAGGACCCCACTCCAGCATAGCCCAGCACAGCACCACATAGCCCCACGCCCACCTGCTGCAGCACAGCCTCCTCAGGGAAGTTGAACTCCTTGAGCCGGTCGTCCTCATCGTCACTGGAGGAGTGTAGGTGGTGGGTGTTCACCTGGGGAGAGGAGGGGGCGTCAGGGCCTGCTGGAGCCCCCAGACCAGGGTGGGCAGGCAGCTATCGGCGGCGGGGGAGGGAGCGGGGGTGGGGGGAAGGCTAAGACTGGCCCAAGAGAGAGAAGCAGCAGGAGGAGTGCAGGAAGAGAAGCTGGGCCTCACCAGGTCCACCATGTTCTTCTTGTTGGTCTCCGCCAGGGGCCCCGATACAAAGGCTTCCCACTGCTCCTGCTGCTCGCTGGGCAGCTCTGCTTAGGTGAGAGGGGTGAAGACGTGAGGCATCTTGGGGCTTCAAGCTCCCCACCTACCCCTCAGGCTGGCCTGGGGACCCTCACCCTTCAGCAGCTGCCCCAGCTGCTCTGCATTGGGCCCCTTCTCCGTGTTCTGCACCAGGGCGTTGGCCACTCTTGTCAGGTGGCCCATGTAGCCTTTCCGAGGGCCTCCCGCAGACCTGGCAAGAGTGAAGGCCACGGCTGGAAGCCAGGACTGGACCCAGGGATGCCCAGCCCCAGCCCAGCCCCCCACCCAGGCAGCCCCAGCCCCTGGAGACATGAAGGGCAGCAGGTGCTCACTGTACACGGTCGTTCTCCTCCCAGGACGTCAGGATCCGCTCCACCAGGCGGCACTGCTGCAGCAGCTGTGGGAGAGCAGGACAGGATGGCCTGGAGGGGTGGTCTGCACACATGTGGGGAGCTCTGCACTGCAGCAGGGGTCCCTTCCTCAGCAGATGCTTCACCAGGCCCCCGCTCATCCAGAGACGGGGATGGGAAGGAGGGATGGAAGCTGGGCCTTGGGACCCTGGCATCCACCCAAGTCTCTCTGGTCTTTCTACAAAAGAATACGTGGTGCGTGCATACACACACACACATGCATGCACTAACAGACACACACGTTCACACATACATGTTCACATACTCGTGTGCACTCACACACACATGCTCTCACACACATGCTTGCACTGACACACATGCTCACACACTCGTGTGTGCACTCATGCACACTCAGCTGCTCGCAGGTCTGCTCCCGCCCACCCCTAGCTCTTCAGCTCAAGTCAGGAGCCCACTGCTCCCTGCACCTGCATGTTTCATCCGCGTTTCTCCCTGGCCATGCCTCCCACACCCCATCTGGGCGCTGGCACCTAACACTACCCAACGAACACTTGTGGGAGGAAGGAGTGAGGGGCAGGCCTCCGGAGAGGGTGCGCCCACAGGGGATGGGCCCAGAAGGAGGGGGACCAGGGAGTCCCAGCTCACATGTTTCACAACAGGGTTTTGGATGGGCGTCTCAGGGCTGCTGTCAGGAGGCGGCCCCAGGCTCAGCATGGTGCTCACGCACCCCTCTACTTGGGCGTGCAAGAAGTTGTTGAAGACATAATGGAAGAAGAGGTCCTATGGGAAGACACAGGATTGGCACCAGAGAGGCCCCGCCCCAGCCCAGCCCCCGCCCCCGAGCCCCAACCTCCGAGCCCCCAACCCCCGAGCCCCCAGCCGAGCCCCAACCCCCGAGCCCCCAGCCGAGCCCCAACCCCCGAGCCCCAGCCGAGTCCCCGCCCCAGCCCCCGAACCCTCAGCCCAGTCCAGTCCCCGCCCCAGCCGAGCCCCAACCCCCGAGCCCCAGCCGAGTCCCCACCCCAGCCCCCGAACCCTCAGCCCGGTCCAGTCCCCGCCCCAGCCCCTGAACCCTCAGCCCAGTCCAGTCCCCGCCCCAGCCCCTGAACCCTCAGCCCGGTCCAGTCCCCGCCCCAGCCCCTGAACCCTCAGCCCAGTCCAGTCCCCGCCCCAGCCCCTGAACCCCCAGCCCGGTCCAGTCCCCGCACCAGCATGGTGTTGGGCACGTCCAGTGCCAGGAGCTCGTGCGTCAGGGCTGCATCATTGGCGCTCAGGGCACTGGCCAGGAGCTTGACCACGTGCAGCCGCGTGTTGCCCAGAGGCGGAGCCAGCACGCCCCACGTCATCTGTAGCGGCTCCAGCTGCAGATACAGGGAGGCCTGATTCCCAAGGGCTGCCCTTGCTGCTTCCCCCGCCTCCCCGAGGACCAGAACCCACACCCCTGACCTTGGGAGGCTCCAGTAGGAGCTGGTGGAAGCAGCTGAGCCGCGGGCGTAGGGCGTGCAAGGCACCCACACTGGACACAGTGCTTTCCAGGGCCCCCTGGGCCAGGAGCTCCAGCTGCCCATCCACACTGCTGAAGAAGTTGTTCACGGTCACGGACTCGGACCTGCAGCAGGGCAGGGTCGAAGGTGGAGTGAGCCTAGATGGCCTGTGTGCCCACACAGGAGTAGGCACAAGGACCAAGTCTGCAGGGTCTGGAGGAAAACGAGGAGCCACACGCCCCCAGCGCCGCTCTCTTCTGAGGCCCTTCAGACAACACCTGGCTGGGGTGGGGTGGGGTGGGGTCGGGAGCCCGCCAGGTGGCAGCACTGGCAGTCCACTGTGAGAGCACGGGTGAGGGGTGGGGGCGGGAAGGCAAACCCAACAGGCTAGCGGCCTGTGTGGTAAGGCAGGGGCACGGGGGCTTGGGGTCCCTCCCAACACAAGCTGCAGCAGTGGCCTCAGCCTCAGTGCCCTCACTTGTCAAAGCAGACAAGAAGATTCCTCCCTCGGCCCTGTACTGTCCACTGTGCAGGGAGCACAGGCAGCCACAGAGCAAAGTGCCATGGGCGGGGATTTCTCTTGGTGGACACCGAGACCCGCCTCTGAGGGGCCGGAGAGCCCCTGGGGATGAGCAGCATGCATGGTCTGTGGCCCGTATCCCTCACCTCGGCCTCCTGGGCTCCAGCAGGGTCAGCAGCACCTGGATCCCACTGACGATGACAGACTGGCTCTGCTGCCCCTCGAACATGTTGCTTAAGAGCTGCTCAATCGTCTCCTGCCTGCGGGGGCAGGGGCAGGGGTCAGGGTGAGGAGCCAGGGGCCCAGGGCTTCCCCAAGTCAGCTCCCCCCAGACTTAGCCTTGCCCGCACACCCACTTCTCCAGGGTGGCCAGCAGTTGGTCAGGCTCTGGGCTGTCCTGGACTTGGATCATCTGCTCCCGGCTCAGGCGGATGATGTCACACAGGGACTGGGATGCGTTGGAATGTTGCTGGAACGGGGAGAGACAGGTGAGGATCCTGGTCGGGCCACCGGGCCCCCTGCAGCCTGGTGCTGGGAGCCCCTCCCATGAGCTGACCATCCAGGGAAAAATGGTCACCCAGACACAGGAACACGTGTTACGAAGGAGAGGGGCACAGAGGCACCAACTGCTGGAGGGAAGATGGTGGAGAGAACAGGAAGCCAGGAAGGCTCCCCAGGACAGGAGGCATCCACACAAGGACCTCATGACCGCATACAGGGCTGGCAGCACCGCCCACAATGACCCAGAAGGCTCTGACTGATGAGTGAATATGCCCAAGCTGGTCTATCCACACAGGAGAGTGCTAATCTGCCAGGAAAAGGAGTGAAACTGATACATGCAACCACATGAATGAGCCACAGAAACATCATGCTAGAGAAAGAAACCAGACACAGATCACGTAGTACATGATTCCAATTATATGAAATGTCCAAAGACAAATCCACAGAGACAGAATAGTCTGGTGGTTGCCGGGGGCTGAGAAGAGAAAGGGGAAAATCGGGAGGGACTGCTAATGAATACAGGGTATCTTTTTTATTTTTTCTGGAGAAAGGGTCTCGGCTGGGTGTGATGGCACATGCCTATAATCCCAGCAGTCTGAAAGGCCGAGGTGGGGCCGGGCGCGGTGGCTCACGCCTGTAATCCCAACACTTTGGGAGGCCGAGGCAGGTGGATCACGAGGTCAGGAGTTCGAGACCAGCCTGGCCAACATGGTGAAACCCCATCTCTACTAAAAATAAAAAAATTAGCCGGGCGCAGTGGTAGGCGCCTGCAGTCCCAGCTACTCGGGAGGCTGAGGCAGGAGAATCGCTTGAACCTGGGAGGTGGAGGCTGCAGTGAGCCGAGATCGTGCCACTGCACTCTAGACTGGGTGACAGAGCGAGACTCCATCTCAAAAAAAAAAAAAAAGATAAAAAAGAAAGAAAGGCCGAGGTGGCAGGATCACTTGAGCCCAGGAGTTTGAGACCAGTCTGGGCAACATAGCAAAACTCCATCTCTACAAATACAAAAAAAGTAGCCAGGAATGGTGGTGTGCATCTCTAGTTCCAGCTGTTCATGAGGCAGAGGCAGGAGGATTGCTTGAGCCCAGGGGGGGTCAAGGCTACAGTGAGGCAAGATCACGCCACTGCACTCCAGCCTGGGCAACAGAGCAAGACCCTGTCTCAAAAAAAAAAAAAAAAGACACGGCCTCTACATCACCCCAGGCTTGAGTGCAGTGGTGCCATCACAGCTCACTGCAGCCCTGAACTCCTGGGCCCAAGAGATCCTCCCGTCTCAGACTCTTGAGTAGCTAGGACTACAGGTGTGCATCACCAGTGCCAGCTAATTTTTCAATTTTTTGTAGAGACAACGTCTTGCTATGTTGCCCAGGCTAGTCTCAAACTCCTGGGCTCAATCAATCCTCCAGCCTCACCTGCCAAAGTGCTGGGATTACAGGCAGGACTTGTTTTTTGCAGTGATAAAAAATAACCTAAATTCAACAAGATGATAAACAACGCTTTGAATACCCTAAAAGCGCTGAATCGTAAGCTTCGGTGGGTGAGTGGTATGCTGTGCAATTTACATCTCAGTAAAGCTGCTACAAAAGAGAGAAAAGAGAAAAGCATAAGCAGAGCTGAGTCTACCCAACGGGCAGCTGCCAGGGCTTGGCAGTGTGGCCCTGGGCCATGCCTCAGGGCCCTCACAGGGACAGGCCCCAGCCTGGGTGAGCCCAGAGCCATCTCTGCTCTGCAAGCCTGTGCGCCTCTGAGGCAGAAGTTGGCATTGGGAAGGACATGCTGCTCCCAGTGGCCTCGGATATCTGAGGCTCTTGACAAACACGCACTCTACACTAGGCCCTGTGCTGGGCACCAGGACAGAGATGGAGACCCAAGCTGGAGAAACACATGGACATGGGGTCCCCCAGAGCTAAAGGGGAGGATGTGAGGGCCCTTGAAAGTAAGGCTGCTGGACGGACACTTAGAAGGACAGCAAGGGGTTCAATCAGGCAGGAGACAGGGAAAAAGCTGCCAGGCCCAGCAACAGCACAGGCCAGGGTGGGCAGGGACGGATGTGGGGCCAGCGCTGGGACAGGCAATGAGGAGGGCCCCTCCCTGCAAGGCATTATGTGCCAAGTTCCTGGGTCATGAAAAAAACCTTTCCAGCACTTTCGGAGACCACAGTGGGAGAATCACTTGAGTCAAGTTTCTTTCCTTTTCTCAAAGGGCATGGATACACCTGGTTCTCAATGCTCTCTTTTCTCACCAAATTTTTTTTTTTTTTTTTTTTGAGACAGGGTCTCACTGTGTCACCCAGGCTGGAGTGCAGTGGTGTGATCATGACTCACTATAGCCTTGACCTCCCGGCTCAAGCAATCCTCCTACCTGAGCTTCCCAAGTAGCTGGGACTACAGGTGTGCAACACCACACTTGGCTAAGTTTTTACGTAGAGATGGGGTGTTACTATGTTGCCCAAGCTGGTCTCAAACTCATGGGCTCAAGTAATCCTCCCACCTCGCCCTCCCAAAGTGCTGGAATTACAGGCGTGAACCACTGCGTCCAGCCCCAATTCCTCTTTTAAAAGTGGGGAAGTGGGCATGGGGAAGGAACTCTAAGGGGAAGCTGCAGGGGCACCGGCAGCACTCACATTCTCATCCTTCGACGGGTGGATCTGCTCAATCAGCCGCTGGACGATCTTCTCCTCGTTGAGCCACTGAGGGCGAGAAGGTGAGGGATGCATCACTGTCCACCACGCCCAGCCCCCCACCCCCAGAGGAGCCGGCCCTGCTCACATTGACAACGTCCTGCCTCAGCTGAGGCCGCTCCACACAGGTGAGCAGGCGCAGCAGGAGGTCCATGATGGCCGAGGTGCCAATGTGCTGCAGCAGCAGGTCCACGAAGTCATCCTTCTTCCGAAGAAAGGACACGAGCTGGGGGCACACGGGCTGCATCATGCACAGGGCCTGGCCCAGCCGCCACCCCTCAACCCACGGTGGCGCCAGGGTGGGGGCCAGGGTACCTGGTCTGTCTTGCGGTTGATGAGGATGCCCATGACCTTGCTGAAGAAGCTGGCCAGCAGTGGGTTGAGGCTGCCGGTGCTCTGCAGGAAGCCGTAGAGCCGGTTCAGAAGGGACTCATCAGCACCCAGGGCGTCATTGATCTGGGGCACGTCTGAGGTCAGAATCTCGCAGGCCACACTGGGGTACCTGGGAGGCAAGCACAGGCGGGTGGGGGCTCTGGTCGGAGGCAGGGGGCGGGGGGCGGCAAGGCTCCACCCTCTTCTCTGCACCGGGCACTGGGTTTCTGGGGCTGCAGAGACCCCTGTCCAGGAAGGGGAAGGGGCAGAGGACAGGGTGACGCAGAAACAAGGGCCCACACCAGGCCTCCTCCACCCTGCTAACACCCAACCATCCCATCCTAGGCTCCTCACCACCCCCAAGACAAGCCTGGTCCTGAAGCTCCTGCGCTTCCCAATCCCCCAACAGCTAACACTCATCCCTTTTGCTTCTCAGCGGCTTCACTTGCAACCCCGTACGCTGCCCCAGCTCCGGCTGACTCCTGGAACCTTGCTCAACTTCCAACCTCACCTCCTGCCTCCCTCCTCCAAACTTTCACACGGTGCCTGACGGCTCCAAGACAAGAGCTGCCCCACCAGCGTGCCACTCAAGGCCCTGAGGGGCCACAATCTGCTCCAGGACTGTGGGGAGGTACCCCTTGGGAGGCTGAGGCAGGCATATCACTTGAGGTCAGAAGTTCGAGACCAGCCTGGGCAACACGGCGAAACCCTGTCTCTACCAAAAATACAAAAATTAGCTGGGCGTGCTGGCTTATAGTCCCAGCTACTTAGGAGGGTGAGGCAGGAGAATCACTTGAACTCGGGAGGGGGAGGTTGCAGTGAGCTGATCGTGCCTCTGCACTCCAACCTGGTGATAAAGTGAGTCTCAAAAAAAAAAAAAAGTGTCTTTTCAGCATCGCTTGGATTAAAAAATAAGTAATTTTAAAGTGACTTCAATAGCAGACAAGTGTTTCACAAACATACAAAAAAAGTTTAATAAAAAGTAAATAAAATAAAAGGCAGCGAATAGAGAGAAAAACCAGCCGGGCATGTCGTCACATGCCTGTGGTCCCAGCTACTCGGGCAACTGAGGCGGGAGGATCACCTGGGCCCGTGAATTTGTGGCTGCCGTGACCCGTGACTGTGCCACTGCCCTCCAGAGCACAGGCTTGGTCTGCACCCGGTGGGCTGTGAGGCCTTGTGCAGGAGCCTGGCTGCTCCCTGCCTCGTCTTCCTCATCCCCAAACTGGAGTTTACTGACACTGACGCATTTCAGGGTAGCTGTGAGGCTTGCGTAGTGAAGGTATGTGTGATGCTGATAGGGACGGGCTGGCCAGGAGCTGGGGAACTCACTTGTAGCGCAGCCGCTCCTCACCGCTATCTGGCGGCTCCTGGGTGACCCAGGCCACCATTGCTTGCAGGTGGGGTGGCTGCAGCAGGAAGTCCAGCAGCTTGCGGTTGACGACCTTGCACTCCTGCAGCACGTCTTCCTCGTCCAGCAGCTCGGGCAGGCTCAGGTCCTCCCGCTCCAGCAGCGTGTCCAGGTGCGAGCTTGTGTGCAGGTCAAACTTCCAAAACATGGCGCCCTGCAGGCACAGACACAACCAGCGCCGCGTCAGACGCCCCAGGGAGTCCCCACTGGACGAGGCACTGACCACAGGGGCTCAGTGCCCACCTTGGGCACAGCCTCTCCCCAAGTCCCAGCCCTCTGCCTCATGCTGAGCCCGGCCCCGCCCCGGGACTGCCCGCAGGCTCACTGCCTCCATCACTCAGGCTTAAGGCTCCCAGTGAGCACCAGGCTCCTGCAGCTGCCCTCCAGCCTGCCCCTCTTCCCCCATCTCCAGCCTCCCGGCCGCCTCGCCTGAGGTCCAGGGGGTCATTTCACACCTGAGGCCTCAGGCCTGGTGAAGTCCCCAGGTGTGGACCATGTGCAGGGCCCGCGAGAAGAGGCTGGACCCTGTGCACTGAGGGGCCTCAGGCCCTGTCTCCCCATGAGGGCCTGGGTCCACTATCCCTACTTTTGGGAGAGACACTGCAGAGGCAGGGCCTTAACCTCTGGCTTCAAATTTGCTTCAACCTGTATTTGCTCAACAAACTCAAATGCCCGATGACTTCCAGCACACGGCTGCTGCTTGGCCCAGCAAATCACCCAAGGCTACGTGGGAGGCAAGGGGCGGCGGCAGGGGGAAGAGAGGAAGTCTGTGCATCTCCAGGCTGTGGCCGTTGCCTGGACACCACTCACACACAAACACACCCCAACCATCCTCTCACCCAGCACCTGGGCTGGAACAAGGAAGAGGAAAAGTTGGAAGGGAGGGGCTCCCAGAATAGTCACTGACCAGGACCTGAAGGAACCCAGGGTGGGATAGACAGATTCTGTGGGGGAAGAACAAAGCTGGCAACACCTGGCCCTGACCCTGTCCCCATCTGGAGCTGGCTCCCGCCCTCTGGAGGACAGTGCCTGGTTCCTCAGCCCGGTTCCAGCCCCTAAACACTCGTGCACGGGAGCTCACTGGCAATAAGGAAACACACACAGAGCATTAACAAGATGCCAGGCAACCCCATTCTGAGCCCCTGCCCTGTACTACATCACTGCTCCGCAGAGCCCTAGAAAGCCTCCACACAGACCTTCCACTACAGACCTGACCTGTGACCTGTGCTCTCGGCACTTGATGACAATGGTCCTGGCTCTGCATGTGTGCTGTGCACGTGATGTCCAAGCTCACCAGCAGCCCCCAAGAAAGCTGTCATCACTCCGCCACACAGGACAAGGGGCAACCAAAGCCCGGTAAGTCAGGCGGCATCCTGGAATCTCGAAGGCCATCTGGTCCCAGCAGACAGCCTTCACGGAGCTCTCACCAGCTAAGACACTGACCAGAGCTCACGCTCATTACCTGCCTCCTGACAACCGTATCACCAGCTAAGGCAGAGGCCACTGCCACCCCCAAGTCACTACAGAGGATGCTGAGAACAGAGCAGAGCCGGCACAAGAGGCCAAGGGTGCCTCTCCCGCAGGCCCTCACCACCATCACTCCCAGGCACAGGTGCTAGTCCCTCTCCTCCAACGCCCTTCTGCAGCTTCTTCCAGTTCAGTCATTCCCTCTGCACAGGCTGCCACCATCTCCTCGAGCCCTGCTGACCTGTCACCTCAGTGCCCACCAGCCCCCAGGCCTGACTCAGCCCCAGGCCCCAGGGAAGAGACAGGGAGCCGTGGAGCACCAGGCCCAGGGAAGAGACTTCATTGGAGCTTAGGAGAGCAGCCTGGGCTGACAACACGCAGGACAGAGTCCCACACGTGGCCTCAGGCAGGTCGAACGCCTCTTGGGCCTCCTTTCCTCTCCTTCCTGCCTAGCTTGAAGCCAGGCCAGCCTGGGGCCAGGATCTCCTCGCTCATCCACCCTGACCACCCTAAGGCTGGGCTCAGCGCGGAAGGTTGCAGTCCAGACCTTGCTCCCAGTCTGCCCGTCTGCCTCGGTGACTCTAGACTGGCAACAATCTTCATATAACACTATATGGGTCCCTACACCTGGCCAATGACAGTTGAGGGTGGAGCAGAGGGAAGAGTTCCGTGACCAACGACAGTCATGGCGGCAGCGGGAGGACTAGGGGAGATAGCAGCAGCCTCCAGGCATTTGAACCCCTGCTCCTCTGGGGGACCTGCCAGGTCCCAGTCCACAGCACCCAGTGACTCACCACTTACCCCTCACCAGTCCACTTTTCCCAATAATCCTTTGTTTTTGAGGAGTCTCACTCTGTTGCCCAGGCTGGAATGCAGTGGCACAATCTAGGTTCACCTCAACTTTCACCTCCCGGGTTCAGGCGATTCTTCCGCCTCAACCTCCCTAGTAGCTGGTACTACAAGCATCTGCCACCACACCTGGCTAATTTTTCTATTTTGGTAGAGATGGGATTTCACCACGTTAGCCAGGCTGGCCTTGAACTCCTAACCTCAGGTGATCCGCCCACTTGGGCCTCTCAAAGTGTTGGGATTACAGGCATGAGCCACCATGCCCAGACTCCCAATATTCCTTCTAAGGTCGGGTGTGGTGGCTCACGCCTATAATCCCAGCACTTTGGGAGGCCCAGGCAGGCAGATCACCCGGGGTCAGGAGTTTGACACCAGTCTGGCCAACATGGTGAAACCCCGTGTCTACTAAAAATACAAAAATTAGCCGGGCATGGTGGTGTGTGCCTATAGTCCCAGCTACTCGGAAGGCTGAGGCAGGAGAACTGCCTGAATCCGGGAGCGGAGGTTGCAGTGAGTCGAGATTGCACCACTGCACTCCAGCCTGGGTGACAGAGCAACACTCTGTCTCAGAAAAAAAAAAAAAAATCCTTTTAAAGCACAAACATGAGTACCTGCACCTGCTCGGTGATGTGCACTCCACCAAGCCTGCATCCAGGCTCTCGTGCCCCTGCCCAGCCAGCTCACTGACTGACCTCCGTGCCCACGGTGACCCCAGTGTCCTGGGGAGGCCGTGCCCCATGCCACCTCGCCAGTGCTCCTGGGGCTGCCACTTCAGGTGTCTCCTGCACAGCCCGTGGCTGCCTGAGGCACAGTGCTGGATGGATATCCAGGAGGCCCTGCGGATCTGGGTGGATGGGGGCATTCCAGGCAATGATGTCGATGGTATCAGCCACTGCGCTCCAGCACCTGCACTGTGCTGACTGCTCTGAAAAGGACTTCACAGCCATCACCTCCACCAACTCTCACAACCACCCTCCAGGGAATGGCCTTATTTTACAGGAGAGGAAACTGAGGCACACCAAAGTAAATGCCCATGCCCCGATCCAGGGGTTGGCGGGCAGTGAAGCTGGCACTCTCAGCTTTCAGAAGTTGTATTTTCAGGGTGCAGAGCCCTTGTCCCAGCACAGGGCCTGTGTAGTGGACACTTAAGGGATGAATGAGCGAGTTCCCGCCGAGCCGGCTCCAGCACTCGCTCTGCCTGCGGGACTAGCCCTGGCCACAGTGACCCCGACTCTCACCTCAGGGAGGAGCCTGCCATTTCCAGGCCCACCCTGAAGGGACCTGTCTGGATGGTAAACTCCCTGTCCACCTTGTCCCCAGCTGCTAGTGCTTACTCAACAGACATCCCTGGATTCAGGATGGAGGGCTGTGGTCCTCAGGACCCTCCCAGCCCAGCTGTGACAGCACAGTTCGGCCAGAGGCCTGAGTTCTCCT
The DNA here is from genome assembly GCF_029281585.2 of Gorilla gorilla gorilla. Classification (NCBI taxonomy): domain Eukaryota; kingdom Metazoa; phylum Chordata; class Mammalia; order Primates; family Hominidae; genus Gorilla; species Gorilla gorilla. The sequence continues at coordinate 67,258,605 of NC_073244.2, forward strand.
CCAACCCAGCACCACCAGAAATCTAGGGACTTATCAGGCCTCCCACCCCGACCCAGGCACCGCTGACCTCCCCAAACATAACCATCCCACCCCTTCTGCCTGCATGACCACCACTTGACGGCAGGCCCCCCACACTCGACCACAGGCGACCCCCGCTCGTTCCCTCTCCCCACAGCCATGCAGAGCTTGCTGAAGGGAAAATCAGAACCACCCTCTCATCGGGTCAGCGCCTGGGACCCTCAATGGCCTCCCACTCCCTACTTGCCCTGGCCAAGCTGGCCTTCTGTTTTCAGAACACACTAAGCTTGGGTCTACCCCAGCGACTTTGTCCTAATAACTCACTTTCTCATCCTCGGATCTCTTACCAAGCATTCACCTCACAGAAGGGCCTTCCCTGGCCTGCCTGGCTCAAGCAACCCCCAGCCCCGCCTTTGTCCACCACTGTCTCCCTGTCTCCCTGAGCTGTGCGTTCTGACCTGCCGCCTGGAAGCATCTCTGTGACACAGCAATGAAGCACTGGAGGTACACACTCGTGGCCCTACAATGCTTCCTCTAGAACCTTCCCCCTAGGTTACCATGGGCACCTGAGGGCGGCACCTAGCATGGAACCTGGCCCTGGCAATAAATGCTCACAAGTATTAGCTGAAAAGCAAACCTCATTTTCACAAGGCCCCAGCTCCTCCCAGGCAGGAGGCTGCCGTACCTGTCAGGGCGTTGACGAAGTGAAATCACTCCCACCCCGGCCCCTCCCAGCCACTCCTACAGGGTCCCTAAATCAGGAGGTGGAGGAAAGTGCAAGATCGCCCTGGGCAGGCAATGGGTGTGTATTTTCCCCTGTGTCAAGAGTGACGAAGGCACCACCACCTCACAAGGAAATACAACTGTTTCCCTTCCTTGCTCCGGGAACCTCTGTGTGCACAGTGGTAACTCCCCACCTCCCCACTTCTGCCCAGATGCTAGCCCTCCTCAAGTGACCATCCCCTACTTCCCAGCCCGCTTGACAAGGAATGCGACAGGCCGACCACCAAGTGTCCATGTCACAGATGAGAAAACCCAGGCTCAGCAAAGGTGACTCACCAGCGTGCTGCCGGCAGTGGGAGGGGGCATGGATTTCCTGATCTGGGTGTACCTGGGACCAGAATAATCTCAAGGGGCAACCGCCAAATTTATCATGACTCTGCCAGTTTCCGGCCTAAGGCTGTGGCGAGCAAAGCACCGAGACGTGGCAAGCACACACACACAGCCTCTTTCTCCGTGGGAGACCAGGCAGGCCGATAGGCTGCCCATGCCATGCCAGCAAAGCCAGTCCCAAGGAACCACACACTGCAGGCCTCCACCTATGTGAAGCATCCAGAACAGGCAAATCCACAGAGACAGAAAAGAGCTTACAGGCTTCCAGGAGCTGGCGGGGATTGGGAGAAGTTCCTGAAAGAAAAGGGTGATTAAAAAAATGTTCCAAAATCAATTGTGGTGATGTTTCCACAACGTTGTGAATATACTAAGAACCACTGAATTGTACACTTTATTTATTATTATTTTTCTTGAGACAGAGTCTCTCTCTGTCACCCAGGCTGGAGCGCAGTGGCGCGATCTCGGCTCACTGCAACCTCCAACTCCCGGGTTCAAGCATATCTCCTGCCTCAGCCTCCCGAGTAGTGGGGACTACAGGTGTGCACCACCATGCTTGGCTAATTTTTTTTTTTTTTTTTTTTTTGAGACAGAGTTTCGCTCTGTCACCCAGGCTGGAGTGCAGTGGCGCGATCTCGGCTCACTGCAATCTCCGCCTCCCGGGTTTAAGCAATTCTCCCACCTCAGCCTGAGTGCCTGGGATTACAGGAGTGCGCCACCACACCCGGCTAATTTTTTTGTGTGTTTTTTTAGTAAAGACGGGGTTTCACCATATTAGCCAGGCTGGTCTCGAACTACTGACCTTGTGATCCGCCTGCCTTGGCCTCCCAAAGCACTGGGATTACAGGCATGAGCCACCACGCCCGGCCTAATTTTTGCATTTTTTTAGTACAGACAGGGTTTCACCACGTTGGCCAGGCTGGTCTTGAATGCCTGACCTCAAGTGATCTGCCTGCCTCGGCCTCCCAAAGTGCTGGGCTTACAGGCGTGAGCCACTGCGCCTGGCTGTACACTCTAAATGGATGAACTGTACGGAATATCTCAATAAAAACTGTTGGGAAAAAAAAAAAAAAACCTGCCTCAGGCCATCGGCCATGGCAGGGACAGAGCCAGGGCCAGGCTCAGGCCTTGCACTATGTCCCAGCGTCCACAGAGCTGATGAGATGCCGGCCAGCCTGGCAGAGCTGAAGCTGCCAAGGCTCCGCCCTGGGGCACTCACCCAGGCTACCCCTTCCCCATCCCTCACCACCAACAGCTCTAAGCTAAGTGAGCCCCTCCACAGTGGGGACAGGATAGGAGCAGCACCAAGCCAGCATCTGTAGAAAATCCATGGACCCGCACTTGCAGACACTTGTCTCTGCTCCACATCAAGACCAAGTGAAGAATTCTTATTATTCCGACAGAGTCTCATGTGGAAAAGGGGCCCAGAGGGGTGGAGCCACATGGCTAGCCAGAGGCTTCCAGTGTGCCCTGGTCTCTAAACAACGGCAGAAATTCTCACACTGAGGCCCACCGTTCACTTCTAAGATACCTGATTAAAGGGCACAGGCATGGCCCTCGGCCCCCAAACCCCCTACCCCTGGTACAGACTAACCATCTGCTTCGGGGGAAAGGTCAGGCTTCCCCTCCAAACCGAGCTCCCCAGACAACTGGGGCAGGGGCAGCCAGAACGAGATGGGAGGGTGCTTGCTGGTGCATGGCATCCAAGAACTTCTGCCCTGAGAACCCAGGCAGCCCCCTGAACTCTCCATCTCAAGTGGCTCCTCTGAAAATCAGAGTAGACTGAAAGGCTCAAATGCAATTGAGTGGTCGACACTCTACAAACCTCAATTATCAGGCTCTAAACAGAATGAAGATGCAAATATGGAAGAACAGAAAAAAAGAGAAAAAAACTTTCCCCCACCACAACCTCTGAATGCACTATGGCCTGAAGCCCTCTCAGTCCCCTCTCCCAACCTAATGAAGCCTGCTAGAATCCCTGGGAATGGAGCAGGAGAGTGGGTTTCACTCTCACTCTCTAGGTGAACCTGGGCAGGCACTTGATTTCTCTGAGTCTCATTTCCTCATCCGTGAAAAGAAGACACAGCCCACCAGGGCGGGCTGCTGTGAAAAGGCATTGAGCTAAAGCAGGTGGCCCTGACACAGCAGGAGCTCAGCAGGTGCAAGTCTCTTCCGGTCCAACCCTGAGGCCACGTCCAGATGCTTTCTGGCAGGACAGGTAGGGGACCGGTCACTACCCCAAAGGTGATGGTGCTAAACACAGAGGAGCAGGAGAAAGACTCTACCCATTTGCCTAAGTGACTCAAGTACTTTTCCTCAGACCATTCGGATACTATGGCAGGCGCCATGCACCCCGCCACCCCCATTCTTTGCAACTTTTAGCAACTTCAAGAAAGCGGAAGTGACTACCACTAGTTTTTAGCTACAGTTTGAAAACCATGAGTCTGGCTGCAAACGGAAGAAGGGGAAATTGTAAATGAGAAAGGAAGCCATTAAAAACGAAAACTACCTCTGCCGCTCTCCCTCCACCAGCTCTGCACTATTGCCTCTGGTTTCTGACTTAGCTGTGGTGTTTTAGGGCCTTCAACACCAGCCACCCCTCAAGGGCCTGCCAGCCCCTTCCTTCCCCTGCTTGGACAGGCACTAACTGCGGCTCCCACAGAGCCATCCCCACTGCTGCAGGCATCCGTCCAAGCACAGCTCTGCCGCCAGGGAACCGGTGGGCCCATGCTTCATCTGTCACCCCTTCCCAACCTGTGCTGACCCACGAGCACCCAGAAATGGAGGTCATGGGCACAGATGCCTCAGGGGGCCTCCAGAAACAGCTGCCTGAGCTGTCCCAATGCTCAGCAGAAGCTCCCACGCCTGGCCCCCTGGCCAGTACCCTAGGAAGGGAAAGAGCCTGCTACCAGCAGCAGGCTGGCCAGCACCCAGCTCCTTAAAGGGCCCAGAGTCCGGAGGACAGCAAGACCATCTCCCTCTAATGTCCCCCAAGCCTCTGTCAGCTCTCAGCCAAATCTGAAAGGGGGTTGGGAACACCCAATTCCAGGGATGCAGTGACAGTAATGGCAACCCCACCACCTCTGAGCAGGACCTACGGTGTGTGCCGGCTGCAGAATCCAGCATCACCCACCCAGCAAGGAGGAATCAGGGACACCAATTTGGTAGAAAGGGCCACTGGGGCCAGAGGAGAAGGGGGACCGGCCCAAGGCCCAACAAGATGACAAGCTAGGGCTTTCCTGTGGCTTGGGAAAGCCTTGGGGAGGGTCCCCACTTAAAGAGAACCCTCAGTGCCTCCCCCTCTGGCCCCAGAAGCACACCCTCCCAAGGGAGCTAGCAGCCCTGGTCCAACCCCAGAGGATGGAATAACTAGGAAACAGAAGAGTCTAGAAACACTGGCCAAGGACTGGGACGGGGACTTGAACATCCACATTCAAATCGTCTCCTGAACTGGCCACAGGTTTAAAGGAAAAAAAGGAAAAGACCAATGAACAGATTTTGAAATAGCTCTTTGGAAAAACAGAATGGGGCAGAGTTAGTGTTACAGTGTGATCCAAAGTCAGAAAAGCTTGCATTCCCATTTGACCTCCCCAGACTGAAATCTCTGTGGCCTAGACCAAGGATCTCACCCCACCGAGCTCCAGTTTCCTTATCCGGGAAATACCTCACAGATGGGGTTACTGTAAGGCAGCATTCTCTGGAGAAGGACCCACAAAACTGGTGTGCAAAGGGAAAACCACGGTTTGGCATGGAAAGGCAGGTGAGCCCCACCAAGCCGGGTGCCGAGTGATTCCCACTCTGGCAAGGCCCCTCACTCTCACCAAGGCTCTCAGGCCTCTCTCACCTCATCTCTTGCTACCTCCCCCGTGGGTGTCACACCTGACTGCCCTCAGCCCGGGCTGGGCTGCTCCCTCCTCCTTCCCTGAGCTCTTCGAGCCTGACTAGCTCCTCCTGGGTCCTTCAGGCCCCCACACAGACACCACTTCCTCCAGGGAGCTCCCCCCTGCATCTGTGTTAGAGGCCTGCTCCACGCCGCTTCCACAGCATCCCGCAGTCACCCTAGAACAGCATGTGAGCCTCGGCTCTGTGACAGGATGTACCTGTTCAGTCATCTGCCTCCCCCCGAAACATGCCGACTTCCCAGGATCTAGCATAAGGCCAGGCCCAACTAAAGCTACTTGTTGAATTAATGAAAACTGAAGCCAGAGAAAGGTGTTCTGTTAAGAGCACTGGGCCATACATCCCAGAAAAAAAAAAAAAAAAAAAAAATGGGCAGGGGGACCAGACAAGCAGGTTCTCCTCTAATGGAAAGAAACAGTAGATGAACCAACAAAAGCTAATGGCCACAAAGATGGTGGTAACTCGCAATACACAACTCACCAACACACAGCTCATGAGTCACAACAGAGCAAATAAGCCACAACGACACACCATACCCCAGCAGTGGAGCAAAGTTGTCCTCCTCTGCGCTGCTCACATTTGGGCTGGACGGTTCTTTTTGGTGTTGGGGCTGCCCATGCACTGGAGGACACTTAGCAACATCCCTAGCCTCCACCTCCACTCACCAGATACTGGCAGCACTCCCCCCAGTTGTAACAACCAAAAACATCTCCAGATATCGCCAATCGTCCCCCAGGGGACACAATCGCCCCCAGTTGAGAGCCACTGCAATAGACATTCCCAAATCAAATAATAATCGAAAGAACGGCCAGGTGTGGTGGTCCACGCCTATAATCCCAGCTCTCTGGGAGGCTAGGCAGGAGGACTGCTTGAACCCACGAGTTTGAAATCAGCCTGGGCACCACAGCAGGGCACCAGAGCAAGACCCAGTCTTTACAAAAAATACAAACATTAGCCGAGCGTGGTACAAAAACACAAAAATTGAGCAAGCATTGCAGGACGTGCCTGTAGTCCTAGCTACTTAGGAGGCTAAGGTGGGAAGATCACTTAAGTCCAGGAGTTCAAGGCTGGGCAAACGAGCAAAACCCAGTCTCAAAATCATCATCATCAAAACAGCTACTGATTGCAGGGTGTCATGTGCCTTGCATTCTGCCACAGGCTTCTACAAACCCTGCACTTAATCCCTAGAACCACCCTCTGAGGAGAGCAGTCTGCTATCCCCACTTACAAACGAGGAACAACTTGTCCAAGGTCTCGCTTGGCAGAAGCCGGACTCGGCCTAGGTCTGTCTGGCAAAAGGTCCTCTAACAATTAGCTGGACTGCCTTCTCATGATCCCAATCCCAGAACTAGAGTTTAAAAAAAAAAAAAAAAAAAAAGCATAACATTTTCAACAGCACAAGCAGCTCCAACAGCCATCCCACCACTAGTAAGCACACGTGGCCGGGCGCTGTGTCTCCATGCGTGTTGTGCATGTATGTAAACCAAGTCCTCATCCTGTGTTATCCAGGCAATCTCGAGTCCTTGCTGCATTTGCAGCGCACGCTAACAGTTAGACCCTCGCCCTTGGGCTGGATGAAATCCCACTGCAGTTTCTCTACAGCTGTGAACCCAGTACCGCACCTGACAGTCTACGCAGCTTCCTTTCCTGAAACATCTTGCCTTTCAGGCGGGTGTCTATGGTCATGTCTGTGTGCACAAACAGCGAGCAAGAAAGACCCCAACCAGAGGTCCCACTCGAGGCCTGGACAAGCACGCTGGGCCGAACTACTCTGTCCCTCACCCTCCCAATACATCTGCACTCAGGACTCCGACCTTCCTTCCTTGACATATCTGCACGTGCTGCTCCTTCCCCCCCGGAAGGCCCTTCTTCCCACTCTCCATCTGTCACCTCCTACTCATCCTTCCTAGACAGAAAAAGCCATCCGTCCAGCCAGTCTCACCAGTGCCTCCCGCTCTGTGGCCCCCTGCAGCTCCCTAAGTTACCTCGATCACAACACGCAGGAATGGTGACTGTCCGGCTCTGCCTTTGTACCCCCTCCAGGGACCGGCTCCACCTCCAGGGCAGGGCCTAGGGCTGATGCCCCCTCCTCGGTGCCCAGCGCCAGGCTCCCTGCCTGCCCTCAGCAGGCTTCATCTCACTGAAGCAGGCCCGAGTGGTGGCTGCTCCAGAGAAGCCCCGCTCCCAGGTCCCTCGCACAAGAAGCGGGAGGCGGGAGAGGGTCGGTGAAGGTGAAAACAAGCCCCGCTCCTCCAGTCCTGAGCTCCGGGGATCTAAGGAGGCTGCGCCACGGAAGAGGTGGCGGGGCAGAGATCGGGGCGAGAGGGAAGGGTGTAAGCGGGCAAAGTCCAGGGTAACCAGGGGAAAGACTGCTGGGGGGCCGGGGAACCGGCCAGAGAGGCAAGAGAGCGGAGCTGAGGCTCAGGGACTGGGGAGCGCAGCTGCAGAGAGCGAGTGGGAAAAGGCGGAGGGCAAGAGACTGAGACTAGGGTGGCGGCGGAGCTGAGGTGTAGAGATTAAGAGACTGGGGAGGGTCGAGGGGGAAGAAACGGGGTGCCGTGGAGAGGGAACCCGAAGGAAGGAGGGAAAGGATCCGAAGCAGAAAAGACCCGCGGGGGTCCCGAGAGGAAAAAGCCTGAGGGGACGCGGAGAGGGGAAGACGTGGGCGCCTGGCCCTGGAGAGATAGGGTCGGCCGACGCGGGCCGCTCACCTGCGAGGGGGGGCGGCGGCTCCTCGCACTCGGGGCTCATCGGGGCGCCCCCCCCGCCCCGCCGCCGGCGGCTCCGGCCCCTGCTGCGGGGCCCGGTAAGTGGGGGCGGGGGCGGCGTCGGGGACTCGCGCAGGCGCCGGGGCTCGCGGGGTCCGCGCAGGCGCCCGCGGGTCGTGGGGTCCTCGCGCGCCGGGTCCTGCAGAGTTGAGGGGGTCAGCGCCGGGTGGAGTTGCCGGCGGGCGTGGGGCGTCACTAGTCCGCGTAGGCACCTCCGGGGTCCGCAGGCGAGGTGGGCGTGCGGGCCGAGGTGGGTTGGCGAGCCGGGTCGCGAGGCCCGCGCAGGCGCCCCAGCCGGGAAGACGGGGGAAGTTGCCCCGGTTTCCACAGTCCAACCGAGCGCCCCACGGGAGGGGAAGGCGACCTCCTCCGCGGTCCAAAGGGGCCGCAGAGCCGAGCAGCGACCGACGGAAGCCGAGGCCTACTTCGTTAACCACCCCTTCGCCAAAGCCGCTCAATCTCCGGGCTCTGCGACCGTCCTGAGGGCCTCCGACGCCCGGCTCCCTCCGCCACTATCCCACAATCCCCCTAGCGCAGGGCGACGCAGGAGGCCCCGCCCTCCCGCGGCTGTGTTGGTGCGCAGGTGCGGGGGGCGGGGTGCAAGCCTGGGCGGTGCAGTGCGCGTGCGCCCGGGCGCTCCCGACACCGCCCACTCTTGAACCCCGCCGCCGTAGACGCGCTTGCGCCAGTTGGTGCCAACGGTCTGCCCCGGAATAAACCCAGACAGCTCAGTGAGCCGGAGCTGCGCACCGGCTCCGTTCCAAGGCCCCGTGAATATTCCGCTCCAGGATTTCCCTTCCCACTCGCTCCGTTTGGAAATCCGTTCGCTGTTCTGTCTCCTCTAATCATAGTCGAGCTTTGGCTCCAGGGTCGGGCTCTTGTGAAATCCAGACCTGGTTTTCGCTCCAGCCAAGGCCAGGCGCCTTCGTTCCGCCCGGCTCTCGCGCTTAGCCGCCTCCGAGCCTCAGGGGCCGTCAGTAGTTTCCGTCTGCTGGCGATAGTCCCGGCCGGCTCGCTAGTGTTGCCAGTTCCGCCCAAAGCGGCTTCTAATAGCATCAACTGAAAGAGACCTCCTAGACCTTGTGTCTAGATTGATGAAGGTCCCTCTGGCTTTGAGCCTCGGTTTCCCCAACTTTAATAGCCCCCTTCTCTACCCATGTTAGAGGCCCTTTCTGTAAAAATCGTGTGGGCGCGAGGAACTTTTTTGTTTTTTTGTTTTAAGACTGCGAATTGGCCGGGCGCGGTGGCTTACGCTTGTAATCACAACACTTTAGGAGGCCCGAGGCCGGAGGATGGCATGAGACCAGGAGTTGGAGACCAGCCTGGGCAACCTAGGGAGGCCCCCGTCTCTACAAAAGAAAATTTAAAAAATTAGTTGGGCCTGGTGGCCCGCGCCTGTGGTCTCAGCTATTCGGGAGGCTAAGGCAGGAGAATCGCTTGAGCCGAGGCTGCAGTGAGCCGGATTGCACCACTGCACTCCAGCCTAGGAGACAGAGCGAGAACCTGTCTCAAAAACAAAGGGCCCGGCGTGGTGGCTCACGCCTGCCTGTACCTGAGCTCAGGAGTTCAAGACCCCACGCCTATAATCCCAGCACTTTGGGTGGCCGAGGTGGGCGGATTCCTGAGCTCAGGAGTTTGAGACCAGCCTGGGCAACACAGTGAAACCACGTGTCTACTAAAATACAAAAAATAGCCGGACGTGGTGGTGTGCGCCTGTAATCCCAGCTACTCAGGAGGCTGAGGCAGGAGAATTACTTGAACCCGGGAGGTGGATGTTGCAGTGAGCCCAGATCAGGCCACTGCACTCCAGCCTGGGTGACAGAGCAAGACTCCGTCCCGAGAAAAAAAAAAAAAAAGAGCAAATTCCCCCCTCCTTTGCCCTCTTTGTTCTATTGAGGCCCTCAATGGATTGGATAATGCCAGCTCACATTGGGGAGGGAAGATCTTTATTCAGTCTACCGATTCAAATGCTAGTCTCTTCCAGAAATACCCTCATAGACACACCCATAATGTTTTACCAGCTATCTGGACATCCCTTAGCCCAGTCAACACCTGAAATGAACCATCACAGAGAGGCATTTCGTTTTCTCTTTTTTCTATAGGGATGTTTTGTCTTTTACCCAGCATTTGGCTTCCTTGTTTTCTCCACAATATGATGGCATCATTGCCACACTGTTTTAACACAGAGGTCAGGAACAGAGGGATAAGGATGTGGCTATAGTCCCTACCCTTCAAATGGAAGCTGGGAAGCTGTGGGGGCTTTAATGACTGAAGTCTGGATTTCCACCCAGCAGAACTCACAGATATACCTTGTGTTTGCATTAGAATTGGAACTTTTTTTTAAGAGACAGGGTCTGGCTCTGTCGACCAGGCTGGAGTGCATGGCACGATCACAGATCACTGCAGCCTCGAACTCCTGGGCTCAAGCAGTCCTCTCGCCTCAGCCTCCCGAGTAGCTGGGACTACAATTGGAACTTTTTTCTTGAGACAGGATCTCAGATCCTGCAGCTACCTCTCAATTTATCCTGGATTTAGGAAGAGGGGTGATAAAAACCAATCCAAATAGACTCAAAAATCCCAGATGCACCAGAACAATCCACACAAAAGGAATGAGTCTGACATCAAATTGTCCTAGGAAACCAGGATACAAGAAAGAGGAGGATTGGCCGGGCATAGTGGCTCACACCTGTAATGCCAGCACTTTGGGAGGCCGAGGAGGGTGGATCACCCTGTCAAGAGTTCAAGACCAGCCTGGCCAAGATGGTGAAACCTGGTCTCTACTACAAATACAAAAATTAGCCGGGCGCGGTGGCAGGCGCCTGTAATCCCAGCTACTTGGGAGGCTGAGGCAGGAGAATCTCTTGAACTCGGAGGGTGGAGGCTGCAGTGAGCCAAGATCGGGCCACTGCACTCCAGCCTGGGCGACAGAGTGAGACTCCCGTCTCAAAAGAAAAAAAAAAAAAAAAGAAAGAAAAAGAAAGAGGAGGATGGCTCTGGAATTAGCCCAGGTGTGAATCCGGGCTGTGAACTTGGTCAGGGGTCAGCCTCCTCTGAGCTCAGCCTCCTCTCTGGAAAAACAACAGCAGTCAAAGCTCTTGTCTGCAAATGACAAAATTTCTTGTAGCTAAACAGAAAAGGAATTTATTAAAGGAGTTGAGGCAGCCTCTGACACCCCCACCTCCCGCCCCAATCCCACGTCTCTGGGAAAGCTACAGAATCCGCTTGGCGCTTTGCAGTCAGGAATGAAGCCCACACCCAGCCACAGGCCTGCTCCTGAGACACAGTGCAGCCTCCATCAACGGCACCTGGCTCAGACACTCCCGCCAGAATCTCTGCCAGCCCTGTCCAGAAGCCAGGTGTGGCTGCTCCTGCACTAGCCAGAAGGGAACCTGGGCAGGGGCCCCTCCACTGCCAGCTCTTGGCCCGACGACCGGCGGGCTCTGATTGGTAGAGGAGCTAGACCACCAGCGGGTTCTGATTGGTGTACAAAACAGATTCCCAGAGAGAGTTCTGATTTGTGGAGCTAATGTCACATGACTACCCTACAGCAAAGGATGCTAGGAAGGGAAATGGCGGCTACCCTAGGGAAGATTTAGATGTCTAACCTGGGAAATTCCTCAAACCTAGAATTCAGGTTTGCCAGGTGGCCGAAAAAAGACAGATGTCCCACACACTGTTGCTCAGGAAAGACAGGGAAGAGTAAATGACACAATGGCTCTGTAGATGATAAAGAGCAACACTTTTATTATTCTTCCAGTGGCTCCCCAAGTCCCTTAAACCCGTGCCCCTCCTCCTGTCCCCCATGCACCCTCCAAAGGAGATGACAAAGGCAGCAGTGAAGGAGGAGAAGGAGGAAGAGAAACACCTTTATTGGAAGAGCTGTGTGGACAAGAGAACGGGGATGAGAGTGAGAGCATGGGAGGTGGGGTCCAAGGAGCTGGTGCCTTTCTCAGCACCCCTTCCAGGGACTGCACAGAGACGGGCTGGCACACCCTGGGTCCAGGCACCTAGGCCCTGCGATCCCTTGGGAGAGGGCCTTGTAGGTGGGGAGGGAGGCAAGAGGCCTGGGGTTCCCACGGAGAAGGGGGCAAGAAGCCACCTGGTTTCACCGATCCATGCTGTCGTCCGCTGGGCTGGAGAAACAGGTCTGTAGCAGCTTTTCACAGAACTCCAGCTCCTCCTGGATTGGGCAGGGGCAGGGAGCAAGGGGCCTGAGTGCAGAGGCCGGACCCTGCCTCCAGCATTCTTGGCACCCAGAAGTACTCCTCTTCTCTCCTGGCCACCACCCACCCCCCCACCAACCAGAGGTTAGGCTTCTTTAATCACTGCTCAGATCCATGATTCACTGTCTTCACACTGGTGTCTGAACTACTTGAACTAGAACCCGGGGTCCCGCAGACTCGTCTCACTCCATTGGTCTGCCTCATATCAGCACTCTTGGGCTCTTTCTAACTCCCAGATATGGACCACTGCTCAAAACTTTCTGCGGATGCAAACCCCAGAAACCATGAAAGAAAGCACTGAGAGGTTAAACTACGTAATATAAAAGATACTCCCATGGCAAAAAAAGAAAAAGAAAACGAGGTTGGAGAAAAATATTTGTGATTCATAGCACAAATGGCTAATATACTTAACCCTTAAAGAGCTTAAAAAAGTCATTCGCAAAAACCATCACCCAATAAATAGATAAGTGGGCAAAGGATGAGAACAAACAGTTCACAAGAAAGAGAAAAGATGCCAAATTTCACTCATGGGAGAAATGTAAACTGGACTAGAGTACTACTTTTCAACAATCAGTTTGAAAAAAGGTCAAATGGTTCATCGAGGCCACTTTGTCCTGACCAAGATTTGGGGAGTTGGGCACCCTCATGACTGGAGTGTCAATGGTTGAACTTCTATGGAGAGCAGCTTGGTGATAGCTAATGAAACGGCCCTTAACCCTTTAACCTTCACCTTTAACATACATGACCCCAGCCATTTCCCTTCTAGAAATTGTTCTACAGACATATGTAATAACATATACAAAAGGTTATTCTTTCAGCAGTGTTTGTCATAGCGAGAGTGTAGAAACAACCTGCATATCCATGCTACAAAAAAGAGCCCATCCGCACTGTACAGCTGCAAAATGAAAGAGCCGCAGGCGAGACATGCAATGCCCACAAAGCAAGGGGCAGAACAGCCATCACAGCACGGCAGGCTTATTTTGCATAACATAGAGAAAAAGGAGAATTCACATGCACCTTTGCTCGTGTGCACCTAATATTTTAAGAAGGACACCTGAGCAACTGGGTAGCCAGAGGGAGGGGCAGGAGAGAGACTTTTCACTGTTTACCCTCCTGCGGGTCTTGTATTTTCAACCATGTGACTACGGAACCTATTCACAAAGCATTAGTAAAATCTGTTACAAATCTAATTTGAATGTTTCCACGGGTGTATACATAAGTCAAAACTTCTCATGTAGTACACTTTTTTTTTTTTTGAGATGGAGTCTCACTCTGTCGCCCAGGCTGGAGTGCAGTGGCGCATCTTGGTTCACTGCAACCTCCGCCTCCCCGGTTCAAGCGATTCTCCTGCCTCAGCCTCCTGGGTAGCTGGGATTACAAGCACCTGCCACTATGCCCAGCTAGTTTTTTGTATTTTTAGTAGAGATGGGGTTTTACCATGTTGGCCAGGCTGGTCTCGAACTCCTGACCTCATGATTTGCCTGCCTCGGCCTCCCAAAATGCTGGGATTACAGGCGTAAGCCACCATGCCTGGCCATGTAGTACACTTTCAATATGTACAGACACTTGACAGTGTCTACATAAGAATCAATTCAATAGAATAGAATGTCCCAAGGAGGTGGGTGCGTTTGCTAAGCTCGGCTTTGCTGAAGCACCAGCATTGATTCATTCACTTCAACAAATTAATACATTACTTAATCAGTTAACTATTTGAATTTTAATTAGTTGTGATTTAGCATTTGTTAGTTATCTAGTTATCTAATGAGTTATTTATTTGCCCCTTATCTAATTAAATATCTGATGACTTGTTATTTATCACTTGTTATTTACCTAAAATAATTGGTTATTATTTGCCATTTATTTCTTGTCAATTTAATGAAATAGTTAATCATTAAGACATTTGAGTGATATTATATTCAATTGACATTTACTTAATGTAAACAACTGTATTGGGTAATTTAGATAATAATTCAATGATTGGGCAACACTTTAAGAATCTCCAAGCTCCTGTCTCCTTGCTGTCTCTCCTACTTTGACACAGCACGGGACGAATGCTAGGCATGAAATAAACATCTGCTGAATGGAAGATGAGTGAAATGCACGAGAACACGAATGAAAGCCTGAACCAGCGGACCCAGGAGCCCCCAAGGGCAAGGACTGGCTGGCTCTGCCCCTACTAGGGTCCCCACTACGACACTTGGTCTAACCTGGGGAATTCCTCACCCCCCAGGCCCCTCCCCCTCACACCTGGTCCTCCTCACACCCTGTCCCTTCCCCAACTCACCTGGTCCTTCTGGAGCCGCTGTCCCCTCCCCCGGCACATGATCCTCCTCGAACCCCATCCCCTGCCCCTCACACCTGGTCCTCCTTGCACCCCGTCACCTCCCCGTGTACCTGGTCCTCCTGGAGCCCCTGTCCCCTCCCCCTGGCACCTGATCCTCCTCGAACCCCATCCCCTCCCCACACACCTAGTCCTCCTGGAGCCCTTGTCCCCTCCCCCTTGCACCTGGTCCTCCTTGCACCCCGTCCCCTCCCCATGTACCTGGTACTCCTCATGCTGCTGCAGCAGCTGACAGCGGTGGCGGAGGAGCTCCTCCAGGCCCAGTTCCGGCTCCCGACACTCGCGCACACCCTGCGGAAAGTCTGTCACCAGGCTGTGAGGGACATGACAGCGGCCCTTAGGACCTCCCTCTAGAGGCCTCACTGACCCAACCCTATCGCCCGCCCCGTCCCCTGGCTCACTCAGGAGCCTGGCAAGTCGCTGCCCCACAATGGGCCTCCATTTCCCCATCTGCGGAACGGACCTCACGCTGCCCCTGGCCCAGGGTGGGTGCTGAGGGACTCAGCACAGGGCCTGGTGTGTGTCAACTCTGGTGTGCTGTTCAGAGCTCCAGCATCATCTGATTAGACACTAATCCACTGGTGGGGGCGTGTACAAAAGCCTCTCTCCCTCCCCCAAGGCCTCTGTGCCAGCCCTACTGGTGAGGAAACTGAGGCTCCCTGACTCCTACTCCTTTCTGGCCCCACACCCTTCCTCTCCACGGGAAGGTCCCAACTCCTGAGTCCCTACGGGCTGATTCCTGAGCCACCCCCACCTTGAGAGGACGGGGCCCCCACCCCAGGCCCCGTCCTCTCAAGGAGCCAAAGTACCTGCACAGGGCTCCAAGCACGTGCTCGTGGAAGGGGCTGTGCTCTGTCCGCACCAGGGCCACCAGCTGCTGGACCATCCCCATGGAGCACAGGGTCCCTGGGGGGAGGGCTGCAGGGGTCAGAGGGGCAGCCCCACCCATCTCCTATGCCCTCCCCGGGATGCCTGTTCCTCCCCTTCTCCCACACCTGCACCCACCCCAGGGCGTCTGCTCCCCACTCCTGCCCTCACTCAAGGGCTGCCACACCTTTGTGTTCAGGGTGGCCCACCAGCAGGTTCTGCAGCAGGAATGCTGATTTGACCTTGAGCTTCTGCACCTGCTGCTGCATGGCCCGCATCAACACAGAGAAGCCGTCCAGGCGGAGGAACTGCAGCAGCCCAGCCTCCTGCTCTCGGACCAGACCTGGGAGAGGGGGACAGGTCCTGAGCTTGCAGTCACCACCACCACCACTGTCATCACAAGCACCATCACCAACATCATCACAACCACCATCACCAACATCATCATCACCACCATCACCACTATCTTCACCACCATCACAATCATCATCATCATCACCATTCTCATCCTCACCACCATCATCACCATCACCACCATCCTCACCACCACCACCATCACCATCATCGCCACCATCACCATCACCACCATCACAATCATCATCACCATCATCACCATCACCACCATCCTCACCACCACCACCATCACCATCATCACCACCATCACCATCACCACCATCACAATCATCATCATCACCATCACCACCATCCTCACCACCACCACCATCACCACCATCACCATCACCATTATCACCACCACCATCACCACCATCACCATCATCACCATCACCATTATCACCACCATCACCACCAACAACACCATCACCATTATCACCATCACCATCACCATCACCACCACCATCACTATCATCACCACCACCACCATCACAATCATCACCACCATCACCACAAACACCACTATCATCACAACCACCATCACCATCATCATCACCACCATCACAACTCTTCACCACCATCATAATCATCATCATCATCACCATTCTCACCATCACCACCATCCTCACCACCACCACCATCACTATCATCACCACCATCCTCACCATCATCACCAATCTCACCATCACCACCACCACCACCACCACCATCACCACCACCACCACCACCACCATCACCAACACCACCATCACCACCACCACCATCACCACCATCATCACCACCATCACCAACATCACCACCACCATCACCACCACCATCCTCACCACCACCACCATCACTATCATCACCACCATCCTCACCATCATCACCAATCTCACCATCACCACCACCACCACCACCATCACCACCACCATCACCACCACCACCACCACCACCATCACCAACACCACCATCACCACCACCACCACCAACACCATCACCACCACCACCATCACCATCACCAACATCACCACCACCATCACCACCACCACCACCATCACCAACATCATCACCATCCTCACCACCATTACCATCACTACCAACACCATCACCACCACCACCATCACCAACATCACCACCACCACCATCATCACCATCACCATCACCACCACCACCATCACCATCACCATCATCACCACCATCACCACCACCATCATCACCACCATCACCACCATCACCACCACCACCATCACCACCACCATCACCATCACCACCACCACCACCACCATCACCATCACCACCACCATCACCACCACCATCACCATCACCACCACCACCATCACCAACATCACCACCATCACCATCACCACCACCATCACCATCATCACCACCATCACCATCACCACCACCACCACCACCACCATCACCAACATCACCACCACCATCACCATCACCACCACCATCACCAACATCACCACCACCATCACCATCACCACCACCATCACCACCACCATCACTACCATCATCGCCATCCTCACCACCATCACCACCACCATCACTATCATCATCACCATCCTCACCACCATCACCACCATCACCATCACCACCACCACCATCACCACCATCACCATCACTATCACCACCATCACCACCATCACCATCACTATCATCACCACCACCATCACCACCACCACCATCACCACCACCATCACCACCATCACCACCATCACCACCACCACCATCACCACCACCATCACCATCACCACCACCACCACCACCATCACCATCACCACCACCATCACCACCACCATCACCATCACCACCACCACCATCACCAACATCACCACCATCACCATCACCACCACCATCACCATCATCACCACCATCACCATCACCACCACCACCACCACCACCATCACCAACATCACCACCACCATCACCATCACCACCACCATCACCAACATCACCACCACCATCACCATCACCACCACCATCACCACCACCATCACTACCATCATCGCCATCCTCACCACCATCACCACCACCATCACTATCATCATCACCATCCTCACCACCATCACCACCATCACCATCACCACCACCATCACCATCACCACCATCACCATCACTATCACCACCATCACCACCATCACCATCACTATCATCACCACCACCATCACCACCACCACCATCACCACCACCATCATCACCATGACCATCACCAACATCACCATCATCACCACCATCACTATCACCATGACCACCACCACCATCACCACCACCATCATCACCATGACATCACCAACATCACCATCACTATCACCATCACCACCACATCACCATCACTGCCATCATCATCACTACCATTAACAATATAATTATCGTCAATCATCATCACCATCATCACCACCAACCACCATCATCCCTTGCCATGGGCCTGCATATGCAAGCATTATCTTTTTTTGAAGTATGTTTTTGAGATATAATTCACAATCCACACAGTTCAGCCTTTTAAAGATATTCACAGGGTTGTATAACCATCACCACTAACTCTAGGAAATTTTCATCACCCCCCAAAGGAAACCTATGAGCAGTCATTCCCAATTTCCCTTCCCTCTGGCCCCTGCAACCACAGATATACTTTCTTCCTTTATGGATTTACCTGTCCCAGACATTTAATATAAATGTGTCCATAAAATACGTGACCTTTTGTGTCTGACTGCTTTCACTCAGCATGATGTTTTCCAGGTTCACTCATGTCATAAGTGGTATCAGCACTTCATTCTTTTTCATGGCTGAATAACATTCCATTGTATGGATATACCACATTTTATCCATTCCTCCATTGATGGAAGCATCATCTCTTTTAATTTTTTTATTTTATTTATTTACTTATTTATTTCATTTTGAGATGGACTCTTGTTCTGTTGCCCAGGCTGGAGTGTGCAGTGGAGCAATCTTGGCTCACTGTAACCTCCGCTCCCAGGTTCAAACTATTCTTCAGCCTCAGCCTCCCAAGTAGCTGGGATTATAGTAACCTGCCACCAAACCCGGCTAATTTTTGTATTTATAGTAGAGACAGGGTTTCACCATGTTGGCCAGGTTGGTCTCAAGCTCCTCACCTAAAGTGATCCACCTGCCTGGGCCTCCCAAAGTGCTGGGATTACAGGCATGAGCCATTGCGCCCAGCTGTGTCATCTCTCTCTCTTTTTTTTTTTTTGAGACAGAGTCTTGCTCTATCATCCAGGCTAGAGTGCAGTGGCACCATTTTGGCTCACTGCAACCTCTGCTTCCCGGGCTCAAGCCATTCTCCTGCCTCAGACTCCCGAGTAGCTGGGAGTACAGGTACGCACCACTACACCCAGCTAATTTTTGTATTTTGAGTAGAGACAGAGTTTTGCCATGTTGGCCAGGCTGGTCTTGAACTCCAGACCTCATAATCCACCTGCCTCAGCCTCCCAAGGTGCTGGGATTACAGGCGTGAGCCACCGTGCCCAGTCCGCAACATCTTTTAATCCTCACAATTATCCTGGAAGTGTGTGCTTTCAGAATTCTATTTTACAGATGAGGAAACTGGGGCCTAAAGAGCCAGGCTACACAGCATGCATGACCTTTATCCAGAGGGCAATGAGAACTCTGGAAGGACTCCCAGCAGGATGAGAACTGACCTTTGGAGGGCACCTCCAGTAAGGTGCCCCCTCCTGGGTAGGCTCTAGGCCTGTGCTGGCCAAGAAGGACAGAAGCTGCTAGTAGCTTGTGGCCACTAAACACCTGATATGTGGCCAGTGCAACTAAGGAAAAGAGTTGTTCATTTCATTTAAGTTCAATTCATTTAAACTTAAGGTGAAAAACTGAAGCAGTGTAAAATATTTTCCATTAAACACAACGTTGGCCGGGCGCAGTGGCTCATGCCTGTAATCCCAGCACTTTGGGAGGCCAAGGTGGGCAGATCACTTGAGGTCAGGAGTTCGAGACCAGCCTGACCAACATGGTGAAACCCCGTCTCTACTAAAAATACAAAATTAGCTGGGCGTGGTGGCGTGCGTCTGTAATCCCAGCTACTAGGGAGGCTGAGGCAGGAGAATCATTTGAACCCGGGAGGTGGAGGTTGCAGTGAGCCGAGATTGCACCATTACACTCCAGCCTGAGCAAAAACAGCGAAACTCCATCTCACACACACACAAAAAGAAAACCCAAAAAGAAAAACACACGCAACGTTGTTGCTCTGGCGCACTCCACACCACCCCTGAAAACTCAGCATGCTGCAATGTGCTTCATTTGTAAAATGCACACACTAGGTTTTGAAGACTTAGCATGACAAAAAATACAGTGTCTCATTAATAGTCCATATTAATTACACATTGAAATTATAATAGTTTGGACATATTGGGTTACATATTTATTTATTTTATTTTATTTTATTTTTGAGACAGAGTCTCGCTCTGTCGCCCAGGCTGGAGTGCAGTGGCAGTTGGCTCACTGCGACATACGTCTCTCGGGTTCAAGCAATTTTTATGCCTCAACCTACCGAGTAGCTGGGATTACAGGCATGCCCCACCATGCCTGGCTAATTTTTTGGTATTTTTAGTAGAGACAGGGTGTCACCATGTTGGCCAGGCTGGTCTTGAGCTCCTGGCTTCAAGTGATCCACCTGTCTCAGCCTCCCAAAATGTTGAGATTATAGGCATGAGTCACCATGCCCGGCCAAATGTTATTTAATTAAAGAAAGAAAAAAGAACAGGCATGCATGGACTGGAAAACATGAAGACTCCTCTTATTCAATCTGTAAGCAAGGCCTGTCAGCTCTACCTTCAAAATGTACCCAGAAGAGACCTGTCCCCTTTACGCCAGGGTTTCTCCACCTGGGCATGGTTGGTATCTGGGGCCAGATCATTCTGGGTTGGGAGGCCCGTCCTGTGCATTGCAGGATGTTGAGCAGCATCCCTGGCCTCTACCCAGTAGATGCCAATAGTCCCTCTCTCCCAGCTGTGACAACTAAAAATGTCTCCAGACATTTGTCTAAATGTCCTGTGGAGGACACGATTGTCCCTGTTTGAGAACCACTGCTCCCTACCACAACCTTGATCTCTTGCCTAGGTTATCACCATAACCCCCCAGCTCACCGCCCACCTTCCACCCTCCCTCGCCGCATTCACCCTCTTCTCTGTGCAGCAGTTGGGGGCAGGGATCACAGTATGGCTGCCGTCATTTTTGGAAAGAAAGCCAAAGTCATCACTGCAGCCCACACATCTCCCTTAAAAAAGTTACGCTTATTCAGCGCTAAAAAGAAATGAGCTATCAAGCCAAGAAAAGACATGGAAGAACCTTAAAAGCAGATTACTAAGCCAAAGAAGCCAGTCTGAAAAGGCTGCAGATTGCATGGTTCCAAGCATATGACATTCTGGAAAAGGCAAAACTATGGAGACAGTAAAAAGCTCAGGAGTGGGATGACTAGCGGGAGCACAGAGGATTTGTAGGGCAGCGAGATTCCTCTGTAGAATACTACAGTATGGATCCATGTCATGATACAGTTGTCCAAACCCATAGTACATACAGCATCAAGAGTGCGCCCCAGTGTCAACTATGGACTCTGGGTGACAATGAGGTGTCCATGTAGGTTCATCGATTGTAATAAATGTGCCACTCTGGTAGACTGTAACAAGGAACCACTTTGGAGTGGCTCCACAGAGGGCGAGCGAGTCTATCCCCTCCTGTCCTGGGAAGGGCAGTGGCACCACCGCCTCGGGCAGCAGGAGCTGAGGGGACGTACCCTGCAAATGGCTCCCAGCACGGAACTCCAGTAATGGTACTGGACAGCCACACAATGGCATACCCTGCAGCCACCAAAAAAAAAAAGGACAGATGCCCCTGAACGGTATACTTTAACATTTTCACGTGAATTTTACCCCCGAGCAAAAAAAAAAAAAAAAATGGCATCCAAGCTCCCAGAGCTCTTGCCCTGCATCGTGCACAGCTTTCGCTGGGGAAGCCGACCACCACGTGGGAGGCTGCTCACGCAGCCCGAGCTTCTTGCCAACTGCCAGCAAAACTCTGCTAGCCCCGGCACGAGCCACGGTGGAAGCCCATCTCTACCACCCCTTCCTCAGAGGGGGATTGTGAGGGATCAATGAGGTGCAGCGCACAGGGCTTAGTGCAATGAGACCTTCAGGGAATGAGGCCCGGCTGACGGCTGACCGCAACCTCGTGAAGACGCAAAGCCAGAAGCGGCCCTCCTCAGCAGGGGCCGCTGCTGCATTCCTCACCCGCAGGAAGGGGAAAGATAAGCTACTGTTGCTTAAGAGAAAAGCACAGAGGCAGGTCAAGGTGCGCCACAGTCAGGATGGCCTGTGCCAGCCGTGCACATCTGAGGAAACGAGATTAATGCGTGTGTCTGTGTGCACACATACCACACACGACACACTCCACATAAGCACACACCACACACCGCGTATACACACACCACATACACACATCCCACACACGCCATGCACATCCACACACCACACATACGCACCACACATACACACCTCATATGCACCCCACATACCCCACACATATACATACATCCCCCCAGCACACACACCCCACACACATACACATGCAACACACACACCACACACACCTCCACATATATACCACACACCACACAACCCATGTACACGCTACACTAACACATGACACGCCAAACACCCCACATACACACCATACACACCCTACACACGCGCCACACACCCACTACACACGCGCCACACACCCACTACACACGCACATCACACACACACCACACCACACACACCCACATTTGTTCTTACAGATTTATTAAAATCTCTGGAAGCAGAAACTGCTATAACAGTGGTTTTCTCTGGAATGGGGACCAGGTTTGGGGACAGGGACCGTTTGCTATGTACTCTTTTGTACCTGGTGAACGATGTGACTGTCTCATAGATTTTTAAAAATATGTAATGACTTTTTTTTTTTTTTAGACAGGGTCTCACTCTGTCACCCAGGCTGGGGTGCAGTGGCACGATCTCAGCTGACTGCAGCCTCCGCCTCCCAGGCTCAGATGACCCTCCCTCCTCAGCCTCCCAGGTAGGTGGGACCAGGTGTGAACCACCAACATGACCTAAAGACTTCTTTTTTAATGCAAGCTATTAGAAGACAACTCTGCCAGCCCCTCTCTACCCTGCTCTGGCCCTCAGGGACACCATGTCCTTCTCTCTGCCCTTTGTGGCCGAGCTGCCCCATGTCTGTCTGTCCCTGTCACCCTAGTTTTGGCTGTGACTTTCCAAGTGCTCCTTTCCTCGCCTCATCAGAATGCTTCCTTCTTCCGGAATCTCCTCCTACCCAAACCCTCCCTGTTCTCCTCCCAGCCTCTGCATGGCTGGGGCCACCATCTGCCAGGAACACAACACTGATTCCAGGGCTCAGGATACATGGGGGTGAGGGAGAGAAAGGGGGTGTTGGACCCCCCTCACAGCCCCCATTTCAATGACCAGATAGGCTGCTGGAATTAAAAAGTAGCCAACCTCAGGCCAGGCACAGTGGCTCATGCCTGTAATCCCAGCACTTAGGGAGGCTGAGGTGCTCACCTGAGGTCGGGGGTTTGAGACCAGACTGGCCAACCGGGTGAAACCCCGTCTCTACTAGTAAACCCCGTCTGTACTCAAAGTACAAAAAAAATTAGCTGGGCATGGTGGCATGTGCCTGTAAACCCAGGTACTTGGGAGGCTGAGGCAGGGGAATCCCTTGAACCTGGGAGGTGGAGGTTGCAGTGAGCCGAGATTGCGCCACTGCACTCCAGCCTGGGCCACAGAGCGAGACTCTGTCTCAAAAAACAAAAAAAGAAAAAAAAAAGCCAACCTCGAACAGATTAAACGTAGAGTTATGATATGACCCAGCAACTCCACTGCTAGGTATACACCCAAGAGAACGGAAAACAAATGTCCATACAAACACCTGCGCAGCCATGTCCACAGGAGCATGAGAGCCCAGAGACAGAAGGAAACCAGGGACTGTCAGCAGACAGGCAGAGGGAGAGGCAGGGCACGGTGGGCCCACGCAACAGGACACATTCAGCCGCAGGAAGGAACACAGCACTGCCACCCGCCACCACTCAGGGACCTTGCAGCATATGAAAGGAGCCAGGCAGAAAAGGCCTCACGGTGTGGGATTCCGTTTGTACAAATGTCCCGGAGAGGGAAATCCTTAGAGGCGGTAAGTAGATTCATGTTGCAGGGGCTGCGGGAGAGGACGGACGCCGAGTGATTGCTTAACGGGTACAGAATTTCTGCTTGGGGGAGAGGATGAAAATGTTCTGAAATTTTGGCCGGGCGCAGTGGCTCACGCCTGTAATCCCAACACTTTGGGAGGCTGAGGCGGGTGGATCACCTGAGGTCAGGAGTTTGAGACCAGCCTGGCCAACAGGGTGAAACCCCGTCTCTACCAAAAATACAAAAATTAGCCGGGCGCGGTGGCGGGCGCCTGTAATCCCAGCTACTTGAGAGGCTGAGGCAGAACTGCTTGAACCCAGGAGGAGGAGGTTGTAGTGAGCCGAGATCGCGCCATTGCGCTCCAGCCTGGGTGACAAAAGCGAGACTCTGTCTCAAAAAAAAAAAAAGAAAGAAAAAAAGAAAATGTTCTGAAATTAGATAGTGACTGCCGACAGCCATACCACCCCGAACGCGCCTGATCTCATCTAAAATTAGAGAGTGATGATGGCTGCACAACACTGAATACACTAAGAAGTACCACGTTGTTTTTCTGGTTTTTGTGTTTGTTTTCAGACAGGTCTTGCTCTGTCACGCAGGCTGGAGATGCGATCATGGCTCACTGCAGCCTCAACTTCCCAGGCTCAGGCAATCCCACCACTTCAGTCTCCTGAGTAGATGGAGGTACAGTCACGCACCACCACGTCCAGCTAATTTTTTAATTTTTGTAGAGACAGGGGTTTCCCTATGTTGCCCAGGCTGGTCTCAAACTCCTGGGCTCGAGCAATTCTCCCGCCTCGGCCTCCCAAAGTGTTAGGATTCCATATGTGAGCCACCACGCCTGGCCAAAAGTACTAAGTTATACACTTTAAAAGGATGAATTATATGGCCTATGAATTACATCTCAATAAAGCTGTTAGAGAAAATAAAAGGAAACAGTCCAGTTGGGGCGCTAGTATAGCATATGCAGGCAGGCATCCAGCACACACGAAGAGCTCCACCAGGCTGGGATCCTGGCTCTGTGTGTCCTCTCCGGACCCCCTGGCCTGATCCCTCCCGTGTGGAGGAGACACAGTGGGCCCAACTTCAGCAGGTGTGCATAAGGATTCAGTGAGTCAACACCTGGCATGGAGAAACTGCCCCACAGATGTTGGTTTTTGTCCCATCCCTGTGCCCGACCTGGCGCCTGTGTCCCAGGCGGCAGTGTATGGAGGAGTCCTGGCCAGCTCTGCCCTATGGAGCTGCAGAAACCTGGCCGTGTCCCTCTGCCCACACCTCAGTTTCTTCCCCTGTCAAATGAGGATGCAAACGGTCCCTACTTCACAGGCCATTAGGATAAAAAGAATTTGTGGCTGGACATGGTGGATCACACCTGTAATCTCAACACTTTCAGAGGCCAAGGTGGGAGGATCCCTTGAGGCTAGGAGTTCAAGACTAGCCTGGGTAGCAAAGCAAGTCTTGTCTCTATATAGGTTAAATTAAAAAAGAAGAAGAAGAAGAATTCATGTACAGCAGGGGTTCTGACCCAGGGGCTTTCTACATCTAGGGGCATTTGTGCGCTGGCAGGTGGGGTGATAGTGTCTCTCCATGGCCTGGAGGCCACCCACTAAGATGTTGCTCAATGTCCTGTAGTACACAGGACGGCCCCTGAGAGTGAACCAGCGCCAGTGTGAACAGTGCCCAGCTGAAAAACTGCTGTGTGCAAAGCGCTCACGCTGAGGGCCGGGTGGTCTCCCCGGGAAGTGGTCACGTCTGCTGCCTGGCTAGCAGGGGGTTTGGCCGAGTGCGCCACTCACTCTGCCCGCAGCACTCCGCCATGCAGGGGTCCAACAAGCATGGGAACAAACGAGGGAAGGAGATGCCTCTCCCTCTGCCCCAGCAGATCCCGGGGGCCCACCCGGCACCGCCCCCTCCGCCAGCACCCCTGTCCCCAGCCCCACCCGGACACTCACAGGAGATGGCGAAGAGGGCCTTCACGCGCACCGTGTCACAGGCGTCGCGGTCCAGCAGCCGCAGCAGCTTACGCAGGGCACCCAGGCCCAGCACCTGCTCCTGGATGGCTGCCACGTTCTGACTGCACGTGCCGATGAGCTGTGCCGCTCGCCACCGCAGCCCCGCAGCCCCCGCCTCCAGGTACCGGCCCACCAGCAGGTGCATGCCCGACAGCTGGCAGAAGTCTGTGCCACAGAGGGGAGCAGAGAGAGGCCAGATGTTAGGGACTGAACCATGCCCCCCAAAATGCATGGGTTGATGTTCTGACCCCCAGTACCTTGGAATGTGACTGTTTTTGGAGATGGGATCTTTAAAGAGATCATTAAGGTAAAATGAGGTCCTTAGGGTGGGCCCTAATGCAATCTGACTGGCGTCCTGATAAGAAGAAGAGATGAGGACACAGACACCCACAGAGGGACAACATGGAGGGAGGACACAAAAAATGCCTTCTGCAAGCCAAGGAGAGGGGGGCTCAGGAGAAACCAGCCCTGCCCACACCCTGATTTCAGACTTCTAGCCTCCAGAGCCATGAGAAAATACATTTCTGTTTTTAAAGCCAGTAGTCTGTGGTGCTTGGCTAAGGTGGCCCTAAGCTGACCACTACAGCTGCTGAGGCCAGGAGAGCCAGGCTGGCTCCCACAGGGACGCAGGTCTCTCCAAACACCCAACCAGAGGTCCCCCCAAGGCTAGTACAACTCGATTCCATCAGCATTTGGGGCATTAGGGCCCCAGGCTCCAGACTACTAAATGCCAGGACTGATCCTGGTCTTTGTGACAATCTGAATGTCCCCAGGGTCAGCAAACCACAGCCCACCTCCTGTTTTTGTAAATAAAGTGGTATTGGAGAGCGTGGCAGTTCCTAAAAAAATGGAATACAGATTCCCCATGACCCAGCAATTCCGCACCAAGGCACAGACCCAAAAGAACCAGAAGTAGGGACTCAGATACTTATATACTCAAGTTCATAGCAGCATCATTCATAAATGACCCAAATGTCCTTAAAGGATAAAGGGATAAATAAAAACTGCTCTAGCCATACAACGGAGTATTACTCAGCCATAAAAAGGAATGAAGCAGCCGGGCGTGGTGGCTCAAGCCTATAATCCCAGCACTTTGGGAGGCCAGGGTGGGCAGATCACTTGAGGCCAGGAGATTGAGACCAGCCCGGGTAACATAGCAAAACAGGGTTTTTGCTATGTTATATACTAAAAATACAAAAATACCAGGCCTGGCCAGGTGCGGTGGCTCATGACTGTAATCCCAACACTTTGGGAGGCCGAGGTGGGTGGATCACGAGGTCAGGAATTCAAGACCAGCCTGGCCAACATGGTGAAACCTCATCTCTACTAAAAATACAAAAATTAGCTGGGCATGGTGGTGGGCGCCTATAAGCCCAGCTACTCAGAAGGGCAAGGCAGGAGAATCGTTTGAACCCGGGAGGCACAGGTTGCAGTGAGCTGAGATCGCGCCATTGCACTCTAGCCTGGGCAACAGGGTGAGACTCTGTCTCAGAAAAAAAAAAAAAAAAATTTGCCAGGCCTGATGACATGCACCTGTAATCCCAGCTGTTTGGGAGGCTGAGGTATGAAAATCAGTTAAACCCAGCAGGTGGAAGTTGCAGTGAGCTGAGATTGCACCACTGCACTCCAGCCTGGGAGACTGACTCAAAAAAAAAAAAAAAAAAAAAAGGAATAAAGCTCTGACACACGCCACGACATGGGCACGCCGCCTTTAGCACAATCAGCCAGACACAAAAGGTCACGTGTTATAATCATCTATATGAAATGTCCAGAACAGGCAAATTCATACAGCCAAAACGCTGAATAGTGGTTGCCAGGGGACCGGGGGAGGGCCTGCCTAATGGGTGCTGGGTCTCCTTTGCAGGCAATGGAAAAGTTCTGGAAATAGAGGTGGTGTTGCACAACATTGTGACTTGACTGTAAGTGGTATAAACAGTCATATGGGAGGATGTTCCCCTCAGCCCACCTTCATCAGCACTGTGCATCTTCATTAAGACAGAGAAGATACACATATATATTTATATTTATATACACAGAGAGCGCACGAGGCCAGGGAGGAAGTGGTATCTTTGGCTTTCGTTCTCATTTGATTACTAATAAGGTGTAAAATTGCTGCTGCTGTGATGATTGGACACTCAGCACAGTGCTTAGCACACAGCAGCTGCTCAACAGATATTTCCTGAACAAGCAAAAAATGAATGAAAGAGCAAAGTCGTTAAAAGCCATCCTGCGGATTGGAGCAGGAGTTCTCTGCCCAGATAAGACTGGGAAACACTGGGGAAAAGTAAGCTAGAGGGTGGCGGCTGCACTGCGGGTCTTCTTGGGGTGCTGAATGCGCTCACAGAGGAGGGCTTCCCAAACTCCGTCCAGCCCCTGTCCAAAATGAAGATACCTGACTCCCAGGCCTGACACGTTACGTTTACTCTGTGCCTGGTGTTGTGCGGGCCTGGGGGTTTCTCTCGGCCCAGCCTGTGTACAAGGGGAAGTAATCAGGACCTGCCCAAACCAGACTGCCATGTAGCAGCACAGCCTGAACTATGAACCAAGGAAGTGACACCCCACCAAATCCACACCCTCAATTGCTACACCACCCAACCCCTCCAAATGGAAGTGAGCTCTCCTCAAACCTTCTGTGAGCTCTGCCGCTTGGAGTAAAACAGCATTTACCTCTGTCTGCGAGGCCCACCCCAACGCTGTTTCCTGCGCCTGGCCCCTCACTCACTCTACTCTGCCTCAAGGGCCTGGCTGCTGTTCCTGAACACACCAGGCACACTCTGGCCTCAGGGCCTTTGCACTGGCTGTTCCTGCTGTCTGGAATGCTTTTCCCAGAGATCATCCCACAACTCTCACCTCACTTCAGGTCTCTGATCAAACGTCACCCCGGGGAGGCCTTCTCTGCCACCCCACCCATGCCACTTTCCCTCTTGTACTCTGGGGAGTGGCAGTGGACACCCAGAGGACTAGGAGAGAAACAGCCATCTCAGAGCTGATCAGGGAAGCGGGGGACTCCACCTGCCATGAGGGTGAGGCAGAGCCTTGCTCCTTATGGCAATGGAGGCGAACAGGCTGATGGTGAGAAGGCAGCAGGGAGGCTGACGGTGTGAGCCCCAAGAGTAGGGGCAAGAGCTGAGAGGCAGCAGGATATGTAGAGGGGCAGGACGTCCTGGCGGGGGAAGAGGGGTACCTGCGGCATTGTCCATGTTCTCACACAGGTCGGCCAGCAGCTCCAGGGCCCCCTCTCGCTCTTGCTGGTCGGCCGCCTGCTCGGCCTCCCCAGCAGTTGGGGGCATGGGCTGTGACAGCACTCGGAGGCAGCTCTTCATCTGCTCCACCTCCTCCCGCTGGCCTCGGAAGGCAGCCGACATGGCCTCCTGCAGCCACTGACGCCTCTGGAGACCAAGGCAAGGAGGAAAGAAGGAGATCCATCAGTCATTCATTACAAAGGAACAGCCATTAATAAAGACAGCCAACAACTGAGGGCTGATGTTCCTTCAGTCAACAAATATCGGCTGGGAGCTGTGGCTCATCCCTGTAATCCCAGCACTTTGGGAGGCCGAGGTGGATAGACTGCCTGAGCTCAGGAGTTTGAGACCAGCCTGGGCAACATGGTGAAACCCCGTCTCTACTAAAAATACAAAAATTAGCCAGGCCTGGTGGCGTGCGCCTGTAATCCCAGCTACTCGGGAGGCTGCAGCAAAAGGAATCGCTTGAACCTGAGAGACAGAGGTTGCAGTGAGCCAAGATCAGGCCACTGCACTCCAGCCTGGGCAACACAGTGAGACTATCTCGAAGAAAAAGGAGATGAGAGCTAATAAGTGACTGCTGGAATTTTTTGGGGTGAGGGAGGGGAGCAGAGGTCTCCTTAGTCACAGTTCTAAGTAAATTTGAGTGAGCTATTTAATGTTTCTGTGCCTGTTTCATGCCTCACTGTTGTAAAGGTTCAATGACATCATATATGTAAGTGGGTTAGCATAATGCTCTGTATACAGTAATTGTCGATTAAACATTATATATAATAGCTATCGCTATTAATCTGCAAAGCAACTCTATGAGGTATATATCATTGTTATCCCCACTTCGCAGATGAGAAAGTTGAGTCACAGAAAGGTTGAGACTTACCCAAGGTCACACAGTCAGCAATTGGCAAAGCCTGAAATCAAACCCAAGCAGTCTAGGCTGGGCGTTCTGGCTCACATCTATAATCTCAGCACTTTGGGAGGCCGAGGCAGGTGGATCACTTGACGCCAGGAGTTCGAGACCAGCCTGGCCAATGTAGTGAAACCCCTTCTCTACTAAAAATATGAAAATTAGCCAGGCATGGTGGCCCATGCCTCTAATCCCAGCTACTGGGGAGGCTGAGGCATGAGAATTGCTTGAACCGGGAAGTCAGAAGTTGCAGTGAGCCAAGATTGCACCTCTGCACTCCAGCCGAGACTGTGTCCCCCACCCCCAACCCCGCCCCCACCAAAAAAAAAAAAAAAAAGCAGTCTGACTACAGAGCCTGTGCTCTTCATGAAAACACACTGCTGCCTTCAGAAGCACTGTCTGTATGCTGGGCACTGTGTGCAGCCCTACTTAAAGTAGAACCTCAGAACTACCCTATACCGTAGTTATTATTATTATCAATTTGTAAATGAAGAACTTGAGATTCAGAAAGATGAAGTAATATACCCAAGGTCACACAGCTGGAAATGCCGAATCCAGGTTAGTCTGGCTCTGGAGAGGATACGTCCCCTCAGACTCTCTTGAGATCTGACCTTCAGTCAACGATGACCCCATCTAGCACAAATTATAGCCCACGATGCCTCCACACCCGGTTTTCTGCCTCCCACCCAAGAAGACCCTAGTCTTCTTGTGGTTCCCCAAGTCACACTTCCCAAGGCAACTCTATCTGTCCCCAGGCCCCTCACCCCAGCTTCTTGGGTCCCCATCCTTTACCTCCTCACTCATCGGTTCTGGAGGAGGGTCTGGCTCTTCAGAGCCCGCGGTGATGGCCATCTGCAGCAAGCCTTGGAGGTTGCGTGGGGGCCGGGAATTGCCCGAGCCCCCAGCCGAGGAGCCGCCGCCGCCGCCGCCGCCCCCTGAAGAGCAACCCTGGGAGGCCGGGGGCAGCGCCAGGGGCAGGCGACTGCCCCTTGAGCCTTCGTCTGACATGGGCCGTTTGTGAAGAAGGGAAGAATGTGTTAGAGGGAGAAGGTGGTCACCGCTGAAGCAGCTCTGGCGTCCTGATGGGTCGATTCTTGAGGGTCTGCTGAGAAGGCGGCGTTTTAGGGGAGCTCGGCGACCCCCCATGACCCCAAACCACTCTGCCCCCAGCCCACTTAACCACAGCCCCTTTTCCTTCCTTCATACCCACAGGACCCTTCCCCAAAGTCATAAGACTCTCCTTTCTCCCTAGCAACAGGCCCCACCCACTCTCCCTGGCAACAACCCCCGTTCCCCATCTCCACTGCGTGCGTCCCGTCTCTTAGCAACCTCACTGCCCCGCCTCCGTAGCAACAAGCCCGCCCTTTGGTCTCCTTAGCAACAAGTCTTCTCCCTCCTCTCCGAAGAGAGGCGCCGGAATAAGGCGGATCTCACCTCCCCGGGTCCTCAAGCCGCCGCTGCTCCTACAGACAAAGTCGTCCGCACCTGACTCTGCTGGGTGCCGCCATCTTAACCGGAAATACGCACGGTTTCACCCGGAAGTGCCAGGCGTACCCACCCAACTTCGTGCCGTGGTTGCGGCTGAAGCTGCTTGCCCGACTCTTATCCCCTTCTCACCTGGCGGGATACTGCACTCGGCCCCGCCCCTCCCATCCAGGCCCCGCCTCCAAGCTGGGAGGCCCCTTCGTGCGGGCCCCGCCCCTTCACGCTCAAGTAGCTGGTCAAAGCCCTGCCCCTGGCCCAGTTTTCGCACCTCAGCGAGTCCCGCCCCCGATACTTTTGCAAGCTCCACCCCTCTTCTAACGTGTGCCCCGCCCCCAGGTCTGACCCCGCCCACCCTACGATTCCCGCCCCTGCTCTAGGCCTTTCAGACTCTCCCAGTTGGGCCCCCGCCCCTTTACAGGCCCCTCCCACTCATTGCTGTCAGTCATCCTTAGAAGGTTTGGGGCCTCGCCCCCACTAATCTGACTTTCGCCTCCACCGGGGCCACCAACCCCATCTACAGGAACCCTGGGGTCGCAACCGTAATGGCTGGCCTGTGAGCCTTATGCCCCCCGCAACCCCTCTCTCGGCCTCAGTTTCTCCATCTGTCAAATGGAGCTGCGGCGTGGATCCCTCTCATCACCCAGCCTCTCCCTCATGGACTGTTCCCCATGTCCTGCCAGGTGGAGAGGAGAGGATTCTTGAGGCCTAGAGCCGGAAAGCAAAGTGCCCCAGAGCCCAGCAAGATTCAGAGCGCCAGAGGAGCCAGCTTGGTGGGGAGGCCCGAGGCCTCTGTGCTCCAGAAGTGGGGTTTAGGCCTGGGCACGTGCTGGTGCGGGCCGATCTGCAGAGGTGTTGGCCCTGGGCTGGGCTTAAAGAAACTCCCGTGTTGATCCTGGATAGGAGGCGTTTTCCTCCAGGAAAAGGTTGTGCTCAACGCAAAACGGGCACACAGTCACAAACGTATCAAGCACCTGCTGGGCGTGGTTGTACAGGGGGATATTTTGGGCAGAAACAGGAAGACCAAACAGATAGGTTGTGTGTGTGTGTGTGTGTGTGTGTGTGTGTGTGTGTGTGTGTGTAGTGTTTCTAGCACTGCGCTGTGAGATGCATCTGGGCCTGTGGATGTGCTATTATATTAGTTTCCTATTGCTGCTGTTAACAAATTACTAAGAATGTGGTGGCTTAAAACAGCACACATTTATTATCTTGCAGTTATGGAGGGCAGAAATCCAAAATGGGTTTCACGGGGCTGAAATCAAACTGTCAGCAGGATTGCATCACTTCTGGAGGCTCTCGGGGAGAATGTTTTTCTTGCCTTTTCCAGCTTCTAGAGGCCACACTCATTCTTTGACAGGTGGCCCCATCACCCCAAGCTCTGCTTCCACCTTCCCATCTCCATCACTGACTGCTCCTCCTGCCTCCTTCTCACAAATACTCCTGTGATTCCATCGAGCTCACCCAAATAACTGGGATAATCTCCCTATCTCAGTCACATGGGCAAAGTCCCTTCAGCCATGCAAGGTAACTTATGCACAGATCCTGGGAATTAGGACACGGACATCTACGTACAAGTCTATCAGTTTATAATACATGGCCGGGGGCAGTGGCTCAGGTCTATAATCTCAGTACTTTGGGAGGCCAAGGTAGGAGGATCACTTGAACCCAAGAGCTCGAGACCAGCCTGGGCAACATAGTGTGTCCCCAGCCCCACAAAAAAGTACAAGAATTAGCCATGTGTGATGGCATCTGCTTATATCACAGCTAGGCAGGAGGCTGAGGCAGGAGGATCACTTGAGCCCAAGAGGTCGAGGCTGCAGGGAACTATGACTGCCCTACTGCACCCCAGCCTAGGCAACAGGGGGAAGACCCTGTCTCAAAAAACAAAACAAAACAAAACAAAAAAAAGAGGGTGATCATATAATTTTTCATCTATAGCAAGACATTTGAGAGCAAAAAGGGACTCATTAATAGTTACAGAACCAGGCCAGGTGTGGTAGCTCACACCTGTAATCCCAGCACTTTGGGAAGCTGAGGTGGGCAAATCACGAGGTCAGGAGTTCGAGACCAGCCTGACCATGTTGGTCAGAGAAACCCCATCTCTACTAAAAATACAAAAATTAGCCAGGCATGGTGGCGGGTGCCTGTAATCCCAGCTACTCGGGAGGCTGAGGCAGGAGAATTGCTTGAACCCAGGATGTGGAGGTTGTAGTGAGCTGAGATTGTGCCACTGCACTCCAGCCTGGGTGACAGAGCAAGATTCTGTCTCAAAAAAAAAAAAAAAAAAAAAAGCTACAGAACCAGCCTGGCCAACAGGGTGAAACTCCATCTCTACTAAAATACAAAAAAAGCCGGATGCCTAAAATTGCACCCTGTTCAACAGGCCCCTCTTAACCCCCTTCCCTGCTGTAGTCACCTCCTCAGCACGGACATGATTATCTAACACACCATACATTTTGCCTATTGACCTTGTTGATCATCTGTTTCATCCACCAGCATGGAAGCTCCACAGGACAGGCCTTTTTGCTGATTTAGGTCACTGCCACGTTCTTACCAACAGGAACAGTGCCTGGCTGAGATTTGGCACTCATTAAAGATGTGTGGACTCAAGGTGTTGAATGGGGGACTGGGAAATCTCACAGGAGCCTATTGTACTTTATTTTATTTTATTTTTGTTAGAGACAGGGCCTCACTCTGTTGCTCAGGCTGGAGTGCAGTGGTGCAAACGTAGCTCACTGCAGCCTCGAACTCACTGACTCAAGCCTCAGCCTCCCAAGTAGCTGGGACTACAGGCACATGCCACCACGCCCGGCTAATTTTTAAAAAAAATTGTGTAGGGATGGGGTCTCACTGTGTTGCCCAGGCTGATCTTCCCACCTCCGTCTCCCAAAGCATTGGGATTACAGGCATGAGCCACCTTGCCCAGCCCTGGGTGTGCTTTACAGGGGACTTGAGAATTAAACGGGTGTCTAACACTTGCGGGTGCATGACACAGAGGGATCTACGGTTTACGCGGAAAGCTAATGGGGGCAGGCGGGTTACTCACAGGCAGAGCACACGCTTGTGGACCTGCTACAGTGGGGGTGTATGGGCTATACTGGGGCCCACATGAAGATATAAAGGACCCTATGACGAGCACAGAGAATATATGGAGGTCTAAAAACATAACACAGGGAAACTGAGGGGGTTCTGGAAGCTTCTCTGTAAAGTAAAGAGAATCCTAAATCACTCTGGGCTGTCGGTAGATATGGGGCCTTGACATTGGTGGGGACACAGACTTACCCTTACCCTGGATAGGTGGCCTTAGGGGGCTGGGGAAACAGACATGAATTTTGGGTCAGCAACTCCAATAATTCTTTCCCCTCTCTGTCTCTGTCTCCCTCCATATGTCCCCACCTCTCCCCAGCACGTGTCCCTCCACCTGTGTGTACCCCCTGGCCCTCTCTACAGCTCCATCTGTGCCCCCTCTCCCCCACCTCTCTGGTTGGTCTTCCTCTCTCTGTCTCTCTGAATCTCTGACTCTCTCCATCCCTCTGTCGGCTTCCAGCAGCTCTCTCTCCCTCTCCCTGTCTGTTTTCCCGGCTTGCCATTCCTTCCTTCTCTTCTGTCCCTGTCCATCTCTGCCCTTCCTCCCTCTCTGCCTCAGCCTGTCTCTGGTGGTCTCCATCCCTCTTGCGTCTCTGCCTGTCTCCCGTCTCTGTGTCAGCCAGCATCTCTCTTTGTGTATCTCCATCTCTGCCCCATCTGTTGGGTCCTCTCTCTCTCTCTCCATCCTTCCCTCCATCCTCTCTCCTGCATCCTCCCACCTCCTCTCCATCCCTCCAGCTGGAGGCCCGCCCCCTGCCCCCCCTCGCTCCCCCTCCCCCCTCCGAAAGGGTTAACTTTGGGGAAGGGCCCGGAGTCCCCGGATGGTGATGTCAGCGTGCCGGAGAGAAAGGACGAGGTGGCGGGGGGAGGCGGAGAGGAGGAGGAGGCGGAGGAGAGAGGGCGCGTGGGGGGGCGGGGGGGACCTCGGCCTGCAGCATCCGCCGGCCGGCACCTCAGACCCCCCCGGCGGGGGGAGGCGCAGGAAGCGGGGGGCCGACCAGAAACGGGCTGGGGAGGGGGGGCCCCGCAGCCCCCCTGGGCCATGCTGACTCCCGGGGCCTGACCCCCCCGGGCCAGCCCCCCCTCCCCCAGCTCCGCGGCCCGCCGACTGGGGGGGGCCAGCCCAGCCCCCTGGGGACCCCCGGAGAGGTGGGGGGCAGCCGGGGGGGCCGGGACGGAGCGGTCGCCGGCCCCCACCGGAGAGACGGGGCGACCGGCCGCAGGGGGGGCGGCCGGGGGACCGGTCGGGCCGGGACCAAGGGCACCATGTCGTCCGGGGCCAAGGAGGGAGGTGGGGGCTCTCCCGCCTACCACCTCCCCCACCCCCACCCCCACCCGCCCCAGCACGCCCAATATGTGGGTCCCTATCGGCTGGAGAAGACGCTGGGCAAAGGACAGACAGGTGAGCCTAGCAGAAGGGGACACCTGGGGCGGGGGGCAGGGTGGAGGTGGCGGCAGAGGCGGGACTCAGGGTATTCAAATGGCAGGGGCTGGCTGCCCAGACCCCTGGGCCCCTCATAGAGAAGGGACTTGGGATTCAGACTCCTGGGTCCCTGGATGGAGGGGGTGGGGGGTGCAGACTCAGGTCCTGGAGGAGAGGGGCTGGGGGCCTGGACTCCTGGGTCTGAGGGAGGAGGGGCTGGGCACTGGACTGCTAGGTCTGAGGGAGGAGGGCCTGGGGGCCTGGACTCCTGGGTCTGAGGGAGGAGGGCCTGGGGGTCTGGACTCCTGGGTTTGAGGGAGGAGGGGCTGTGCTTGGACTCCAGAGTCTGAGGGAGGAGGGTCTGGTGGCCTGCACTCCTGGGTCTGAAGGAGAAGGGCTTGGTGGCCTGGACTCCAGGGTCTGAGGGAGGAGGGGCTGGGGGTCTGGACTTCTGGGTCTGAGGGAGGAGGGGACTGGGGTCCTGGACTTTTGGGTTTGAGGGAGGAGGGACTGCGGTCCTGGACTTTCAGGTCTGAGGGAGGAGGGCCTGGGGGCCTGGACTCCTGAGTATGAAGGAAGAGGGTCTGGGGTCTGGACACCTGGGTCTGAGGGAGGAGGGGCAGGGGTGCTGAACTCCTGGGTCTGAAGGAGGAGGGGCTGGGGGTCTGGACTCCTGAGTCTGAGGGAGGAGGGCAGTCGGAACCTTGAGTGTTGGGACAGGGAGTTTGGGGCCCCAGTGCTCCAGTCCCCATAGGGGCAGAGGCTGGAGGGGCTCCAGGGCCAGGGAGGGGATGGAGGCGGCCTGCGGAGTGGGGCCAGGCTGGGACCTGAGGTTCTTGCTGCAGTACAGCTGCAGACTGGGGTGGAGTGCATCCATCCTGGGAAACCTCTTCCCTCCCCACTGTCCTCTGGCCTCCAGCTCTCCAGGCAGCAGGTTGGGGTGACAGGGGCCGTGGGGCCTAGGACATTCTCCCCTTCTCTGGCATGCTGGCTCAGAGTGGGAAACAGGATGGAGGGTGGGAAGGTGGGCTGCAGCAGGCACGTCTCCTGGAGCGGCTGTGGAAAGGGCGTTCATCCTCTGCTGTTGCTGAACGCTGGCCACCGGCCGCGGCCTCCTTCCTGCCGGATGGATGGTGGGTGGAGGTGACATGGGAGCTGAATGCCCAGAGTCTCTATGAAGCTCAGGGCCAGAGCTGGCAGGAGTGGGGACCGACTGGGCCGTAACTGGGAGCTGAGACCCTAGGGAAAAGGAGAGGGTCAAAGCCCCAGATCCTGAGTGGTAAGAGTGTGAGGGTGTTGCTGACCTGAATTCCTGAGTTACAGGAGAAGAAGGGGTCAGACCTGGACTGGGTCTGAGGGAGGACGGGCTGGGCCTGGAGTGCTGGGTCTGAAGGAGGAGGGGCTGGGGGCCTGGAGTGCTGGGTCTGAGGGAGGAGGGGGCTGGAGGTCTGGAGTGCTGGGTCTGAGGGAGGAGGGGCTGGGGGCCTGGAGTGCTGGGTCTGAGGGAGGACGGGCTGGGCCTGGAGTGCTGGGTCTGAAGGAGGAGGGGCTGGGGGCCTGGAGTGCTGGGTCTGAGGGAGGAGGGGGCTGGAGGTCTGGAGTGCTGGGTCTGAGGGAGGAGGGGCTGGGGGCCTGGAGTGCTGGGTCTGAGGGAGGAGGGGGCTGGAGGTCTGGAGTGCTGAGTCTAAGAGAGGAGGGGCTGGGGGCCTGGAGTGCTGGGTCTGAGGGAGGAGGAGCTGGGCCTGTAGTGCTGGGTCTGAGGGAGGAGGGGCTGGGGACCTGGAGTGCTGGGTCTAAGGGAGGAGGAACTGGGGGTCTGGAGTGCTGGGTCTGAGGGAGGAGGAGCTGGGCCTGTAGTGCTGGGTCTGAAGGAGGAGGGGCTGGGGGTCTGGAGTGCTGGGTCTGAGGGAGGAGGAACTGGGGGTCTGGAGTGCTGGGTCTGAGGGAGGAGGAACTGGGGGTCTGGAGTGCTGAGTCTAAGGGAGGAGGGGCTGGGGGTCTGGAGTGCTGGGTCTGAAGGAGGAGGGGATGGGCCTGGACTCCTGGGTCTGAGGGAGGAGGGGGCTGGGGGTCTGGAGTGCTGGGTCTGAAGGAGGAGGGGATGGGGGTCTGGAGTGCTGGGTCTGAGGGAGGAGGAACTGGGGGTCTGGAGTGCTGGGTCTGAGGGAGGAGGAACTGGGGGTCTGGAGTGCTGGGTCTGAGGGAGGAGGGGCTGGGGACCTGGAGTGCTGGGTCTGAGGGA
Source organism: Gorilla gorilla gorilla (assembly GCF_029281585.2). Taxonomy (NCBI): domain Eukaryota; kingdom Metazoa; phylum Chordata; class Mammalia; order Primates; family Hominidae; genus Gorilla; species Gorilla gorilla. The sequence continues at coordinate 67,296,803 of NC_073244.2, forward strand.
GGAGGAACTGGGGGTCTGGAGTGCTGAGTCTAAGAGAGGAGGGGCTGGGGGTCTGGAGTGCTGGGTCTGAGGGAGGAGGAACTGGGGGTCTGGAGTGCTGAGTCTAAAAGAGGAGGGGCTGGGGGTCTGGAGTGCTGGGTCTGAAGGAGGAGGGGATGGGCCTGGACTCCTGGGTCTGAGGGAGGAGGGGCTGGGGGCCTGGAGTGCTGGGTCTGAGGGAGGAGGGGGCTGGGGGACTGGATTCCTGGGTCTGAGGGAGGAGGGGCTGGGGTCTGGACTCCTGGGGCTGAGGGAGGATGGAATGGGGGCCTGGACTCCTGGGTCTGAGGGAGGAGGGGCTGGGGGTCTGGACGCCTGGGCCTGTAGCTTTAGGGGCTAGTCAGGGCTAGGTCTGTGGCTTTGGGGGCTCAGGTCCTGGAGTCGAGGGTCCTGAGGAGAGGTGTGGGCTAGGAGACCGGACATACCCTTGGTGTCTCTGTGCTGTCTGTTAGGGCTGCCATGAAGAGAAGACCCAGGAAGGCAGTTGAGGCTGGGGGTTCAGGAGAAGGTGGAGGGTGGTCTGGGGAGGGGGCAAATGTGAGACGATATTCATTGGGAGTCATAGGGTCTCCAAAAGATTGAAAAGCAGAGAATACAAGGAAGTGATGGAGAGAGACAGAGAAAGTGGGGGTGCGGGGGCTTGGAGGAGACAGACTCGGGGAGACCCGGTGAGGAAAGAATGCGCGGCAGGCGGGCTCCCCAGGACGGAGAGGGTGAGGGCCAGGGGGTGGCTGGCAGAGGAGAGGGGCACCTGGCTGGATGGACAGTCAGGAGGAACAGACTGGCAGGAGGGAGGGGAAGGGTGGTTTTGTGGGAGTGTGGGCTGTCAGCCCCAGGAGTTCAGGTCTGATGTGTTCAGGCCATTGTTAAACAGCCAGCCCAGGAGGAAGGAGCAAACAGGGTGGCCAAGGGGGGACATAGGCGCTGGGGACGAAGGGGACCCGGCGGAACACCCCACATTTTCACCCTGCTCCCCCAGGGCTGGTTAAACTCGGGGTCCACTGCATCACGGGTCAGAAGGTCGCCATCAAGATCGTGAACCGGGAGAAGCTGTCGGAGTCGGTGCTAATGAAGGTGTGTGCGCCTGCTGCAGTGTGCCTGTGGGTGGGGGGGACCTCCGGGGCTGAGGGCAGGGACGGGGCCTTGCTGACCTCTTTTCCCGTGTCCCCACCCCTCTTGACCCTCAGGTGGAGCGGGAGATCGCCATCCTGAAGCTCATCGAACACCCACATGTCCTCAAGCTCCACGACGTCTACGAGAACAAGAAATATTTGTAGGTATTTATAGACACCCAGCCCTACCCCATCCTCCCTCTCCAGGTTACCAGGGTGGGACTTCTCCAGAAACAGGGCCTAGGAGGGCCTGGGGGACCTGCAGCTCTCCAGGCTGGACCGCTGAAGGCCCAGTTCCTTGCCTGTTGCACAGGGAAGCCCCTGACACACAGGGAACCCCACTGTTGTCACACTGTGTTGGGCCTGAGGCCAAGGGCAACCATCCTCCTACCGTGTCCCCAGCTCTAGCTTCTCGCCCTGTGGCACTGCATGGAATGCGCTCTGCTAGACAAGCAGGGTGCCCTTGACCAGACCCAATCTGCTATGGGCAGATGCCTCCTGTTTGTAAGGCAAGGGGCCTAGCAAAGCCCAAAGGATCTTCCCAAACCCCCACTCTGGAGCACTGGAGAGCCCTCCTCCTCCCCCGGCATAACTTCGGGTGCCGTGGCTGAACACCCCAACAATGGGCCGCCTTAGGAGGCCTGAGTCAGTATCTCAAAGTCAATTACCCGCCAGGAAGGATGGGGGTGGGGGTCCAGCTGTCCAGACTCCAGAGAATGGGCCTCTTTGTCCAAACTCTGGTGACCCAAAGGACAGCTGGGCTGGGAAGCCGGAGAGGGGACAGCCCTCGTGCTCCCCCCGGCACCCAGTCCCCAGGATGAACTGACATCAGGTCCGTCGATGCTGGCGCAGGTTTCACCACACAGGAAGCTGTCTGCCCGGCGCTCATGGGACCTGCTCTCAGGCTTTCCCAGGTGTGGTGGTAGGGAGGGGCTATTGTCCGGACCGGCGCATGGTCGCTCCCACTCCACTCTTGGCGTAGGGAGGCAGGGCCATGGGAGTTTATGCTTCGGGCAGGAATCCCAGCCATCTAAGAGCTCATAGAAATTGAGCTTTTGGGGCCAGGCGCGGTGGCTCATGCCTGTAATCCCAACACTTTGGGAGGCCAAGATGGGCGGATTGCTTGAAGAGTTCAAGACCAGCCTGAGCAACATGGCAAAACCCTGTCTCTACAAAAAATACAAAAATTAGCCGGGCATGGTGGTGTGCACATGTAGCCCCAGCTACCTGGGGGACTGAGGTGGGAGGATTGCGTGATCCTGGTAGGTCGAGGCTGGAGTGAGCTGTTTTTGTGCTGTTGCACTCCAGCAGAGTGAGACCCTGTCTCAAAAAAAAAAAAAAAAAAAAAAAAAAAATTGAGCTTTTGTTTCCCAGAAGCTGATGGGAATTAGTTTTAACCTCCCAGAGCCTGATGGGATTTGGAGTCTAGAATCCAAATGGTTGATGGAGGCTGGGCGCAGTGGCTCACGCCTGTAATCCAGCACTTTGGGAGGCCAAGGCAGGTGGATCACGAGGTCAGGAGTTCAAGACCAACCTGGCCAAGATGGTGAAACCCCATCTCTACTAAAAATACAAAAAAATTAGCCAGGCGTGGTGGCAGGCACCTGTAATCTCAGCTACTTGGGAGGCTGAGGCAGAGAATTGCTTGAACCTGGGAGGTGGAGGTTATAGTGAGCTGAGATCACGCCACTGCACTCTAGCCTGAGCGACAGAGTGAGACTCTGTCTCAAAAAAAACAACAACTATAAAACTTGGGAGTTTGAGACCAGTCTGGCCAACATGGCCAAACCCCATCTCTACTAAAAATACAAAAATTAACTGAGTGTGGTGGTACACCTGTAGTCCTACCTACTTGGGAGGCTGAGGTGGGAGAATTGCTTGAACCTGGGAGGCAGAGGCTGCACTGAGCCAAGATTGTGCCACTGCATTCCAGTGTGGGCGACAGAGCAAGACTCTGTCTCAAAAAAAAAAAAAACTCCAAACAACAACAACAACAAAAAAAATGGTTGATGGAAACTGGAACCCCGTGTCCCAGAGGCTTATGGGAAGTGGGTTTTGGGTGTTTTTGTTGTTTTGTTTTTTTGAGACAGAGTTTTGCTCTTGTTGCCCAGGCTGGAGTGCAATGGCTCGATCTCGGCTCACCACAACCTCCACCTCCTGGGTTCAAGTGATTCTCCTGCGTCAGCCTCCCGAGTGGCTGGGATTAGAGGCACGCACCACCACGCCCAGCTAATTTTGTATTTTTAGTAGAGACGGGGTTTCACCATGTTGGTCAGGCTGGTCTCGAACTCCTGACCTCAAGTGATCCACCCACTTCGGCCTCCCAAAGTGCTGGGATTACAGGCATAAACCACCGTGTCCGGCCAGAAGTGGGAGTTTTTAACTTCTAGGTGCTGATGGGAGTTGTCGTCTGTTGCCTCACAGAAGCTGGCTTGGACTGGTGCAACCTTGCAATCGTTAATATTCGAAAATGAATTCAAATTTGAGTTTCCTCACTCCAGAGGGAATTAGAGGCTTGGCTTTCTAGGGGCTAATAGGAGTAGGGTTATCTTCACTTCCCAGGGTCCTATAAGAATTGGGGTCTTTGACCTTCAGGTGCTAATAGAGTCGCCTTATCTCCTGAAACCATTACGAGTCAAAGTGTTGGTTCCCCTCTGAAGCTGACATGGGAGGCTCTACTGCCCAGGGCTAATGGGACTTGAGTTTGGTTTCCTAGAGGCTGGTGGAAACTGGAGTCACTTCCTCCCAGGGAGTGATGGGAACTGGAGTCTCCTCCTCCCAGGAATTGATGGGAACTGGAGTCTCTTCCTCCCAGGGACCCATGGGAATTGGAGTCTCTTTCTCCCAAGGATCATGGGAATTGGAGTTCTCTGCCACCAGGGGCCAGTGGAAGTGGGAGACCAGGCCCTTTGGTCCTCCACATGCCCCTTCCAGCCCTCTGCCCCCTCTATATCCTTTAGGTACCTGGTTCTGGAGCACGTCTCGGGGGGTGAGCTATTCGACTACCTGGTAAAGAAGGGGAGACTGACACCCAAGGAGGCCCGAAAGTTCTTCCGCCAGATTGTGTCTGCGCTGGACTTCTGCCACAGCTACTCCATCTGGTGAGTGGGCAGCTTGAGGGGGAGGAGAGGCTAAGGGCTGCCCAGCAGACAGGCCCTTGGGGGCATGTGGAGGGCTGAGCAAAAGCCATGTGGTCGGCCCCCAAACCTTTGTCCCATTGAGACATAACTCATACACCAGAAAATTCCTCCTTTTAGAGTGTGTAATTCAGTGGTTTTTGATATATTTGCAGTGGTCTACATCTGCCACTGTGGAATTTTAGAACATTTTCTCACCCTGTACCCATTAAGTAAGCAGTCACTCCCCATTCCCCTCCTGCCCCCAGCCCCCGGCAACCTATGTTCTGTCTGTATGGATTTACCTATTCTAGACGTTTTATATAAATGGAATCATACAATACATGGCCCTTTTTGTATTGTTTTGTTTTGTTTTTGAGATGGAGTTTTGCTCTTGTTGCCCAGCAGGAGTGCAATGGTGTGATCTTGGCTCACTGCAACCTCTGCCTCCCAGGTTCAATTGATTCTCCTGCCTCAGCCTCCGGAGTAGCTGGGATTACAGGTGCACACCACTACACCTGGCTAATTTTGTATTTTTTTAGTAAAGTCGGGGTTTCACCATGTTGGCCAGGCTGGTCTCGAACTCCTGACCTCAGGTGATCTGCCCACCTAGGCCTCCCAAAGTGCTAGGATTACAGGCGTGAGCCACCACTCCCGGCCTCTTTGACCATGTTTAATTCAGTTATTTTTTAAAATTTGATTTAGTCTTTTTATTATTGATTTGTAACAATTTTTTATTCTAGGAACAAGAGATTACTCTAGGAACAAAATTATTCCTAAAAATTATTCTGTATGATGACAGCAAGAACGAGGGGGAAAATTTAACAAAGAAAAAAAGAATTGTTTATTGTAGATGCAAGTCTTTAATCAGTATACATTTTTAAATTATTTTCTCCAAGTCTGTGCCATGTTTTTACATTTTTATAACAGTGTTGTGAAAAGCAAAAGATTTTTCATTTTGATAAATTCCAGTTTGTTGATTTTTTTATTTTACACCTCATGCTTTTTCTTTTTCTTTTTCTTTTTCTTTTTTCTTTTTTTGAGACGGAGTCTCGCTCTGTCGCCCAGGCTGGAGTGCAGTGGCGCGATCTCGGCTCACTGCAAGCTCCGCCTCCCGGGTTCACGCCATTCTCCTGCCTCAGCCTCCCGAGTAGCTGGGACTACAGGCACCCGCCACCACCCACGGGTAATTTTTTGTATTTTTAGTAGAGACGGGGTTTCACCATGTTAGCCAGGATGGTCTCGATCTCCTGACCTCGTAATCCGTCCGCCTTGGCCTCCCAAAGTGCTGGGATTACAGGCGTGAGCCACCGCGCCCGGCCTACACCTCATGCTTTTTCTGTCCTATTTAAGAAACTTTTGCCCAACTCAACGTCACTAAGGTCTTGTATATTTTCTAGAAGTTGTATAGTTTTAGCTCTTGCATTTAGGTCTGGCATCCATTTCAAGTTAATTTTTGTATATGGTGTGAAGTAAGGGTTGAGTAAGGGTTATTTATTTATTCATTTATTTTTAGTTTAGTTTAGTTCTTGAGACAGGGTCTTGCTATGTTGCCCAGGCTTGTCTCAAACTCCTGGGCTCAAGGCGTGAGCCACTGCGCCTGGCCTATATGTCCACTTTTAAAGATTTTTTTTTTGGCTGGGCATGGTAGCACATGCCTGTAATCCCAGCACTTTGGGAGGCCAAGGCAGGCAGATCACCTGAGCTCAGGAGTTCGAGACCAGCCTGGGCAACAAAGTGAGATCCCCCCATCTCTCCAAAAAATAAAAATAATTAGCTGGATGTGGTGGCGTGTGCCTGTGGTCCCAGCTACTTGGGAAGCTGTGGTAGGAGGATTGCTTGAGCCCAGGAGGTTGAGGCTGCAGTGAGGCAACAGAGTGAGACCCTGTCTCAAAAAAAAGAAGTTATTATTTTTTTCATTGAATTGACTTTAGCCTCCAAATCAGATATTAAATGTGCAACGTTTTTATAACTGTTAAGGTACAAAATGAATGCCTCCATCTTTTAGCCTCCTTCATTTGCACATCTCTCTCACTAAGATGTGTTTTGGAGATGGGGTGAGGATCACGGTAGAGGGACTCAGACTTGGGGTAAAGCTTGTTGATAAAAAGGCCACCTACTTAAATTTTCGGTTTTTGTCTTTTTTTATTTTTTGAGACGGAGTCTCGCTGTCACCCAGGCTGGAGTGCAATGGCACGATCTCAGCTCACTGCAACCTCCACCTCCCAGGTTCAAGCGATTCTCCTGTCTCAACCTTCCGAGTACCTGGGACTACAGGCACCCGCCACCATGCCCGGCTAATTTTTTGTATTTTTAGTAGAGATGGGGGTTTCACCATGTTGGCCAGGCTGGTCTCGAACTCCTGACCTCAGGTGATCCACCCACCTCGGCCTCCTGAAGTACTGGGATGACAGGCGTGAGCCACCGCACCTGGCCCTGTTTAAATTTTCCACGCCTTCCTGTTGACAAGATTGTCAAAACCCTGATATTGAAACCCTGGCCTCTAGGGGGAGATATTCAATGTATTTAACAAGTATGACCCAGTTAATGGCCAGGCCAAATGGAAACTGCAGAATCCTACACTCCCTCTCTCCCCAGACACCAACCCTTAAACCTTGAGGAGTTTGGCTCAGGGGTGGGAAGGTCCCAAGACAGGAACCAAGGATTTTAAGAACCAGCTGCATATCAGCTTTACCTCAAAATAGCTCACTTTGTACATATTCAAATACTTACAGATAAACTAATATGACGTCTGGGATGTCCTACAAACTAATTTGGGTTGGGGAGGAGTATGTAAGGGACAGAGATGAGATCAGATTTGCCCTAAGCTGATCATGGATGAAGCTGGGCGATGGGTAAGTGAGGCTTCCTCTTACTTTCTCTCCAGTTTTGGGCACGTTTGTGATTGTCTATTATAAAAAGTTTCCAGGCCGGGCGCGGTGGCTCACGCCTGTAATCCCAGCATTTTGGGAGGCCGAGGCAGGTGGATTACCTGACGTGAAGAGTTCGAGACCAGCCTGGCCAACATGGTGAATCCCTGTCTCTACTGAAAATACAAAAATTAGCTGGGCGTGGTGGCACATGCCTATAATCCCAGCTACTCGGGAGGCTGAGGCAGGAGAATTGCTTGAGCCCAGGAGACGGAGGTTGCAGTGAGCCATGATCGTGCCACTGCACTGCAGCCTGGTCGACAGAGTGAGACTCTGTCTCAAAAAAAAAATAGAAAAGTTTCCAAAGCCGGACGTGGTGATGCACGCCTGTGGCTCCAGCTACTCAACAGGCTGAGGCCAGAGGATCACTTGAGCTGGGGAGGTCAAGGCTGCAGCGAGCTATGACTGTGGTACTGCACTCCAGGCCGGGCAACAGAAAGGGACCCCAGCTCTAAACATACACTTGATCTTAGCCAAAAGGCCGAGAAGCAATGCCCATCTCTAAAAATAAAAAACAAAATAGGCCGGGCGCGGTGGCTCACCCCTGTAATCCCAGCACTTTGGGAGGCCAAGGCAGGTGGATCACCTGAGGTCGGGAGTTCAAGACCAGCCTGGCCAACATGGTGAAACTCTGTCTCTACTAAAAATACAAAAATTAGGCCTGGCGCGGTGGCTCATGCCTGTAATCCCAGCACTTCTTGAACCCGGGAGGTTGTGGTGAGCCGAGATCACGCCATTGCACTCCAGCCTAGGCAACAGAGCGAGACTTCGTCTCAAAAAAAATAAAAATACAAAAATTAGCTGGGTGTGGTGGCACACGCCTGCAATCCCAGCTACTCAGGAGGCTGAAACAGGAGAATCACTTGAACCCAGGATGCGGAGGTTGCAGTGAGCCGAGATCATGCCACTGCACTTCAGCCTGGGTGATAGAATGAGACTCCATCTCAATAAATAAATAAATAAATAAATAAATAAATAAATAAATAAGGCTGGGCGCTGTGGTTCACACCTGTAATCCCAGCACTTTGAGAGGCCAAGGCGGGCGGATCACGAGGTCAGGAGCTCAAGACCAGCCTGGCCAGCATAATGAAACCCCGTCTCTACTAAAAATACAAAAATTAGCCGGGCGTGGTGGTGCGGCCTGTAGTCCCAGCTACTCGGGAGGCTGAGGCAGGAGAATCACTTGGACCCAGGAGACAGAGGTTGCAGTGAGCCGAGATCATGCCACTGCACTCCAGCCTGGGAGACAGAGCGAGATTCCATCCCAAAAATAATAATAATAATAAAAAATACATACATACATACTATAAAAAATTAAAAATTTTTAAAAAGACCAAAATTAATGAATGATAATAAATGGTCTCTCATCTCCTAAAAATCCAAAAAGTATGCAGAAGTGTTCCACTGTGAGAGCCAGTCAGTGGGGCCTGGGCCTCCTGGGAGGAAGGAAGAGGCCTGAGTCCCACCTGGCTGTCTCAGCCACAGAGACCTAAAGCCCGAGAACCTGCTTTTGGATGAGAAAAACAACATCCGCATTGCAGACTTCGGCATGGCGTCCCTGCAGGTGGGGGACAGCCTCCTGGAGACCAGCTGCGGGTGAGTGGGTACTGGGCTCCCGAGACCCTGGGCAGGGGTTTAGAAGCTGGCTGGAGGCTCACATCAGCTCTCTCCCTCAGGTCCCCCCATTATGCGTGTCCAGAGGTAATTAAGGTGAGTGAGGGGCAGATAGAGGGGAGAGGGGTGGAGGCAGCAGTGAGGAGCGATGAAGTCACAACTGGCTTTCCCTTCCAGGGGGAAAAATATGATGGCCGCCGGGCAGACATGTGGAGCTGTGGAGTCATCCTCTTCGCCCTGCTCGTGGTAAGGCGCCCTCACCTCTCCTGTCATTTCTAGATCAATCCCACCTGGTGGGAGCATAGGACAGTAGCTTCCATCCTCAGGTCATCTCCTGAATTTATTTATGAATTTTATTTATTTATTTATTTTGAGACAGAGTCTTGCCCTGTCACCTAGGCTGGAGTGCAGTGGCATGATGTCAGCTCACTGCAACCTCTGCCTCCCAGCTTCAAGCAATTCTCCTGCCTCAGCCTCCCAAGTAGCTGGGATTGCAGGCGCCCACCACCACTTCCAGATAATTTTTGAATTTTTAGTAGAGACAGGGTTTCGCCATATTGGCCAGGCTGGTCTCCAACTCCTGACCTCAGGTGATCCACCCGCCTCTGCCTCCCAAAGTGCTGGGATTACAGGTGTGAGCCACTGAACCCGGCCTATTTATTTATGTATTTTGAGACAGAGTCTTGCTCTGTTGCCCAGGCTGGAGTGCAGTGGTGCAGTCTTGGCTCACTGCAACCTACGCCTCCCGGGTTCAAGCTATTCTCCTGCCTCAGCTTCCCGATTAGCTGGGACTACAGGTACCTGCCACCACGCTTGGCTAATTTTTGTATCTTTAGTAGAGACGGGGTTTCACCATGTTGGCCAGGTTGGTTTTGAACTCCTGGCCTCAAGTGATCCACCCTCCTCGGCCTCCCAGAATGCTGGGATTACAAGTATGAGCCACCGTGCCCGGCAGCTGAATTTATTTTATTTTTATTTTATTTTATTTTTTTGAGACAGGATCTCTCTCTGTCGCCCAGGCTGGAGTGCAGTGGCACCATCACAGCTCACTGCAGTCTCAATCTCCCAGGCTCAAGCAGTCCTCCCACCTCAGCCTCCCGAGCAGCTGGGATTATAGGCTCTTGCCAACACGCCCAGCTAATTTTTGTATTTTTCACAGAGACAGGGTTTCGCCTTGTTTCCCTGGTCGGTCTCAAACTCCTGGGCTCAAGTGATCTGCCCACCTCAGTCTCCCAAAGTGTTGGGATTACATGCGTGAGGCCACCGAACCCAGCTCATCTCTCGAATATTTCACTGGTAATGGGAAAGATACTACATTAACCAACAGACCAAGATCCTGGAGTTCCCCCACTCTGTGCGGAGCTAACCTTTTCATTCACAGAACTGTGGGTTAAAAAGATAAAAGAACTATGGGATAGTCTCCAGGAAGAACCCCAGAAAGGAACAAGTCATCCAGGAGCACCTGGAGGGCTTGATGCAATGACTGTTTACCAGCTGATTCTAGGGCATTGTGATACTGTAATAACAAGTATAACCAGGCTGGGCGCGGAGGCTCACACCTGTAATCCCAGCACTTCAGGAGGCCGAGCGGAGGCAGATCACCTGGGGCCAGATGTTTGAGACCAGCCTGGCCAACACGGTGAAACCCCATCTCTACTAGAAATACAAAAACTAGCCGGGCTTGGTGGCGCATGCCTGTAGTCCCAGCTACTCAGGAGGCTGAGGCAGGAGAATCGCTTGAACCCAGGAGGTGGAGTTTGCAATGAGTTGAGATCGCGTCACTGCACTCCAGCCTGGGCGACAGAGTGAGACCCTATCTAAAAAAATATATATATAGCCAGATCGTAGGCTATCAGCCCTGCTCCTACCACAGGGCCTTTCTGCCTGGGACACTCTGCTACCTATTAGCCTTGTTGCTCACCTAGTTCATATCTAGACTTCTTCAAGCTCTCTGCTCAGTTGTCACATTTCCAGGAAGCTTCCCCTGCCCCCGCTCTTCCTCCCCACTCCTGTAAGGTCAGACCCCCCTGTGGTAGGCTCCCTTCTTCCTGGCAACGATCAGAGTTGTCGCTGTGCATTTTGTTGCCTAATTCGTTGAGTGGCATCTCCCTTCCTTTCTGTATCATCAACTCCCTGAGGTCAGGGCCGATGTCTGGGGCATTTGTCTCTGTGTGTTTTATTTCATTTTGCTGGCTTGCCTTTGCAAACCTAAAGTTGACACACGTAAGTCCCCAGTGAACACCTGTAGTGAGAATAAATCAGCAGTTGTCCGGGCTCAATGACTCACGCCAGTAATCCCAGCACTTTGGGAGGCCAAGGTGGGAGGATTGCTTGAGCCCAGGAGTTCAAGACCAGCCTGGGCAACATAGCAAGCAAGACCCCATCTCAAAAGAAAGTTAAGAAATTAGCCAGGCATGGCCGGGCGCGGTGGCCCACACCTGTAATCACAGCACTTTGGGAGGCCGAGGTGGGCGGATCACAAGGTCAGGGGATCGAGACCATCCTGGCTAACGTGGTGAAACCCCGTCTCTACTAAAAATACAAAAAAATTAGCCGGGCGTGGTGGCGGGCGCCTGTAGTCCCAGCTACTCGGGAGGCTGAAGCAGGAGAATGGTGTGAACCCAGGAGGCGGAGCTTGCAGTGAGCCGAGATCATGCCACTGCACTCCAGCCTGGGTGACAGAGCGAGTCTCCGTCTCAAAAAAAAAGAAAACAAAAATTAGCCAGGCATGGTGGCACGTGCCTGTAGTCCCAGTTACTCAGGAGGCTGAGGTGGGAAGATTGCTTGAGCCCTGGAGGTCAAGGCTGTAGTGAGCCATGATCATGCCACCGAACTCCAGCCTGGATGACAGAGTGACACTTCGTCTCAAAAATAAATAAATAAATAAATAATAAGTAGAAAAGAAAAAGAATACATAAGTTTTTTTGTTTGTTTGTTTGTTTGTTTTTGAGACGGATTCTTGCTCTGTCACACATGATGGAGTGTAGTGGCGCCATCTCGGCTCACTGCAACCTCCACCTCCTGGATTCAAGCGATTCTCCTGCCTCAGCCTCCCAAGTAGCAGGGACTACAGGCATGTGCCACCACGCCTGGCTAATTTTTGTATTTTTAGTAGACATGGGGTTTCACCATTTTGGCCAGGCTGGTCTCGAACTCGACCTCTGCCCGCCTCTTCCTCCCAGAGTGCTGGGATTACAGGTGCGAGCCACCGCGCCCAGCCATAAGCAGTTTTTTTAATGTCAGGCACTGTTCCGATCATGTTATTTCACACAATTCCCTCAGCAGTCCCAGAGAGGGGAAGTGACTGGCCCACGGGCAGGCAGCTGATAAGCCGCAGGCCTGGGGTCAGTCCTTGGTCTCTTAACCACCAGGCTACATAACAGATACTAAGGGCAATGAGGCCAGCTCCAAGCTGCCTTCCTGGGGCTCACCACTCCATGGGGAGAGCAGCCGAGGTGCTCTGGAGACCAGCTAAGAATGTTCAGAACTCAGCCCTTCTTCACTTGGTGGCTAAAAGCCTGGTTCTGGAGCCCATCCAGCCGAGTTCCAATCACTGCTCCCTTTCCCTGAGCTAGCCAGTCACCTTCCCTCAGTGTCCTCATCTGCACCATGGGAATACACATCATACCTATCATGGTAAGGGTTTTATTTTCATTTTTATTTTATTTATTTATTTTTTCATTTTGAGACGGAGTTTCGCTCTTGTCGCCCAGGCTGGAGTGCAATGGTGCGATCTTGGCTCACTGAAACCTCCGCCTCCCAGGTTCAAGATTCTCCTGCCTCAGCCTCCCGAGTAGCTGGGATTACAGGCACCTGCCACCACGCCTGGCTAATTTTTTTGTATTTTTAGTAGAGATGGGGTTTCTCCATGTTGGCCAGGCTGGTCTCGAACTCCTGACCTCAGGTGATCCACCCGCCTCAGCTTCCCAGAGTGCTGGGATTACAGGTGTGAGCCACTGCCCCCAGCCCACTGTGAGGGTTTAAATTAAATGCTGCACGTGAAGCCCCTGGCACAATGCTTGATGATTATTATTAGTAGTTTATTCTTTTTTGTTGTTTCTTCTTCTTTTTTTTTTTTTTTTTGAGATGAAGTCTTAGTCTTGCTCTGTAGCCCAGGCTGGAGTGCAATGGCTTGATCTTGTTCGCGGCAACCTCCACCTCCTGGGTTCAAGTTATTTCTGGCTAATTTTTGTATTTTTAGTAGAGATGGGGTTTCACCATGTTGGCCAGGCTGGTCTTGAACTCCTGACCTCAAGTGATCTGCCCACCTCAGCCTTCCAAAGTGCTGGGATTACAGGCATGAGCCACCGCACCTGGCCTAGTAGTTTATTCTTGTTCCAATAGTTCCTCATCATTTGCAGATTCCATATTTGCAAATTTGCCTGTCTGTCAAAATGTATCTCTAACCCAAAATAGTCCTGGAGGTGCTTTCACAGTCATTGGCAGACATGCCCAGAGCAGGGGAAACCTGAGCCGCCCACCCAAGGTGCAGGTTCCCGGCTGAGGTCAAACAAAGTGACCCTGTTTCAGCTCTCATCCTGTAAACAATCCCCCTTTCACCACCTATTTTGTGTCACCTATTTTGTGTTTTTCGCATTTTTGTGTTGTTGGTGGCAATTTCGTTGTTTAAAATGGCCATGAAGCCAAGTGCTTCTGAAGTGCCGTCTGGTGTTCCTAAGCGCGGGAGGCTGTGATGTCCCTTCTGGAGAAAGCCCCTCTGATGGGTGTGCTTTGTTCAGGAATGACTTGTAGTGCTGCTGGCCGTGAGTTCCGCGTCAATGACACAGTGCATATGAAAGGTGTCTTTAGGCTGGGTGCGGTGGCTCACGCCTGTAATCCCAACACTTTAGGAGGCTGAGGCGGGCAGATCACGAAGTCAGGAGTTCGAGACCAGCCTGGCCAACACAGTGAAACTCCGTCTTTACTAAAAATACAAAAATTAGCCCGGCGTGGTGGCAGGCGCCTGTAATCCCAGCTACTCAGGAGGCTGAGGCAGGAGAATCGCTTGAACCCGGGAGGTGGAGGTTGCAGTGAGCCGAGGTCGTGCCACTGCACTCCGGGCTACAGTGCTAGACTCCGTCTCAATAAAAAAAGAAAAGTGTCTTTAAACAGAAACACATACAAACAAGGTTATGTAATGACTGGTTGACAAAAATGTGACGAGAGGGTCAAAGGAACCTTACTAACTATAGTTCCTCCAGTAGCCGTGACTCGTTCACTAGTTGAGAGTTTGCAGTGACTTTATAGAACAGAACTCTCGAGAATAACAAGAATCAACTGTATTGTTGTTATAATTTGTTTTGGCTTTTTTTTTTGGTTTGTTTTATTTTTGAGATGGAGACTTTCTCTGTCACCTAGGCTGGAGTGCAGTGGTGTGATCTCGGCTCACTGCAGCCTCCGCCTCCTGGGTTCAAGTAATTCTCCTGCCTCAGCCACCCGAGTAGCTGGGATTACAGGCGCCCGCCACTTTGCCCGGCTAAATTTTGTATTTTTAGTAGAGATGGGGTTTCACCACGTTGGCCAGGCTGGTGTCAAACTACTGAACTCAAGTGATCCTCGCCCCTTGGCCTCCCAAAGTGCTAGGATTACAGGTGTCAGCCACCGTGCCCAGCCTGTTGTTATAATATTTAATCCATACCGTACCCTTCCTGGCAGGATCATTATGTCCGTTTCACAGAGGAGAGGAAACTGAGGCTCTGTGCTTGAGCATCAGGCAACCAGAAGTCAAACCCAGGCTTCTGTACCCTAAGATCGGCATTCAGAGGTGCCTTCTCTGTATCTCCCCATTCTCCGTCCACAGGCCTCAGATACGAGGGGCAACTGGGAGCTTGCAACACCCAGAAAAGCCCTCAAAGGCTCACACCATCACCTCCCATGAGTCTTTGTCCATGGGGGGTCACCTTGGCTCCCCTCCAACCCTTGCCCTGGTGATTGGAAGCATTCCCTCCCGTCCCATATGATATGTTCGCTTGTTTGTTTCCTGTCCCCTCTGGAATGCAACTTCTCTGCTCATTCTACCACCTTTGCTGATGACTTGAGTGTCGAGTGTGTGTCAGGCAGTGTCCCAGGCCAACTCCAGGAGGGCAGGGATGTGATTTTGTCCCCTGCTTCATGGCTGGTGGCTACGTCAGAATACAGGATGTGGTGGGGTCTATGGTCAGTGCGTCACGGCAGCCAGCGCATAACAGGCCTGACTGTGGGCCCGGCACTGTCATGTACTAGGTCAGTTCATTCTGATGCAGTCCGTGAGGTGGGTGCTGTGACCACCCATCACCATTTTCAGAGCAGTGACTTGCCTGAGGTCATGCAGGTATAAGCCCCAGAGCAAGGATTCAAAGCAAGGCAGGGGACCAGGTGCAGTGGCTCACACCTGTAATCCCAGCACTTTGGGAGGCTGAGGCAGGCAGATCACCTGAGGTCAGGAGTTCAAGACCAGCCTGGCCAACGTGGTGAAACCCCATCTCTGCTAAAAATACAAAAATTAGGCTGGGTGTGGTGGCTCACGCCTGTAATCCCAGCACTTTGGGAGGCTGAGGCAGGTGGATCACTTGAGGTTGGGCATTCGAGACCAGCCTGGCCAACATGGTGAAACCCCGTCTCTATTAAAAATACAAAAATTAGCCGGGCGTAGTGGCATATGCCTGTAATCCCAGCTACTCGGGAGGTTGAGGCAGGAGGATCGCTTGACCCTGGGAGAGGCAGAGGTTGCAGTCAGCCAAGAACACCTCATTGCACATCAGCCTGGGCGACAAGAGCGAAACTCCATCTCAAAAAAGAAAGAAAGAAAAGAAAAGGTGTCAGCAGAGCCCTGCTTCCTCTGGAGGCTCTAGGGAAGGATCCTTCCTTGCCTCTTCTAGCTTCTGGTGTCCTTGGCGTTCCTTCAGTTGCAGCTGTATCACTCCCATCTCTGCCTCCATCATCACATGACTGTTCTCTGTGTCTGCGTCCTCCTCTCCTCTTATAAGGACACCAGTCATTGATTTAGGGCTCAGCCTCATTCAGGTCTCTGCTCCCATTGCACCTCCTGGGAGAAGCCTCACTCAGTCGCTCGTCATTGTATAGCTATTTGTTTGGAGCTGTGCAAGGGCAGAGGCCTGTTTTGTTCACTGCTGGATCCCTGACCCGTAACGGATGCTCACCTTTTGTTGAATGAGTGAATGAGAGAACCGTTTCGAAACTGCTGTGGGGGGAAAGCTGTCTAAAAGGAACAGCCTCCACGCTGCAATTCTAGCTTCGTAAGCGGGGCTCCAAGCTGCTGCTTGCCAAGTGCCTGCTGTGCCACGGACGAGCTAGGGGCCTTGGGCAAATTGCTGAGCCTCTCTGTGCCTCAGTTTCCCAGCCCGTAAGGTGGAGATCACCGTAGTTCCCCACCTCCAGTGCTTGTGGTGAGGGTGAAATGTGCTAATGAGGGGTCCTGGTTATCTCTTGCCCAGGGGGCTCTGCCCTTTGATGACGACAACCTCCGCCAGCTGCTGGAGAAGGTGAAACGGGGCGTCTTCCACATGCCCCACTTCATTCCTCCAGACTGCCAGAGCCTCCTGAGGGGAATGATCGAAGTGGAGCCCGAAAAAAGGCTCAGTGTGAGTTGTGGGGGGGACCGGCGGAGTGGGGAACAGTGGCCGATGAAGACAGAACCCCCTAGAAAAGTCATGGGGATGGGTTTCCAGAACCTGCTCGTCAGTCCCCAGGGTGACTGGGATCGCCAGCTGAGCCGCAGCCCAAGGTGCAGCACAGCTGCCGCTCCAAACTGGGGAGGGGGCTACGCAAGATTGGGGCGGGGAGCTCCAGGCAGCGGGAGGGCGCAGGAGTAAGGAGACGAACAGGATGCCACTGCGCATGCGGCAAAGTAATGCGGCCGGTCCGGGGTACACGGAGACGGCGCGTGCGCGGGGCGATGCACTCAGTCGCCACTAGAGGGCGATGCAATATGTCATCCTGCCCCCGGTGGGGTGGGCGGGGAGATGATCAGGGACCCCAAAACCACCCCAGTCTTTCATTGCGCGCCTACATGTGCGTACGACCTCACTTCTGCTTCTCTACGACTCACCACCCTCACAGCTGGAGCAAATTCAGAAACATCCTTGGTACCTGTGAGTATGGGGTAACTGGACTCTTGGGTCCCTGGCGGAAGTAGGGGAGGGGCCAAAGCAGTAGAAGCGGCTGGGAGGGGTGGGATGCCAGGGTTCCTGAGAGGCACCGGGCTAGGGACTCGGACTTATGGGTCCTGGGGGAAGAGGACACAGCTAGAGAAGGAGTCTAGGGGTCAGAGGCAGGAGGGGCTAAGCTAGGAGTCCAGGACTCCCAGGTTTGAGGGAAAAAGGGACTGGGGGCCTGGACTCCTGGATCCGAGGGAGGAGGGGCTGGGGGCCTGGACTTCTGGGTCTGAAGAAGGAGGGGCCGGGGGCCTGGACCCCTCGGTCGGAGGGAAAAGGGGCTGGAGGTCTGGACTCCTGGGTTTGAGATGGGGGGCGAGGTCTGGGGCGTCTGGATTCCTGGGTATGAGAGAGAAGGGGCCGGGGCCTGGACTCGGATTTCGGGGTCCGGGATCCTTGAGTCTAGAATGAAGAATGCTGAATCTCAGAAGCCCGGTTCCCAATAATGTTTCTCCACGTCCCCAGAGGCGGGAAACACGAGCCAGACCCGTGTCTGGAGCCAGCCCCTGGCCGCCGGGTAGCCATGCGGAGCCTGCCGTCCAACGGAGAGCTGGACCCCGACGTCCTAGAGAGCATGGCATCACTGGGCTGCTTCAGGGACCGCGAGAGGCTGCATCGCGAGCTGCGCAGTGAGGAGTAAGACCCCAAGACCCCTGCACCCGTGTACCCACGTGGGGCGAGCTGCAGCAGCTCCCTGCGCACATGCAGAGCGCTGGGCGAGGCACCTTGGCCTCTCATAGGGCATGCTTTGAAGCTCCCGCCTGGGAGTGATGGAACCAGTGGAGAAAACGGCCCAGAAACATGCTGAGAAAGTATTCATAGATGCTGCGACATAGTACTTACATATACATAGTACTTACAAATGGTTCTTGCCTGGATGTTAGGTGTTACAGTGTTATTATAATTGAGTGAAACACAGCTGAGATGTACCCTAAACCAGAGAAACTGACCATACTGATACCTAGAAAAAATGGAACCATGGGCGGAAATACAGGGAGCGGAGGAGACCTCCTCTGAGCATTGATGTTGGACCTCAGCCCTCTGCTACCTCTTTCCACCTTTCCCACCCGCTGCCTTAGGGAGAACCAAGAAAAGATGATATATTATCTGCTTTTGGATCGGAAGGAGCGGTATCCCAGCTGTGAGGACCAGGACCTGCCTCCCCGGAATGATGTTGGTGAGAAGGCAGGGCTAGGGGACCAGACACCTGGGTCTCGAGATGGGAAGAGGCTGGCCATGGGGACCCCAGATTCCCAAGGAAAGAAGGGGCTGCAGGCTCTGAGCTTCCAGCTTTAGACTGCTTGACTTGCTCTTTGACATTTATCAAAACCCCTCTCCACTCTAGGCCTGTTTCCCCATGTGTGCAGTTTCTGAGGCAGTTGTACACAGCTGGGCGAAACCATCTCTTGATTGGGTTGAAACTGTTGTCCCTCAGACCCCCCCCGGAAGCGTGTGGATTCCCCCATGCTGAGCCGTCACGGGAAGCGGCGACCAGAGCGGAAGTCCATGGAAGTCCTGAGCATCACCGATGCCGGGGGTGGTGGCTCCCCTGTACCCACCCGACGGGCCTTGGAGATGGCCCAGCACAGCCAGAGGTGGGAGCCCCTGTCCCTCCAGGAGGATCCACAATCCCTGGGTCTAGGAGTTCAAGATTCTAACCCCAGCTCTACCTCAAATGTGCTGTGTCCTTGGGACAATTCACCTCCCCTCTCTGGGCCTCATTTCCTCACCTGGAAGGACTGTAGAAGTGAGGGAACATCTGTGGTTTTTGAAACCCTCCCATCTGATTTTTTTTTTTTTAATCTATCCTGGAAACAGATCCCGTAGCGTCAGTGGAGCCTCCACGGGTCTGTCCTCCAGCCCTCTAAGCAGCCCAAGGGTAAGGCCAGGTCCCCAGTGGGATTTAAGAAGGAGAAAGGGGTGGAGACATGGAGCAAAGATCGAGTAGCAGAAACTACAATTCCTGTGCAGTCTTGAGACTTGCTTCTTTGTCCCTGGAGGGCCAAAGACCCAAGGCCTCCAAAGTATTTTGGTCCATTGGCCATTTCTACCTCCTTAGGATTGCATGCCTGAAGAGATTTTACAAAAGTTAGTTGAGTGCCTGCTGTGTACTAGTCTCTGCACCGGCTGGGTTTTCAGCCCACAGCATGATAGAAAGTCTTTGCTATCCTTGCACTGGGGCCTGGGAAGGAGGATACTTGGAGTACAAGTTCCAGCATGCACCGGGCCAGCGTCCGTGAGTGTGCGTGTGAGTGGGGCTCCTAGAGCCTCCTGGGAGTTGTAGTCCGCTCGCTCATCTCAGTCTCCTGTCCTCTGCAGAGTCCGGTCTTTTCCTTTTCACCGGAGCCGGGGGCTGGAGATGAGGCTCGAGGCGGGGGCTCCCCGACTTCCAAAACGCAGACGCTGCCTTCTCGGGGCCCCAGGGGTGGGGGCGCCGGGGAGCAGCCCCCGCCCCCCAGTGCCCGCTCCACACCCCTGCCCGGCCCCCCAGGCTCCCCGCGCTCCTCTGGCGGGACCCCCTTGCACTCGCCTCTGCACACGCCCCGGGCCAGTCCCACCGGGACCCCGGGGACAACACCACCCCCCAGCCCCGGCGGTGGCGTCGGGGGAGCCGCCTGGAGGAGTCGTCTCAACTCCATCCGCAACAGCTTCCTGGGCTCCCCTCGCTTTCACCGGCGCAAGATGCAGGGTATAGGGGCATGAACTGCCGAGTCCTAATGTGGGGAGAGGGCTAGGGGCTAAAAATCTGGTCCCAGGGATGTCCGTCTGGCGTGTCTAGAGAGGAAGGGACTGGGGGCCTGGATTCCCACGTTCTAGAGAAGAGGGGGTTTGAAGCAGAGGTGCACCTGTTGGGGAGAGAGGTGGGGCCTCTAGCTCTGGAGGAGGACCCCGATTGAAGGACACGCGCCTTTGGGGCTCTGGATTACCTCCCATTGGCCCATGGTTTGTGAGCCCCGCCCAGGAGGGATGGCTTGGCTGAGGCTGCAACCCAAGGCTCTGGAACCCTGGGAGGCGGCGAGTGCAGGCCTGTGTGCCGGCAACTGGGACGATGCACAGGTGTTGACCACGTTCTCTGCCTTCCCCCTACCAGTCCCTACCGCTGAGGAGATGTCCAGCTTGACGCCAGAGTCCTCCCCGGAGTGAGTCTCACAGGGAAGGAAAGAGTGGGGATGCAGAGGATTCATGCCCTCCGCGCCTTCCTAACCCTCCTCCAACCACCCCCTCCCACTCAGGCTGGCAAAGCGCTCCTGGTTCGGGAACTTCATCTCCCTGGACAAAGAAGAACAAATATTCCTCGTGCTAAAGGACAAACCTCTCAGCAGCATCAAAGCAGACATCGTCCATGCCTTTCTGTCGGTGAGGGGCCTGGGTCCCCATCGAGCCTGGCCCCTGCAGAACTACAAGTCCCAGCAGGCCCTGGGGCTAACTACCTTAGCATAGGCCTGGCTTCCTTCTGGGGCTCATGGGATTTGTAGTTTTATGGCCAGAGTTAGAAGTCGGTAGGCAGGAAAGATTTATCGTGGCCAGAGGCCTGGAATTGGGGAGATAGGATCCTGAATTGCAATGTCCTCAAGGATTGGTGAGTTCCCATTCCCCTACTGCGAGGTTTGAAACTAGCCGAAGAAACTTCCCAGGCAATGTTAAGGCTGCCCCATTGCTGGTCTGTGGTTTTATGCCTAGGGGCCGATGGGACTTAGAGTTTCTGTGACAGATATGGCTATGGGAAGCATTTGTAAAGGGAGCAAGCAGTGTTTCATGTGGTCTTGGAGTCTGAGGCTGTCACCTAGCTATCAGAGTCCTCATGATGTTAGGGGGATGTCCAACCATTCCTCCCTTACTCGCTGATAGGATAGAGAAAGCTACAAGTCCTTGCAGGCAGTGGGGCCTCCCAATGCATTTCCTGTCCTTCTTTCCCTCCAGTGGCTCATGGGACTTGTAGTTCCTTGGCCAGAGCTGGTCGTGGGGCTGGGTATCCGTTCCCTGGGCTCACCCCTTCCTGTGTTCCTACCTCGCTCAGATCCCCAGCCTGAGTCACAGTGTGCTGTCACAGACCAGCTTCAGGGCCGAGTACAAGGCCAGTGGCGGCCCCTCCGTCTTCCAAAAGCCCGTCCGCTTCCAGGTGGACATCAGCTCCTCTGAGGGTCCAGAGCCCTCCCCGCGACGGGACGGCAGCGGAGGTGGTGGCATCTACTCCGTCACCTTCACCCTCATCTCGGGTGAGTCTCTTGGCTAGGCTGCCTGCAGCCCAGTGCTGGGACCGTTCACGACAGCTGAGATAGTGTAGGGGCCCAGGAGTGCAGCAGCAGGAGGAGGAAATGGTGTTCAGCTGGTGCCGACTCTCTGTGCGCCTCCTGCCCACACAGACCCCCCGACAAGCCCATCCTCTATTTCCCCACTCTCATCAGCATTTCCCTGGCACTTACAGTGTAAATAATGAATGCATTATCTCCTTGAAGCTTCCAAGCAGCCTACTGAGGTGTTAGTAATCACCCATTTTACAGAGGAGAAAACTGAGTCATAGGGAGGTCAATGGACTTGGCCAGAGTCACACAATACACTGTCACAGAGCTGCAGCCCAACCCAGGCCTCCCAACTTCAGAGGAGAGAGCCCAGCTCTTCCTATTACTTTAAGATGGTAGAGCCAAAGGGTGAAGACACAGCACACTGCTGTCTAATATCAGTCTGCCCAGAGCAGACATCACCAATTGATGGCAGTGCTTATTCCTGCTAAGCTCAGTGGCAGCCTCAGGAACTTTAACTCCAGGCAGCCATGACCAGTCGAGACTTGGCACAAGAAAGGAAAACCACTAAAACACCTTGCTTCCAGTTCTGCTTTCTGTTTGGTCCCTCCGTCCTGATAGTGAGCGTTTGGATAGGGAGGGATATCGCCGATCTCTGTCACCAATATTAATATGTCACAGGTGGGAGAGGGGCTTGCCCCAAGGATTTCTAAACCAAACGGCTGTGGAACTGTGGGTGTTCTGTCACCAAAACCAATTATGACTCTTTATTTTTCTGTCCCCCTTAAAGACTAACATGCAAGCTGGGCGCGGTGGCTCACGCCTGTAATCCCAGCACTTTGGGAGGCCGAGGCGAGCAGGTCAGAAGTTCAAGACCAGCCTGGCCAACATGGTGAAACCCGTCTCTACTAAAAATACCAAAATAAGCCTGGCGTGGTGGTGGGCTCCTGTAATCCCAGCTACTCAGGAGGCTGAGGCAGGAGAATCGCTTGAACTCAGGAGGCAGAGGTTGCAGTGAGCCAAGATTGTGCCACTGAACTCCAGCCTGAGCGACAGAGCGAGACTCTGTCTCAAAAAGAAAAAAAAAAAAAAAAAGGCTAATATGCAGACCTTTCTCAATTTTAAGACTTTTTCTGAGGCCAGGCATGATGGCTGACTCCTGTAATCCCAGCACTTTGGGAAGCCAAGGTGGGAGGATTGCTTGAGCCCAGGAGTTTGAGACCAGCCTGGGCAACATAATGGACCTCATCTCTACAAAACAAACAAAAAAATTTATATATATATACACACACACAAAATTTAAAAAAAAAAAAAAAAAAAGCCCAGCACGGTGGCATGCACCTGCAGTCCCAGCTACTCCAGAGTCTGACGTGGGAGGATCACCTGATTCCAGGAGGTTGAGGCTGCAGTGAGCCGTGATCGCGCCACTGCACTCCAGCCTGAGTGACAGAATGAGACCTTGTCTCAAAAGAAAAAAGAAAAAGAAAAGACTTTCTCCGATTTATTTTTCTTTTTTTTGTTGTTGTTTTTGTTTGGTTTTTTTTTTGAGACAGAGTCTTGCTCTGTCGTCCAGGCTGGAGTGCAATGGCGTGATCTGGGCTCACTGCAACCTCTGCCTCCTGGGTTCAAGAGATTCTCTTGTCTTAGCCTCCCGAGTAGCTGGGATTACAGGCATGCGTCACCATGCCCAGCTAATTTTTGTATTTTTAGTAGAGACAGGGTTTCGCCATGTTGGCCAGGCTGGTCTCAAACTCCTGAGCAACCTCAAGTGATCCGCCCACATCGGCCTTCCAGAGTGTTGGGATTACAGGCATGAGCCACTGTGCCTGGCTCCAACTTATTTTTCTTACATTTCTGGTCCTTCATGGCCTCCGCTAGAAACTAACAGCAAGCAATAGTATCCATTTGAATAGAAACCAACACCTGTTATTTGAAGTTGAAGGTATGTGAGTTTGACCGTGATCCTTAAATAGCAGCACAGACCCATTTGCAAACCGTGGATTGATGTGGCCCCAGCGGAGCAGGGGAGATGGAGATGCAGGGGGGGTGTTGTGTGCTTGGTGGAGGGACTGGGTTCTGCAGGCTGGGACGGCCTTCCCGGTCCTGGACCCCCAGTCAGTGTTTTTCTGCCCGCCTGTCCCTCCAGGTCCCAGCCGTCGGTTCAAGCGAGTGGTGGAGACCATCCAGGCACAGCTCCTGAGTACTCATGACCAGCCCTCCGTGCAGGCCCTGGCAGGTGGGTGGTGGGGCCGTGGGGAGGGGGGGGCTGTGGGTGGTGGGGGGGCGTGGGTGGCGGGGGGGCGTGGGTGGCGGGGGGCGTGGGTGGCTGGGGCCGTGGGTGGCGGGGGCGGTGGGTGGCGGGCAGAGGTCCAGCATGAGCAGGTGCTCTGGGGTTTGGTTTGCAGAGGACGCCCAGCTGGTGGGCTCCTTCACCATTGTCGTAGCTGAGGTCTTATCTGCAGAGTTGTGAGCAGGTTCCCCGAGAGGCTGGAGCCTGAGGAGGGTCTCCCTAGCAACCTGAGGACTGGCTCCCAGGAGTCCCTAAGAAGATGAGAGGCTCTGTGTGGGGGGTCAGGGAACATCCTGCCAACAGAGGTTCTGGACCTCTGTCCAGGAGGACGGTGACCCACCGTCCTGGTTTGCTTGGGACTGAAGGGTGTTTCTGGGATGCAGGGCTTTGAGTCTAAACCCAGGACAAATTGGTCACCACCTTTGCAGGTCTCAGAAGTCACCTCACCCTGGGGCTAGGGCCTAATGGTCCCTAGCAACCAGAATTCTCAGCTGAGTTCATGGGAATGTGCAAGATCTTGCTCTGGGGAATCCGGCCTTCCCAGGCTCCCAGTCCTGGTCATCAAAGACTCAAATTCTCTAGCAATCAGGAGAGCAGAGGGTTTGTTGCAAAGGTGTCTTAGTTCGTTCAGGCTACTATAAGAAAATACCATATACTGGGCAACTTACAAATAACAGAAATTTATTGCTGAGAATTCTGGAGGCTGGGAAGTCCAAGATCAAGCTGCCAGCAGCGTTGGTGCCTGGTGAGAGCTGCTTCCTGGGTCACAGACAGCACATTGGTGCTGTGTCTTCACATGGCAGAAGGGGCAAGGGAACTCTCTGGGGCCTCTTTCCTAAGGACACTAATCCCATTCATGAAGGCCTCACCCTCATGATCTCATCACCTCCTGACATAACCTCCTAATACCATCACCTTGGCAATGGGTTTCGGCACATGAATTTGGGAGGATGCAGTGTTCAGTAGAGAGCATAAGGGGCACTCGTCCAAGCAACCAGAGGTAGCCAGAATTCTCAAGGGAAGAGAGCGCCTGCCCTGGAAATCAGCCCTCATTCCTGAGACACGGGGTCACAGGGGCCGCAGTGAAACAGGGTACTGGGCCCCATTGCAGGGCACGTGGACAGCCGTCTGCTCTGAGGGGAGTCAGGCAGCATCAGCCTCACAGGACCCATGCCCCTTCCTGGACCCCTGGACCCCGTTGAAAGGAAACGGCCCAGCGTTGAGGCCAGGAGCCAGGGCAGCTTTGGCCTTGTCACCAGAAACTCTGAGTCCCAGGGTCAGGTCTTTTGCTCTGGAGCCGTGGTTCTCAACTAGGGGAGCTGGTTTCACCCCGTGTTTGTTTTCTATGGCCACCGTCAACAAATGACACAGCCTTGGTGGCTGAAACAACACAAGTGATGATCGTACAGTCCGGGAGGTCAGAAGTCCCACACGGTCTCCGCAGGCTAACAGGGTGCCTGGAGGGCTGCACCTGGAGGCTCTCTGGCAGAGACTGTTTCCTTGTGTGTTCCAGTTCCTAGGCGCTCTGGTTAAGGCCTGTTCCTCCATCTTCAAAGCCAGTGACGCCATATATCCCTCTGACTGACCTTAGCTGGGAAAAGGTGACTCAGTGGGACCTGCACAGATACTCCAAGATAATCCCCCAACTCGTGGTCCCTCACCTTCCCCACAGCACAGGATCTCTTCTGCTGCATCAAGAAACATAGTCACAAGTTCTCGGTATTTGCATGTGGACATCTTTGGAGGGGGCCGTTATTCAGCCTAGCACAACCCCCTAGGGACATTTAGCAATGTCTGGAGACATTTTTCCTCCCCTCAACTGGGGAAAACAGGGGGATGCCAATGGCCTCTTGTAGGTGGAGGCCAGGGATGCTGCAAAACACCCTGCAATTCACAGAACAGCCCCCCACGACAGCTGGGTCCCAAATGGCAGTCGTGCTGAGGTGCAGAAACCCTCTTTTCTCATGGTTGCTAGGGGCAACCGGAAAGCAAATTAGGTCCACTGGACCCCGTTGCCAAGGAAAGCTGGCCTCAGCAACCAGGGGTCTCAAAACGGGCACACCCTCGAAGATGTAGGACTAACAGGCACCCCGGGGGGCTCAGCCACCTGTCTCATAAAGGAGAGTGGAGTGGGGGGTGCAGGCCTCCGAGTCACCGTGGTTGCTATGACAACAAGCCCCCCCCGTTTTTTTTTTTTTTTTTTTTTTTGAGACAGAATCTCGCTCTGTCGCCCAGGCTGGAGTGCAGTGGCGCGATCTCAGCTCACTGCAACTTCCACCTCCCGGGTTTCAAATGATTCTCCCGCCTCCGCCTCTCGAGTAGCTAGGATTACAGGTGCGTGCCACCACACCCGGCTAATTTTTGTATTTGTAGTAGAGACAGGGTTTCACCATGTTGGCCAGGCTGGTCTCAAACTCCTGACCTCAAATGATCCGCCTGCCTCGGCCTCCCAAAGTGCTGGGATTACAGGCATGAGCCACTGCGCCCGGCCCACTCAGTTTCTCTTAAACGAAAAACGAGGTCTCCGCCACGGGACCTCAGGTAACATCCTAGGCCCCATGGAAATTGCTGGAGACCACCCAGCAACCAGTGTTTCCACCTCAGTCCCCAAGAGGAGGTGGCCTCAGGACCCAGGAGAGAGTGACCTGAGTCAGGCTGGCCCAGCATGAGGGGCCTGAGACCACCCCTCCACCAGTAGGCTCCCTTGAGCCCAGTTCCATGGAACATTTCTCCCTAACAACCAGGGTAGGAGAGAGTCGGGGGGGCCCTCTTGCTGTGAACGTTGAGCACCGTCCTAGCAGGCTGTTTCCTAGCGAACAGTATCATAACCAGAATCTGAGAGTCTCCTAAAGTCAGGCCCGGCCCAGGCCCCCTTGGACTAACCTGGCCCCAGGGTTGCAGGGGGCATAGGGTGCAGCCCCCGTCCTAGGGGAGCCAGGCCTTGTCACTTGGGGTGTGTCCTCCGAGTAACCAATTCAAGGCCAGGTGGTGGATGGACTGGGCCTTATCAGGGATTGGAGCTAGAGCCTCGGGGTTACTGAGACCGACTGATGAGGAGACTCTGCCCCCATCCCCTGGTAATGGGAACCCCAACCCTGGGCTGTGGAACCCACGAAAAACCTCTTCCTCCCTTGCAGACGAGAAGAACGGGGCCCAGACCCGGCCTGCTGGTGCCCCACCCCGAAGCCTGCAGCCCCCACCCGGCCGCCCAGACCCAGAGCTGAGCAGCTCTCCCCGCCGAGGCCCCCCCAAGGACAAGAAGCTCCTGGCCACCAATGGGACCCCTCTGCCCTGACCCCACGGGGCCGGGGAGGGAGGGGACCCCCCCTCCACCCCCCTTCCCTGCCCCCCAACTGTGAATCTGTAAATAAGGCCCAAGGAACATGTCGGGAGGGGGGTGGACACAAAAACCGGCCTTGCCCTGCAGGGATGGGGCTCCGCAGGCCGTGCCCAACTGGGGGTGGTTCTAGGGGAACAGGGGGCGGGGGAGCTGTTTCTATTTTATTTATTGATTAATTTATTATTTTATTTATTGATCAATCTCTCTGCGGGGTGGGGTGGGGGAGGGACGGGAGCTGGTTGGGGTGGCTTAGCAGATCCGGACAGGGCCCTCTGTCCCTGTGTCGTCCCCAACCCCCTCTTCCCGGGCCCCTCCTCCCCTGGTCCTCCCCCCACGACCTTCTGTACGGATTTGCTCTCCGGAAGGAATTCTGGTTTCGCGTGATCCTGCCTGCGTCCGTGTCTCTGATTCCGCCGGCGGCAAAAAAAAAAAAAAAAAAAAGATAATAATAATAAATAGCCTTGATCAGGGACAGCTGGCTGGCCTTGGCCTCTCGATTCCTGGGTGCCCAGTTGCAGGGGCAGGGCCCGAAGGCGGGGACGGGGATTCTGGCTGCCACCAGCTGTTCAGAGACCCTCCACGCCGGCACACAGGTCCTCCGGCTGCAGGTCAGTCAGCAGCAGCCCCAGCTGGTTGGAGAGATCCCCAGTGGCTCATCTTGCTGGGTGCGGGGCACTGGGATTGGCCCCATCTTTCCTGCTTCACTGGTGAGGGCAAGGCCCGGGTCAGGGTGCCTGCTACAGCTGGACCGGCAGGGAGATGGGGGAGGCCGGCGGGGGGCTGAGGCTGGGCCACGGCTGAACACACAGCGTGCAGCTCTCCAGGGCGGAGAAGTCAACGGCGAAGAGACCGAAGAGCGCGAACAGCAGCATGGCCACGACCCACTCGCAGGCCGCAGAGACGCTACGCAGCGAGCAGGCGTGGAGGACAATCACTGCCCCAGGGTCAAGGGCCACACTGCTACCGTGACAGACGCGGAGCCCGGCCTGGTCTCTGTGCCGCCTCGCGCTGGGCGGAGGCCGTCTCTGGGTGTCCCCATCCTCAGCTCTCCCCTTCCCCCGTAGCTCCTCACAGACGGGGCCTCGCCTTGGTCTCCGATGCTCTCCAGCCGGTCTCCATCTCAAGCTGCTTGCACATGCTTTCCTTTGCGTGCACCCCCGTTACTATTGCATTCCCAATATCCCGAAAAGTTTCCGTCTCCCTTCCCTGACCCAGGGAAGGGCCTGGTTGCCTCCCTACTTGTCCAGGACATCCAGCTGCCATTGCTCCTGCCTATAAACATGCATGGTTTCCTAAATACACCTCCCTCCCTGCCGCCAGCCTCGGACTGTGTTTTGCAACTTTCTCCTGAACATCCACCCCGCTACCCATGGCCTACAGGCTCTTCCTGCTCACTCCCAGAGCCTAATCTCTTCCCTGTAAAATCTGTTTCTCTGACTGTCCCCTCCTCCATGACAACTCCACCATCCACTCATGTGCCCCAGCAGACACTCCCCCGGCCCTCTCTTCATCCCTCTTGGCCAGCTGGTCACCCCAAGTCTTGTCCTATCTGCCTTACCCATCTCTCTCCAGCCCTCTCCTCATGCCTTGTGCCTTTCTCTCCTGGTCTGTCCCGTCCCTCCTCTGGTTCTCGCACCCCGCTAGCTCCTTAAGACCTTTTTCTGCCCTGCCAGCCCCTGCAGACTCCAGGCTCCAGCCTAGTAGAGACAGCTCTTGTTTTCTGGAACTTCTCTCACTGGAGCTGCTCACCACCTCACCCCTCCCAGACAGCTTATTCCATTCATTCAGGGATTTCTAAGGGGGCTGAGAAGTGGTGGCTCACGCCTACAATCCCAGCACTTTGGGAGGCCAAGGTGGGAGGACTGCCTGAGGCTAGGAGTTCGAGACCAGTCTGGGCAACAGAGCGAGACCTGGTCTTTTTTTTTGAAACAGAGTCTCACTCTGTGTCCCAGGCTGGAATGCAGTGGCGTGATCTTGGCTCACTGCAACCTCTGCCTCCCAGGTTCAAGCGATTCTTGTGCCTCAGCCTCCTGAGCAGCTGGGACTACAGGCGTGTGCCACCACACCTGGCTAATTTTTGTATTTTTAGTAGAGATAGAGTTTCACCACGTTGGCCAGACAGGTCTTGAACTCCTGATCTCATGTCATCCGCCCGCCTTAGTCTCCCGAAGCGCTGGGATTACGGGCGTGAGCCACAATGCCTGACCGTAAACTTCCTATGGCTCTGTATCACCCCCAGGCAGAAACCCAAGCCTCTGATCCCTTATTTTAGAGAATCCTCAGCCCCGGCCCTGCCAGCAGCCTCACTCCTCCTTCGGCTGGTCTTTCTGCTCGGTGCGTGTACCTGCAGTGTGCCCTCAACCTCCCAGCCCACGAGCAGCTCCTTCTGCAAGGCCAGGCTCAGAATCCGGCCATGCTCAGGCCCATCTTTACAGACGTCCATCCTTTACGACACTCAGCTAGCCGTCTTTATGGTTCCCTCCCCCACGTACCCCACCCAAGAGACTACTGAGTCCCACAGAATGAAGGCCCCTGTGGCTAAACTGATCATCAGGGCTAGTTTAGATCTGGGGCTGGATGTGATCACCATCAGGGCCCCTGCAAAGGAGACCTGATGGTCTCATACCCCAAGTCACTATAGGCCGGGCTGAGGGGCCAGCCCTCTCAACTATTTTGTGAAGATACACTTTGTCACTCCAGGAAATACGGTCACTATTTCCATTTTGCTGAGAAAATTCCCAAGAAACGGATGCACTTAATACAACCAACACATGGCCTTAGCTGGTTTCTCTGTACTCTCTTCTGAATGCCTGCACACTCTGGGCCTCCCCACAAATGAGAAAGACCCCCCAAGGCTGGGTTTTCAGCCCCTCCTTTCTCTCACTCTACACTCTACCTATCAGAATTAATCACGTAGGCTGGGCACAGTGGCCCACACCTGTAATCCCAGCACTTTGGGAGGCCGAGGCGGGCAGATCACCTGAGGTCAGGAGTTCGAGACCAGCCTGCCCAGCACGGTGAAACCCCATCTCTACTAAAAATACAAAAATTAGCCGGGTGTGGTGGCGCACGCCTGTAGTCCCAGCTACTCGGGAGGCTGAGGCACAAGAATTGCTTGAAACTGGGAGATGGGGGTTGCAGTGAGCCAAGATCACGCCACTGCACTCCAGTCTGGGCGACAGAGTGAGACTCCACCTCAAAAAATAATAATAACAAAATAATAATAATAATAATAGGCCGGGCGTGGTGGCTCATGCCTGTAATCCCAGAACTTTGGGAGGCCAAGGCAGGTGGATCATGAGGTCAGGAGTTCGAGACCAGCCTGGCCAATATGATGAAACCCCGTCTCTACTAAAAATACAAAAGGCCAGGCACGGTGGCTCACGCCTGTAATCCCAGCACTTTGGGAGGCCAAAGTGGGCGCATCACAAGGTCAAGAGATCGAGACCATCCTGGCCAACATGGTGAAACCCTGTCCCTACTAAAAATACAAAAAATTAGTTGGGCATGGTGGCTGGCGCCTGTAGTCCCAGCTACTCGGGAGGCTGAAGCAGGAGAATGGCGTGAACCTGGGAGGCGGAGCTTGCAGTGAGCCAAGATCACGCCACTTCACTCCAGCCTAGGTGACAGAGCAAGACTCCGTCTCAAAAAAAAAAAAAAAAAATTAGCCAGGTGTGGTGGCAGGTGCCTGTAGTCCCAGCTACGTGGGAGGCTGAGGCAGGAGAATCGCTTGAACCCGGGAGGCGGAGGTTGCAGTGAGCTGAGATCACACCACTGCACTCCAGCCTGGGCGACAGAGCAAGACTCTGTCTCAAAAATAAATAAATAATAATAATCATGATGATAAAAGCAAATCCATTTTATGGATATGGAAACTGAGGCCTCGGAGAGCGACCTGACCCATCTAGAAGTACGCTGTGCTGGTGGAAAGTGCCTGGGTTCTGGGGATGGCTCAGAAATGAGTTGGAATTGAGTCAGGCATCAGGTGGTGTGCTAGTAAATGTTTAACAACTGGCTCTGGTTGGTGGCATCTGCCAATTACAGTGGTATAAATACTTCCATGATGGCTATTTCAAGCTACTCACATGATATCACAGGACATGGAGTTAGGACGAGCAGTTCACAGAATGCCTCTCACAGCCTGTGCAAGCCACCTGCAGCCTATCACCAGCTCCACTGCAGAACTTCGCATGCATCCTGGCCGAAAGACTTTTCCTGTCTGAACCCGTTTTCACTCGTAACCACCACCATGATTCCTGGCACAGAGCAGGTGCCCTCAAGGGACTGTTCTTAGTATATCATTCTTCTAGCGTCTATTGGTCACTCGCTATGTGCCAGGCACAGATCTAAGCACTGTATGCCTATTATCCTATCCACTCCACAACCCTGAGGTCAGCCCTGTCGTTATCCACATTTGAGGGATGAGGAAACCATTGACACCGAGAAGTAACAGCCCACGGAAGTTTCCCCCAGCTGCTGTGTGGAGGACAGGGGCTTCCAACCTTGGCAACCTGACCCCGAAGTCGGCATTCTCGACGACAAAGCCATAATCCTGTGCAAAGCGTGAGGCCCAGAGAAAGGAAGAGACGTCCCCAGTGACAGACAGCCAGGCAGGAAGACCAACTCCAGTGAAGAGCCACCTCCAAGTCCTACCCCGGATACAAGAAGGATACTGGCCACAATGAGGATGGTGCAGACGCTGCAGAGGCCCAGGCGGAGGGGCCCAATCCAGGCAGCCCCGGGCTGGGGCAGCCTCTTCAGCCTCCACAGGAGGAGCTGCAGCCAGAAGTAGACGTTACCCAAGATGAAGGCAAGGAAGGCCCCTGCCAAGTGCGTGGGCCGCTGGTTCTTTTCCTGGGAGGAGAAGGGAGAAGTTGGGAGGGAGACTCTGGGAAGGAGGGTAAGGGGCACCAGAGGGGCCAGGGCCCTTCACCAATGCAGTAGACAGTGGTCACCAACTTTCCATACCCAGTGATGGGCTTATTAAGCACATCAGCTATTGTCAGCTCCACGAGAGCAGGCATTGAAATCTGTTGTTCACTGCTGTGGCCTCAATTCCTAGAACAGTGATGGGCACATAGTAGATGCTCAGTAAATATGAGTGGGATAAATCTTGCATTCTCAAGGCGGGGGACAGACATTTCCCCAAAAATTGGTCTTGCAGGTGAAAAATTCTTAAATATTACAATTGTATGTGACTCACAGATACATAGCACATATTCCATTACAATTTTAAAAGACTTAAAATTTCGGCCTGGTGCGGTGGCTCACATCTGTAATGCCAGCTCTTTGGAAGGCGAAGCAGGCAGATCACTTTGAGCTCAGGAGTTCAAGACCCACCTGAGCAACATGGCAAAACCTCATCTCTACAAAAAATACAAATATTGCCGGGCATAGTGGCTCACACCTGTAATCTCAGCACTTTGGGAGGCCAAGGCGGGTAGATCACTTGAGGTCAGGAGTTCGAGACCAGCCTGGCCAACATGGTGAAACCCTGTCTGTACTAAAAATACAAAAAATTAGCCAGGCGTGGTGGCGGGCACCTGTAATCCCAGCTACTCGGGAGGCTGAGGCAGGAGAATCACTTGAACCCAGGAGGCAGAGGTTGCAGTGAGCCAAGATCGCACCATTGCACTCCAGCCTGGGCAACAAGAGTGAAACTCCATCTCAAGAAAAAAAAAAATACAAATGTTAGCCAGTCATGGTGGCTCAGGCCTGTGATCCCAGCTACTCAGGAGGCTGAGGCTGGAGGATTACTTAAGCCCAGGAAGCAGAGGTTGTAGTGAGCTGAGATGGTACCATTGCACACCAGCCTGGGCAACAGAGCAAGATCCCACCTCAAAAATAAATAAACAAATAATAAATAAATAAAATAAATACTTAAAATTTCACGGGAAGAGGGGATAACCAGGGGGAAATGTCTAAAAATACTCCTTAGAGGAGCAAGATAATAATAATAGGTTGAGGGCTGGGCACAGTGGCTCATGCCTGTAATCCCAACACTTAGGGAGGCCAAGGTGGGCAGATCACTTGAGGTCAGGAGTTTGAGACCAGCGTGGCCAACATGGTGAAACCTTATCTCTACTAAAAATGCAAAAAGTAGCCGGGCGTGGTGGTGAGCGCCTGTAATCCCAGCTACTCTGGAAGCTGAAGTTAGGAGAATCACTTGAACCCGGGAGATGGAGGTTGCAGTAAGCCAAGATCTCACCACTGCACTCCAGCCTGGGCCACAGAGCAAGACTCTGTCTCAAATAAATAAATAAATAAATAGTTGTGGAGCACTTTGGGAGGCTGAGGTGGGTGGATCATTTGAGGTCAGGAGTTCAAGACCAGCCTGGCCAATATGGTGAAATCCCATCTCTACTAAAAATACAAAAAAAATATAGCCAGGCGTGGTGGCAGGTGCCTGTAGTCCCAGCTATTTGGTAGGCTGAGGCAGGAGAATCGCTTGAACCCGGCAGGCGGAGGTTGTGGTGAGCCAAGATCGCACTACTGCACTCCAGCCTGGGTGACAGAGCAAGACTCCATCTCCAATATATGTATATATAAAAATATATTCTCTGTGGTCCACGGGCAATGAGTGACCTAGCTAGAGTCTTTATGGAGATGGAATGAAGTCATGTACAAAATGGAAAGCCTGCTGCCAATGGCTGCCAAATGCTCAATCAATGTGCCTAACATGAAGAATGAGTAAATCTCAGTCATTTCTTTTTGGAGACAAGGTCTCACTCTGTTCACCAGGCTGGAGTGCAGTGACACAATCACAGCTCACTGCAGCCTCGACCTCCTGGGCTCAAGCAATCCTCCATCTTCCCACCTCAGCCTCCTGCATAGCTGGGACTACAGGTTCACGCCACCATGCCTGGCTAATTCTTTATTTTTTGTAGAGACAGAGTCTTGCTATGTTGTCCAGGCTGGTCTTGAACTCCTGGGCTCAAGCCTCAGCCTACAAAGTCCTGAGATTACAGGCATGAACCACTGTGCCCAGCCTCACTAATTTCTTTTCTTTTCTTTTTTGAGACTGAGTCTCGCTCTTGCGGCCCAGGCTGGAGTGCAATGGCATGGTCTCGGCTCAATGCAACCTCTGCCTCCCGGGTTCAAGCAATTCTCCTGCCTCAGTCTCCTGAGTAGCTGGGCTTACAGGCACCTGCCACCACCCCTAGCTAATTTTTTGTATTTTTAGTAGAGATGGGGTTTTACCATGTTGGCCAGGCTGGTCTCCAACTCCTGACCTCAGGTGATCCACCTACCTTGGCTTCCCAAAGTGCTGGGATTACAGCCGTGAGCCACAGAGCCCGGCGAGTAATTTCATCTTCTTTTTTTTTTTTTTTTTTTTTTTGAGAGAAGTCTCACTCTTATCCCCCAGGTTTGAGTGCAATGGCTCGATCTCGGCTCACTGCAACCTCCACCTCCCAGGTTCAAATGATTCTCCTGCCTCTGCCTCCCAAGTAGCTGGGATTAAGTCGCCTGCCACCACGCCCGGCTAATTTTTGTATATTTTAGGAGAGACGGGGTTTCACCATGTTGGTTGGCCAGGCTGGTCTCAAACTCCTCACCTCAGGCGATCCGCCTGCCTCCGCCTCCCAAAGCGCTGGGATTACAGGCATGAGCCACTGCGCCTGGACCAGTAATTTCATCATTAAATAAGCTGGGGAGAGGGGCTGGCAGAAAATTATCCCAACGTCCTGGAAGTCAACGAAGTCCTACATACAAACAGCCTCGCTCGTAGTGCCCCACTCAGAGAGCAAAGGAATCCAGCCGGTCCAAGGCCACTGGCCAAAGAAAAATACAAGTCCCAGGAGGGCCGGGCGGGAACCAGCCCCCGAGACAATAAGCCTATGGCCACGGGGCATGCTGGGAGTTGTAGTTCCAGACGCCGGCCGGGACAGACCCTGGGCGCCGACTGGGTCTCACCTGGAAATTGCCTACCACGGAGGTGCCCAGGGCACAGAGAAGACCCGTCCATAGGATCAGCTGGTTAGGCCACCTTCCGACGCCCCAGTCCCGGAGCTGGTGGTAACGGACAATGCAGATCCACGCGGCTGGGAGTAGAGGGGAGAAGGAAGTGGGAGGGAGACCCACCCCGAACTCCTGGGGCCCAGGGAGGGAAGCGAGGGAAGCAAGGTGAGGGAGAAAGTGGCAAACTCCCGGATTTGGGGGAAAGAGGGGCCTGGGGCATGGACTCCTGGGTTTGAGAAACGAGCGGTTTCGGAACTCTCTTGGCTGGGCTGGGGAGCACTGAACCAAAGGGCTGGGCAATATTTACCCAGAGCAGCTCCCATATTGAGCACCTGGCTGAAGATGCAGCTCTGAGGGGGGAAGGATCCGCAGATGCTGGGGAAGACAAAGGGGTCATCCTGGGCAATCCAAGCTAGGGCCTCCACTTTCCTGCAGCGGCGATCCCCCCAAATCCCTACCCTCGGGCAGAATTACCTGATGTAGGGAAAGCCTTTACTGAGGTCCACAGTCCTGTTGGTCACTGCAATGGCAAAACTACGGAGGAAATCAGAGTGAGTGGGCGACTCTCACCAACAACTTTTCCTTCTGTTAACCAAACAAACAAGGACTTCTAGCCCCCTCCACCCTCAGACCAGGAGTCCAGGCCCCCAGCCCCTCCTCCCTCAGACCCAGGAGTCCAGATCCCCCAGCCCCTCCTCCCTCAGACCCAGGAGTCCAGACCCCCAGCCCCTCCTCCCTCAGACCCAGGAGTCCAGGCCTCCAGCCCCTCCTCCCTCAGACCCAGGAGTCCAGGCCTCCAGCCCCTCCTCCCTCAGACCCAGGAGTCCAGGCCTCCAGCTCCTCCTCCCTCAGATCCAGGGATCCAGGCCCCCAACCCCTTCCTCCCTCAGACCCAGAAATCCAGGCCCCAGCCCCCTCCACCCTCAGACCCAGGAGTCCATCATGCCTCTGACACTCACACGATCCAGACGCCAGAGATAGCCCAGACAGCTAGGAAGACAGGCATCAGCGACAGGTAGCCCCACATGCCGGGCTCTGCAGGTGAAGGAGCGGGGCTGAGGCTGGACACCTGTCTCTCTCACACCTGAAGAACCAGCCCTCAAGGAGGGCCCAGGTGCATGAGATTGTGGCCCCAACCACTAGGCCCCGCTTGGCTCTCAGGCAGAAGTCACAGGTAGGGGTCTGATCTAATTGGCCAGCTCTCCATTCCAGGCAATTTCCCCACCTATCCCGCAGTGTTCAACCCTATCTCATGCATTCTCCTGCTTGAGGAATTTCTCCCTGTCCTCCCAGCCCCTCCTTGCACCTCCCAGCCTCCAGGACCTCCTGGAGATGCTCACCTCTCCAAGATCCCTGGGGCTCTCAGTCCTGGGACTGGGGCTGGGTGAGCTTAGGGAAGAAGGGCTGGCATTCGGGATGGGGCTCAGACAGGCCAAGGCAGAGGCAAAGTCCCAGCTGGAGCGCTGGAGGGCTGCCTGGGGTCTTGGGTCTGACCAACACTTCCTGAGGGGCTCTCTACCTCCAAACCGCCGTGTCCTCCCTCCTCAGAACCTAGCAGGCAGCACCTTAGCTTCAGGGGCCTCTAACTTCCTTCCTCCAGCTTTGTGGGTTCAACGTCCAAAGTCTCAGCCCTTCCCTCCCCAGGAACCAGGAATCTGAGCCTCCAGCTCTCTCCAGCCTGGTAGACCCAGAATTCCGGGGCCCCAGTTCCTCCTAGAATACAGATATTCTTCTCCAGCTCCTGATGTCCAACCTCCCAGCTCTTACCTACTCGGGTACCCAAGAGTGAGGGCCTCAGGTCCGCCTGCTCTCTGGGTGCAGCTTCTGTTTTTGGGCTGGGAGATATGGAGCACTGACGACCCCGCCTCCTCCCCTCCACTCTCCTTCCTCTCACCCTTCTCCTTTTCCCTGCTGGAGTTCCCCAGGCAGGCTAAGCATGGGTGGGAAGGCAGCTTTCAGCGATGACATCTCCATCCGAAAATTCCCCCAGCCAGACAAAGACTGCTCCTGCCGCCTGACCCTTTTCCTTCTCTCTCCCAACAGCCATCTTCAGCTTCTGACCTCCTCCTGGCTTGGTATTTAGGGATTTGGAGTCATGGCCTCTTCCTTCTTCCCAGGACCCAGGAGTCCAGTCCCTCAGCCCCTCCTCCCTCAGACCCAGGGTCAGACCTCTAGGCCCTCCTTCCTTAGACTCCTGAGTCCCTCCTGCCTCTGACACTCACGAGGTCCAGACCCCAAGATAGCCCAGCCAGCAGGTACAGGGACAAGTAAGCCTCACATGCTGGGCTCTGCAGGAGAATGAGAGGGGCTGAAGCTGGGCCACTCTCTCTTTCCTCTTTCTCTCTCCTCCCCTTCACACCTGAAGAACCAGCCCCTTGGGGAGGGCCCAGGTGCATGAGATTGTGGCCGTGGCCTCTGGGCCCCCATTGGCTCTCAGGCAGACGTCACGGGTGGGGGTCTGATCTAATCGGCCAGCTGTCCTCCACTCCAAGCAATCTCTCCACCTGTTTCAGTTTTCAGTCCTAGCTCACACGTTCTCCTGCTTGGGGAGTTTCTCCCTGTCCTCCCAGCCCCTCTGTGCACCTCCCAGCCTCCAGGGCCTCCCCAGGATGCTCACCTCTCCAGGCTTCCTGGGGCTCTCAGTCCTGGAGCTGGGGCTGGGTGAGTTCAGGGAAGAAGGGCTGGCATTCGGGGTGGGGCTCAGGCAGACATCCTGCAGAGGCAAAGTCCAGGCTGCAGGACTGCCTGGGTCCTTCGTTCTGACTGCCACTTCCTAACGGCTCTCTATCCCCAAACCACCGTGTCCTGTCTCCTTAGAACCTCACAGGCAGCACCATAGCTTTGGGGGACCCTAATTTCCTTCCTCCAGCTTTGTGTATTCAACATCCAAACTCTCAGCCCTATCATCCCCTGGACTCAGATCTGAGCCTCCACCCTTGGGGACCCAGGAGTCCAAGCTCCAACTCCTTCCTCCTTCCCCAAAATGCAGGAGTCCAGGCCCCCAGAACTCTTCCCTTAGACACAGAAGTCCCAGCCACCTCCTCTCTCAGTATGCCACCTCGTGTCTTTTAATGGACATAAAATCCACATAACATTAGCCATTTTAAAGTGTACGACTCGGCCAGGCGCGGCGGCTCACGCCTGTAATCCCAGCAGTTTGGGAGACCAAGGTGGGCAGATCATCTGGAGTCAGGTGTTTGAGACTAGCCTGGCCAACGTGGTGAAACCCCATCTCTACTAAAAATGCAAAAATTAGCTGGGTGTGGTGGCGGGAGCCTGTAATCCCAGCTACTCCAGAGGCTGAGGCAGGAGAATCCCTTGAACCTGGGAAGCAGAAGTTGCAGTCAGTCCAGATCATGCCACTGGACTCCAGCCTGGGTGACAAGAGCAAAACTCTGTCTCAGAAAAAAGAAAAAAAATGTGCAACTCAGAGACATTAGTGCACTCCCAATGTTATGCAACCATTGCCTCTTTCTTTCTTTTTTTTTTTTGAGACAGAGTCTCCCTCTGTCACCCAGATTGGAGTGCAGTGGCGCAATTTCGGCTCGCTGCAACCTCTGCTTCCCGGGTTCAAGTGATTCTCCTGCCTCAGCCTCCTGAGGAGCTGGGATTACAGGCCGGCGCCACCATGCCTGGCTAATTTTTGTATTTTTAGTAGAGATGGGGTTTCACTATGTTGGCCAGGCTGGTCTCGAACTCCCAACCTCAGGTGATCCACCCGCCTCAGGCTCCCAAAGTGCTGGGATTACACGTGTGAGACACTGTGCCCAACCTTTTTTTTTTTTTCTGAAACAGAGTCTCCCTCTGTTGCCCAGGCTGGAGTGCAGTGGCACAATCTTGGCTCACTGGGACCTCCACCTCCTGGGTTCAAGTGATTCTCATGCCTCAGCCTCCCAAGTAGCTGGGATTACAGGTGCCCGCCACTATGCCTGGCTAATTTTTGCATTTTTTGATAAAGACAGAGTTTCACCATGTTGGCCAGGCTGGCCTCAAAATGCTGACCTCAAGTGATCCCCCTGCCTCAGCCTCCCATAGTGCTGGGATTACAGGCGGAAGCCATCGCGCCCAACCCGTCTGGTGTATTTTATGCTCAGTGTAATGTTTTTGAGATTCATCCATGTTGTGGCATGTATTAGTGTTTCATTCCTTTATTTTTTATTTTTATTTTTTAAACAGCCAGGGTCGGCTGGGCAAGGTGGCTGACGCCTGTAGTCCCAGCACTTTGGGAGGCTGAGGCAGGTGGATCACCTGAGGTCAGGAGATCGAGACCAGCCTGGCCAACATGGTGAAAACCTGTCTCTACTAAAATACAAAAAAAATTAGCTGGGTGGCCGGGCACGGTGGCTCACGCCTGTAATCCCAGCACTTTGGGAGGCCAAGGCAAGCAGATCACGAGATCAGGAGTTTGAGACCAGCCTGGCCAACATAGTGAAACCCCGTCTCTACTAAAAATACAAAAATTAGCCGGGTGTGGTGGCGGGCGCCTGTAATCCCAGCTACTCAGGAGGCTGAGGCAGGAGACTTGCTTGAACCCAGGAGGCAGAGGTTGCAGTGAGCCGAGATCGCACCACTGCATTCCAGCCCGGGCGACAGAGTGAGACTCCGTCTCCAAAAATAAATAAAATAAAATAAATAAATATAATAAAAATTAAATCCTGTCCCAGTGGGGCTGATAGAGAGCAAAGCTCTCCAAGTCCTCCTCACCCCTTCTGCTGCCAAATGCCTCTCCTCTGGGTCTCGTCTTCCTCCTTTTGCTTCTTTTTCCGGAGGTCTCCGTTTGCCCAGACATGAATCTGAGCCACCCCCTGCCCTCAGGGGGATCCCTGTCTGTGGGCAACACAGATGATCAGCAGGTGACAGCTCCTCTAAAGGAAGTCACACAAGGCTATGAGGGAGCCCAGGGGAGGGAGGGGTCCATGCTACCTGCTCCTCCGTCCGCCCTCAACACTGATCTCCTGCCCTGCCCTGTCCTGTGTTTGCCACCTGGCTGATTCCCACTTCTCTTCCAAAAACATAATAATAATAAAGACAAGAAAGCCCAGGTGATCCTAAGGAAGACTTGTCCCCGCTCTGAGCCTCCATACCCAACTCGGTGTCCTGGCACAAAGATGAGTTTGGCTCACTGGTGTCCCCACGGTGCTTATGTGACCTGCTTGGGCCCTCCCTGGGAGGATAGGGGACAGGGCTCCAGCCTGCCGGGCTACTTTCAAGTTGGGAATTAGGCCCCACTCACCGGCCACGGGTAGGTTGGGTGTCTGGAGCCTGAAGGATCCTTCCAGAAGCTAGGGCTGCTGGCCTGGCTCAGCCGAGGGGAAGAGGCTGTGCTTTTCCTCTGAGAAAGATGACGTTGCACTTTCATATTGAGGAAACCGCTTCTGGTTGGTGGTGGGGACTGGTTTTTATTTTTATTTTTATTTTTTTATTTTATTTTTTATTTTTGAGACGGAGTTTCGCTCTTGTTGACCAGGCTGGAGTGCAATGGCGCTATCTCAGCTGACCGCAACCTCTGCCCCCGGGTTCCAGCGATTCTCCTGCTCAGCCTCCCAAGTAGCTGGAATTACAGTCATGCACCACCACACCTGGCTAATTTTGTATTTTTTTTAGTAGAAACAGGGTTTCTCCATGTCGGTCAGGCTAGTCCCAAACTCCTGACATCCGGTGTTCCACCCACCTCGGCCTCCCAAGTGCTAGGATTACAGGCGTGAGCCACCGCGGCCGGTCTATTTTTATTTTTATATCCCTAGATGTCTACGTCCCCTGCCTGGAAGTTTCCCCAGAGAGGGGATGTAGACGTCTGGGAACACAGAGGTCTCAGAACCTTCCCCAGGGAGGGGCTGTACACCTCTAGAGATAGACGGGTCTCTGACCTCTGTTTTCTTGTCTGCAAAACAAGGATCATGATGGTCTGCCCTCATGCAATTGTGAGGGTTTGTTGGGGTTATCCACATAAGACCCTAAAAGAAGGCCTGTCGAACCGGGCCCGGTGGCTCACGCCTGTAATCCCAGCATTTTGGGAGGCTGAGGCGGGTGGATCACCTGAGGTCAGGAGTTCGAGACCAGCCTGGCCAATATGGCGAAACCCCGTTTCTACTAAACATACAAAAATTAGCTGGGCGTGGTGGCGGGCGCCTGTAATCCCAGCTACTCAAGAGGCTGAGGCCGGAGAATCGCTTGAATCCAGGAAGTGGCGGTTGCAGTGAGTCGAGATTGTGCCACTACACTCCAGCCCGGACGACAAGAGCGAAACTCCATCTCAAAAAAAAAAAGAAAGAAAAGAAAAGCAAGAGATTGACTGGGGATGAGGTTGCTGAAGGATAAAGGAGGAGAAAGGCGAGGCACGGTGGCTTAAGCCTATAATCCCAGCACTTTGGGAGGCCGAGGTGGGTGGATCACGAGGTCAGGAGTTCAAGACCAGCCTGGCCAATATGGTGAAACCCCGTCTCTACTAAAAATACAAAAAAAAAAAAAAAAAAAGGAGGAGAAAGACCAGGAGTGGCTGGGAGAGACTTCAGACTGCGACATGAGTGGGTCTGGGTCTGACACTGGAGAAAGGAGATGGGGAGAGTGGAAGAATCACAGACCATGTGCAGTTCTGAGAACCCCGGTCAGGTCAGCTGGGAAATGTGGTGCAAAGATCACCCATACGCAAGTCCGTGGAGACCGAAAGCAAGTCAGTGGCTGCAAGGGATGGAAAGAGGGGAGGATGGGAAATGATTGCTTAATTGGAGTTTCCTTATGGGGGGTTACGAAACTGTTTTGGAACTAGATAGAGACGAAGGTTGCACAACACTGGGAATGTGCTAGATGACACCGAATTATACTTTAAAATGCTTAGAGTGGGCCGGGCGCGGTGGCTCACGCCTGTCATCCCAGCACTTTGGGAGGCCGAGGCGGGCGGATCACGAGGTCAGGAGATCAAGACCATCCTCGCTAACATGGTAAAACCTCGTCTCTACTAAAAATACAAAAAAATTAGCCGGGCGTGGTGGCGGGCGCCTGTGGTCCCAGCTACCAGGGAGGTTGAGGCAGGAGAACGGCGGGATCGCGTCGCTGCACTCCAGCCTGGGCGACAGAGCGAGACTCCATCTCAAAAAATAAATAAATAAATAAATAAATAATTTAAAAATTAAATTTAACTTTTTTTTTTTTTTTGAGACGGAGTCTCGCTCTTTGGCCCAGGCTGGAGTGCAGTGACGCAATCTCGGCTCACTGCAAGCTCCGCCTCCCGGGTTCAAATGATTCTCCTGCCTCAGCCTCCCGAGTAGCTGGGACTAAAGGTGTGCGCCACCACGCCCGGCTAATTTTTTTTTTTTTTGTATGTTTAGTAGAGATGAGGTTCCACTGTGTTAGTCAACATGGTCTTGATCTCCTGACCTCGTGATCCGCCCGCCTCGGCCTCCCAAAGTGTTGGGATTACAGGCGAGAGCCACTGCGCCTGGCCAAAAAATTAAATTTAATAAATAAATAAATAAACACTTTAGCACATTGACTTTAGAGGTGTCCACATTGGGCAGAAATGGCCAGGCTCTGCTCCCCACCCCATGCTTAGTCATTGGTCAAGGCTGCATAAAAAGAATGTAATAGCAATCCAAATCAAACACTGCTGAAGGTGCTACTGCTGGAGGCTGGAGACCAGCTGAAGTCCTCCCTGCTAATCAAGTTCTTTCAGGAAGGGAGAGCCACCTGGCTACCATACTTGCCCAATGTCACTCAGCTACTGAGTGGAGCAGCTTGGGTCTGTCTGGCTGTAAAGTTTGGTTCCTTCCTATGTGCCATGCAATGCCCTTGAATATCCCTCCCTATCTTCACCCATCCAACCTTCTCCTGAAACATCCATTTATCTGTGCATATGTTCATGCCTTTGTGCATTCCTCCAGCTAGTTATTTCTCCACTCATCCACCCACCTGCCTATCCGGCCAGCCATTTGCTCATATGTTCTTTTTTTTTTTTTTTTTTTTGAGATGGACTTTTGCTCTTGTTGCCCAGGCTGGAGTGCAGTGGCGCGATCTCGGCTCACTACAACCTCTGCCTCCCGGGTTCTAGCAATTCTCCTGCCTCAGCCTCCCGAGTAGCTGGGGTTACAGGCACCTGCCACCATTCTACCTAGAAGTAGAATTACTGGGTCGTATAGTAACATTTTTAGGAACTGCTAAACTACTTTCCACAATGTGTACACCATTTACACCATTTTACATTCCTGACAGCAGTGCATGAGGGTTTCAATCTCTCCACACCGGCAACAGTGCCTGCTATTATCGGTCTTTTTAAAATTACATTACAATCTTTTTTAGGGATGAGATCTGGCTTTGTTGCTGAGGCCAGAGTTCAGTGGCTATTCACAGGTAGTATCATAGCACACTACAGCCTCGAACTCCCAGCCTCAAGAGATCCCTTTGCCTGGCCGGGAGTCACGCCTGTAATCCCAGCACTTTGGGAGGCTGAGGCAGGCAGATCACTTGAGGTCAGGAGTTGGAGACTAGCCTGACCAACATGGCGAAATCCTGTCTGTACTAAAAAAAAAAAAAAAATTAGCTGGGCATGGTGGCACACGCCTGTAATCCGAGCTACTTGGGAGGCTGAGGCAGGAGAATGGCTTGAACCCGTGAGGCGGAAGTTGCAGTGAGCCGAGACTGCGCCATTGCACTCCAGCCTGGGTGACAGAGCAACACTTCATCTCAAAAAAAAAAAAAGAGAGAGATCTTCCTGCCTCAGCCTCCTGGCCTCAAGAGATCCTCCTGCCTCAGCCTCCTGGCCTCAAGAGATCCTCCTGCCTCAGCCTCCCAGGTAGCTGGAATTACAGGCCTGTGCCACCGTCCCCCACTTGATGTGTCTTTCTGATGGTAATCATTCTGGAGGGTGTGAAGTGGTGTCT
The DNA here is from genome assembly GCF_029281585.2 of Gorilla gorilla gorilla. NCBI lineage: Eukaryota > Metazoa > Chordata > Mammalia > Primates > Hominidae > Gorilla > Gorilla gorilla. Next base: position 67,340,470 of record NC_073244.2, read on the forward strand.
CCTTGTGGGTTGAATTTGTATTGCCCTAGTGACTAATGATGTTGGACATTTTTCCATGCATTCATTGGCTATTTGCATATTTCTTTGGAGAAATGTCAGATCCTTTGTTCATTTTTGAAATTCGGTTGTCTGTCTTTTTATTATTGAGTCGTAAGAATTTTTTTTTTTTTGAGGTGGAGTCTCACTGTGTCACACAGGCTGGAGTGCAGTGGCATGATCTCCGTTCACTGCCATCTCCACCTACCAGGTTCAAGTGATTCTCCTGCCTCAGCCTCCGGAGTAGCTGGGATTACAGGCGCCTACCACCATACCAGGCTAATTTTTTTTTTTATTTTATTTTTTAGTAGAGACAGAGTTTCACCATGTTGGCCAGGCTGATCTCGAACTCCTAACCCCAGGTGATCCACCCGCCTCAGCCTCCCAAAGTGCTGGGATTACAGGTGTGAGCCACCGTGCCCGGCTTAGGGATTCTTTGTGTTTTTTTTTAGATGGAGTCTTGCTCTGTCACCCAGGCTGGAGTGCAGTGGCGCGATCTCGGCTCACTGCAAGCTCCGCCTCCTGGGTTCATGCCATTGTCCTGCCTCAGCCTCCGGAGTAGCTGGGACTACAGGCACCTGCCACCATGCCCGGCTAATTTTTTGTTGTTGTTGTTTAGTAGAGACAGGGTTTCACCATGTTACCCAGGATGGTTTCGATCTCCTGACCGCGTGATCCGCCCGCCTCGGCCTCCCAATGTGCTGGGATTACAGACGTGAGCCACCATGCCTGGCCAAGGATTCTTTATATATTCTGGATTATAAGGCGATCATTATCAGATATAATGATTTCCAAATATTTTCTCCCATTCAATGGATAACAATCCTCTTTTGACCTAATATTCCCTCTTTTCTTCAGGATCTGACTTCTTGCATTGTTGTGGTTAGTCATTGACTCATTCAGCAATTTTTTTTTTTTTTTTTTGATTATGAGTCTTGCTCTGTCACCTAGGCTAGAATGCAGTGGCTCAATCTTGGCTCACTGCAACATCTGCCTCCTGGGTTCAAGCGATTCTCCTGCCTCAGCCTCCCTAGTAGCTGGGATTACAGGTGCCTGCCATCACACCCGGCTAATTTTTGTATTTTCAGTAGAGACAGGGTTTCACCATCTTGGCCAGGCTGGTCTCGAACTCCTGACCTCGTAATCCACCCGCCTCAGCCTCCCAAAGTGCTGGGATTACAGGCGTGAGCCACCGCGCCCAGCCTTATTCAGCAAATCTTTATCTCATGCCAGTGATATGCCAGGCACTGCTTTTTGATATTGAGACTCAACTCTGAACAGGACAAGGGTCCTGCCCTCCTGGCACTTATGTTCCAGCAATAAACGAATAAATAAAGAGATATGTAGTGGTAGCCAGGGGGAGGTAACCTGTGTAGCCACCAGGGGCCCCATTCTCAGAAGCGACTTGCGCTGATTTAAAGCTCTGCTATTGGCTGGACGCAGTGGCTCGCACCTGTAATCCCAGCACTTTGGGAGGCCGAGGCGAGTGGATCACAAGGTCAGAAGATTGAGACCATCCTGGCCAACATGGTGGAACTCCATCTCTACTAAAATACAAAACATTAGCCAGGCATGGTGGGACCTTACCAGGGTGAGTGGTGGGAAGAATAGTTCCAATAAGGTGAGAGAGGTAATGAGGGGACAAACTGGGCGGGGCCCGGGGGCCATTGTAAGAAAGTTAGATTTTTTTTTTTTTGAGACGGAGTCTGGCTCTGTCATCCAGGCTGGAGCACAGTGGTGCGTTCTCGGCTTACTGCAACCTCTGCGTCCCGGGTTCAAGTGATTCTCCTGCCTTAGCCTCCCAACTAGCTGGGATTACAGGCGCCCGCCACCACGCCCGGCTAATTTTTGTATTTTTAGTAGAGACGGGGTTTCACCATGTTGGCCAGGATGGTTTCGAACTCCTGACCTTGTGATCCGCCTGCCTTGGCCTCCCAAAGTGCTGGGATTACAGGCGTGAGCCACCGCGCCCGGCCTAGAAAGTTAGATTTTAACCTAGGCGTGTGCTAATTCAGCACAGCAACTCCAGAAAACGATAAACATTTACTTCACTTGGTTTTTATGGGTCATACATTTCGGAACAGCTTAGCTGAGCGATTGTGGTTTTGGGATGCTTGGAAGGTTGCAGTAAGACATGGACCAGGGCTGCACAGCCACCTGAAGACTTGATGGACATCGGAGGATTATTGCCGGGGTGGCCCAACCACGTGGCTGACGAGCTATCAGGAGGCCTCAGCTCCTCTCCGGCTGATGGCTTGAGGCTTCAGTTCCTCGAAACATGGACCTCTCCGCAGGGCAGCTCCAATGTCCTCCATATATATATATATATATATATATATTTTTTTTTTTTTTTTTTTTGAGACAGGGTTTCGCTCTTTGGCCCAGGCTGGAGTGCAGTGGCACAATCTTGGCTCACTGCAACCTCTGCCCACCGGGTTCAATGATTCTCCTGGCTCAGCCTCCCAAGTAGCTGGGACTACAGGCACCTGCCACCATGCCCGGCTATTTTTTTTTTTTTTTTTTTTGTACTTTTAGTAGAGACAGGGTTTTGCCATGTTGGCCAGGCTGGTCTTGAACTCCTGACCTCAGGTGATCCACCCACCTCAGCCTCCCAAAGTGTTAGGATTACAGGTGTGAGCCACCGTGCCCGGCCTGCAACGTCCTCTTGACATGGGCATCCCAGAGAAAGCAAAGTGAAAGCCACAGAGTTTGTTTAGGATCTAACTTTTGACACACCATCATTTTTGCAATATCCTGTTGGTTACACAGCTCAGCACTGTTCAAGGTGGAAAGAGCCACACAAGGATATGAATCCCAGAAGTGGAGGATGGGGGGCCAGGCGTGGTGGCTCATGCCTGTAATCCTAGCACTTCGGGAGGCTGAGGTGGGCGGATCACAAGGTCAGGAGTTCGAGACCAGCCTGACCAACATGGTGAAACCTCGTCTTTACCAAAAATTCAAGAATTAGCCGGGCTTGGTGGCGCGCGCCTGTAACCCCAGCTACTCAGGAGGCTGAAAGAGAGGAGAATCCTTTCAACCCAGGAGGGAGAGGTGGCAGTGAGCTGAGATCGCACCATTGCACTCCAGCCTGGGCAACAGAGCGAGACTGTCTCAAGAAAAAAAAAAAAAGAAGTGGAGAATGGGGGGTCATTGAGGGCCGTTTTGGGAGCTGGCTACCACAAAATATCAATTCATTGCAAAATTTGAGCAGGAGAATGATGAAGTGTGTGTGTGTAGGCAATCATATATGTATATAGATATAGCTATATAGGTCCGTGTGTGTATATAAATTAATATATAGTATACAATAAGTATACTTATAGGGCCAGATACAGTAGCTCATGCCTGTAATCGCAGCACTTTGGGAGGCTGAGGCAGTAGGATTGCTTGAGCCCAGGAGTTCAAGACCAGCCTGAGCAACATGGCAAGACCTAATCTCTACAAAAAATAAGAAAGCTGGATGTGGTGGTGCATGTCTGTGGTCCCAGCCACTCAGAAGGCTGAGGCAGGAGGATGGCTTGAGCTCAGGAGGTCAAGGCTGCAGTGAGCTAGGATCACACCCCTGTACTCGAGCCTGGGCGACAGCGTGAGACCCTATTTAAAACAAACAAACAAAAATTATTGAATATTTGACCAGGTCCCCGCTGAGGCTGAGCCTTGGAATCTGTATTTTAATCACATTCCCAAGGTGACTTTGACTCCCCACACCCCACCTTTTTTCTTTTTGTGTGTGTAGTTCAACACAAAAAACATCAAATTCACCATTTTACAGCCAGATGCCGTGGCTCACATCTGTAATCCCAGTGTGTGGGAGGCTGAAACTGGAGGACTGCTTGAAGCCAGGAGTTCTGGACCAGCCTGGGCAGAATAGGGAAATCCCATCTCTACAAAAAATTTACAAATTAGCCAGGTGTGGTGGCATGTGCCGGCAATCCCAGCTACTTGGGAGGCTGAGGTGGGAGAATTGCTTGAGCCCAGGAAAGCAAGGCTGCAGTGAGCTATGATTGTGTCACTCCAGCCTGGATGACAGAGTGAAACGCTGTCTCAAAAATTAATTAATTGGTTAAAACTTTCATTTTAATTATTTTAAAGTGCACAACTCGGTGGTAGGTATGTGAGCAATGTCGTGAGGCCATGCAGTGAGTTATGATCACACCACTGCACTTCCACCTGGGTGACAGAGAGACACTTATATGTGTCTCTAAATATATATACACCGTTTTAACTATTTTATTTTATTTACCATTTTATTATTTTTTGAGGCGGAGTCTCTTTCTGTCACCCAGGCTGAAGTGCAATGGTGCGATCTCGGCTCACTGCAACCTCCGCCTCTTGGGTTCAAGTGATTTTCCTGCCTCAGCCTCCCGAGTAGCTGAGATTACAGGTGCCTGCCACCATGCCTGGCTAATTTTTTGTATTTTTAGTAGAGACAGGGTTTTGTCACGTTGGCCAGGCTGGTCTCAAACTCCTGACCCCAGGTGATCCAATCACCTCAGCCTCCCAAAGTGCTGGGATTATGGGCATGAGCCACCATGCCCGGCCCCATTTTAACTGTTTTAAAGTGTACAGTTCAGTGGTATTAGGTACAACCATCACCACTATCTACTTCCAGAACTTCTTCATCATCCCAAAAGGAAAGCCCGTACCTGTTAGCAGTCACTTGCCCCAGCCTCTGCAACCGCGAATTTGCTTTGTGTCTCTGTGGATTTACCTACTCTGGATATTTCATAGAAATGGCGTCGTACCGAATGTGGCCTTTCATCTCTGGCTCCCTTCACCTAGCATGATGTTTTCAGGGGCCATCTGTGTCCCAGCATGAGTCATTCCTTCTTATTTTATTATGCCACCTGAAGTCTGAGACCCACCCCGCCAGCTTTCAGCAACTGGTTTCTTTCTGGGCAGTGCGGCTGGGAGCTTGAGAGTGCAAAGTGCACCAGACTCTGGAGTCCCATGACTTGGATGTTAATTCTGGGCCAGTTACATCATATCTGTAAGCCTCACTTTGCTTATCCGTAAAATGAGCATTATAACAGCCCCTCCCTCACAGGGCTATTTGCAAAGTGGCTGCTGCATGGTAAGAGTTCAGTAACAGCTTTCATGTTATTCCATGTTGTGAGAGATTGAGAGATGCTAGAATTGGTCCAACTATGTCCTATTGTTGGACATTCTTTTCTGTTTTGTTTTTGTTTTTTCGACATTTTGCTCTGTCTCCCAGGCTGGAGTGCAATGGTCTGATCTCGCCTCACTGCAAACTGCACCTCCCGGGTTCAAATGATTCTCCTGCCTCAGCCTCCTGAGTAGGTGGGATTACAGGCACCCACGACCACGCCCGGCTAATTTTTGTATTTTTAGTAGATACAGCATTTTGTCATGTTGGCCAGGCTGGTCTTGAACTCCTGACCTCAGGTGATCTGACCGCCTCGGCCTCCCAAAGTGTTGGGATTACAGGCATGAGCCACCGCGCCTGACCTACTTTTCTGTTTTTTAAACAATGCTGAGTGATATGATTTGGCTCTGTGTCCCTACCCAAATCTCACCTTGAATTTTAATCCCCATAACCCCTACTTGTCAAAGGGGGGACCAGGTGGAGGAAATTGAATCATGGTGAACCCCCATGCTGTTCTCATGATAATGAGTGAGTTCTCAGGAGGTCTGAAGGTTTTATTTTATTTATTTATTTATTTATTTATTTATTTATTTATTTATTTAAAGATGGAGTCTTGCTTGTTGTCACCCATGCTGGAGTGCAATGGCGCCATCTTGGCTCACCGGGACAACAGAATGAGACTCTGTCTCAAGAAAAAAAAAAAGAATAAAACCCTGGAAGTGGAATTGGTGGGTCAAAATTTTATTTGTATTATGAAATATTTCTGACTTACAGAAAAGAACAGATAGTAGCCGGGCGCGGTGGCTCACGCCTGTAATCCCAGCACTTTGGGAGGCCGAGGCGGGTAGATCATGAGGTCAGGAGTTCAAGACCAGCCTGGCCAAGATGGTGAAACCCCATCTCTACTAAAAATACAAAAAAATGAGCCAGGCGTGGCGGTGGGCACCTATAATCCCTGCTACTTGGGAGGCTGAGGCAGAGAATTGGTTGAACCCAGGAGGCGGAGGTTGCAGTGAGCCGAGATCACGCCACTGCACTCTAGTCTGGGCGACAGAGTGAGACTCCGTCTCTAAGAAAACAAAAACAAACAAACAAACAAACAAAAACAGAAAAGAACAGACAGTAGGCTGGTTGCAGTGGCTCACACCTGTAATCCCAGCACTTTGGGAGGCCGAGGCAGGTGGATCACCAGGTCAGGAGATCGAGACCATCCTGGCCAATGGTAAAACCCCGTCTCTACTGAAAAAAAAACAAAAAAAACAAAAAAATTAGCCGGGCGTGGTGGCAGGCGCCTGTAATCCCAGCTACTCGGGAGGCTGAGGCAGGAGAATGGCGTGAACCCGAGAGGCGGAGCTTGCAGTGAGCGGAGATTGTGCCACTGTACTCCAGCCCAGGCGACAGAACGAGGCTCCGTCTCAAAAAGAAAAAAAAAAAAGAAAAAAAAAGAACAGACAGTAAATATAATGAACTGATGAACTCATGTCAGTGGGATTGAAAATCAAATAACTAAAAAAGAAATAAAAGAGGCCAGGCGCGATGGCTCACGCCTGTAATCCCAGCACTTTGGGAGGCCAAGGTGGGTGGATCACAAGGTCAGGAGATCGAGACCATCCTGGCTAACAGAGTGAAACCCCATTTCTACTAAAAATACAAAAAATTAGCCGGGCGTGGTGGTGGGCACCTGTAGTCCCAGCTACTTGGGAGGCTGAGGCAGGAGAATGCCGTGAACCCGGGAGGCGGAGCTTGCAGTGAGCTGAGATCGCACCACTGCACTCCAGCCTGGGCGACAGAGTGAGATTTTGTCTCAAGATAAAAAAAAGAAAGAAAAGAAAAAGAAAGAAAGAAGGAAGGAAGGAAAGAAAGGGAAAGAAAGAAAAGAAAGAAAGAAATGCAGTTTTGTTACAGGTGTAGTTAAAAAAAATAGAGATAAAAAGAAAAATATAATGAACTCATGGATTCCACCGCAGGGCTTAAACAAAATTTCCAAATACCAATGTCCCGTGTAGCTTTCCCGATTGCATTCTTCCCTCCCCACCCTCAGGGGCGGCCGCTTCCCTCCCCATACTGCGTTAGTCATGCCCTTCACGTGTGTATCCTTTTGCCACATGTATCCACATGCAACCATTGTTTTGTTTTGCTTTGTTTTTTGAGATGGAATTTCGCTCTTGTCATCCAGGCTGGAGTGTAGTGGTGCAATCTCGGCTCACTGCAACCTCTGCCTCCTGGGTTCAAGCAATTCTTCTGCCTCAGCCTCCTAAGTAGCTGGGATTACAGGTGCCCGCCACCATGTGCGGGTAAATTTTTGTATTTTTAGTAGAGACGGGGTTTCATCATGTTGGCCAGGCTGGTCTCGAACTTCCGACCTCAGGTGATCCACCGGCCTCGGCCTCCCAAAGTGCTGGGATTACAGGCGTGAGCCGCTGTGCCCGGCCATTGTATGTGTTTTAAAACTTCGTGTCAATGGCATTGTAGACTTCTGCAACTACGGGTTGTCCCGGGTGATATATGGGACACTGGTGCATCTACTTTCACTGACATATGGTGTTCCCCTGTATCAATATACCAGGATCCATGTTTCCATTCTTCGGGTGATGGAAACCATTTCCAGTTCCTCACCGTTACAAACACTATAGCGAGCATTCTTGCGTTTATCTCTTTATTCCAAGTCGGAGAGTTTCTCTAGAGTGTACACCCACCCACTAGCAGAAGGACTGTACTTCATACAGACTGATATGACTTTTCCAGTTAGCTGAGGTTTCTAGGAAGTCCTTTATGCTTGCCATTTCCCCCTCCCTGGGTAAGGCTGCTTTTCTCTTCTGGAGCTGGTCACCTGTCCCTCCCCACTGATGACCAGGAGTTACAGTTGGCATCACCTTGCTCTGGTATGGCCACCTCTGTCCACCTCTGTCTCCTCTAGCTGCTCCATGGCAAGTCCCCAGCCCCAGTTCCCTTCTGCCGGAACGGTCCTGGTCAAAGTGATGGTCCCAAGAAACGTTTGGTCGACTTGAGCTGTAGTGGTGCCTGCCTGAGTTAGGGGGTATTTCAGAGCTCATGAGAGATTAGGGAGGTAAAGCATGGGGCTAGGGGATAGTCCCTGTTGGAGAAGAAATAGCATGAACAAAGGGTGGAAAGCTGGAAGCCAAACAAGTGTATGGTCTATGTTTTATAGATGGGAACCCAAAGCCCAGAGATGGCAAGTCACTTCCTCAAAGTCACAGACCAATGCAGAGACTGTCAGCTTCATCCTTATTGGTTGGTCATTCATACATTCATTCAGTACATATTAACAAAGTGCCTAGGCCAGCCATGGTGGCTCACACCTGTAATCCCAGCACTTTGGGAGGCTGAGGTGGGTGGATCACCTGAGGTCAGGAGTTCCAGACCAGCTTGGCCAACATGGCGAAACCCCACCTCTACTAAAAATACAGAAACTAGCTGGGCGTGGTGGTGGGCACCTGTAATCCCAGCTACTCAGGAGGCTGAGGCAGGAGAATCACTTGAATTCGGGAGGCAGAGAGCCGAGATCGCACCACTGCACTCCAGCCTGGGCGACAGAGCCAGACCCTCTCTCAAAAAAAAAAAAAAAGAGAGAGAGAGAGAGAGAAGGGAGCATCACTTGAATGAGCCCCTAGAGAGACCCTGTCTCTACAAAAATTAAAGGATTAGCCGAGCATGGTGGCATGCGTCTGTGGTCCCAGCTACTCAGGAGGCTGAGGCTGGAGGATCGCTTGAACCCAGGAGGTCGAGGCTGCAGTGAGCCATCCTTGCACCACTGCACTCCAGCCTGGGCAACATAGGAAGACCCTGTCTCAAAACACAATACAGGCCAGGCACGGCGGCTCATGCCTGTAATCCCAGCACTTTGGGAGGCTGAGGTGGGCGGATCACCTGAGGTCAGGAGTTCGAGACCAGCCTGACCAACATGGTGAAACCCCGTATCTACAAAAAAAAAAAAAAAAAAAATTAGCCGGGCATGGTAGTGCATGCCTGTAATCCCAACTATTTGGGAGGCTGAGGCAGGAAAATCGCTTGAACCTGGGCGGCGGAGGTTGCAGTGAGCCGAGATCGCACCATTCCACTCCAGCCTGGGCAACAAGAGGGAACTCTGTCTAAAAAAAACTTACCCAGGGGTGGTAGTGCATGCCTGTAATCCCAGCTACTTGGGAGGCTGAGGCAGGAGAATCGTTTGAACCTGGGAAGCGGAGGCTGCAGTGAGCCGAGATCACTCCACTGCACTCTAGCCTGGGCGAGAGAGCGATACTCTGTCTCTCTCTCTCTCTCTCTCTCTCTCACACACACACACACACACACACACACCCCAAAACAGCACCTACTCTGTACCATGCATTGTTTTAAGTGCCCACGATTTATAGCTGTACAGTGGAGCGCATGTCTGACAGTGATCCTATAAAATTATAATACCGAATTTTTACGGTACCTTTTCTATGTGTAGACACACAAGCGCCTACATTGTGTTACCGGACAGTAACATGCTGCACAGCTGTGTGGCCCAGGAGCCGCCGGCCACCTTACAGCCCAGGTGCCAGCAGCCCTGCCACGTAGGTGTGAGTGATGTTGCTCTAGGATGTTGGCAGGATGACGACATCGCCTGAGCACGCACTGCCCAGATGGTATCAGTGTCGTTAAGGGAAGAATGGCTGTGGCGAAACAAACAAACAAGCAAACAAAGACCGCCTGTTCTGAGTGTGGAGCTTATTATTCTCGGCGTAATGATGATGAATTGTTAGTTACGTTTGCCTCTAGGATTGAGGTGGGGGGGTGATCCCAATTAGGGGGTGCCCCAGGGGAGCGCCCCAGGAGTCAGGGCTTGTCTCAAAAGTCCCCACTCCTCCCTCAGCCTCCCCTCCCTCCATCCGACCCCGTTCATATCGCGGGAAGGTCCCACAGAGTGCGTGTGGATACTCCCAAAACGCAACGGTGTAAACGGGGAGGGAGGGAGAGAGACGGTGGTCTGGGAGGGAGAGAGACTGAGGAGCCCTTTGTAGCCAGGCAGAGCTGTCAATAAAGTTTCGTCGCCTTGGTAACCGCAGGCCTCGCGGGGCGGGAGGGGAGAGGGATGGCGGTGCGCGCGCATTCACCGCCTCTCTCCCGCCGGGTCTGGCTTTCTCCCTCCCGTGGCTGAAGCTTTCCTCGGAGAAATAGAATAGGGAGGCCGCGACTCTATGGTGATGGACGGAGGCCTTACCCAATGGAAAGAGGAGCTGTCCCAAGGCCAGGCAATCATATACGACTACTGGAGCTGGCAGAGCCCGCCCTCTTTCTACTTGGACCTGAATAACCCGACCCAAACCGAGTTTCGCCCGGAGAGACGGCGCTTTCGGCCAATGAGTGCGTCGATTTCGGGCCGCAGTGTGAGTGAAGGCGGGACAAGTCTCCATGGCAGCGACTAAAGGACAGCGATGTGAACCACTGACAACAGTTCGCGGCGTTTGACGGCGGCGGGGGCGTGGCGGGGTTTTATCTGTGTATTGACGAGGGCCGGGCGCGGAGGGAAAGAGTGGGGCTTGGCCAATGGGAGCGCCGTGAGCTTCGTAGCAACGGAGGAGTGGCGGTGGCTGTGGCCAATAGCAAGCCTCAGTGGCCTTGGCGGGGCTGGCCCGGAGAGCAGATGGGAGGTGCGGCGACAGTGTTTGACGAGAGCCGAAGGAGGCTGTGGGAGGTGTTGGCGGCGGCGGCGCGGGCGCCTGAGGAGGAGGAGGAGGAGAAGCGGGTGAGGGGCGGCGCGGGGCCCGATCTCTGAGCCCCTTCACGGCCCCAGCCCCGCGCCGCCTTGGCTCCCCAGTCGCCCCCTGCCCCGACTGCCCCCCACCCCGCCCGGCCCCTCCTCGTGTCCAGGCGCCCACGTCTCCCGGCCCCTCGCCGGGCCTCGGGCTCCGCGGCACTGCAGCCTCCTTCCTGTGCTTCCTCACCCGGGCCCTGACCCCCTTCTTACGTCCACGGCCCTCCCTGCATCCTCAGGGCCTCTCCCTGACCTCTTGTCACTCTCCAGGCCTCTCCCTGCACCCCCAGGCCTCCTCCTGCACCCCTCAGGGCCTTTCCCTGACCTCACCCTCCAGGCCTCTCCCTGCACCCCCGGGTCTCTCCCTGCACCCTCAGGGCCTCTCCCTGACCCCTCTCTCACCCCCGGGACCTCCCTGCACTCCCAGGGCCAATCCCCGACCTCCTCTCACCCTCCAGGCCTCCTTCTGGACCCTCTAGGTCTTTCTGTGCCCTAGAACCTCTCCCTGACCCCTCTGTCCCTCTCCTGACACTCCCTGGACCCTGAGGTCGGCCTCTGACCCTCCAGGTCCCTTGCCCTGGGCTCTCACCGCCTACCCAGGCGCCTCCCTGGGTCCCCAGGCCCTTTCCTAGGGTCTCGCTTTCCTGGATCCCCCAGGACCCCACCAAGCCCCGTCTGGTTCCCTGGGCCCCTGTCCGCCCTCTCAGGCCCTTCACTCACTGGACACCCAGGATCTTCTCCGCCATCCCTGGACCGCCCCCCGACCCAGGTCTCCCGTCTGGCTCCTCCCTGAGTCCCTAGGCCTTTCCCCGCTCTCTGTCCTCGCTGGCACCCCCATCCCTTCCTCACACCCCTCTGAGCGCCCCCAGGCCCGGCTGCAGCCTTCTCCCTCCCACAGCCCCCTGCCGTGCCCACCGCTGTGCGTTTCTGTCCTTGCCCCCAGCCCCCTCTCCAGCTTCCCCGCTGTCCCTGGCGCCCTCCTGCAGCGCCCCCTCTTTCTCTCCCGCAGCCTCGCAGTCTGTCCCCGACCCCTCCCCAGCCGTCTCTGCAGCTCCCGCTCCTTGCCCTGCCCCATCTCCTCCTCTCCCGGGCGCAGATGAGCCTCGAGCGCCCTGGTGCGGGGACGAGGCTGGCCCTCCGTCCGGGTTAGGGGTTTGGGTGGTTTTCTTCATCTCTCCGTTCTCTCCTGGCTCCGCTTTAAAAAAATGTTTTTGTAAATATTGACCTGTGCTGCCTCCCCGTAGTCTTCCTTTGCTCCCCTCCCCACCCCCGCTTTTGTCCTCTGAGCCCCCCTCCCCTGGAATCCTTGGAGAGGGAGCAGGTGCTGGGATCCCTCCCCTGCCCTCCCTCCCGTCACCCGCCTCCAGGCTGCCTGGGGCTTCACCCGGAGCCTCCTGACCACTCCGAAGGCTGCCGGGGAGGCAGGGGGCGGAGACCGAGGCTGGGTCGAGGTGGGGGTGGAGGGCGGGAGCTCGGGCTGGCGGGAAGCTTTGACTTTTCCTCCTTGAGGGCTAGAGGTGAAGCGGCTCCCCACGGTGCTAAGCCTTTAGGGTGATCCCGGCTGCCAGTCAGTCAGCCTTCTCTGGGCCCACAGAGATGTGTGTGTGTAGGGGGTCTCTGTGCACATGGGCAGGGGCATCTGCGTGTGTCAGTCTGAGTGTGCATGGGTGTGCATGGTGCCCGTGCGTGCGTGTGCATGTGGGGGTTGTGTGTTTAGGGGGGGTCTGTGTCTGCGCTGCGGAGCAAGAGCAAGAGCTAAGGCGATGGCTGACAGGGCTCTGGGCTTTCCCTACTCTCAGAAGTACTTGTTGCATTCCATCTTCGCCAGCGGCCTGGTGAAGTCAGCACTGCTTTTCTCCCCATTTTGCAGATGAGATCGTGGGGCTCACCAGCGTCCCCCATGGCTTCTGAGTAGCGTGGGAGTGGAGTCAGCACCAAGCCAGGCTCCCGGCGCCTGCCTTGCTCTCACCTGCTCCTGCTCTCTGCCAGGGACAGCATGGTCCGCAGGGCACCATGGGGCCCGACAGAGTGACAGCACGAGAACTGTGCGAGAACGACGACCTGGCCACCAGCCTCGTCCTGGACCCCTACCTCGGTTTCCGCACCCATAAGATGAACGTCAGGTGAGGTGGCCTGGGGGCGAGGGTGGGCCCGAGGGGTCAGGACCCCTCCCCTTGCACCACTGCCGCCCCTCGGCCCTCTCCTCAGCCTGGTCCTCCCCTCAGCTCCAAGTGGGGGTTGGGGCCGGGGCCCGGGAAGGCCCTGGGACCCAGGCATGCCCTCTCCCCCAGCCCTGTGCCCCCCCTGCGGCGACAGCAGCACCTGCGCTCAGCGCTGGAAACTTTCCTGAGGCAGCGGGACCTGGAGGCTGCATACCGGGCCCTGACGCTGGGAGGCTGGACGGCCCGCTACTTCCAGAGCCGGGGCCCGCGGCAGGAGGCTGCCCTCAAGACCCACGTGAGGGCACCCTCCCCTCCCCCGCCCTCACCACGTGTCCTCCCCGCTCACCGGGCCTGGTCCCGCCTGGCAGACGCTCTAGAGTCCCTCAGCGCAGCCCCTGGGGCCCCCTGACTTCCTAGCCCTTGGGACCATCTGAGGCCAGGCTCAGAGAATCCTAGGAGAGGAGAGTTGGGGGGGCCCTCTGAGATGTAGCCCAACCTCTTCATTTGACGGATGAGGAAACTGAGGCCCCGAGAGGGAACATGAGGCCCCCAAGACCACACAGTGAGTCAGTGGCATGGCAGGCCTAGAGTCCTGGAGAGAGAGGGCCAAAGATACCCCTGCCCCGCCTCCTCACCCCCACCCTCACCCTCACCAGGTCTATCGCTACCTCCGTGCCTTCCTGCCGGAAAGTGGCTTTACCATCCTGCCCTGCACGCGCTACTCCATGGAGACCAACGGGGCCAAGATCGTGTCCACTCGTGCTTGGTAAGAGGGCAGGACTCCCTGCGGGTATCGTTGGAGGAGACAGAGCTCAAAGGGGACAAGAGAGACCCTCTGTCCATGGACTGGCCAACCGGGGAAAAGCGAGGGGCCTGGTCCTCCGGGCATCCTAGGAAGGTGGTGGGGCTAATCCTGGAAGACCTTTGTGGCTGCCGTGGTGCCGCTGGAGCAGGAGACCCCGGATGTGACCCCAGGGTTCCTGGGGCTTCCAGGAAAGAACTAGGCTTCTGCTCAGGGCCGCGCTGTCCTTACCTCCTTGTGACCTGAGCCCCCGCCACATGTTAAACACCCCTGAGTGCAGTGAGGAGCCCCTGCCTCTGCCGCTGCAGGATTCACAGTCTGGTGAGGAGGTGGGGGGCAGACAAGTCAACATGTAGTCACTGGTCCCAGCTGGTACATGCTGCAGGGGAGCTGTGAGGAATGAGCAAGTGCTCCCAGGGCGAGGCTCACACTGACAGGGGAAGCACCAGCCTGATGGTCTGGTGGGGCGAGTAGGGGGTAGTCCAGGCAGGAGGGAATTGGGGGCAGGAGGTGCTATGAGAGCGAGGGGAGAGAATGGGGGCTGTATCTGCTGTGTGTGTGCTGTCCTGAAGGCTTTCAGTAGAAGGGTCCTGTGGGGCTGTGGGCTGGAGCAGGGAAGCCCACCCAGGCGGGAGGGGAAGAGGGAGATCTGGAAGATGGATCGCCAGTAGCCAGCACCAGTGCACAGGAGTCCCTCCTTCCTGGGTGCCTCTGTGCCGGAGGCCCGAGTCCCCTGAGCACCTGCAGGAGGCCAGGCATCGCCCACAGCCCCGCCCCCTGGCCTCTTGGCAGGAAAAAGAATGAGAAGCTGGAGCTGCTGGTGGGCTGCATTGCAGAGCTGCGGGAGGCGGATGAGGGGCTGCTGAGGGCCGGTGAGAATGACTTCAGCATCATGTACTCAACCCGCAAGCGGAGTGCTCAGCTGTGGCTGGGCCCAGCCGCCTTCATCAACCATGGTGAGGGTCAGGCAGGTGGATGGGCAGGACGGGATAGAGCCAGGCGGGGCTGGAGGGGTGTAGTGGGAGGGTTCTGCGACTGAGCTGCTGAGCTCATCTACCTCTCTTCTCTCTCCTGCCCCGACTGGCTCCAGACTGCAAACCCAACTGCAAGGTAAGGCCTTGGGACTCGGGAGGAGAGGGCACTCAGGAAGAAAGGGTGCCTGTGGCCTGGGGAAAGGGTTTTTGGTCAGTAAAGAGCCAAACGCTGGCCGGGCGCGGTGGCTCATGCCTGTAATCCCAGCACTTTGGGAGGCTGAGGTGGGCAGATCACGAGGTCAGGAGATGGAGACCACGGTGAAACCCCATCTCTACTAAAAACACAAAAAATTAGTCGGGCGCGGTGGCGGGCGCCTGTAGTCTCAGCTACTTGGGAGGCTGAGGCAGAAGAATGATGTGAACCCGGGAGGCGGAGCTTGCAGTGAGCCGAGATCGCGCCACTGCTCTCCAGCCTGGGCCACAGAGCGAGACTCCATCTCAAAAAAAAAAAAGAGCCAAATGCTACCCCATGTCTCCATGGCTTCCCACGGGTCCTGGAAGGAGCAGAGTGGGTATTTGCTCACAAGGCTACCAGAAAGGAGGAAGGGGTTCCAGTTTGGCCAGCGTTGCCCGGCTGTTTGTGCAGTTGCGCTGGAACCCTGGTTGCCAGCTGCTGGCCATCTTTCTTCTCTGAAAACCGAGCTGGGAGCTGTGCCAATTTGGGCAGGGAGTGTGGCAGGGAGGCAGGGCCCTGTGGTGGGAGCCCCCGGCCTTGCAGGGAACAACGCAGGCAGCTGTGGTGGCAGGAGCAGGGAGGCCAGAGAGCCCCAGGGGCCAGGACTCAGGACGCTGTCCAGACATGCCCAGGAGAGGCCGCTGGTTGTCCTGTAGCCCGGAAGCAGAAGGAATCAGGAGGGTTGGCTCCAGGGCGGCATTGAGGGTGCACCCTCTGGAGCACAGACCTCGATGGGGCACCCCGGGAGGCATGACAAAGGGCTCCAGATTTTTGGCTCCAGAGTCAGAACTGAGTTGGGGTCCTGGCGATGCCACCCCTGGCCTTTGGTTTTTCATCTCAGATGGGGTTGGTGAGGATCTCTGGAACTCTGCAGGCTGGTCAAGTGTGCCGGAGGGTTTTGAACAGCGAATGCGTGGCCCTGGTCTGACACCACACACAGACGCTGGGGGGGATGGAAACAAAAGGCGGCATTCGGAGAGGCTCTGCAGGGCGAGTGTGCGCCAGACACCTTGAGCACACGAGAGGGCGGCCAGCTCTCCAGCGATCTAGAACCATCTGGCTTCACAGAAGCCATGCTGGGCACCGACGGAGGAGTAGAATTTCCCTAGGTGTTAAAGGAAATCAGGGGCAAAGGGGGGCGTCTAGCAGGACACAGCACACCAGAGGGCTGGGGGTGCCCAGCGACGGCTTTGATCGGGCAGCAAGGCCTTGGGGTCCGGGCCAGGGAGCCATGGAAGCTCCCCCCAGGGTGTATAATGGGAAGCTTGGTTTTTAGGTCACCCTGGAGGCCCATGTGCAGGAGGCTTGGCAGGAAGGGGAGAGGCTGTAGGCAGGGTGGCCACAAAGAGGTGATGAGGGGCTGACTCCAGTAGGGGTCTCAGGGAGGCGAGGAGGATGAGGATACGGGAGGTGGCACACAGAAGGCAGTGGCCGGTTGGTCTGGGGGCCGTCAGGCAGACAGGTGGCGAGGACTGCTCCCAGGCAAATGTCAGGCTTGAGTGGATGGGTAGATGGGCAGTTGGGTGGACAGTGGTCATGCCCCCTCCTAGACGGGGAACAGGGAGGAAGGCGCAGCTGTGTGGGGCTTAGGAGGAGCCTGTGGAGCAGCTCCTGGGTGAATGATCCCAAAGGCAGGGCCAGAGCACACACGGATTGGGCTGTGGAGTGAGGCAGGCCTCAGAGAAGCGGGGGCGGCCCACGGCAGGCAGAGCTCGGACCTCAGCTGCCAAGGCACAGTCTGGTGGGGGGCAGGCAGCTCAGGAGGGGATGGGCTTGGGTGTGGCAGAGGAGGTGGGGCTTGGCACGGGGCCACAGAGGCTGGAGGGAGTGGTCACCACTGCTGGCACTGCACGCTGCCAGAAGGTCAGGTTAGATCATCGTCCTGCAGGGAGGGGTGGAAACCAGCCAGTGGGTGGATTGTCCAGGGGCTACAGGCAAAAGACAGGCCCTCGGCAAGGCAGCCACCTCGGAATGCCACTTTTAGGGGCTCAGCTGTTGCCCCATTCCAGGAGAGGACGCTCCGGGCCAGGGTGCCCGGCCAGGTGTGGGGAATGGGTGAGCCCTCCCCTGTGCCCTGGGCCAGGGCGCTGAGTGGGCTTGGCCCTCAGTTTGTGCCTGCAGACGGGAACGCAGCCTGTGTGAAGGTGCTCCGGGACATTGAGCCTGGGGACGAGGTGACATGCTTCTACGGCGAGGGCTTCTTCGGCGAGAAGAATGAGCACTGTGAATGCCACACCTGTGAGAGGTGGGACCGGGCGAGAGGCGGGTGGGTTCCGGGCGTCTGGGCTTCTTGAGCCCAGAAACGCACCCTCGGGACCCATCCCTGAGTGTGTCCAACCCCAGCCTCTCATCTCCCTTCCACGCGGCCTCATCTCCCCTTCACCCGGTCTCCCAGGAAAGGTGAAGGAGCTTTCCGAACCAGGCCTAGGGAGCCCGCGTTGCCACCACGGCCCCTGGACAAGTACCAGCTGCGTGAGACCAAGCGGCGGCTGCAGCAAGGCCTGGACAGCGGCAGCCGACAGGGCCTGCTGGGCCCTCGGGCCTGCGTGCACCCATCCCCGCTGCGCCGGGACCCATTCTGTGGTGAGCACCCCTCCCTGCCATCCCGGCAGCCCCTCCCCCGTCTGCTCCTGGTCATCTGTCTCCTTTCTTCTGAGCTCTCTGCCTAGCCTGGAACCCTCCCTCCCACCCTCAGTCGCTGGCAGGCCTCGCTGTTGAGCAGTTCTGCCGCATCATTCCTCTGGGGAGCGCAGGGCAGGGCTGCCTCCTTGTCCAGAGGAGGACCGGCCCAGCTTGCACTGACTTCACCTCTCCTTTGTTCCTCCTCTCCCTGCCACCTGGGCCTTCATAGCCGCCTGCCAGCCCCTGCGCCTGCCAGCCTGCAGCGCCCGCCCAGACACCTCACCCCTCTGGCTCCAGTGGCTGCCTCAGCCCCAGCTGCGAGTGCGGCCCCGGAAGCGCCGACGCCCCCGGCCCCGGAGGGCCCCAGTGCTCTCCACCCACCACGCTGCCCGCGTCTCCCTGCACCGATGGGGAGGCTGTGGCCCCCACTGCCACCTGCGAGGAGAGGCCCTGGTGGCCCTGGGCCAGCCCCCCCACGCCCGCTGGGCCCCCCAGCAGGACTGGCACTGGGCCCGGCGCTATGGGCTGCCTTACGTGGTGCGTGTGGACCTTCGTCGCCTGGCCCCAGCCCCACCAGCCACCCCAGCCCCTGCTGGGACCCCAGGCCCCATCCTGATCCCGAAGCAGGCCCTCGCCTTCGCCCCCTTCTCCCCACCCAAGCGCCTACGGCTGGTGGTCAGCCACGGCTCCATCGACCTGGATGTCGGAGGTGAAGAGCTGTGACAGGCCGGACGGGGAGGCCCAGCAGGGAGAGAGAGTCTCTCTCCTAGCTGCTACCCAGGACCTCCAGAAGGAGCCCTTGGACCTCTGGGAGGGAGCTGACCCTTGACTCCAGCATAGCTCTGACCCTGGAATGGGGTTGGTTTGGACACCCCCAGGGATCTGAGCCCTGACCCTTTGTGACTGCTGACCCCTGAGCCATCCCCACTCCCACAGGGAGCCCCGGCCATTTGCTGCCCTCCCCACCCCTGCCCCAGCCTCAGGACTGCAGGAGCCATCCGCCCCCCTCAGCCCCTTCCTCCCCAGGGAGCAAAGCCATAAGGGGCAGGGGCCACCCCACGGCATCTCCCCAGAAGTACAGGCCTCAGGAGGAGGTGGAACTGATGTAGGGGGTGGCACTCCCCAGAGACTGCCCTCACGAGGGGACTGGGTTCGCTCTCAGCTCTGCAGCTGTCTGCGGTGGGGGGAAGGTTGGGGGGTGTCTGGAGGCATGTTCCCCTCACCACCCCCCGTGGGTCTCAGGGAGGCCGGGTGTGACCTCATCTTTCTCATGGTGCTATCCTGGTGCTGTTGGGGTGGGGAGCTCCCTCCCCTCCCCTACACCAGAAAGGGGTATGTTGGGGGATTGGAAGCACTTGAACTTTTTATTTTATTAAAACCTTGTTATAAGCAGCACCCTTGGCGGTTTTTTGTTTTGGCTTATGTTTTGAAGGGATGTGAGGAGGGTGAGACCCTCAGCTGTGCTGGTGAGAGGGGGAGGAGGCAACCCAGGCCTTTGGCCCTGAGAGCTGTGGGGAGAGGGATTTGGGAGCGTGATGGACTAGGGGACTGAGGCTGGAGCCCCATCCCCACTCAGGCTGCGCTTGTAAAAATGCCTTCAGACCCATACTCTCCTAGGAGCGGGTCCTCCCATTTTCCAGGCGAGGTCAACATCGTTTAGCAAGCAGAGTGACTTGCCAAGGCCACGTGGGGACTTGAGGGCCCTTCTCCCTTCTCGCGCTTCTCAATGAGATGCCCCTCCCACGTCTCACTCCAAACGGAGAGAGACTGCTGGGGGCCTGGCTGAGTGAGGGTGTGGGGGCTGCCCAGGACACCAGAGCCGGGCCTAGGGGAGGCGGCGCTGACAGGACCTTCCTCAGCTGTGGCATCTTGGGCTTTGCCGTGTGTGAGACCAGGGTGATGAATCTTGTTTCTTCAGGTCCGCTCCAGGATCTGGATTTTGCCACGGCGTCTTAGCTCTGCCTGCTGTCTCGTTTTGCAAAAGGAAATAACAGCGGCTGACCGTGAGCAATCCCTGATCTCAGGTACCTCCAGCTTCTCCCAGACACTTTTCTCACTGGGCCACCGCGCCCAGGGCAGCTTGGCAGCTACAGGTCACCTGCTGGCTCCAGGCCCCCCACGTGCGCCTCCGCATCTGCCAGCCTTGAACAAGCCTACTGTGGAGGTGGACGAGGCCAGGCTGCAGGTATCAGGAAGCGCTCCTTGGCCCTGGTGGAGAGGGAGCAACAGGGGAGCAGTGGCCACAGCGAGACCCATATGAGCACCTCA
This sequence comes from Gorilla gorilla gorilla, assembly GCF_029281585.2. Lineage (NCBI taxonomy): Eukaryota > Metazoa > Chordata > Mammalia > Primates > Hominidae > Gorilla > Gorilla gorilla. The sequence continues at coordinate 67,360,416 of NC_073244.2, forward strand.
GCGGTGGCCCTGGGAGGCGGGGACAAGGGGGCAGTTGAGAACAGGTCAAACCTTGTTTACTTTAAAACTCATTAGATACGTTGGATAATATGGCCTGTTCTATTTCTTTTGCAGGGAGAAAATTCCTCTTATAATGCAAATCCTGCTAAGCCCTGTTTGTTTTCTTTCTCATGTTAAAAATAAGGACGGAGAGAGCTCCAGGCCATCAAACGGCAGAGAGATGGCTCCAGTGCTAGTCCCCAAGGATTTGTCTCTGAGTGAACTGAAGCCATGCTGTTCGTTTCTTTCCTTTTTTTTTTTTTTTTTTTTTTTTTGAGACAGGGTCTCGCTCTGTGGCCCAGGCTGGAATGCAGTGGCGCCATCTCGGCTCACTGCAACCTCCACCTCCTGGATTGAAGCAATTCTCCTGCCTCAGCCTCCCGAGTAGCTGGGACCATAGGCACACGCCACCCCGTCAAACTAATTTTAAAATCTTTTTGTAGCAATTGTGTCTCACTGTGTTGCTAAGGCTAGTCTCGAACTCCTGAGCTCAAGCGATCCTCCTGCTTCCGCCTCCCAAAGTGCTAGGATGACAGGTGTGAGCCACCGCACCCGGCCTTTTGTTTCTGAAATTCAGGTGCTGTTGCCACAGCTCTTAGACAAAGAGGGCAGCGGAGCAGGGAGTCTCAGCTGAGGACTCATGGGTGGACACTGGAATTTCCAGGAACCTTCTGAAGTCTTTTAAATGTTGAGAGTATATATTTACATGCACGTTTTTTATAGAGAGTTCAGAGCGTTCATCACATTCTCACAAGTTTCTGTATCCGCCTCTCCTCCGCCCCCACCCCACCCCCAACAAAAAGGGCTAAAAACTAGTGGTGAGCCGGGTGCAGTGGCTCATGCCTGTAATCCCAGCACTTTGGGTGGCCGAGGTGGGCAGATTGCCTGAGGTCAGGAGTTTGAGACCAGCCTGACCAACACAGAGAAACCCCGTCTCTACTAAAAATACAAAATCAGCTGGGTGTGGTGGCGCATGCCTGTAATCCCAGCTACTCAGGAGGCTGAGGCGGGAGAATCACTTGAACCCGGGAGGCAGAGGTTGCAGTGAGCTGAGATCGCACCATTGTACTCCAGCCTGGGTGACAAGAGTGAAACTCTGTCTCAAAAAAATAAATAAATAAAAATAAAAATGGTGAGGGCGTTAGAAACTGGCGATCGGGGTTTCCTGGCCTCCGCACTGCTGCCATGCTGAGCTGGTGTTTCTAGGCAGGGCCTGTCCCATGCATTGCAGGATGTTGAGCGGCTTCCCTGGTCTCCACCCACTCGATGCCAGGAGCATGCCTCTGCCCCAACCAAAAATGTCTCCAGACCTTGCCTGATGTCCCCATTGGGGCCAAAGTCAGCTTCTGGCTTGAGCTGGGCAGCACCGGGTGGTGGGGGAGGGGAGATGCCAGGCCCATAGTGACCATTCCCTGTCCTTGTCACAGCATGGAGGGTCAGGACAGCCTTAGGGACGTGGGAGCTCTCAGTCATCTCGCCCATACAGACAGGAGCTGGCTGGGGAGGGCAGGTGTGTCTGCTTGGCGTCCCTCAGCTGCAGGGGACCCTGGCTTCCACGAAGTTGGAGGCGTTCATGCTGGCACTTCCCAGCTGGCAGGACCTGGGGGACATCCTGGTGGAGCAGGGGCCTGGGGTCATGAGTTCACCAAGGTAGCTCAAGGACAGGAAGAAACGGTGGTGGTGGAGGGTCCTCTGGTCGAAGCCTGGGCCTGAGAACCCCATCATACACGTGGAGACCAGAGCAAGGGCAACAAGGAACTCGAAGGCTGGTGGCTGTAGGTGAAGGTGGAAAGAAGTTTAGTGAAACAGGAAATACAACCAGCGCTGACCTGGGTGTGTGGCACTAGAACTGCTCTCAGCCTTTGGCAGGCAGGCAGGGCCCTGGCCAAGGACTCCCCACCCTGACCCCGTGTCTCCCTGTGGGGGCACTCTGGCCCTTTATGCTGCAAGCTAGTAACCAGATGCCTCCAAGAGCTCCAGGACTGGTTTATGGGGTCATCCCTGGGCTGTCTGTCCGGTCAATCAGTCTCACTGTCCAGCACAATATGGGGCACCAGAACTGGGCCGACATGCTGATTCGAGTGACTCAGATTGTCTCTATGGCTAGAGACCCCACACACTGTGAAGCGCGGGGCCAGACACTGTTCTAACTGCTTTATATGTTTTCACATCGCCGTCCTCCCCATAACCCTAGGAAGTGAGGTGTCATTATTATGTCATTGTTACCATATTTCAGATGAAAAGGCCACAGCGTGGAGGGGCTAGGGAACTTGTCCCAGGCCACGTGGTTAGTAGCTTCAGGGCCTAGATTGAACTCATTCTCAGAACCATTCGGGCTCTGCCACCTTCAGGATGGGAAAGGGGGAAACCCAGAGAGAGGAGGCGAAGCTGCGGCCCCTAGGAGCCAGGGGACAGTGAGCAGGGGAGGCAGCGCAGGTGGCCTTCAGGATCCGTGGTCTGGAGGCCGGGAGGACGGAGCAGGTTCTGAGGGAAGAACCGCAGAGGGAGGGGAAAGTGGATGATGGAAGGATTGAAGAGATGGGGCTGGAGGAGGAGAAAGAAGAGGAAAAGGAATAGAGAAAGAAGGCGGGAGGAGGAGGTTGAGCGAACAAGGATGCAGGTGTTCTGGGTGGGGGTGGGAATAAGTAGAGTGGCCTTGGTTTTCTCTGACCTGGGAGGTTGCTGAGACTGTGAGGCTGGCATTAGGGGTCTCAGGAGGCGGCTACTGGACACCAGGGAAAGCCAGCCGGAGCACCTGGAGGAGGTGTTCGGAGTTTGCACAGGTGATGGTCCACCAGGCTGGAGGCCAGGCCGGGCACGTCTGCCCCTGCCCCTGGCTCAGGCATCAGTGGGGCAGTGGCAGCTGCAGAGGGGGTCGGGAGTGTGAGAATGTGCTGAGATGAGGTCTGGAAGCAGTGAAGATAGGACGATGGGAGGAGGAGGAAGGAGGAAGGCTGGCCAACAGGGCAAAAATGGGTTCTAGACACGGCTCTGGGGAGGTCAGGAGGCTGTTGTGGCTGCACAGGTGTGGCACCCTGTACTTGGGATGTTACCTGGGTGACCTCACCAACTTAGCTCCATTCTGTGACTCAGAGCGGGGTCCTGCCCCCGTGGTTCTGCCAGCGCCTCTGTGCATTCGTCAAGGCTCTGGGGACGTTGCATGAACAGGAAGCCCTCCTGTAGCTGAGTCCACACCCTGTGCCCTCACCCCATTCTTGGGTTGTGGTCAGAGACGGAGCCAGGAGGCCAAGATCTCAGAGGTGGCGTCATCCTGGGGGATGGCTCGTCTAGGGTGTGTCCTGGGCAGCATGGAGGGCAGGTGATGGACAGGTCATCATGGGGCAGGGAGCAGGATGGAGTCAGCCCCCTGAGCTCACCCAGCCCCACCTCCTCTGATAATGGGGCCCTGAGCCATCTTGTTTTGCCTTGGGGAACCTCGGGCTCACACAGGTCAAGAAGCTTGTCTAGGGTCACCCTGCAAGTTGTCATGATTAGTTGTAGTCACCTTTGAACCCTGGGGTTGAACAGGGCCTCATAGGACCGCTTCAGTCAGAGGATGGGGATTCCCCCTCCTAGGAGCCCCTCTGGGAGGCTGATAGCTCAGGGAGTACCCGTTGGGAAAACCAACACCCCAGGCTGACTGGTCTCACGGCTCCCTCAGCAGGACCAGGCTGGAACCCTAGGGCTTTGTCAAGCGGCACTCCTTGGCCTGGGGCAAGACTTCAAAGGGCGTCTGGAACCAGAATGCGGTTCCGTGTTACTGCCGGGATGGGGAAGGAGTAAAGAATGATTCCGAGGGAGCTCTGAGCGTCCTCTGGGTGCTGGCAGTCTGGCGGGGGTCACGGGAGAAATTGTGGCGATGTGTGTGGTGGGAGAGACTGACAGCGGCCTCTGCGGGGTGGGGGTGCGGGGTGAGCCTGATGCATTGGAGAACCGAGCAGGCTGCTACGCCTGGCGTGGGTGCGGGTGCCGAAAGGGTGGACACCAGGGGATTCTGTTGGGAATAAGCTGGCTCACATGATGGGGATCTCGATGTTCTGGGAGGGAAAATGAACCAGGTGGGAGCGGGGTCGTGATGGAGAGTGGTAGAGAGCCCAGAGAGTGGGGGAGGAAGGGATGGAGTCAGCGCTGGGTGGTACAAAGACCCCTCAGGACCCGAGATGGGATGGATCAGGGGTGGGATGGGGAAGGAGCCTGGGGAGATGGTCCAGGCAGGAGGGGAGTGGGGGAAGGACTGAGGTGAGAGGTAGGTGTGGTGATCGAGAGGCAGGAGCACCTTGGAGCCATCTGGGTGGGACAGTGTTGAGAACTGGGGACCCTGGGCTGGCTCGTAGCTGTCAACGCGAGGCATCTACCTGCTGGAATGGAGAGGGAGAAGGGGGATGGGAGGCATTCGGCTTCCTGTCTTAGGGCCTTGACTGCCTGCTGCTACCTGATGGAGCAGCAGTCCCCCACCTGCCCCTTATGGGAAAAAGCAGCGTTAGCCCGGACACAGGCACACGGAGGATCCCCACCACCACCATGACGCATCGCTGGCTGGGCATTAAGAAGAAACATCAGCAACAGCATACCATTATTCGTGGCTTAGACACTGGGAGGTAGGGGTGGATAACTGAGACCCGGGGCTCCGCGAGACAAAAAGATGCAGGGTCACTGCATCTTCAGAGGAAGCCGCGCTCGGGCAGTCAGATTTTGCCGGCGAAAGTCCCGTTCTTGATCTGCTCGTTCCAGCTCTCCACCTGGGAAGCAGAAAGGCAGGGAGCGGGACGCCGGCTCAGCCTCGGCCGAGCCCTGCGCACGCCTGGCCCGGCGTCCCCTCTGCCGACTCACCCAGCTGATGGGGCACAGCGAATGGTACACGCGGAAATAGTACTCGCAGGGCTGCGTGCTCTTCCCGCGGCGGGTCCTGGTCTTGAGGCAGAGGTGGTAGTCTGTGGGGGGCGGGGTCACGCTGCAAGCCACGCCCACTCCAGGACAGGACCCGCCCCTCCACTGCTCGGTCCCTCCCAGTTCTCCGCTGCTTCGCCCCGCCTCCCTCTCCCCTGGAGGCCTCCGTCCCGCCCCTCCCAGCCAGGCCCCGACCCCTACCTCCCTCACACTGCTCCTCCTACCCAGACCCTGCCCCTACCTACCTGGCCCCGCACCTTCACGACTCGGCCCCGCACCTTCCAGATCAGGCCTCGCCCCTACCAACCTCGCCCCGCCCCTCCAGGCTCAGCCCCGCCTTTTCTCGACCAGGCCCCGCCCCCACCAACCCAGACCCGCCCTGCCTCCCACCCTAACGGTCTCCGCGGGACTTAGGGTGGAAGTGCCCCTCCCTGCCTTCCCTTGTCACACCCTGCTCTTCCCATAACCTGGCTGAGCAGGTCTCACCCAGGAAGTTCTGGTAGCAGTTACGGATCTGGTTCTGGTTGGGGAAGCGCGGGTCGAAGGGCGGCGTCGACCATTTCCCCTTGGGGGGCTCCTGGGCTTCCACATCCAACATCCACGAAGGAGGCAACTCCTGCGAGACGGGACGGGACGGGACGGAGACTCCGTGGGGCCGAGGGGGCGCCCTCGCTCCGACCCGTCCCCCCATCCTGACCCCCGCCCCTGAACCCCACCCGTCGTGCCCTCACCAGCCTGACACTGGCGGCCACTGGATCTGCTGTGGGATGATCCCGGGGTGCCGCTCGCTTCTGAGTCCGCGGGGTGCGGTCCCACCCGGGTCAGGAGAAACGCACCCCGCGGCCGGATTGGCTAGGACGCCCGAGCCCCAGCCAATGGGAGCCGTCGTGCACCGCGGGGCTGGTAGGGGCGCCCCCACCCCACCCCTTCCTCCCCCGACGCCCCCTCGGGGGCCTGCGCGTGACACAGGCACCGAGGTACGACTCGCTGAGTCTCAGGCTCAAGCTTTAATCTCTGCGAAGTTGGGCGGCTCCACGGGCTCGCCCCCGCCCCCCCGCCCCCCAATATATAAAGGCATATCCATAGTTCTGGTATCTACCAGACGGGGCAAATCCCCCCCAAGCGGCTTTCAACATTCCGCTTCCTACAGTCGGTGCGCACAGAACCCTGGGGGCCTGTGGGGTTAAGAGGAAAGAGCAGCGGTGGGGTCCGGGCTCCTGGGAACCCCCCCGCCCCCCCGTCCTCCCCCCCCCCCCCCGTTACCCGCCCTCCTCCCTCGTCCCCCTCCCCCCGCCCCCAGGTCTAAGGCAGATCTCCAGGGTCTTAAAGGGTACCTGGCAGCGCTGGGCTCCTCTGGACAGTTTCCCACTGGGGTTAAGCCCCCGCATCCGGCCACTCGGAGTGCTGGGAGTGCTGCAGGCTGCAGGGAGAAAGCAAGCCAGAGAGAGCTTTGGGGGACAGGGTAGGGAGAGAGGGGTACCCAGGGCTTTAAGAGCTGCAGATGCTTGGCTTAGGAGAGCGTCCCCCAGGGCTGGTCTTGCTGTGTGTTTGGCTCACTGTTGTATCTGCCTGGGGCAGAGCCTGGCAGTAGTAAATGCACAATAAATCCGAGGCGGAATCAATGAGTCTTGGCTCTAGGGGCAGACAAGTAACTGGAATCTGGGCAGTTGGTTTCACCTCTAGATCCCTGCTAAGCTTCTCTCCCTCCTGCCTGGTTAATATCAGGCCTGACTCAGGATTGTTCACACTGACAGCCAAATGTACGAATTAAGAATCCCGGCCAGGTGCGGTGGCTCATGCCTGTAATCCTAGCATTTTGTGGGGCAGAGGCGGGAGGATTGCTTGAGTCCAGGAGTCTGAGACTAGCCTGGACAACATGGTGAAACCCCATCTCTACAAAAAATACCAAAATTAGCCAGGCATGTTGGTGCGTGCCTGTGGTTCCAGCTACTGAGGAGGCTGAGGCAGGAGAATCACCTGAGCCTGGGTAGCTTGAGGCTGCAGTGAGCTGTGATGGCATCACTGCACTTCAGTCTGGGCAACATGTGAGACCTCTTTTCTACAAAAAAATCAAAAACTTGGCTGGGCTTTTGGAGGCTGAGGCAGGAGGATCACTTGAGCCCAGGAAGATAAAGGCTGCCATGAGCCATGATCACACCACTGCACTCTAGCCTGGCAATAGAGCTCACCCCTGTAATCCCAGCACTTTGGGAGGCCGGATGGATCACCTGAGGTCAGGAGTTTGAGACTAGCCTGGCCAACATGGCGAAACCCCATCTCTAAAAAAAAAAAAAGAAAAGAAACAGGGTGTCACTCTATTGCCCAGGCTGCAGTGCAGTGGCATGATGGTGGGTGCAGTGGCAGCCTCGACTTCCCAGCTCAACCAATCCTCACACTTCAGCCTCCAGAGTAGCTGGGACCACAGGCACATGGCACCATGCCTAGTTAACTTTTTTTTTTTTTTTTTGAGACGGAGTCTCGCTCTGTTGCCCAGGCTGGAGTGCAGTGGCACAATCTCAGCTCACTGCAACCCGTCGCCATGCCCGGCTAATTTTTGTATATTTAGTAGAGATGGGGTTTCACCATCTTGGCCAGGCTGGTCTTGAAATCCTGACCTCGTGATCCACCCTCCTCGGCCTCCCAAAGTGCTGGGATTACAGGCGTGAACCACCAACTTTTTTTGTTTTCATATTTTGTAGAGATGAGGTCTCACTCTTTTGCCCAAACGTGTTACCATTTTTTAACGTACCCCTTAAAGTGGCGTTTGGCACATTCACAATGTCATGCAACCACCTCTACCTAGTTCCAGGGCATTTGTATCACCCACGAAGAAACCTCCAACCTGGCTGGGCACGGTGGCTCACGTCTGTAATCCCAACACTTTTGGGAGGCGGAGGTGGGCAGATCACCTGAGGTCAGGAGTTCGAGACCAGCCTGGCCAACCTAGTGAAACTCCATCTCCACTAAAAATACAAAAATCAGCCGGGCGTGGTGGTGCGCACCTATAATCCCAGCTACTCGGCTCCTCAAGAGGCTGACAGGAGAATTGCTTGAACCCAGGAGGCAGAGGTTGCAGTGAGCTGAGATCGCGCCACTGCACTCTAGCCTGGGCGACAGAGCAAGACTGTCAGAAAAGAGAAGAGGAGGGGAGGGGAGGGGACCTCCAACCCGTGAGTAGTCACTCCCGCTTCCTCCACACTAGACCCCTGGCCTCCAACGATTCACTTTCTGTCTCTACGGGTCAGCCTGTTATGGACATTTCATGGAAATGGGGTCTTTGTGGCCTTTTCTGTCCTCCAGGTGCCCACTCTTGCCCCCCTACATCCTCCATGCCCCAGCCAGAGGCAGCCTCTTCACACATAAATCCGTCTCCATCATTCTTCTGCTCCAAACCCTCCAGCTCGCTCAGAGTCAAAGCCAAAGTCCCTAAAATTGTCTGCAAAGTCCTCCATGATGGGCGCCCCCCTGCTGCACCTCTGACCGCATTTCCCACCCCGGGATCCCCGTGGTCCAGCACATTACAAACACTCCTGCCTCAGGGACTGCAGTGGCTGTTCCTTCCGCTGGGATGCTTTCCCCCAAGATGTCCTCATGGCTTCCTCCGTCCTCTCCTCCAGGTCTTGACACAAACAACCCCAGCTCAGTGAGGGCTCCCTGGAGCACCTGGGCTGTGGTAGGGGCTGTCCTGTGCACTGTAGGTTGCTGAGCAGCATCCCTGGTCTCTACCCGCTAGAAGCCAGGAGCACATCCCCCCACCACCAGCCCCATGGTCGGACACTGTATCCCCACTGCCTAGAACAATGCCTGGTACAGAGTCGGCACTCACTATATATCAGAGTGAAAGGGGGCCAGGCATGGTGGCTCACGCCTGTAATCCCAACACTTTGGGAGGCCGAGGCAGGTGGATCACTTGAGGTCAGGAGTTCAAGACCAGCCTGACCAACATGGTGACACGCCATCTCTACTAAAAATACAAAAATTAGCTGGGCATGGTGGCGCACGCCTGTAATCCCAGCTACTCAGGATGCTGAGGCAGGAGAATCGCTTGAACCCAGGAGGCGGAGGTTGCAGTGAGCCAAGATCATACCACTGCACTCCAGCCTGGGTGACAGAGTGAGACCCTGTCAAAAAAAAAAAAAAAGTGAAAGGAAGGAGTGATCACCTCTGTCTCATAAAGAGCAGAGCTCACAGTAAATAATAGCTGCTAACCCCTGCTACCTGGGCAGAAGGTTCAAGACGCCCGATTCCTCCTGTGTCTCCTCTGCCTTGGTGCCCGTGTTCCTCACAGTTTCAACTTCTAAGAGCATGGGCAAAAGAATTTCTGAAGACGACCCCACAGTGGCCAGGGGGTGCTGGGCTGGCATCCTCACGGGCTCCTGCGACACCCTCTTGGGCTGCTGGGACGCCCTGGCTGTGGCCTCCATCTTTGAGATGAGGGTCTCCGAGAGGGGCGATGGCCGTAAGTCCTCCCACGGTGAGGCGGTCAGGGGGATAGGCGCCTGGGAGATTCCTTCCCTCTTCAGACTGGCAGAGGTGGGCTTGGAGCGAAAGGGCACCTTGGGTGGCCCCTCGGGGTCCCAGGGTGGCTCCTTCATCTCGCCCCATGGCCGCTTGCCCTCCTTCACCCAGGTGTGCGACTCTGGCTGCTCTCTGACCACCACTGGCTTCCCCTCCAGTGAGGACAGCTGGCCGGGGCGGGAGGGCATGGAAGCCATCATTGACGTGGCCGACACCTGCGGAGTCGCCAAGAGCCAGGAGGGAAGTGAGACCAAAGCGGGTTTCGAGCGCTGCTCTTTGGAGTTGGCCGTGATCATGAGCTTGGCGAGGGTGAGCGCTTCCACAGAGAAGGGCCTGCTGTGCTCCTGGGAGGGGCCCTCGACAGCCAGCTCCTTCGCCTTGACCCGTCTCTTCCGCTGCTCCAACTCCTTGGATCTCACGCCAGGCGGGTCCGGGGACCTCTCTTCAAGCTTCGCCCAGTGGGCCCGGTCCTCCGACTTCCCCTGGCCCCTGAAGGCCTCCAGGCTCACCTCCTCGGTTTGGCTAATCAGGATGTCCTTGGACTCCTTCTTGGTCACGGTGAAGGGCGACTCCGGGGACTTGGCCTGAGTCGTCATCTCCACTACGTCTGTCTCCTGGGTGCGCACCGTCACCGCCGGCTCCGGTTTCCCTCCAGACTGGCTTCTCTCCAGCACGGCTCTTCCAGGAATTCCTGTTGGCAACACGTCAAAATTGCCAGGGAGCTTCCCCCGTGAGGCAGGGGGGCCCAGCGCCATCTGGTATTGGGTAGGTGAGGTTGGCAGAGCCTTCTGGGATGGGGCAGGGAGGAGCAGAGATTTCTTCTTTGGAGCAGTGGGGGACACAGCCTTCTGGGGAATGGTAGGTACAGATGGGGCCTTCTGAGATGGGGGTGGGGTCTTCTGGGGTGGGGCAGGTACAGCTGAGGCCTTTCGGGGAGAAGCTGACGCAGCTGAGGGCTTCCGGGATGAAGCAGGTATGGCTGGGGCCTTCTGGGATGGAGCAGGTACAGCTGGGGCCTTCCGGGGAGGAGCTGATGCAGCTGGGGCCTTCTGGGGAGGAGCCAATCCAGGCGGGGGTTTCCACGATGAAGCAGGTACAGCTGGGAGCTTCTGGGACTGGTCAACGAGGAATGGTGCCTTACAAGATGTGACAGGGCCAGATGGGGCCTTCTGGCAGGGTGGTGGCCCCGGCCCCTGGTGGGAGCCCATAGGCCCGGCCTTTTCCCTGCCCCTGGGGATGGAAGAGTAGGGTGTGGAGAGGCAGGCAGCCGGGGGATAGGGAGCCAGGCCGGAGGCAGCAGACGACAGAGTGCTGCCCTCAGAGTCCATGAGGTCTTCCGTGTCCTGATGCCACAGGCACGGGTCCAGGGAGCTGCAGGAGCCCAGAAAGAAGCCATCAGGGCGGTCAGCTGAGACACAGGGTGAAGGGCTCTCAACCACATGTCCCTGGCCTGTGGCCTCATCAGATGCAGATGTGCAGGCCTGTAGGTGAACAGAGGGGAGAGGATACATGGTCAGGATGCATGGAGACCCCAGACCCGGGAGGGCAGACCCCTGCTCCCTCCTCCCTCAGACTCAGGAGTCCAGGCCCCAGCTCCTCCTCCCTCAGACCCAGGAGTCCAGGCCCCCAGCCCCTCCTCCCTCAGACTCAGGAGTCCAGACCCCCAGCCCCTCCTCCCTCAGACTCAGGAGTCCAGGCCCCCAGCCCCTCCTCCCTCAGACCCAGGAGTCCAGGCCCCCAGCCCCTCCTCCCTCAGACTCAGGAGTCCAGGCCCCCAGCCCCTCCTCCCTCAGACTCAGGAGTCCAGGCCCCCAGCCCCTCCTCCCTCAGACTCAGGAGTCCAGGCCCCCAGCCCCTCCTCCCTCAGACTCAGGAGTCCAGGCCCCCAGCCCCTCCTCCCTCAGATCTAGGAGCCCAGGCCCCCCACCCCTCCTCCCTCAGACACAGAAGTCCAGGCCCCAGTTCCTCCTCCCTCAGACCCAGGAGTCCAGGCCCCGCACCCCTCCTCCCTCAGACCCAGGAGTCCAGGTCCCAGCCTCTCCTCCCTCAGACCCAGGAGTCCAGGCATCCAGCCCCTCCTCCCTCAGCTCTGGGGCCTGGGCCCTACCCCGGGTATAAGGCTGGCCTTTGGAGAGGACTGTGTCTGGTTGGCAGTGCTGGAAATGATGCTGAAGATGGTCCAGGTGGTGATGCTGGTCTTCTCTGGATGGGGGAGCCGTCTGAGCCCTTTGGGGCAGGAACCAGAGCCACACAGGGTGGCAGGGGGTGGGGTGGGTTGATCTTACCAGGCAAGCAGATTTGGGTGTGAGTTCTGTCGGGGCGGGGGTCTGAGTGGGACCTGCAGGAGCAATACCGTGGGACTTTGGTGGCATCTGGGCTGGGGTCTCCCACCTTCTCCCACCCACCCACCAGCAACAAGACCCCACGCCCACTTCTTTTCTGCAGGTTTCTTCCTGACGTCGGCATGCTCCAGCTGCGACCAGATGAGGGGCACAGAGTCGCCCACGGCCTGAGACTTGAAACTGCGCTTGAGCACCTGGAGTGGGTGAGGAAGGGATGGTTAGACGGGGCAGCCCCTCGGGCCCACACCGCCCTGCCGGCTCACCTTGGCCTTCCTCTGTCTCTGAGCGGCCACCGTCTTATGGGGAAAGTTGTGCTCAGCAACCCTGACTGGGAAGAGAGGAGACATCCTGGGTCAGGGACCCCAGGGGAGGGCACGAGGACCTACCCCAGGAGCTTGTGGAGGGCCCCACCAAGGAAGGGGGAAGAGCCAAAGGGTGCAGCTCTGTCCCTGCGAGGGGGAGAACCCAGAGGTCCTGATGAACAGCAGGGCCTGCTCACCTGCATGTCTGCTGATGGGCTGGTCCTGCAGAGATAGAGAGAGGCAGGAGGGGCCCGGGCTTCCACATCTCCATAACCTACCCAGCCAGAGGCCTAGGCCTCCTCCTGCTCCCAGGACCTGACGATCCAGCTCCTCCTGCCTCAGACCCAGGAGTCCAGGCCCCCAGCCCCTCCTCCCTCAGACCCAGGAGTCCAGGGCCCCAGCCTCTCCTCCCTTGACTCAGGGGTCCAGGCCTCAGTTCCTCCTCCCTCAGACCCAGGAGTCCCCCAGCCCCTCCTCCCTCAGACCCAGGAGTTCAGACTGCCAGCCCTCCGCCCTCAGACCCAGGAGTCCAGGGCCCCTAGCTCCTTCTCCCTCAGACCCAGGAGTCCAGACCCCCCCAGACCCGCCTCCCTCAGACCCAGGAGTTCAGACTGCCAGCCCTCTGCCCTCAGACCCAGGAGTCCAGGGCCCCTAGCTCCTTCTCCCTCAGACCCAGGAGTCTCCCAGCCCCTCCTCCCTCAGACCCAGGAGTTCAGACTGCCGGCCCTCCACCCTCAGACCCAGGAGTCCAGGGCCCCTAGCTCCTTCTCCCTCAGACCCAGGAGTCCAGACCCCCCAGACCCTCCTCCTTCAGACCCAGGAGTCCATGCCCCCAGCCCCTCCTCCCCTGACTCAGGAGTCCAGGACCCCAGGCCCTTCTTCCCTCGACTCAGGGGTCCAGGCCCCCAGCTCCTCCTCCCTCAGACCCAGGAGTCCAGGCCCCCAGCTCATCCTCCCTCGACTCAGGGGTCCAGGCCCCCAGCCCCTCCTCCCTCCACTCAGGGGTCCAGGCCCCCAGCCCCTCCTCCCTCCACTCAGGGGTCCAGGCCCCCGGCCCCTCCTCCCTCCACTCAGGGGTCCAGGCCCCCGGCCTAGACTTTGGGCTCTTGGTCCCAGTCCCCTCTGGATCTGGCCGGAGGGCTCCTGGGGCCTGCCATGCCCTGGTCTGTGGAGCTGGGATCCCACCTGCAGGTGCCAGGTGGAGGCAGGCGCTTCGGCCAGCGGCATATCCAGGGGGGCCGTGCGCGTGGTCCTGGGGGTCCAGGTGGGAGCCGGCTCCTGAAGCAGGTTGATGAGGCGGACCCAGCAGTGGAACAGGAAGCCCACCTCGTTGTCGGGGGCGTCCAGGGCCAGGTAGTACTGGCGGCCCGAGACCAGGCGTAGCTTCAGGCGCCAGGCAGAGAGGTCATGGACGCAGAGGTGGACGAGGTCCAGGGGGATCATCCTGGGAGAGGGAGAGGGGAGCGTCTAGAGCAGGAGGGGTGGAGGGGGCGGCCGAGGGGTTGGGGGATGCGGCACCTGGTCAGCACGAGGCCCGAGCAGTCCCTGTCCTCGGCGGGCTGGCCGATCAGCAAGATGTCAGGCAACACCAGGCCTGGCAGGGAGGCGGCCACGCCCATGGCCAGCCGGTTGGTTCTGTGATTCACGAACACCCGGCCCCCTTGATGGGTCACCTGGGGCAGCCAGGGAGAGGGGGCTGGGACCACTCCTTCCTCCAGCAGCCACAGCCTGAGCCTCCCTCCTGATCGTCCCCCACACAGGGACTGCTAAATCCCATTCCCTCTCAAGATCCCCCAGCACGGGGGGCCTTGCTTCCCCTCTGTTCCTCTCAGCCCCGGGGCACTGGGAACTGGAGACCTGAACAAAGTTACTCTCGAACATGGGCAGCGGACGGAGGGGCAGGTACTCGCCCTTCTGGAGGGTCTTTTGCAGCTCCCCCAGAACGGGGACCCACTTCGGGGTGCCCTGGAGCGGCTCAAGGCACCTCCTGTTTTGAAGCCAGATCATGGTGGCTGTGGTGGATGGGTACTGGTTTAGGGACCCAGAACCCAGGCGTGCAGGCCTCCCAGCCCTGGCCCACCAGCCTTGACCCCTGGGGCTTCACAGGTGCCTGGAGCTCAGCGTTACAGAGCATGGAGATGCCCCGGGCTGGGAGACTCGGGCCTCCGCCATGGCCCTGCCAGGGTGGACAGCAGGGGTCTGGGGGAGGAGCCTCTGGTGGAGGGGCTTTGTGACCTCATCGGACACACAGGGGCCTCTTCCAGGAACTCTCCGGGGACTGTGGGCTCCCTTCTCCTCCAGGGATACAGCCTGGAGTTTTTTTTTTGTTTGTTTGTTTTTTGTTTTTTGAGATGGAATTTCACTCTTGTTGCCCAGGCAGTGAGCTAAGATTGCCGCACTGCACTCCAGCCTAGGCAACAGAGCGAGACTCCATCTCAAAAACAAACAAACAGCCCTGTGCAGTGCGGGGCCCCAGGCAAGGCTCAGACCCTGCCTCCACGGAGGCACGATCACCCAGACAGCTCTGTGGAGGCAGGGTCTGAGCCTCGCCTGGGGCCCCGCACTGCACAGGGCTGTTTGTGGCGTGATCTCGGCTCACCGCAACCCCCGTCTCCTGGGTTCGAGCGATTCTCCTGCCTCAGCCTTCCGAGTAGCTGGATTGTATTTTTAGTAGAGACAGGGTTTCCCCATGTTGGTCAGGCTGGCCTTGAACTCCTGAGCTCAAGTGATCCACCCGCCTCAGCCTCCCAAAGTGCTGGGATTACAGGCGTGAGCCATCGCGCCCGGCCAGCCTGGAGTCTTGAGGGCTATGATGGGTGAATCAAAACTCCGGGCCCAGGATGGGCACCTCCAACCCCAGACTCAAACTAGTGACAACACGGGGCCCCTGGAAGTCTGTCTGGGTTATTGTAAAGGGAAAAGTAACTAAAGCATTTGAATTATCGTCCCTACTCTGCCATTGACCCTTCTCTAGGCCCTGGGTAAGACCCAAATCCTTACTGAACCTGTTTCTCCATATCTCATGTGTGTGCATGTGGCAAGGATTCCTGAACACCGACTTGCAAAGAGAGCTTTGGGAAAGAGCCAGACACGGTGCAGAATCCCACTTCCACCTCTCCCTAGCTGTGTGACTTTGTGCAACAGAGTCCCCACTCCTTGTCTGAGACTCAGTTTCCCTCGCCTGTAAAACAGGGTGTATTCAAGAGTCCAGGAGGATTGTGTAAGTACAAAGCCCACACTTAGTGCACAGCCCTGAGAGGCTCAATCTGCGGTCAACTTTGTCCCCTCCTGAGGGCTTATTTTTGGAGGGGAGGAGGCTGATATTCTGTTATTCTAAAAATAGTGTTTATTATTTTTTAAATGTGTCATGCAAAATACACAGTCATGGCAGAAATTCTGTAAAATACAGACAATCATACACATTAAAAGTCACCCACAATCCTACCTCTCTCCTTTGACCTGGAGACAGTCATTGTCAACATTTTGGCGTATTTCCCTTTAGGATTTTTGTTTTAATCCATATATAGAAAGAAAAACACAAAATTGGGATCACAGCATGCAGTGGTTTTGTAGCCTGCTGTTTCACGTCAGGACATCATTCTTTCTTTTTTGAGACAGGGTTTTGCCATGTCTCCCAGGCTGGTCTCAAACTCTTGGACTTCAGTGATCCACTCGCTTCGTCCCTCCCAAAGTGCCAGGATTACAGGCGTGAGCCACCATGCCTGGCCAATGTCAGGATATCTTTCTATATCCCAAGCAAGCCTCTCTCCTTAGCCTCCCTGAATGACAGTCCCTGCTCTGGGCGGCTGGGCGGCGTTCCATCCACAGATGCACCATGTTGCTTAACCCTCACTGTTGGATATCTAGATTGTTCCCAGTTTGCTATGGTGAACACAGCCATAATGAACCATCTTGACCTTGCAGCTTTGTCCCATACGGGTACTGTTGATCACAGGGTGACTTGTGGAACCTTCCATTAAATATTTATTGAAGACCTATGGGTCAGGTGTGGTGGCTCACACCTGTAATCCCAGCACTTTGGAAGGCTGAGGCAGGAGGATCACCTGAGGTCAGGAGTTCGAAACCAGCCTGGCCAACATGGTGAAACCCTGTCTCTACTAAAAATACAAAAGAAATAAATAATTAGCTGGGCATGGTGGTGCACACCTGTGATCCCAGCTAATCGGGAGGCTGAGGCAGGAGAATTGCTTGAGCCCGGGAGGTGGAGGTTGCAGTGAGCTTAGATTGCCCCACTGCACTCCAGCCTGGGCAACAGAGCGAGACTCCATCTCAAAAAACAAACAAACGGCCCTATGCAGTGCGGGGCCTCAGGCAAGGCTCAGACCCTGCCTCCACAGAGCTGTCTGGGTGACCGACCCATCTCCCAGTCGCTGCCCCGCCCACTCGGGACCTCCACCTGAATGGAGGTCTCCCCTCCACCTGCCCTGCCCCAGTTACCCGAGCATCCAGCCCCACCTCTCAGACAAATCGCCCTCAAGTGGATATGTATGACACATTTAATTCCCTGTTCTCTGTCTCACAAAGATTTCTCACATTTTTGTACAAAAACCCAGGCTTCCCTTTCCCCTCCCTCCCCACCCCAACATGAAAAGTAATTGCTTAAATAAATAATATATATTCCTGCCCAGGCCTAGATGGGGAGGAGCCAGGGCAGAAGTCTGTGGACAGACTTCTTGGAGACCCAAGAATCCGGGACCCCAGTCCCCTCCTCCTCGGGGACCCAGGAGTCCACCTGCCTCCCACCCCTGCTCCTGAAATAAATAAGTATAAATAAGGCACAGATGCCCCCCAGGCCTCACGGAAGGACTGTCTCTAACTAGGGGGAGATAATGGCGGGGGGATCACCTGGCTGTTTCGCCCCCAGTACTGAAATAAATAAATAAATAAGATCTGGCTTTGGAAGGACGGTGGTGGCTTTGGGCCCCAGGTCACAGCCGAGTCTTCAGCAGCAGCAGTCCCCTCACGGCCCAGTCAAGTGTCAGGTGCAGCCCCCCCAGGATGGCGTGGGCGGCCCTGATGCCCCCCCAGGCTGAGGAGGGGGGCGCCAGCGGGGGCGCCGGCGGGTCCGGGGGTGGCTGGGGCAGGGCCAGGCGGGACATCTGTGGGGAGAGGAGAGAGGTGAGTCACAGGTAAGGGGTGCGGCGGGGGTGCAGGGCAGGGGTGATGTGGAGCTGCGGCTGAATCGGGGCTGCATATTCACAGGGGGATTGTGGCGCGTGGGGTGAAGTGTTTAGGCCGGGAGCTCTTCAGGCTGTGGGGTTCAGAAAATGGAGGCTGGAGTCAGGATGGGCTTCCAGAGCTGAGTGTGGGGGTTGGGGGTGAAGTCTGTGGAGTCAGGGCTGGCATCTCGGTTCTAGGTGAGGGATCGGGCCTGGGACTGTTAGAGTCGCCGGGGCTGGAATCTCAGAGCTGGGTTTTTGTTGTTGTCGCTGCTGTTAGAACAATTAAGAAGCCGGGCGCGGGGGCTCATGCCTGTAATCCCAGCACTTTGGGAGGCCGAGGCGGGCGGATGGCCTGAGCTCAGGAGTTTGTGACCAACCTGGGCAACACGGTGAAACTCCGCCTCTACTAAAATACAAAAAAATTATCCGGGTGTGGCAGTGTGCGCCTGAAGTCCCAGCTACTCAGGAGGCTGAGGCAGGAGAATCGCTTGAGCCCAGGAGGCGGAGGTTCCAGCGAACCGAAATGGCACCACTGCACTCCAGCCTGGGCAACAGAGCGCGAGACTCTGTCTCCAAAAAATAATAATAATAATTAAGAGACAGAGTCTTGCTATGCTGCCCAGGCTGTCTCAAACTCATGGCCTCAAGAGGTCCTTCTGCCTTGGCCTCCCCTGCCTTGGGATTACAGGAGTGAGCCACTGTGCCCCACCAGAGCTGGGGTTTTACAGACAGTATCTGAGATCTGTGGGCTCGAGGCTAGGGTCAGGCCCTGGATCTCAAGGCTGAAGTCTTAGAGGTGGGGTCTCTGGGTTCAAGTTCAGGAACTCATGGGTGAGGGCTGGAGTCTCAGAGCTAGAAGTTGGAATTTGAGATCCAGGGTCTTTGGAGTTAGGCCCAGAAACCAGGGTCTGAAGTCTTCTGGTCTCAGGGCTTTGGGCCTAGCTTTGGAAGTGAGGGTCTTGAGAGTCGTACAGGCGCAGGCTCAGGATCTGAGGTGTCAGGGTTTTCGATGTTGGGAGTGAGACATAGGGCCTCAGGGCTCGGGGTCTAGGTCCTGGAGGTCTTGGGTTTGTACAGCCAGGGTCCCAAGGCTGGCTTTGGGTCAGGGTCTTGTATCTTAGGGCCTGGGATCTTTAAGGTGTCAGGATCTCAGGGCTGGGGCCTGGGGTCTCAGGGTCTGGAGGTCCATGGTTTTCTTTTCCTTCTTTTTTTTTTTTGAGAGAGGGAGTTTTGCTCTTGTTGCCCAGGCTGGAGTGTAATGGTACGATCTCGGCTCACTGCAACCTCCGCCTCCCAGGTTCAAGTGATTCTCCTGCCTCAGCCTCCCAGGTAGCTGGAATTACAGGCATGTACCACCACGCCTGGCTAATTTTGTATTTTTAGTAGAGATGGGGTTTCACCATGTTGGTCTGGCTGGTCTTGAACTCCCGACCTCAGGTGATCCACTTGCCTCGGCCTCCCAAAGTGCTGGGATTACAGGCGTGAGCCACCACGCCTGGCCAGGTCCATGGTTTTCAATGTCATGGGGCCAGGGTCTCCAAGTCTTGAGGTGAGGATTTGAATTCTCAAGGCTTTGGGCTTCAGGATGGGGTTTTGGGTCTTAGGGGCTGGGATCTGGGGACTTTGAGGTCATGGATGATGGAGTCTCAGGGTCTTGGGTGAGAATTTGAAGTTTCTGGGCAGGATTTGGGGGTCTAGGGCCTCAGGGTCTCAGGGCCACAGGATCTTGGGACTGCAGGGTCAGGGTCTCAGAGCGGGGCTGTTAGGGTGTCAAGGTCTCAGAGCAGGACTGTTAGGGTGTCAGGGTCTCAGAGCGGGGCTGTTAGGGTGTCAGGGTCTCAGAGCGGGGCTGTTAGGGTGTCAGGGTCTCAGAGCGGGGCTGTTAGGGTGTCAGGGTCTCAGAGAGGGGCTGTTAGGGTGTCAGGGTCTCAGAGCGGGGCTGTTAGGGTGTCAGGGTCTCAGAGCGGAGCTATTGCACTCAGGTCTGGGGTCTCAGGCTTCAAGGACTCAGGCCACAGGATTTTGGGGCCAGGGGTGGGGGTCTGGGGTGTCAGGTCTTGGGGCCAGGACATACCAGGAGCTGCAGCCGGCGCAGCAGCCGGTCCAGCCGGGCCTGCAGGGTGCCCAGCTCGGGCTCCAGGGTCTTCAGGGAAGAGCCACCTGCCCGGCGCAGCCACTGCACGTGCCGCAGGTAGGACAGTAGGTCCGCTCGCAGCCTTGTCAGCACACCCGGAAGCTGGGGATAGAGCCAGGACATGAGAGAACACCCGGCCAGTGCCCCTCATCCTCCCCGCCCCCTTCACTGCCTGCCTCCCACCTTGTCCCCAGCCCACTCCCTTGCCCTTACCTGTAGAGCTCCCAGTGCCCCCGCACTCATGGCCAGGGTGGGCAGGGAATCCAGGTTGTGGTCCCCGTCAGCTGGGAATTTGTCCCTCTGGCAGGGAAAAAAGGCTGTGAGGTGGCCCCTGCCCAGCCTCGGGGCTCCCTCCATCCCCCACGCCAGGCCCCCAACTCTTCCCCTCCCTCACTCTGCCACCTGAGAGCCCGGAACCCCTCCAAGTGGCTGCCCGCAGACTCCTCTCAGTTCCTCTCTGCCTCTCACTCCTGTGCTGGCCCCAGCCCAGTCTCTCCTACCAGCTGTGCAGCCAGCTGCCGCGTGTCCGCCAGGAGAGAGCGGGTCAGGAGCACGGTGCTGTCCAGCTCGGCCCGAGGGTCTGGGGAAACTCGAGGGGGGCCAGGTGGTGGCCCAGGGGCGACAGTTGTATCTGGCCACAGGCTCAGCACGACCAGGACCAGGCGGCAAACACCTGGGGGCAGGATAAGGCAGAGAGCTCAGGCTGGACTCCGGGTCTGAGAGAGGAGGGCCTGGGCCTGGACTCCTCCTGGGTCTGAGGGAGGAGGAACTGGGGCCTGGACTCCTCCTGGGTCTGAGGAAGGAGAGGCTGGGGGCCTGGACTGCTAGGTCTGAGGGAGGAAGGACTGGGGTCTGGCTCCTGGGTCTCGGGGAGGAGGGTCTGGGGCCTGGACTCCCGGCCTTAGGGAGGATGGAGCTGGAGGTCTTAAGTCCCAGGGTGGAACGCCAGCGGGCAGGTCGCAGGGCCAGGCGGGCTTCCCTCTCCCTCCCTGGCTCTGGCTGCCCCGCCCGTCGGAGCAGACGCGGCCCGGGGCGGGTAGACGGGCCGGGCGTCTCCCGTCCGCCCCCGGACGCCGGAATCTGGGCCCCGGGGCGGGGCATGGTGGGGGAGGCACAGGCCAGAACCTGCCCCCTCCCCGGGCCGCGGGAGCCCGAGCTGGCTGGGAGCAGGGGAAGGAGCCAGAAGCCAGGACGGAGTCCCGGAGACACGGACCTCTCCCACCGGAGACCCCTTAGACGCCCTCCCAGGAGCCCCGCCGGGTGGGCGGCAGAAGCCCGGGCCGCAGCGCACCTGGGCGGAGAGGGGCAGAGCCACGGGCCCGGCCGGGCCACGGGAGCGGGAGAGCTGGCGGCGGGGGGCGCGGGGGGCGCGGGGGTCTGGAGCTCGCTCCCCGCAGCCCACCCCGGCCGCCCCGCCCACCCGGCCACCCGCCAGCCAATCAGCGCTCCCGCGGCCCGGCCGGGCCTCGCACACCCCCAGCCCGCCCCCCGGCCCCGCCAGCCGTCGGTCTGTCCGCGCGTCCGTCGGCCGCATCTGCCCGGCTCTCCCCGCTTTCCTCCCGCGCCCAGTCTCTCTCCTCCCCCCGGCTGGGGTCGCTACTCCCTGGCTTGCTCCGCTCTCCGCGGACCCTGCCTCAGTTTCCCTCCGGAGCCTCTCTGCCGGAATCCCAGGGAGTCTCCCGGTCCCCGCGGGCTCCCTGGGGCCTGGGCCGATGGGGGTCACCTCCCTCCCGGCACCAGTCCCTGCGTCCCTGCCCCTGCTCGGTCTCCGCGTCTCGCTCCCTCTCGGGGCCCTGTCTGGCCCGTCCCTCCTGCGGCGCCTCTGATTGGCTGCCTCCATCCGCTCCTGTCTGTGTCTCTCTCTGCCCATCTCCTCCGCCGCCTCCTGTCTCCGAAGCTGCTCTCCTCCCCGGCTGCCTGTCTCCGGGTCCCTCTCTGTGCGACTCAGCGGGGTCTGCTCCCACTCCCGCCGTGGGTCCCTCTCCTCCCTGCCTCCCTGTCCCCTCCACCCTCCCCATGAACCAACTTACAGTTCATGTCCCCACAGGGCCAGGGGTTCCCCAGGGCAGGGGGCAGGGAGCCGGGGGCCTTTAACCCTTCCCTGTCCGCTGCCGGGGGAGCCCCGAGGGTCAGCTGGGCCGCGGCCTGGGGAGGGGAGGCATGTGCCCTGAGCAGCAGGGCCGCGGCAGTGAGGGAGTGTGGACGCCTGGGGGGTTATATAGGGGGCTGGGGCGGGCGGGCGGGGGGCAGGCGGCAGGGGAGGGCGGCCTGACACATCCTGACTCACCCTCCCTGCCTGCCTTTTCCATTCAGACGGAGCGGCTGCCTTGCAGGGCTCACGCCGCCGCGCTCGGAGGAGGGCACGGAAGGAAAAGTTGGAAAAGTTGAAAAGGGAAAGGGGGGGGTGGTCGGAGAGGGGCTGGTGAGGTCATTGGCGTCCCCTCCCTCCACCTCCACGGGCCGGAGCAGACACTCAGGCTCAAGCGCTGGGGCCCGACTGTGGGTGGGGGTCCGGCTGGACCAGGACTAGCAGAGAGAGATGGGGAGGCAGGAGGACGGAAAGGCAGAGAAAGGCCGGACAGAGGGACAGGACAGGAGCCTGGAGAGGTGGAGGCAGGAGGAAGAGGGAGTGGAAGGGAAGGAGAGAGAGAGAGAGACACACACACACACACACACACACACACACACACACACACACACACACACACAGAGTGAAGGAGAGACTGAGACAGAGACAGGGAGACGGAGATCCACAGAGATGGAGGCAGCCAGAGAGACACACCAGAGAAGCAGAGAGGATCAGAGGGGCAGCCCTGGAGACAGAGGGAGAGGTTCTGGGAGTCAGAGATCAGAGAGCGGGAGGAAGACAGCAGGATGGACTTGGGGAGACCCAGGGAGACCCCGAGGGGAAAGGAACAGAGACACCAAGACTCTGGGACAGAGGACGCAGCAGCTGAAGAAAGGCACCAGGCAAACAGAGACACGGGGCAGAGTGACAGGGACGGAGAGGCCCCAGGGACAGAAATGGGGAGACAGAGATATTAGAAAGACAGAGACGCTGAGATGTTGGGGACTCAGCAATGGGGGCAGAGAGTAAAAGCCTTTCTCATTTTTTGTTTGTTTGTTTTTTGGTACTGAGTCTCACTTTGTCACCCAGGCTGGAGTGCAATGGCGCGATCAATGGCACAATCTCGGCTCACTGCAACCTCCACCTCCCGGGTTCAAGCGATTCTCCTGCCTCAGCCTCCCAAGTAGCTGGGATTACAGGTGTGCGCCACCACACCCGGCTAATTTTGTATTTTTAGTAGAGACAGGGTCTTACCATGTTGGCCAGGCTGGTCTCGAACTCCTGACTTCGTGATCCACCTGCCTCGGCCTCCCAAAGTGCTGGGATGACAGGTGTGAGCTACCGTGCCTGGCCTCGTTTTTGGTTTTTTTGAGACAGAGTCTCGCTGTGTCACCCAGGCTGGGGTGCAGTGGTGTGGTCTCGGCTCACTGTAACCTCCGCCTCCCAGGTTCAAGTGATTCTCATGCCTCAGCCTCCTGAGTAGCTGGGATTACAAGCACCCGCCACCATGCCTGACTATTTTTTTGTATTTTTAGTAGAGATAGGGTTTTGCCATGTTGCCCAGGCTGGTCTCAAACTCCTGAGCTCAGGTCATCCTCCCGCCTCAGCCTCCCAAAGTGCTGGGGATACAGGTGTGAACCACCACGCCTGGCCTTTTGAAAAGCCTTTCTCAAAGAGGCAGGTGGAGACAGGAAGGAGGAAGAGAGACGGAGACTGAGGACCAAGAGGCGCTGAGACACTCCATAGAGGCAAGACCTCCATGTGCGACTCTCCCCCTCTGTGCCTCAGTTTCCTCATCTGTGAAGCGGGGTTAATGATGCACCCTCATCCGCCTAAATGCCACGATGAGGATAAAGCGAGCTCATTCACGTGAAGCACAAAGTCAGTGCTGACCATCCTTATTCCCCTCGTTAACTTTTCTGAACACATCAGGGACACAGAGAAAAAGATGTTGCCTTCGAGAGAGACGGGGCAGGAGCAAGATGGGGTGAAGGACGGGACAGTGGGGACATGGAGACAGTGGCCAGAACCGGGGCCAGGGCCCTGGACATCGCTGCACAGAGGTGGAGGCAGCAGAGGAGGGCGGGGGGAGGGGACCCGCAAGCCAGGGTGGAGGCATCGACGCCTACCCAGGCGCACAGTGGGCCAGCCCCAGGCATGGGGGCAGAGGAGACCCGGGATTCACCACAGAGCAAGCAAGGGGCAGAGGTACCAAGCCATGTCCCCGAGAGCCCCCAGACCTAGATGGCAGGGAAGAACAGGATGGGACTGAGAGCGCGGAGGTGGTGGGGGCTCTGAGGCTCTGTGCAGACGCCCTCGTGTCAGCCTCCGAGACTGCCGGGCTGGTTGGAGGCTTCCCCTTCCCGATCCAGCACCACTGGAAGGGCAACTGCTCAGGTCCCCAAGGAGGTGAGGTCACAGCCCCCCCACGGTGGGACATGACCTCATCGCCTCAGGTAAGAGCTCTCTCTCCCTCTCTCTGGTCTGTCACAGCCACCCCTTTCAGGGCCCCCCAGGGGCCCTCCCCAACACCGGCTCCTGCTGGGACCCAGGCCTCTGACCACTGGGTCTCCGCCCCTCAGGGGGCCTGCTTCCGGCTGAGTCAGTGTGGGGGGCCCAAGGCTGCGTCAGTGAGGGGAGAGCTGACGTAGCCCCCCCCCCCAGACCGGCGGGGCCAGCCAAGGTGACTCAGGCCACCAGCTTGGGGGATGGACTAGCCCGAGGGTATGGGGGACTGGCCTGGGGCCAGCTGGGGAGCAAGAAAAGAGTCCTGGTAATGCCAGCCCCGTCCACCTACAGGGACCAGAGCCCAATCCCCCTGCCCCTCCTCCCTCAGACCCGGGAGTCCAGGCCCCCAACCCCTCCCCCTTCAGACCCGGGAGTCCAGGCCCCCAACCCCTCCCCCTTCAGACCTAGGAGTCCAGGTCTCCAGCTCCTCCTCCCTCAGACCCAGGAGTCCAGGCCCCGAGCCCCTCCTCCCTCAGACCCAGGAGTCCAGGTCCCAGCCCCTCCTCCCTCAGACCCAGGAGTCCAGGCCCCCAGCCCCTCCTCCCTCAGACCCAGGAGTCCAGGCCCCCAGCCCCTCCTCCCTCAGACCCCGGAGTCCAGGTCCCCAACCCCTCCTCCCTCACACCCAGGAGTCCAGGCCCCCAACCCCTCCTCCCTCGGACCCAGGAGTCCAGGCCCCCAGGCCTTCCTCCCTCAGACCCAGGAGTCCAGGCCCTAAATTCTAGTTCAAGAAAGGTAGAGGAGGATCTTGGGGCCCTTCTGCACTTTGGGGAGCATGTGTGGGGAAGGTCATGGGTCTGGGACAAATCCGGGGTCCCAGCCGCTGCCAGTTTCCTGTCTCGTCTGGGTCCCCAGCCCTGGGTTGTGGGCTCAGACTCCGTCCCCGCAGTGTGGCTGCAGGAGGTACAGGTAGATGGGGCGGGTGCAGAGTGACGGGGCTGGGAGTGACTGGCAACTCCTGGGTCTGCCCAGGCCAGGGTGGGACACATTGGGCTACTTCTGTGCAAACAAGAGAAAAGAGAGAGAGAGACAGAGCAAAAGATGAAGATCGGAAAAGAGACCCAGAGGCAGGACTGGGGAGTCCCAAGAAAATGACAGATGACTGAGACAAACAGAGCTGGAGAGACAGGGGCAGCAAAGGCCCCAGGAGGCAGCCAGTGCCACGGAACCCAGTGGAAGCTAGAGACCAGCTTGGAGGCTCGGAAACAGACTGGGCAGCCAGGGCCCAGGCCCTGGGGTGGTCACAGACACTGGGGAGAAGCCACGGGGACATGGGGGATGGCCAGGGAGTCCTGGCTCCCGCGCGGCCCCTGGGGGGGAAGCCGAGCCGGCAGGGTGTGAGGTCAGCAGGTCCCAGGCTGTGTGTGTGTCCGTCTGTCAGTCCCTGGGGGGTCCTGTCTGGCCTCTGGGGGGTGACGGGGCAGGCCGGCCACAGAGGCAGCCCAAACCTGTCATTAGCGGTGAGGGCCGTGACGGCGGGGCCCCCCCAGTCCCAAGCCGCGGTCCAAGGCCAGGCGGCCCCGCCCCCCACCCCCTCCTTGATCCCTGAGGAATCCCGGGAATTGGGAAGTGGGTCCAGATGATGTTGACACAGGAAACGGTCAGCAGCTGCCCGGCCTCAGCCCCACAACCCCTCTGACCCCCACCCCCGGCCCCCTGCAGAGCCCCTCTACCCTGTGTCATCTCTGACGAAGGCAGCCCGGGGCCCACTCAGTACCCACCAGGATGTTTACAGGAGAGATGGGTAACACGGGGAGTCACCCCACGGGGCTTCCTGAGAAATGGGGTCTGGCTCCTAGACCATCCTCCCAGACTCACAAGTTCAGGCCCCCAGCCCCTCCTCCCACAGACCCAGGAGTCCAGGCCCCCAGCCCCTCCTCCCTCAGACCCAGGAATCCAGGCCCCCAGCCCCTCCTCCCTCAGACCCAGGCGTCCAGGCCCCCAGCCCCTCCTCCCTCAGACCCAGGAGTCCAGGCCCCAGCCCCTCCTCCCTCAGACCCAGGCGTCCAGACCCCCCAGCCCCTCCTCCCTCAGACCCAGGCGTCCAGGCCCCCAGCCCTCCTCCCTCAGACTCAGGAGTCCAGACCCCCCAGCCCCTCCTCCCTCAGACCCAGGAGTCTAGGCCCCCAGCCCCTCCTCCCTCAGACCCAGGAGTCCAGGCTCCAGCCCCTCCTCCCTCAGACCCAGGAGTCCAGGCCCCCAGCCCCTCCTCCCTCAGACCCAGGATCCAGGCTCCAGCCCCTCCTCCCTCAGACCCAGGAGTCCAGGCCCCCAGCCCCTCCTCCCTCTAATGCAGGTATCTGAGTTTACAACCCCCTTTTCCTTCAGATGCAGGACTTCTAGCCCAGAGACTGTCCCAGGGAGCTGAGACTCCCTCCTCACTGTGCGGCAAAGCTGAATGGATGAGTTGGGGTGCACTAGGGATTATGGTTCCAACCCAGCCCCCCATTCCGGTTTCCTCTTCTTGGAAGCCAAGTTTTCTCTCAGTCACTGGGGAGTGGTGGGGGGAATCAATGTGGAAGCTTCAGGATCTCCGTTTGGCCGACTCCCTCCCACCACTCTCTAACCTCTGTTCACAGATGGGGAAACAAATCCAGGAGGGAAATGTGGGCTCCCTGTCCAGGAGCCACCATTACAGTCTCCGAGCAGCTCTGGCCCACCAAGCCCTCAAACTCAGCAGGGGCCCACATGGCCTGTCCCCTTCCCTGTTTGTTTGTTTTTTTCTTTTTTCTTTTTTTTTTTTGACACAGAGTCTCACTCCTTCACCCAGGCTGGAGTGCAGTGGCACGATCTCGACTCACTGTAACCTCCACCTTCTGGGTTCAAGCAACCTCCACCTCCTGGGTTCAAGCAATTCTCCTGCCTCAGCCTCCTGAGTAGCTGGGATTACAGGCAAGTAATCACCACGCCCAGCTGATTTTTGTATTTTTAGTAGGGACGGGGCTTCCCCATGTTGGCCAGGCTGGTCTCGAACTCCTGACCTCAGGTGATCCGCCTGCCTTGGCTTCCCAAAGTGCTGGGGTTATAGGCGTGAGCCACCGCGCCCAGCCCTATCACCTTCCCTGCTAAACATTCCCTAGACAGCAGGCCTGGCAGGGCTGAGATGAAAAGCCTTTCTCAAGACCCCTGGACCAGAAGACCCCCGGACTTAGGCTCCGGCCCCTTGTCTCATCCCCCTCCCAGGTCTTCTCGTTGCGGGGGGGACCTTCCCTAACAATGGGGCTCAGTGAGGCCTCTGTGTCTGACAGCTCCCCTTCCCCTGGTTGTTAAGGCGAAAAACTCCCTAGCAACGGGGTTTCCTGAACCTTCGGGCCACTTGAATCCACCTTCTCAGGTATCAGTTTCCTTAGGAAAGAAACTCCCCAGCAAAGCCTCCCAGTTCCCCACCCCTCAGGGCGCCCCGGGTGATATGGAGACACGCCCCAGACTCCCACGCCCTTCCAGACTTCTCTTTCCCGCCATAAGTGGCCAAAGAGGCTCTTCTAAACCTGAGACGCCCCCACTCTTCCACCAGGTCCCTAAAGAATCAACACCCTAGACCAGGCATGGCCAGGCTGGTGTGAAGCCCTTCCACCTCCCTAGCACACCCCCTGACTCCCTAGCAACAGAACTCACAATCCTGGGGCCTGGCGGGCAGGCGGGCGGGGCCGGTTGCTGGGGTGATGTCCTGTAAGGCCTCTTCCCACAGTGGCCCCAGGGGTCTGGGGAGGTGACATGTTGGGCTGTGGGATCCCAGCACTGGGCCTGCTCCTGCTGCTGCAGGGCTCGGCAGGTGAGGGGCTGGTGAGGCGGGGGAGCTGAGGAGGGACGCCCGGCCTCACACAGCCCTAACACTGCCCTTTCTCTCGCAGACGGAAATGGAATCCAGGGATTCTTCTACCCATGGAGTGAGCAGCCGCTGAAATACTGGGTCACCCAGGGAGGGGAGCCCAGATCAGACCCCTGAATCTGAGAGAGGAGGAGCTGGGGCCTGGACTCCTGGATCTGAGGGAGGACGGGGGGGTCTGGACTCCTGGGTCTGAGGGAGGAGGGCTGGGCCTGGACCCCTGGGTCTGAGGGAGGAGGGGCTGGGGCCTGGACTCCTGGGTCTGAGGGAGGAGGGCTGGGCCTGGACACCTGGGTCTGAGGGAGGAGGGGCTGGGGCCTGGACTCCTGGGTCTGAGGGAGGAGGGGCTGGGGGCCTGGACTCCTGGGTCTGAGGGAGGAGGGCTGGGCCTGGACTCCTGGGTCTGAGGGAGGAGGGGCTGGGCCTGGACTCCTGGGTCTGAAGGAGGGGGCTGGGGCCTGGACGCCTGGGTCTGAGGGAGGAGGGGCTGGGGGCCTGGACCCCTGGATCTGAGGGAGGAGGGGCTGGGGTCCTGGATTCCTCCGTCTGAGGGAGGAGGGGCTGGGGTCCTGGATTCCTCGGTCTGAGGGAGGAGGGGCTGGGCCTGGACTCCTGGGTCTGAGGGAGGAGGGGATGGAGTCTGGACCCCTGGGGCCCTGCACAGAGTAAGCACCAGGAAGGCAGCCTGGGAGCATGGCCTTGGAATCCCGTGTTTGAGGCCTTTGGAGCGGGGTGCTGTGATGAAGCAAGCCACTGGTGGTTGGTCCCCAGGCTGTGAGGGTGACATATGGGACCGGGAGAGCTGTGGGGGCCAGGCGGCCATCGATAGCCCCAACCTCTGCCTGCGTCTCCGGTGCTGCCACCGCGATGGGGTCTGCTACCACCAGCGTCCAGACGGTGAGGGCTCCTGGTCCCAGGTCCCTGGGGCGTGGGTCTGGCGGTCAGGAGCCCCGGGTCTTAACCCTGCCTCCCTTGTCCAGAAAACATGCGGAGGAAGCACGTGTGGGCGCTGCTCTGGACGTGCAGCGGCCTCCTCCTCCTGAGCTGCAGCATCTGCTTGTTCTGGCGAGTGGGCCTGGGATAGGGCGGGCGCCTGCACCCCCAGGGGGAGGGTCCGGCGGAGGGCGGGGGCTGAGCCGTCCGCTCCCTGCAGGTGGGCCAAGCGCCGGGATGTGCTGCGTATGCCCGGTTTCCTGGCGGGTCCGTGTGACATGTCCAAGTCCGTCTCGCTGCTCTCCAAGCACCGAGGGACGAAGAAGACGCCGTCCGCGGGCAGCGTGCCAGTCGCCCTGTCCAAAGAGTCCAGGGATGTGGAGGGGGGCACCGAGGGGGAAGGGACGGAGGAGGGTGAGGAGACAGAGGGCGAGGAAGAGGAGGATTAGGGGAGTCCCCGGGGGACTGCTCAATACAGCTATGGTGGACGGACGTGTGTTCTCTTCTCTGAAAGCCGTGGGGAGCAGGGGGCATGGTGCACACAGAGTCTGGGGTAACAGGTGGGGGCTGGAGGGGGCTTGGGGATGGAGGCTTAGGGGGCCCCAGGCTGTGGCTGTGGGGGTGTGAGCTGAGGGGGACCCTGGAATGAAAGAGATCTGGGAGGTAAGTGGGGAGGATCTGAGCTGAGGGGGATCTGCGCTCATGGGGGTGTCCTGGGCTGTGATCATGGGGGCCCTGGACTGAGGGGATAGAGGTGTACGAGTGCTGGAGTGTGGGCCTGAAATGAGGGAGTTGGGGGTATGTGGGGGTGGCGGGGTCTGAGGGGTGCCTGGATTGGGCGGGGAGAGGGGCACGCCACAGCTGTGGAAACGTGCCCCTCAGTCTCCTACATGGAGTGCCAGTGACTGACAGTGCCCCCCGCCCCCACCCCAGATGCACCTAGATTACCATGGGTTGCTCTCCACCAATAACTCAGCATGGCGAGGCAAGGGGTGGGGGTTCCGGGTACAGGTGCCTTCTCGAAGGGCAGGGGCCTCCCTCATGGATGATGACTTCAGCTCCCAGCTCCCCAGGGGCCAGTGGCGATTTTCTTGGAGGTGCGGTACAGTCTAAGACTAGTCCTACCCATCCCTCCCTCCCTCTCCCTGCACCAAGCTACCCTACAAAAGTGTTTCCCCAATACATATCTTGCAAGTCCAATTTGTCTCCGTGTCTGCTTCTCAGTGAACCCAAACTCACACAGGGATGTTGGGGCTTAGAGTGGAGGGTCTGGGCTGAGATCCTTATCCCCCGCCCCCTCTCTGGTCCCCTCTGAGAAGGGGCCAGCATAAGGCTAGGCTCCTATATCCCCAGGGCTCCTGGTCTCCCCAGGGCAGGGGCAGCCTCACCTCAGGTGTGGCCAGGCCCACCTGGGTGCTAGAAGTAAGCAAGCCACCTCATCTCCATTCCCACCCCAGCAGGGTCCCTCTCCCAGACAGACATGCAGCACTAAGGCAAATCTGCTTTTTATCCAAGTGAGGAGGGAGGGGGGACAGGGAGCGTCCGTCTGGCCACGGATGTTGGGGCAGCTGCACATCTCAGTCTGGTCCTGACAGCTGGAGCCGAGGGGTTGTCTGCAGGAGGGAGGGTGGAGTGAGCGACTGCTCAGGAACCCCTCCCATCCCTGTTCCGGGCTCTCTGCCTCGGGGGGCAGAGGCAGGGAGCCCCATCCACCCGCCCTTGCCGCTCACATGGACTCACACACTTGCTCCTTCATAGGGATGAAGTGTGTGCATTTGCTGAGTGTGTGCATGCGTGTGTACCTTTAACGCCCTGAAATCCAAGGGTAGAAGACAGGGAATGCGAGCCAGGGAGAGGCAGAAAGGGGGAGACGAAGACATGCAGAAGGGGAAAGGCAGAAGCACAGGGACAAAGAAAGAGACCTGGGAGACAGAGACACAGAGACAAAGAGTGAGAGAGAGGGAGACAGGCAGACACAGAGAAGACAGAAGGAGGCCGGGCATGGTGGTCCTCATCTCAGACCCTCACCCCAGCATTTTGGCTGCAGGCAGGAGGATCACTTGAGCCCGGGAGTTTGACACCAGCCTGGGTAACATAGGAAGGACCCCGTCTCTGGTACCTGTATTCCCAGTTCCTTGGGAGGCTGAGGTGGGAGGATTGCTTGAGCCCAGGAGGTGGAGGCTGCAGTGAGCTGTGATTGCACCACTGCACTCCAGCCTGAACAACAGAGTGATGGGGGTGGCTCTGCCCGGCTACTCATGGTGGTCTTGGAGGTTGTGGGGGCTACCAGAGCCAGAACCTGTGGGTCCCTCTGATAAAATTCAGGTTCTCTGTCTTTCATGTGCTGGAAGCCGCTCACTCTCCCCAGTAAACAAGAGTCCTGGGTTTGAACAGGCCCATTTTCCTCGTAAGTGGGGCAGTGTGGTCTGAGTCTTTGGTGGAGGCTCCAAGAGTGGAGGCCTGTGCAGCTGTGTTAGACGTTTAAGCTACGTGAAGGATTCTCCTCTCCTCCCCTCCCCTCCCCTCCCTTCCCCTTCCCTTTCCCTTTCCTCCTCCCCTCCCCTCTCCTCCTTCCCCCTCCCCTCCCCCATTGCCCCTCCCCTCCCCCTTCCCCCTTCCCCTCCCCCCTCCCCTCCCCCTTCCCTCCCTGCTTCCCCCTCCCCTCCCCCTTCCCCCCTCCTCTCCTCTCCTTTTCTTTTTTTGAGATGGAGTCTTGCTCTGTTGCCCAAGCTGGAGTGCAGTGGCACGATCTTGGTTCACTGCAACCTCCGCCTCCCAGATTCAAGTGATACTCCTGCCTCAGCCTCCCTAGTAGCTGGGATTACAGGCATCCGCCACCATGCCTGGATAATTTTTGTATTTTTAGTAGAGACAGGGTTTCACCATGGTTGCCAGGTTGGTCTCGAACTCCTGACCTCAGGTGATCCACCCACCTTGGCCTCCCAAAGTGCTGGGATTACAGGCATGAGCCACCATGCCCAACCTCATAAAGGATGTTCTTTTCTTTCTTTTTTTGAGACGGGGTCTCACTCTGTCACTCAGGCTGGAGTGCAGTGGCGTGATCTTGGCTCACTGCAGCCTTTGCCTCCCAGGTTCAAGCAAGCAATTCTCCCACCTCGGCCTCCCAAAGTGCTGGGATTACAGGTATGAGCCACTGTGCTCAGCCAGGATTTCCAAAGGTAACAGTAACTACAGGTGCTTATGTTTGCATTCTATGCCAAGCTTCATGTTAGCTTACGGTTCACCCGTGCAAGCAGATGTTCATGCTTTCTTACCCCAGTTCCTTCACTGAATCACGGCACGTAGCATATGATTGGGGTGACTATTTCCCCAAATCTCACAAAGAATAATATATAACTGGTAGCATTCTGGATGCATAGGAGAAAAGTTAATTCCAGCCGGGCACGGTGGTTCACGCCTGTAATCCCAGCACTTTGGGTGGCCGAGGTGGGCGGATCACCTGAGATCGGGAGTTTGAGACCAGCCTGACCAACATGGAGAAACCCCGTCTCTACTAAAAATACAAAATTAGCCAGGTGTGGGGGTGTATGCCTGTAATCCCAGCTACTCGGGAGGCTGAGGCAAGGGAATTGCTTGAACGCGGGAGGCAGAGGCTGCAGTGAGCCGAGATTGCGCCACTGCACTCCAGCCTGGACAACAAGAGTGAAACTCCGTCTCAAAAAAAAAAAAAAAAAAAGTTAATTATTTACCTAAATAGAACATCCTAGGATAATAGGGTTTAATTCTTTTACCAAAACCCTATTTGAGAGATGAATTCAGTCACCCAACCATCCATGTGCCATTAAATGCATTCATCCACTCATCTGTGTACTTATCATTCAGCCCCAACCATCTATTCAACTACGCATTCACCCATGTACCTATCTATCCAGAGAGCGCACAGAGGCTGGGCAAACCCTGACTGTCCTATGGATAGTCCTATGGACCAGCCGAGGCCCCTGCCCCAAGGAGTTCCCAGGTGTAACCGCAAGTTAAGGTGCCCTGGGGAGGTGACACAGGCACCCTCATTCCTTTTGTTCAGTAGGAGTCTCTGAGGCCTCCCCAGTACCATGCCGCGTGGGTGAGGCCGAGGACACAAGTATCAGGAAAAGCTCTTGCCCCTTTATCAGGCAGGGCTCCCTCTCCAACCATACCCATTCATGGTTCATTCCCCAATTCACCACCTACCCATATCTACCCATTAAACAACCCATCCATCCATCAATCCAACCACATCCCTGCATCAACCAACCCATGCATTCACCCATCCACCCACCCACCCATCTGTCCATCCACCCATCCATCCACCCATCCATCTACCCATCCACCCATCCAGCCATCCGTTCTTCCATCCATTTATCCATTCATCCTTCCACTTCCCTACCCAACCATCAACCTTTCCTGATTTCACACTTTTTGCTGGGCAATGCTAGGAACAAGGACGCTAGGGACCTAGGTCTTACCCTCAAGGCACTCCCTGTCAGGTGGGAGAGACAGTAACAACACAGACACAGCACATGGCCATATAAGCAGCAAGAGGGGTCGCTCAAACAATATGAAGACCCAGAGAAGACCCAGAGAAATTAAGTTAAATCTTAAACATGTGAGAAGTTTTCTGGGTGGAGTGGAGACAGCCAAGGGCACTCCTGGTATAGAGAAGAGCAGGAACAGGGACCAACTGGCCATCTGTGGACTGAGAGACACCATTAGTGCAGAGAGGCAGGAGAAATGGGGCCAAAATATGGGGGGTCCACAGGCCAGTGAGTGCTTCAGTTTAACCAAAGGTGAAGAGGGAGCCACAGCAGGTCTTTGAGCAGAGGCAGGCTAGCTGGAAAGGTGTGTTTAGGAAAGAGATAGAAGGTAGAGGGGAAAGGGGAGTGAATGTGTGGTGGCTTCATTTCTCCTGCTGTTGGTCCTTCTTACTCCTCCTTTCCTAGGCCTACAGGTCAGGAAAATCCCAGCTCCTCCTTTCCTAGGCCTACAGGTCAGGAGAATCCCAGCTCCTCTTTTCCTAGGCCTCCAGGTCAGGAGAATCCCAGCTCCTCTTTTCCTAGGCCTACAGGTCAGGAGAATCCCAGCTCCTCCTTTCCTAGGCCTACAGGTCAGGAGAATCCCAGCTCCTCCACCTACGTGTTGTGTGGCCTTGGGCAAATGTGGCGCCTTTCTGCGCTTCAGTTTCCTCCACTGCAGAATGGGGATGGTAATAGTAGTGACCTCGGGGACCAATTACGTGGAGAGGATTAAATGGGGCCTGGTCTGGGCTCAGTGGCTCACACCTGTAATCCCAGCACTTTGGGAGGCTGAGGAGAGCAAATCACATGAGCTCAGGAGGTGGGGACCAACCTGGCCCACATGGCAAAACCCCGTCTCTACTAAATATACAAAAATTAGCCCGGCAAGGTGGGGCGCACCTGTATTCTCAGCTACTTGGGAGGCTCAGGTGGAAGGACTGCTTGAGCCTAGGAGGTCGAGGCTGCTGTGAACTGAGATCACGCCACTGCACTCCAGCCTGGGTGACAGTGAGAGATCCTGTCTCAAAACAACCCCAAACGACAACAAAACAAAACAGAACAAAAAATGGGGCCTGGTGTACCTGGAGGCTGGGGCTCTCCCCGTGCGGGGGGCCTAACTGTGTGACTCGACCCCCACACTTCCCATCGCCAGGGGCAGGGTCTCACAGCCTCCCCCACGTATGCACCTGTGCTTGCTGTGTCTGCGGTTCTCCGCCAGAGTCTTCCCGTCCCTGTCTCCACCCCGCCCTGGGACTCTACCTCCCCATGGCCGCTCTCTGTCTCCATCTGTCCATCGCTCCCCCGTCTGTCTCCGTTCCCGTCCCTCCCTCGGTCCCTCCGTCTCCCCGCCCTGCCCCGCCCGCCCCTCACCTGGGCCTCACTCGCTGCCCGCGCCCGCCGCCCCGGGCCCGGCCTCGAGCGTGGCGAGCTGCAGGCGCACGCGGCGGGAGCCGGCGGCGGGCGGCGGGGGCACGCGGGCGGCTCGGCGCGCTCTCCGGGAGCCGGGCGCGGGGCGCTGGCCCGCGGCGGCGGGCGCCGACCAGCGGCGGGAGAGCTTGCGCGCCAGGCGGGCGAGCGCCGAGGGCCGCAGGCCGTAGTCGCGCTCCAGCTCCTGGCGCGAGATCTCGATGTTGCCGGTGTACCAGAGGATCCAGCCCAGCAGGCTCAGGAACACCAGCAGCGCGCCCGAGTAGATGAGCAGGTCCCCGAAGTCGCGGCCGCGCACCTGCAGCTGCGCGAACACGCCAGTCAGCAGCGCCGCCATGCCCGCCACATCCAGCGCCACGGCCAGCAGCAGCGCCATCCGGCAGCGGCCCAGGCCGGCCGCGGGTGCTGGCGCGGCCGCCGGCGCGGACGGTGCACCCGGCGGGGTCCCCTGCGAGGCGCACACCGCGGGCGCCGCCGCCATGGCCCTGCACCGCCGCCGCTGGCTCCCAGAGAGAGCGTTCCGGGGTGCGGCCCGGTCCGGGGCGGGGTCAGGGGACGGCGCCAGGTGTGCCAAGCTCCCGCCTGGTCACCTGAACCGGGCTGGGCGCGAACCGGCCCGGCCGGGGTTACCCTGGCCATGGTTTCCGTGCAGGGGCTCAGAGGCCTGAGCTGGTGGTAGCCAGGCGCACAGCCACGGGTGCCTAGGGCCCGTGCCACCCAGGGAGGTCACATATGGCCAAAAATCAGGGCATTTTAGTGGTGGCAGCGTGGGACACTCGGAGCCGGGCGTGGCGTTGTTTCTGCTCAGTGTCCGCCTCCCGAAGCCTGTGCAGATCAGACAGTGCAGATCAGACACCAAGGAGCTCCGGGACGCGAGAACCAGTAGTCGGGGTGATCTAAGAGGGGACGCTCCGGGCTCCGCGGAAGCTGAGTTTCCTTCACTCAGCGCGTGTCTTCTGAGGTCTCCTGCGTTCAGCGAATGAAGCCACGGGCACAAGGACGGACGAGACCCATCAGGTCCAGAGCGCACCCGTGGAGGAAGCTGGGCGAACCCCGACTGTCCTATGGAGGATAGTCCTATGGACCAGACGAAGCCCCTGCCCCAAGGAGTGCCCAGGTGTAACCGCAAGTTAAGGAGCCCTGGGGAGGTGATACAGGCACCCTCATTCCTTTTGTTCAGTAGGAGTCTCCGAGGCCTCCCCAGCACCATGCCGCGTGGGTGAGGCCGAGGACACAGAGAAATATCAGGCAAGGCTCCTGCCCCTTTAGGGTGGCCCTGACAACGGATCATAACCTCCCAGGGAGCTGATGGGGTGTGACAGGCACACCATAGGCGGGAGGCACAGGTGGAGGCAGGGAAGAGGACCGGCAAATCTATAGAATCCTAAAGGGAGCCAAGAGAAGCCACATGCAAATCTCCCTCCCTCCAAACAACTCTCCCTTAGAGGGCATCCGCGCTCCCCTGGGGTGGCAGTCAGCGAAAAGTTTCCGTGTAGGTTCTCACCAGGCTTAAACAGTTTAAGAGTTTTATTTCAAGAAAACCCTGGGGAGGGCGAACTGCAAGAGGGCTGCCGGGATTAGCCGAGGGATTCCGAATGAAGACGGAATATTTCCGAACATACACACCTCTCTCAAGAGCGTTTCCGGAGGGTTCCGAAAATACCCGAGCGGGCCTCGGCGCCCTCATTGGCCATCACCGCGAGGGCTTACGAAGACCGGAAATATCCAAAGGTGCCGGGGCTAGGCTTATATAGTTCACGCATTCACCAGTTCATTCATAAAACAAATGTTTGTTGAGCGCCCATCATATGCCAATCACAGTGACAAGTGCTGGGTGAGCAATACCGGAGAGACAACGCTGAGGTATGGGTCCCAGGACCTCTCGAATTGGAGCCACTCGGAAATCCAGAGGTAGAGTTCCGAAAACTTCCGAACGGTTCCCGGAATACGCTCTCGGCCCTCTAACCGAAGAGTTCCGAATATTCCCGAGCGTTGAGCGATTGGTCGGCGGAAGTAGCCGAACATCATCGAGCCGCCTCGGAGGTGGGGACCGACAACTCCTGTCGCGCCCGCCCGGAGAGGAAGCGGAAATGCGTGTACGATATTAAAGGCGTCGCCCCGCCCCTCGCCTTCCTCTTTCCGTCTCAGGTCGCAGCTGCGAAAGGAGGTGAGCGTCCGTCCTCCTCGCGTGGTCGCCATCTCCCGCCCGCCGCGCACTCCCTCTCAGTCGTCTGCCTGCCTTCTCCCCTTGCGCCTCAAGGGTCATTGGCGGACCCCAACCCCTCCCCGTGAAGTCGTTGTGAATTTTCAAGTTATTTTCCCTTCACTCTCATTCGCCGCAGTTAGTCTCGGCTGCCTGAATTCGGTCCCGCCGCCTTAGGTCACTCAGTCCCGCCTGACAAGAGTTCTAGGTCGCTCTCTGCCCTCAGGGGTCTCCCATCCACCCAAGTTCCCAGTCGCTCTCTTCCTCTGCTGTCCGAGCGTGGCCCGTGGCCTAACGCTGCTTTAGTTTTCTGTGTCTGACGCTTTCCATGTGCCCGTTTCCCCGCAGCCGCCGCCATGTCTGCGCATCTGCAATGGATGGTCGTGCGGAACTGCTCCAGTTTCCTGATCAAGAGGAATAAGCAGACCTACAGCACTGTAAGTGGGGCCGGGATGCGTGGCTCCTGCGGGAGGAGGGTCCTGAGTCTCTGACTCTGGGTCAGAGGGCGGGACCTTCGCATGTCTCCGGGTCCCCTCTTCACGATGCCTTGTGCCGCCTCCTTCCCAGGAGCCCAATAACTTGAAGGCCCGCAATTCCTTCCGCTACAACGGACTGATTCACCGCAAGACTGTGGGCGTGGAGCCGGCAGCCGACGGCAAAGGTGTCGTGGTGGTCATTAAGCGGAGATCCGGTGAGTTTTGTCTGGTTTGGGCCAGAGAGCGGCTCCTTTCCCGGGTCAGGGAGCTGTGATTTTTTACTGTCAGGCAGGAAGAGCGGTAACTGCCATCGCGGTGGGCATCCCTGGCCCCAGGGTGTTGGTCTGGGAACCGGCTTCCCTCTCGGCCGACTTGTCAGCTCTGTGAGCCGCGCGCGTCTGAGCCCGTGTCCTCACCTGTAAAGTGGAGAAACGAAAAAGGACCTGAATTTCCTCGGTGGTTGTTGAGAGTTAAGGCACGGGGTTGATGTTTTCAGATGAAATTCTCAAAGCAAGTCAGGGTGGGGATGGATGGTTTCATCCCACAGGTGGGAAAATTGAGGCACAACAGGGGAGGGGCCCTCGCTACCACACTTAGGAGGGGACGGGCTGGGTTGGTTGCAGCTATTTGATTCCCATTTTGCCTGTGTAGGTTAGAGAAGAGGTCTTGAGGACCCCACTCCATACATTGTGCTGTCAGGTGCAGGCCTTTTTGGGGATTCCCTGAATGTTCGTGTGAGTCGGGGGTCTCTAATGGAGGGGTCCGGCTTCACATGTGTTCTTGACAGGGCTGTATTTTCTTTTTAGAGTGAGTTTTTCTCAGGTCCTTGATTGGAACTGCCTCAGAGCCAAGGGTCCTTTTATTCAGTGGCAGCAACAACTGCAGTCTGTTGGCTAGTGATCCTCCTGTCTCAGGGACGCGTAGTCCAGGGAGCAGCCAATTGCTTGGCACTTGGGGACCCCGTTCTGGGGAGTCCTGAAAGCTTTCCCCTCTTGGATTGCCAAATACATGGGTGGCCCTTCCTAGACTAAGGGACTGGCCTGAGTGAGGCTGGGCCTCTCAGCCAAGCTGATGTTGAACCACTGCTGTGGGGATGGGCCTGGGGTTCCTGGGAAGCTGTTCATACCCATTGCCAGGAGCGTGGGCTCTGGCCGGACCTGGATCAGATCCTAACTGAAGCGGCAGCTTTCTGGCATGAGAAAGGAGTGTTTTCATGGTGGACAGAACTGGGCTATGAGTGTGGCAGAAGCTGTGTCCTCAGTACTCCGTGATGATGACGAGTGAGCCTCTGTGGAATGGACAGGTGGGAAACAGCCACCTGCTGGCCTGCGCAGGCACCCGCCACGGGCCCAGGGTGCTCAGCTTCTCAGTGTGAGACTGTCCACACCTGCGAGGTGCGCTAAAGGTGCAGGTGAGGTGGACTGACCCCAGGACCTCCCTGACCCCCAACCAGGCCAGCGGAAGCCTGCCACCTCCTATGTGCGGACCACCGTCAACAAGAATGCTCGCGCCACGCTAAGCAGCATCAGACACATGATCCGCAAGAACAAGTACCGCCCCGATCTGCGCATGGTGAGCTGGGGTTTGGGGATCAGGCTTGGGGAGACTGGCCAGTGCTGTGGGGAAGGGCTTCCCACTACTGGTTGCAATATGGGCTGGAGAGGGATGGATTCTTGCTTTCAGCCTACTCCCCACACCCAGCATGGGCCTAGGGGGCGGCTTGTGGAGTGTGTGGGCTGAGCCTTGCTCTGCTCCCCCACCCCCAGGCAGCCATCCGCAGGGCCAGCGCCATCCTGCGCAGCCAGAAGCCTGTGATGGTGAAGAGGAAGCGGACCCGCCCCACCAAGAGCTCCTGAGCCCCCTGCCCCCAAAGCAATAAAGTCAGCTGGCTTTCTCACCTGCCTCGACTGGGCCTCCCTTTTTGGAACGCTCTGGGGAGCTCTGGCCCTGTGTGTTGTCATTCAGGCCATGTCATCAAGACTCTGCATGTCACCTTGTCCATCTGGAGGTGATGTCAATGGCTGGCCATGCAGGAGGGGTGGGGTAGCTGCCTTGGCCCTGGTGAGGGCAAGGGTCACTGTCTTCACAGAAAAAGCTTGCTCACTTGTGATTGAGACCTACTGTCCCGTTGTGAGGTGGCCTGAAGAATCCCAGCTGGGGCAGTGGCTTCCATTCAGAAGAAGAAAGGCCTTCTCTAGCCCAGAAGGGTGCAGGCTGAGGGCTGGGCCCTGGGCCCTGGTGCTGTAGCACGGTTTGGGGACTTGGGGTGTTCCCAAGACCTGGGGGACGACAGACATCACGGGAGGAAGATGAGATGACTTTCGCATCCAGGGAGTGGGTGCAGCCACATTTGGAGGGGATGGGCTTTACTTGATGCAATCTCGTCTCTGAGATGGGCAACTTGGTGGGTGGTGGCTTATACCTGTAAGGGAGATGGCAGCTCCAGGGTACAGCCAGCAGGCATTGAGCAGCCTTAGCATTGTCCCCCTACTCCCGTCCTCCAGGTGTCCCCATCCCTCCCCTGTCTCTTTGAGCTGGCTCTTGTCACTTAGGTCTCATCTCAATGGCCGCTCCTGGGCCACCCTGTCACCCAAGCTTTCCTGATTGCCCAGCTCTCTTGTTTCCTTTGGCCTGTTTGCTCCCTAGTGTTTATTACAGCTTGTGAGGCCAGGAGTTTGAGACCATCCTAGGCAACATAATGAGACACCGTCTCTAAAATAAAATTAGCTGGGTGTGGTGGTGCACCGCCTGTGGTCCCAGCTCCTCAGAGGTTGAGTAGAGGCTGAGGTGAGCAGGGCACTTGAGCCAAGAGTATGAGGCTGCAGTGAGCCCATGAGCCCCACCACTGCACTCCAGCCTGGAAGACACCATGACACGCAGTGAGGCCTGGATGGGGAAAGAGTCCTGTTGATCCTCACGTTTCCTGGGCACCTAACTCTGTCAGCCACTGCCAGGGACCAAGGATCCAGCATCCATGGCACCCCTGGTTCCTGCCATCCTGGGGTACCCGATTCAAAGAAGGACTCTGCTCCCTGTCTGAGACCACCCACGGCTCTGACTGAGGGTAAGGGGACTGTCAGGGCCTCGACTTGCCATTGGTTGGGGTCATACAGGGCTGAGAGCCCTGCGTTTTGAGGCAGACTACTGCCCTTCCGACCTCAGTTCTGTCTGCTCCAGTCTTGCCCAGCTCGAAGGAGAGCAAATCTGACCACTTGCCAGCCCCTGTCTGCTGTGAATTACCATGTCCTTTGTCCTTCTCTTAGTTGGGTCTATTAGCTCAGATTGAGAGGTGTTGCCTTAAAACTGAGTTGGGTGACTTGGTACCTGCTCAGGACCCCCCGCACTGTCCCAATCCCACTCAGGCCCACCTCCGGCTGGCCTCACTCCGCTGGTGACTTCGTACCTGCTCAGGACCCCCCACTGTCCCAGTCCCACTCAGGCCCATCTCTGGCTGGCCTCACTGCACTGGGAGCCTCACTCCGCTGGGACTCCGCCTTCATAAGGAGAGCTTACTGCTCACGTTAGTAGATGGCCCCTTCTCGTGAGGCCTCTCCCCTGGCACCTGCTTCAGTTGTCCTCCACAGCACTGATTTGCAGCCAACAAGCTGGCAGGTTTATCTGTGTCATGTTTGTCTTGTGCTGGTGGGCGAGGGGTTTGTTTAGCACACCAGCATATAATAAGATGCTTAATGAATGGTGCATATTGAATGTATAAAGCCCACTGGTCCTGAGAGTTTGCTCACTGGAGACTTTCTGGAGACGGAGTCTCACTCTGTTGCCCAGGCTGGCGAGTGCAATGGCGCGATCTTGGCTCA
Source organism: Gorilla gorilla gorilla (assembly GCF_029281585.2). Lineage (NCBI taxonomy): Eukaryota > Metazoa > Chordata > Mammalia > Primates > Hominidae > Gorilla > Gorilla gorilla. The sequence goes on from NC_073244.2 coordinate 67,401,589, forward strand.
CTGCAACCTCCACTTCCTGGGTTCAAGTGATTCTCCTGCCTCAGCCTCCCGAGTAGCTGGGATTACAGGTGGGTGTCACCACACCCAGCTCAGTATTGTATTTTTAGCAGAGATGGGGTTTCACCATTTTGCCCAGGCTGGTTTGGAACTCCTGACTTCAAATTACCCACCTGCCTCAGCCTCCCAAAGTGCTGGCATTACAGGTGCTCGAGGCTTTCTCATGTGGCTGCTGCTGCTCAGAAGGCCTTGTCCTTAACCGCCTCCTTGCCTGCCCTAGAGGCTTATGCCTCTAGGCCCCACCCCCTGTGGAGTCCTGCTGGCTTCCTCCATCCCTATCTGAATCCTCCCTGCTGTGTGGCCTCCCCTGGTCTCATCCGTAACACAGCCCAGCTTAGTGGGCCTCTGTTCCTGTCTGTGTGGGTGGGCTGGGGAGGCCACGTCTGGTATCTGAATGCTATCGGTGGGTTGGGGTGGAGGAACCAGGAGAGGGCTGGAGGGAGGGAGATGGTCTCAGCCCCAGAGAGTTTGGAGTCCTCAGTGTGCTGAGCAAACGTGGATACACCATTTCCCTCCTCTAGACCTCACCTTGGAGAGGGAGATGTTGGATGGGGCCATCTATTCCAGCTTTATTCACACAAGTCATGTCTGTTGGCCTGGAAATTGGAAAACCAGTTAAACCAAAAACATGATATTGAAAAAACAGGCAGGCTCACCATAGTAAAAATGCTGAAAGCCAAAGACAAAATTCGGAGAACAAAAGAAAAGCGTCTTGTCACATACAGAAGGTCCCTGATAAAGTTAGTAGCTGCCCTCATCAGAAACCAGGCCCAGGCAGTGGGGACACATCCAGAGTGCTGAAAGAACCTCCCCCAGGTCATCCTATCCCCAAGAGTGATGCCCGGCAGCATTCCCAGCTCAGGGCTAATGGTTCACAGAAGCCAGGAATCAAACTGCCTGGGTTCCAGTCCCAGCTCTGCCAGTTATGCCCAGCTGTGGGGACTTGGGCAGCTCATTTAGTAGCACCATGCCTCAGTTTCCCACATGTAAAAGGCCATTTTGAGTGCCTTTCACAGCCCTCCATAAGGCAGATGTCTCAGTGTTCACTGCTGTCTCTCCAGCTCTTAGTCCAGTAGCTGCGTGGTGAGTAAGCGTAGGGCGCACCCTGGAAGGCTGCCAAGCCCAAAGTTGGGCAGAACGCTGGGGACTCCAGACTCCCCACAGCAGCAGAGACTCAGGACTGAGGCATGCTCTGTTCACAGGACATGCTGGCACCTACTGGGTCAGGGCTCCGCTGCTCTGTGGCTGTGCAACCTTGGGCAAGTTCCTCAACCTCTGTGTCTTCGTACCCTCATCTGTAGCATGCGTGTCAATAGACCCTACTACTCAGGGTTGATGAGAAGATTAAATGTGCAAAACCTGCTTGACTGTGCCCACAAATCCTGATTGTAGGAATAAATTAATGACTATTTTTGTAAATATTTTGATCAGATGGACTCAGATGATCACAGATGTCTTCACATGCCTATGACTAATTTGTACACAAACTAATGCTCATGTTTCCCAAGCACCTGGAAGACATGCCAGATCCATGTGCAGTAATGCCTGGTGGCTCCAGGTCTGTCCCGCCGTCCTGTGGGGCTGTGAGCTTTCCCAGCCTCCTGCCCGTGTTTGTGAATATCATTCTGTCTTCAGCTGCATTTCCAGCCCAGGCTGTTTGGCGCTGCCCAGGAATGGTATCGATTCCCCTGTTTCTCTTGTAGCCAGTTACTGGAATAAAATCATCTACTTTAAAATCTTTCATTATGAAATATGCATGTGGTCTTGAAAAACTGCAAATGAAAGAAGAGTATGCAGGGAAGAAAATCTCGGAATCCCAGCCCCTAAGTTAGCCACCTGTGCTTCTCCTTTTTGGAAACTTCACACATATGCATGCAGATCTCCTCTTTTTGTTTGTCTAGGAGACGGGGTCTCACTGTTGCCTGGGTTGGAGTGCAGTGGCGCAATCACGGCTCACTGCAGCCTCTAACTCCTGGGCTCTCTCAATTGTCCCGCCTTAGCCCCTTGTGTAGCTGGGACTAAGGTATGCAGCACCACGCCTGGCTAATTTAAAAAGGTATTTTGTAGAGACAGGGTCTCACTGTGTTGCCCAGGCTGGTCTTGAAGTCCTGGGCACAAGCAATCCTCCTGACTTCATCCCCCAAAGTGTTGGGATTACAAGCGTGAGCCACTGCACCTAGCCTCATCTGTTTTTTTTTTTTTTGAGGCGGAGTCACGCTTTGTTACCCAGGCTGGAGTGCAGTGGCGCGACCTCGGCTCACTGCAAGCTCCGCCTCCCAGGTTCACGCCATTCTCCTGCCCCAGCCTCCCCAGGAGCTGGGACTACAGGCGCCCACCACCACGCCCGGCTAAATGTTTTTTGTATTTTTAGTAGAGACGGGGTTTCACCGTGTTAGCCAGGATGGTCTCGATCTCCTGACCTCGTGATCCGTCCGCTTCGGTCCCCCAAAGTGCTGGGATTCCAGGCGTGAGCCACCGCGTCCGGCCCCAGCCTCATCTTTTAATGTCTTACACAGATTGGATCATGGCAACAGGAACCTCCCCCTTGCTCCTTTTCCCTAATGCACTGGGCTGTCTCTCCATCAGCACACACAGGCTGCGGGCCCCTTTCGATGGCCATCAGCGCTGCATTGATGAAGCCACTCATTTAAACACACCCCTCAATGGCTAATCCCCCAGAGGCTCCCCAGCACCCCTCTCCTCTGTTCCTCTTGAACACCTGGCCCTCCCCCAGGCCCAGCCATCCCTAGCATGTCTGAATCACACCTCCAGCGGCCCCAGCTCCCACCGGCCTCCCACACCCACCCGCTCCCCTGCTGTCCCTCCAGGCTGTTCTCTACACAGTAGCAAATTGATATTTACAAATGATAAATGAGACCTGTCATCCTCCCTTGGCCGACGCCCCCCCCCCCCCCCCGCCCCCGCCTCCATGAGGAATAAAAGCCCAAACCTTTCTCTAGGGCCAGCAAGGCCCGGGATCTGGCCCTGTCCAGTCTCCCCAGCCTCCTTAGGCTGTAATCTCTGAGGCCTCTCTCCTCCCTGAAGCTCCTAGCTGGTCCCTAGGCTCAGATGAAGACTGTCTCCAACAAAAGAAAAAGGTATAATTCACGTAACATAAAGTCCACGCTTTTAGAGTGCACAATTCAGTGATTTTTAGTCTTCACAAAGCTTTGCAACCACAACCCCTATCTTATTCCAGAACATTTCATCATCCCGAATGGACACCCAGTATCCATGAAGCAGCCACTCCCACTCATGTCCCCTCTAGCCCCTGCCCTGCCAATCACCAATTTGTGTTTTTTTTTTTTTTTTTTTTTTTTTGAGATGGAGTCTTGCTCTGTCGCCCAGGCTGGAGTGCAATGGCATGACCTTGGCTCACTGTGACCTCAGCTCACTGCAACCTCCACCTCCTGGGTTCAAGCGATTCTCCTGCCTCAGCCCCTCAAGTAGCTGGGATTACAGGGACCTGCCACCACGCCTGGCTAATTTTTGTATTTTTAGTAGAGACGGGGTGTCACCATGTTGGCCAGGCTGGTCTCGAATTCCTGACCTCAGGTGATCTGCCTGTGTTGGCCTCCCAAAGTGCTGGGATTACAGGTGTGAGCCACTGCACCCAGCTACAAGTCTTTTTTTTTAAAGGGACAGGGTCTCAGCTGGGTGCAGTGGCTCACTCCTGTAATCCCAGCACTTTGGGAGGCCCAGGCAGGCGGATCACAAGGTCAGGAGATCAAGACCATCCAGGCTAACACAGTGAAACCCCATCTATACTAAAAATACTAAAAACTGGCCAGGTGTGGTGGTGTGCGCCTGTAGTCCCAGCTACTTGGGAGGCTGAGGCAGGAGAATCGCTTGAATCCAGGAGGCGGAGGTAGCAGTGAGCCAAGATCACGCCACTGCACTCCAGCCTGTGTGACAGAGCGAGACTCCATCTCAAAAACAAACAAACAAACAAACAAAAAGATAAAGGTCTGTTGCTCAGGCTGGAGTGTTGTGGCACAATCTCGGCTCACTGCAGCCTTGAACTCCTGGGCTCAAACAATCCTCCCACCTCAGTCTCCGAAGTAGCTGGCACCACTGGTGTGCTCCACCACACCCAGCTAAGTTTTAAATATTTTTGTAGAGACAAGGTCTCACTGTGTTACCCAGGTTGGGCTTGAATTCCTGACCTCAAGTGATCCTCCTGCCTTGGCCTCTAAAAGTGCTGGGATTACAGGTGTGAGCCACTGCACCTAGCCCAGAATTTCTATTTATTTATATATATTTTTAAAAAGAATCAAACTCTGTTTTCCAGGCTGGAGTGCTGTGGCAAGATCAAGGCTCTCTGTAGCGTTGAACTCCTGGGCTGAAACAGTCCTCCCACCTCAGTCTCCAGAGAGGCTGGGACCACAGGTGTGTGCTGCCACACCCAGCTAATTTTTAAAATTGTTTTGTAGAGACACGATCTCACTATGTTGTCCAGGCTGGTCTTGAACTCCTGGGCTCAATCCTCCCAAAGTGCTGGGATTATAGGCGTGAGCCACTGTGCCTGGCCCCACCCTGAATTTTTAAAACATGAAAAAGCTTATGTTTTGGGCCAATCTCTAAAATATATTAAGTGAAAAAAAGCAACCTGCAAATAGTGTAAATGATATGCCAACATTCCTGTTAAATATTTTTAAATATTTAAACAATAAGATGCATGTGTATTTGCTTGTATATGCATCGAATGCCTCTGGATAGTCACAATATGCAAACATTATTTGTCTCAAGGAAGGAGAGTTGGAATACCATGTGATGAATATTAGCCTTTCTTTGTTTTCCTTTTTTTTTTTTTTTTTTGAGACAGAGTTTCACTCTCGTCGCCCAGGCTGGAGTACAGTGGTGCGATCTCGGCTCACTACAACCTCTACCACCTGGGTTCAAGCGATTCTTCTGCCTCAGCCTCCCAAGTAGCTGGGATTACAGGCATGCGCCACCATGCCCAGCTAATTTTGTATTTTAAGTAGAAACAGGGTTTCACCACGTTGGCCAGGCTGGTCTTGAACTGACCTCAAGAGATCCACCCACCTTGGCCTCCCAAAGTGCTGGAATTAACAGGTGTGAGCCACTGTGCCTGGCCTTCTTTTTCTCTTTTTTTTTTTTTTTTTTTTGAGACGGAGTCTTTCATTCTCCCCCAGGATGGAGTGCAGTGGCGCCATCTCGGCTCACTGCAAGCTCCGCCTCCTGGGTTCACGCCATTCTCCTGCCTCAGCCTCCCGAGTAGCTGGGACTACAGGCGCCCACCACCATGCTCGGCTAATTTTTTTGATTTTTAGTAGAGACAGGGTTTCACCATGTTCGCCAGGATGGTCTCGATCTCCTGACCTTGTGATCCGCCCACCTCGGCCTCCCAAAGTGCTGGGATTACAGGTGTGAGCCACAGCGCCTGGCCTCCCTTCCCTTTCTTTCTGAGGCAAGGTCTGGCTCTATCGTCCAGGCTAGAGTGCAGTGGCACAATCTTGGCTCACTGCAACCTCTGCCTGCCAGGCTCAAGCCATCCTCCCACCTCAGCCTCCTGAGTAGCTGGGACTACAGGTGCACACCACAGCGTCCAGAAAATTTTTGTGTTTTTTGTACAGACAGGGTTTCGCCATGTTGCCCAGGCTGGTCTCGAACTTGTGAGCTCAAGCCATCTGCCTGCCTCAGCCTCCCAAAGTGTTAGGATTACAGGCGTGAGCCACTACACCCGGCCTCCTTGTTTTCTTTTATAGTTTACCATCACCATATGTATGTTTAGCAGGAGAATTTATTTTTGCCTATTTTTGAATTGTGTATGAAGGCATTCAAGCTGTAGTATCTTTTGTGACTTGCTTAGTTTTGATTATGTTTGTGCTGTATGGTATTGTTTCTTGAATATACAAGCATGTTTATACTGTTTGTAATCGGGACAAATGTTTTTGTTTTTGTTTTGAGACGGAGTCTCGCTCTGTCACCCAGGCTGGAGTGCGGTGGCGCGATCTCGGCTCACTGCAAGCTCCGCCTCCCGGGTTCACGCCATTCTCCTGCCTCAGCCTCCTGAGTAGCTGGGACTACAGGCGCCCGCCACCATGCCCAGCTAATTTTTTTGTATTTTTAGTAGAGACAGGGTTTCACCGTGTTAGCCAGGATAGTCTCGATCTCCTGATCTTGTGATCCACCCGCCTCGACCTCCCAAAGTGCTGGGATTATAGGTGAGCCACCGCGCCCGGCCAGGACAAATGTTTTAACCTGTTGTGTATGTCCAAGTACATGAGAGCTGGGCATGGTGGTGCGTGCTTATAGTCCCAGCTACTAGGGAGGCTGAGGTGGGAGGTGGGAGGTGGGAGGATCAGTTGAGCCCGGGAGTTTGAGTCCATCTTGGACAACATAGTGATACCACATCTTCTTAAAGAAAACAACCTGTGTCCTATAGAGTCAGAAACGGGAATGTGAGGTTGGGCGTGGTGGCTCATGCCTGTAATCCCAGCACTTTGGGAGGCTGAGGCAGGCGGATCACTTGAGGCCAGGAGTTCAAGACCAGCCTGGCCAACATGGTGAAACCCTGTCTCTACTAAAAATACAAAAATTAGCCCAGCTTGGTGGCACACGCCTGTAATCCCAGCTACTCTGGAGTCTGAGGCATGAAATCGCTTGAAACCTATGAGGCAGAGGTTGCAATGAGCTGAGATTGTGCCATTGCACCCCAGGCTGGGTGACACAGCGAAACTCTGTCTCAAAAAAAACATAAAGAAAGAAATGGGAATGTGAATTTCTAGAGTGGGATTTGGGCTTGAGATACAGGAAGGAGTTACCCCGGCACGGGTGGTTGTGAAGAAATAGAAACAAAGGGAACCTCGATGTAAATGAAAACCAAACTGAAACAAAAAAGGTTGTTGAGTAATAAGTTGAGTTCTTTTGACTTTACTACGAAGTTTCAAAACGGGCTTTACCATCTCACTGTTCCAACTGGAGTCTATAGGAGTTCCTAGTGCTCTGCCACCTTGCCAACACTTGGTATTCTCAGATTTAGTTGTTGTTTTTCTAGGAGTACAATGGCATCAATCTTGGTTTACATTTGCATTTTTCCAGTTACTAATGATGTTGAGTACCTTTACGTGTGTTGAGTAACCATTTGGATTTCCTGTGTTGTGAAGTGCTTGTTCAAGTGTTTTTGCCAATTTTTCATGTTTTTTTCTTATTTGTTTGTAGGAACTCTTTATACATTTTGTTGCGTGTGTTGGGGGGAGTGGCGGGGGTGTTGAGACAGAGTCTCACTCTGTTGCCCAGACTGGAGTGCGGTGGTGCAATCTCGGCTCACTACAATCTCTGCCTCCTGGGTTGAAGCAATTCTCCTGCCTCAGCCTCCTGAATAGCTGAGACTATGGGCATGCACCACAATGCCTGGCTGATTTTTATATTTTTAGTTGCGACGAGGTTTCGCCACGTTGGGCAGGCTGCTCTTGAACTCCCAACGTGAAGTGGTCCACCAGCCTCGGCCTCCCAAAATGCTGGGATTACAGGTGAACCACCGTGCCCGGTTTGTTTTGAGGAAGGGTCTCCCTCTGTCACCCAGGCTGGAGTGCAGTGGCGCGATCTCAGCTCACTGAAACCTCTGTGTCCCAGGTTCAAGAGATTCTCCTGCCTCAGCCTTCTAAGTAGCTGGGATTACAGACATGCACCACCACGTCCAGCTAATTTTTGTATTTTTAGTAGAGACAGGGTTTCACCATGTTGGCCAGGCTGGTCTTGAACTCCTGACCTCAGGTGACCTGCCCGCCTTGGCCTCCCAAAGTGCTAGGATTACAGGCGTGAGCCACCGCACCCAACCTTGTTTAGTGTTTTAATGGAGGTTTCATTACATGGGCATATTAGACAAATCATTGACCATCGGTCATTGACCTCAACCTTCAGCCCCTCTCTTCCCAGAGGTTGGTAGGTATGGGTGGGGCTGAAATTCCCAACTGTCTAATTCTGACTTGGTATTTCTAGTGACCAACCCCCCTCCTGAAGCTACGCAGGGGCCCATCACAGATGACTTCATTAGGACAAAGACTGCTCCTATTAATACCCAGGAGATTCCAAGGGATTTAGGAACTCTGTCAGGGGCTAAGGGCAAATATTATTTTTATTATGCACTTCGCTAAATTATTTCAGTGGGTTCCGAGGCCCAGGATGCAGGCACCTTCCTTCAGCAAGGACTGTTTGCTTCTCTCATGCAGAAATGATTGACGATAAATGCAGAGCTTAAGATTTCTTGGATGGCCAGTGATGTGAATTTGATCTGAAAATCTGAAGGGTTTCTTCCCTTGTCTTTCCTTCGCTCCCTGCACTGCTAGAGGTAGAGAGGAGTGCAGACTTTTGGTTCCTTTTCTCCCTTAGCTTGGGAGATTGTCACTGGAGGCAAGGGCTCAAGGGTCAGACCCCTTCCAGAGGCTGAGTGCCATTTCAACCTCAGCTGTTTTATTAGAATAGGCAAATTCTTTCAGGACAAAAGCAGCCTTTGAGTTTTCCACTCTCCTATGGGTCAGAACTTTTAGATTTTTATTGTAAATGTATTTTACTTTTTGTAGAGATGGGATCTCACTGTGTTGCCCACGCTCATCTCTAATTCCTGGCCTCAAGTGATCCTTTCACCTCCTAAAGTTGGGATTACAGGCGTGAGCCATTGGTCTAAATAACTTAAACCCATTAATAGAATGGGAAGTTTCCCCACCCCCTGGTGTGCACACCCAGGTTAATCCCTTCCCCTTGAGGGCAGAAACTAAGACTAAGCTGGGATTTTACCCCTGTGATTTAGTCACTATCACTTAAGTATCTGGATGGGCCTGACCTAATCGGGTGAGCACTTCAAAGGGAATGGGCCCTTAAATCAGACCTGCCAGGGCCCAAGGAGGGGCAGCTTCTTGGAGCTAAGACCCTAGTTCTACAAGGACTGAAATCAGCCAACAACCATGAGCACGGAAGAGGACCCAGACTAAGGAACACCAACAACCAGTACCTCAATTTTAGCCTGCAAAGCCCTGAGCAGAGACTAGCTCAGCCGTGTCCAGACTTCCAACACAAAGTCTGAAGTGGGTGTTGTTTTAAGCCACTGGCTTTGTGATCTTTTGTTGTGTAGAAATACATGTGGGAACAGGCTTTGCTGCCCAAAAGGGAAAAACCAATCTTTAGCACAAAGCAGGATCAGATGATTCAAGGGGACCGAACCTTGGCCCAGTCCAGAACCAGACAGACGCGGCGAGCCTCATGCCAGACTGCTCGCACCTGGCCGTCCTGAGCAGGAATACCACTGCCACACCAACGTGGCCATTATTCTAGAGGGAGAAGTTATAGGGCAGTGCCGCTCAGGCCACCAGGAGCAGCTCCAGGTCCTTGCCCCATTTTAGATTGGAAATCTGACTCCAAAGAGGGGTTGTGACTGCTCTACCCCCACAGAACAAAGAGGTGGACCCAAACCTCAAACAGCAAGGCTGGTGAGCTAGATGGACCCACTGCTGCAGTCCATAAGGCTTTACAAGCACCCAGGGCCTGTGCAGGGGAGCCAAACTCCCAGAGCCACATGGCACCATGCAGCGGTCCTGGGGCATCTGTGAGACACAGAAGCTGCTTTTCCAACTTTATTTAGAAAAACAAATCCAGGTCCCAGTGCCCCCTGTACCCTCCCCGACCCCAGCCATAATTTAAATAACTTAGAGACAGAGTTGGAGGGAGGGGACAGGAGAGGTTGGGGTCACGGTGGAAGGAGGAAGAGAGCCCACTACAGCCGCCGCAGCGCCCGCTTCTTGTCCGTCTTTTTCTTGGCCGCCAGCTTCTTATCGCGCTCGCCAGCATGCTTCTTGGCCATGGGACCCTCAGCCCCTCCTGGGCCCCCTGGGGCCCCAGGGTCGGTGGAGGAAGCTGCAGTGCCACTGGCCAGGGCCCGACCGGCTTCGGCCCTGCCGCTGGGCCCGCCGGCGCCCCCGTGGATCTCTGTGAGCAGACGGGCCCGAGCTGCATACTCCTCGTAGTTCTCCAAGAGCAGGCGGCCTGCCTCCTCGTTGAGTGCAGACTCGGGGTTAGGGTGGATCAGCAGGCACTTGATGGTCTGTGGGAAGAGGCCCAGGGTCACAGTGGGTCGGGCAACCTACAGGGACCCCCAGGCCTCCACAAGAGGGTGGCCTCCGCAATGGCTGTTCCTTCTGCTCCCAACTCAGCTGCAGATCCAGGCCCCACCTATGCTGCATCCTCCCTCATCTTTGCTCCCTGTCTCCCTCAGAGGCCACCTTCATGTGACCTGCCTCACAGCAGATGTTCCCAAAAGGACACGATGCCATAGGCCCCATGGTTTAAAATGTCCCTGGTCCTCCGTGGAACTTGCTGGGTGACGGGGGAAACGCCAAGGCCCCCTCTCAGGAGTCCATTACTTGCCTGAGCCCCAGACTTGAGTCCTATCACGGTTTGAATTTGCCTCCATGCAGTTCAGCATGACCTTAGAGGCCCTCTGGTTCAATGAGTGAGGCCTGCAGCCTGGACAGAGAGAAGAGACTTCCCCAGGGCCTCAGGATTTGAGGAAATCACACCTGCGTGTTGGACTCTAAAGCTCCCCATCTTTCCAGATACAGCATAAATCCTGACCTCTGTCTTTTATCAGAAATCCGAAGTTCACAGCCCAAGACTCTAGCTGGGTTGGAACACACACAAGAGGGCAAGACACCAGGACTGCTGGCTGAGGTGCACTTCGAGGGTGGTCCAGAGATTCCTCTCAACACTCTTCACAGCCCGTCCTGAGGGGTAAATTGGAGTGCAGAGGTGTGACCTGCAGCCAGGCCTCCAGCAGCCCCAGCTGGATCCTCTGAAGTGGGGCTGGGCAAACTGGCCACAGCAGTTTGCTCCCTGGGGCCACTATGACACACACACAATACCTGGCTCAGCAGATGCTCACTGATGGTGACCAGGACGCAGGTTCCCACCCTAATTCTCATCACTGCACCCAAACTGCAGGTCTGGCTGCTCTTCTTGCTGGCTGAGCCCCTGACAGGCTCAGATGCTGACCTAGCAGCAAGTAGGCCTGGAGCTCGGTGCCAATGTCCCCAGCAGCCTCCAATGACACCCCAGGGGAAGGGAGGCGGTGCATGTGGGAGGGAAGGGTTTGGGGTCTGTTTACCTTGGAGCTCAATCCTCTCCCTCCCCATGGCAGGAAACCCCAATTCCCCACCCTCTCTGCCATGTGCCCCCAGGGACTCATTAAAAATTTGGTTAACTTTTTTTTTTCAGCTTGTGGGAAGGGTGGGGAGGCAGCAGGCTGTAAGCAGCCTGGAGCACCAGCCTAGACCAGGACGCCTCCACCTGGGCAACACCGCAGCCAGGTCATTCTGTGTCATGGAGCCATCTCGTACACTGCAGGATTTGGGCAGCACCCTTGGCCTCCACCCACTAGATGCTAGTGGCACCCCCGAGTTGTGACAACCCTTTTTGGTCTCCTGACAATGCATAATACCCCCTGGGGGGCAAAATCACCTCTGGCTGAGAAACACTGGTTTATGAACCCTATCGCTATTAAAAAACTACTAAACTGTATACTTTGGAACTGAGTTTTACGGCATGTAAGCTCAGCTTTAGCAAAAAAGCCTCTAATGAGACCCCATCTCTGCAAACCATAAAAATATAAAAACTAGCTGGGTATGGTGGTGCATGCCTGTAATACCAGCCATTCAGGAAGCTGAGGCAGGAAGATCACCTGAGCCCAGGAGTTCAAGGCTACAGTGAGCTATGACTGCGCCACTGCACTCCAGCCTGGGCAACAAAGAGCCTGTATCTTTAAAACAAAAAGAAAGAAAGGAAAGAAAGGGAAGAAAGAAAAAGGAAAGAAAGAAGAAAGAAAAGAAAGAGCTTCTAACTAGACCCTTGACCTCCACCTGTCAGAAAACTGTCCTACAGGGTAGGCGCAGTGGCTGGCTCCTATAAGCCCAGCACTTTGGGAGGCCGAGGTGGGAGGCTCACTTGAGTTCAGGAGTTCGACACCAGCCTGGGCAACAAATGAGACCCCCTTCCTGTTTTATTTTTTATCTTATTTTATTTTTTTTGAGATAGAGTCTCACTCTGTCGCCCAGGCTGGAGTGCAGTGGCGCGATCTTGGCTCACTGCAACCTCCGCCTCCCAGGCTCAAGCGATTCTCCTGCCTCAGCCTCCCAAGTAGCTGGGATTACAGGCATGTGCCACCATGCCTGGCTAATTTTTGCATTTTTAGTAGAGACAGGGTTTCACCACGTTGGCCAGGCTGGTCTCGAACTCCTGAGCTCAAGTGATCCACCACACCTGGCCTACTCTATCCTTGTTTTTTAAAAAAAAAGGGAGAAGAGAAAAACCATCCTACAATACAAACTCACCACTCGTTGCATAGTAAGGTGCCCCTGGGCACTTCTCAACAGTACTTGGGTGTCCTGGGTCTGGCACTGTTCGTCTTTCCAGGAAAGCTAGCAACATGGATTTTTATGTGGAAACCTTCAACCACTTCAGAGTTGATTCAGAAAAACTAAACAAAGCGCTATGGCTCAGACACCAGCAGACCTCCAGAGGCAGGAGGCAGGAGGCCCAGCCCCAGCCCAGAACTCACCAGCAGTACGTGTCGGATGCCCAGCTCAGCCGTCCAGTCCCTCTTGAGCACGTTGACGCAGATCTCGCCATTGGCGCCCACGTTCGGGTGGAAGATCTTGGTCAGGAAGTAGCCCTTGGGTGGGGAGGCAGGGAAGTCCTTCCCCAGCAGGAGTTTCATGCGGAACAGACCTCCAGCATATGGGGTCCCCTCTGGAGTGGAGGGAGGGGTACAGGGTTAGGGCACTCAGGAGTCCCAAGGCACTTCAACACCCCAAAGTCCAGTCTCCACGGTCTGATTGTGATGCAGGTGGGTGCCCCGCCAGCTCTGCCAACAGACTGGAGGATTCTTTTTTTCTTTTTTTGAAATAGGGTCTCTTGTGTCACCCAGGCTGGAGTGCAGTGGCACAATCTCAGTTCACTGCAGCCTGCAATTCCTGGGCTCAGGTGATCCTCCCATCTCAGCCTGCCAAGTAGCTGGGATTACGGGCATGCCACCAGGTCTGGCTACTTTTTTGTTTTAAGAGATAGGGTCTCACTATGTTGCCCAAGCTGGTCTTGCACTCCTAGGCTCAAGCAATTTGTTCACCTCAGCCTCCCAAAGTGCTGGGATTACAGGCGTGAACCACCATGCCCAGTCAGGCTGCAGAATTCTTAAGAGCAAGAGGCCAGGTGTGGTGGCTCACGCCTGTAATCCCAGCACTTTGGGAGGCTAAGGCGGGTGGATCACCTGAGGTCAGGAGTTCAAGACCAGCCAGACCAACATGGAGAAACCCCCCCATCTCTACTAAAAATACAATATTAGCCAGGCCTGGTGGTGCATGCCTGTAATCCCAGCTACTCGGAAGGCTGAGGCAGAAGAATCCCTTGAACCCGGGAGGGGGAGGTTGCAGTGTGCGGAGATCGCGCCATTGCACTCCAGCCTGGGCAACAAGAGCGAAACTCTGTTTCCAAAAAAAAAAAAAAAAAAAAAAAAGCCAAGCGCGGTGGCTCACACCTGTAATCCCACCACTTTGGGAGGCTGAGGCGGGCGGATCACATCAGGAGTTCGAGACCAGCCTGGCCAACATGGTGAAACCCCATCTCTACTAAAAATACAAAAAATTAGCTGGGCATGGTGGTGCACGTCTGTAATCCCAGCTACTTGGGAGGCTGAGGCAGGAGAACTGCTTGAACCCAGGAGGCAGAGGTTGCAATGAGCAGAGATTGTGCCATTGCACTCCAGCCTAGGCGACAGAGCAAGACTCCGTTTAGAGAGAAAAAAAAAAAGAGCAAGAATGGCTGGGTTCCTAGGGGGCCACAGGACCTCCCCCAGAACCTCAGAGATGATGCCCATCTTGCAGCCCCCACCTGTGTCACTATCAAGCTTGTCTGCACCCTCCTGGATACCCCGTCTCAGCTCAAGTGACCACTCCAGTCACAGGCCCTTCCCAGGTGGCAGGGACCCAAGTACGCACTTTCCTATAAGATGCCCACTTATATGCCTTTCAGACCAAGGATCCAACTGTCTGTCAACTCCACAGCCTCCCACCCCAGTGAACGCTTCTCCCACTCACCCACTTGTTTGGGTCAAAATACTGTCCCTCCCCTAGCCCATCAGCAGCCTGAGTACCGGCCTGCTAGGTCCTCCCCCGAATCTCATCCCATCTCCAAGCCTAGCTTCCTGGCTGGCCTCTGGGTTCTTCCCCCTGCCAGGCCGGCTCTCCTCACTACAGTCAATAGGAACTTTGGAGGGATTTGTCACACCCCTGCTTTAAACCTTCCACCAGCTTCCTCTACAAACTCCTTGAAGAGGCCTAGAAGCCCTAAAAGAGCTTGGCAGCTTCACCATCAACTTTCTTCATGTGTTTTTACCAAGCGCCCAGCTCCACCTGCCCAAGGGCCTTTCTGGAGCCTTCCCATTGTCATGATCCCGCGCCCTCTGCAGCAAGGCATGAAGGACCTCAACTGTCACCGCTGCCAGGTCTTTCCTGACCACCTACCACCATCACCACCATGGACTAGACCATTCCTTCACAGGCTCTGCTCAAATCCTGACTTTGTAGGAATTCTGGTGATAACAGAAATGTAGCCTGCATGAAACAGTATTCTAAATCACTCCGCAAATCATGTGACCCGCAAATCATTTATGACCCGTCTCCCCACGATCTGCATCTGGCTTGTTTCCTCATCCCTGACACTCACAGCAGGATGGAGTTTGAGATCACCTGGCCCACCCTCCCAGGCCCTTGCTGACACCATTCCCACCACCTGGAACTCTCTTCCCATTCCTACTTAATTCCTACCCACCCTCAGGTCCAGGGAAGCCATGTCTGAAAGCCTTGCTTCAAATCTAGAGTACCGTCCCATGATATACTAACTCAATGACCAGGTATCTCTCAACCCTTATGGGAAAAGAGTACATAATTGTCATTTGTGGCGTCCTGCCCTGTCCACCAATGCATCCCAACACCTGACACGAGGCCAGCCTGTAATGGGTACTTCCCGCTAGGGTGATCTAGAGCAGGGTGATGGAGGATCTAAGCAGCAGCCCCTTCTCTCTTTCCTTCCAAACTCACCAGGGCCCTCGATGGTGACCTGGAGGTCGGTGAGGTCCTCCTCGTTGGGAAAGACCTTGATGCCATCGGGTGGGTCTGCGGTCAGTGTCGTCACCTCCTTGTACACCAGGCGGATGATGTGCGGGGGCAGGTTCTCCACGTTGGAGTTCTGGGCACGGATGGGAGAGCAGGGTGAGCGAGTGTTAAGAGCTGGGCTTCCCTCAGGGCCTAAAGATGCTGAGACTGCCCAAGTCTTGACTCAGTGGCCCCAGGCTGTCAATCACCCTTGAACTCCCAGACCCTCACCCAGGATGCTTCAGGCCATCAGCCCAGGCAGAGTTTCCAACAGAAATGGGGGCGGGTTCACGGAGGGGCTTGCAGATAACTCCACCCACCCCAGAACCCCCACCCCAAGGCCCGCTCCTAACCCTGCTTGGTCCCCAGTGGTTCCACGTAGGCCAGAGATCTACTCTCTCCCCCTTCTCCACTAATTTTTGGTTGGAGCATCCTTGAAACCCCGGCTCAGGTCTGGAGATGGCGGCGGGGCGTCCTTGCTCCTGGTAACACCCATGGGCGGGCCGCAAAGCGCCCGGAGCCCTCGCCGCCAGGGAGACTGCGGGCCGCCCGAGCTCCTGCTCCGCCTGCGGGAAGGCCCTCGGGCCCATCCCGGGTCAGGGACCCCCAGGCTGGCCCTCAAACCCCTCAAGGCCGCCCGTCGGAGGCCCCTGAGACTCCACCTCCTCCCTCAGGGACACCCCCGACCACCTTCTTGGGCCTCACCGCCCGTGCTCACCATGACTGCGGCCGGCCGGGGGCGGGTCCCCCCGGCCCCCTTCCTGCGTTCTTCGGTCCGCCGGCCGGGGCGGGGGGCCCAACTGCTGCCGCTGCGGCCCTGGAGAGGCCCCGGCGGCCCCGCTCCGCTCCCCGCTGCCTCCGACGTCCGCCGCGCACAGCGTAGACCAACCCGCCGCCCCAGTGCCCGGCAGCACTGAACCGGCCGCGCTCGCACCACGGCCTCTTTATAGCCGCCCGCAGGCCACGCCCTCCGCGGCCCCTCAGCTCCGAGCCTCAACCGTGACGTCAGCGCGCACGTTCCTTGGTTTTCGACGTGCTCGCTCCCTTCCCCGCAAACTGTGGTCAGAAGCGAGGGAAGTGGCGGAGAGGGCTGGGTAGCGGGTCGGCCAATGGGGTCCTGCGGGAGTCGAGAGGGTTCTCAAAGAACGGAGGGGCTGAAAAGGGGAAGAAGAGAGGAAGGGGGACGGGGAAGGCGACGCGGCCGCTGATTGGACCGTTTGAATGAGACGCCGCCACGGCCCGGCATACGCGCGGGCGCGCCCTGACGCTGAGGAAGTCGCGCACGCGACTAACGGTCTTCCTGGGGGCTGGAGCGCGGCGAGGGGAGGCGGGACTCGGGGTTTTAAACGCGTGATGGAAGGCGCTCGGGCCAATAGGGATGCGCTTTAGTGACTGGTGGGTCACGAGACTCGCATGAGCCAATGGCTGACAGAGACCGGTCAGAGGGCGACCCAGTTTCGTGCAGATCAAACCGCTGCCAGCCAACGAAATCCGTTGATTTTTGTATATGCAAATGAAGTGTGCGCTGCCGCCCGCGCCCCCTCCTTTGAGCCGTGGTGGAGGTGGGCGCTGGAACTCCGGTTACATTTTTCTATGAGGCGCCATTTTGTGCTGGAAATACTCTTGCACCCACGTCCTGTATTGCTAAGGCTCAAAGATAAGTCAGAATGACCTTGAAGGCTTGGACAGCCTTGCACTCCGTGTGTGACCCCCACCCCTGCCAGGCTTCATCGAAGACGCCAGCCTCAGTTTCCTTATGTGACAAATGGGCACTGGGATCCGTTGTGATGCCAGGGAAAGAAGTCAGAGAGTGCCAAGACGTTTATTCACGGCATGGTTCTGCCTATGACTGACCCATGGCCTCCAGCCACACCCGCTTTCTCTGGGACTCAGTTTCCCTCTCTAGGAAATGGACACATAGCTGCCTGGAAAAGGGACCGTCTCCAGCCCTCAGTGTCAGTAAAAACGTCAGGCAATTGCTTGAGAACGGTGGCCAGAGCTCCCTGAGCAGGCCTTTTGGAGGGGCTTAGAGAGGAGGAGGGAATGCTGAAGTTGGCCTTCCTTTGCTCATCTGTGCAGTGCGGTCGCAGTGCCCTCTTGGTGTCTCTGCCAGTCTGTGTGTCCACAGCTCTTCTTAGTTTCTTGGCCTTTTTCAGCCGTGGATGAGAGCATTAACATCTGGGCCTAATTTGGCCACAGGTACCTGAAAAGATCCCTGGCTACCAGCTTCCCCTCATGGGGCCTCAGCTTTTGAAGAAGGAATAAGGAAGGTGTGAAATAAATCTACATGGCCAAGGCCAGGCGTAGTAGCTCACACCTGTAATCCCAGCACTTTGGGAGGCTGTAGCTGGCAGATCACCTAAGGTCAGGAGTTCGAGACCAGCCTGGCCAACATGGTGAAACCCCATCTGTACTAAACATACAAAAATTAGCCGGGTGTGTTGATGCAGCCCTGTAATCCCAGCTGCTCGTGAGGCTGAGATGGGAGAATCGGTTAAAGCCGGGATGTGGAGGTTGCAGTGAACTGAGATCTTGCCACTGCACCCCAGCCTGGGCAACAGAGCAAGACCCTGTCTCAAAAAACAAAAAAGCAAAAAAAAGAAACCAAAAAACAAAACCTACATGGTCGGGTACAGTGACTACGCCCATAATCCCGGCACTTTGGGAGGCCAAGGTAGGTTGATCACTTGAGCCCAGGAGTTCAAGACCAGCCTGGGCAACATAGTGAGAGACCCCCACCAATATGTACAAAACAAACAAACCCAAAACAACAGAAGAAACAGCTACAGCATAAAAAGTCATCATCATAACTAGTTTGTGGAGAAATGGCTACAGGTGATCCCTTCCTGCTCCCTCACCCCAGGTCAAATCTATACCAGTTCCTGTTGACGTCATCTACTGAATCTCATCACTTCCCCCCATCCGCTATGCCACCAGTCCTGCTTAGAGTCACCGTCACCCCATTTTGCCGATAAGCATTTTGCTGATCTTCAATTTTAGCCTGCTGGGTGTGGAGGATTCCAGCCCAATTAACAGACAAGGAAGCTGAAGGAGCAGGAGGTAAAGTGACTTGCTCGGGGTTCCCCAGCTGGGACAAGGCAAAGCTAGTGGCTAAATTCGTCTTGATCTTAAAAATCCACCCAAAAGACATAACAATAATGATGATAATACTAATGGTTATTATGTATTATTTGCTGTGTGCCAGACCCTGTTCTAGTTTCTTTACATGCTTGATGTCATTTAATCCTTGTAACAACCATGATGGGTGGATATTATTAATTATTATGATCCCTTCTGGATACCTGCATTTATTCAATACATTTGTTCTTCTTTATTAGCATCTACACTCTAGCTGTCAGGATGCTATGGGATACAGCAGAGAATAAAAGGGACAAAGCCTCGACTTTCATGGATCTTACATCCTGGTGCGGGAGCCAGATAGCAAGTAAGTCTATACCATCATGTCAGCAAGTGATAAAGACAGGAACAATTAATGGGAGGGGGAGGTTCGAGAGGGAGGGATGGGGCTGCCATTTTACCTTGACTGGGCAGGGAGAATCTGTCTGAGGAAAGGTCATTTGGGCTGTTGGAAGGGCTATGGGAAAAGCATTTTGAGCAAAGGGAACAGCAGGTGTCAAGAAGATTGTGCTTGGTGCTTTTAGGGAACATGAGGAGGCCAGCGAGGCAGAGCAAGTAGAGGGCTCTGAGGTGGGAGTGGTGAGGGGGTGCTGGTGGGCCTCCTAGGCCATGGTGAAAAGTATGTCTGTTTTTTGAGCAATGGGGAGGCATTGGTGGCTTTGAGCAGAGAATGACTCCTTCAGACTTATGAACAGAAACAGGGAGGCCAATGAGGAGGTGATTACCTTTGTTCAGGTGGGATGATGGTGGCTCCAAGCAGGATTGGGGGCATTAGGAATGGGGGAAGTGATGAGATGATGTCAACAGCAACTGGTATAGATTGGACTTGGGGTGAGGGAGTGGGAGGGATCACCTGTACCCTGAATAATCACCTGAAAACCGGGAAGGCAGACCTTTTCCAAAAAGGCTTTCCAATGCTGTGGTCCATTGGTCTTTGGTCCAACTCACTAAACTATGCCCTTGTAGCTCCTAAGAAAACTAATGGGTGTGTTTCCAAAAACAGGCAGTGGCCAAAGTAGGCCCCTGAGCTATAGTTTGCTCCCTGCTTTACACATATCCCACATGCCCCACCCCAGCTGAAAACTCAAGAGTCCTCCTCCCCACTACATTTTGCATAAACCCCAGACTCCCCAAAAACCCATAAGCCCTTGCACCATCTCCTGAGGCTCCCTTGCCTTTTTCTGTTTGTTCCTGGAATACGCCAAGCTTTTTACCCTGAGGACAGTTGGACAGGCAGTTCCCTGTGCCGGTCGTGCTTTTCCCCTTTCCTTCTTCTCACCTCCTAGGTTTACCCTAACTCGTCACCCCTTCACGGCAGCTTCTCTCCTCTTTCCTCCCCTCCCATGCTCTCTTTGCTTCATCGTCTTTGAACTTCATGATCTATCAGGATTTGCAGTTATTTGCCTGATTGTGTGTTTGACTCTTCCCAACTAGAAGATTAGCCCCAGCAGAGCAGGGATCTTGTCCTCAGTCCCTAGCAGGGCGCCTGACAGACTGAAGATGTTATACATTCAACCAATATTTATTGAGCACCTACTATGTGGCAGGCACCAATCTGGGTGCTTGGGATTTATCAGAGATCAGATAGACAAAGATCTTTGCCCTTGGGATGCATCAGAGAACAGATAGACAAAGGGCTTACTGTAGTTGAGGAAGACAGAACCAAAAATGAAACACAATAAATAAGGAAAACATGGTATTTTAGAAGGAACTACATGTTGTGGTAGGTAGGGAATACTCTCTGTTAACCATGTTTTTCCTCTGCTCTCATGCCACAATAATCAACTGATCTTCAACAAAGCATACAAAAACATAAAATGGGGAAAGGACACCCTACTCGATAAATGGTGCTGGGGAAACTGGCAAGCCACATGTAGAAAAATGAAACTGGATCCTCATCGCTCACCTTATATTAAGGTTGGTGCAAAATAAATCGAGGTTTTTGCCATTATTTTAATATTTGCAAGCTATACATCTGACAAAGGACTAATATCCAGAATTTACAAGGAGCTCTAACAAATCAGCAAGAAAAAAAATGATCCAATGAAAAAGTAGGCAAAGAACATGAATGGACAATTCTTTCAAAAGAAGATATTGCAAACAGCCAACAAACATATGAAAACTGCTCAGCATCACTCATTATCAGGGAAATGCAAATTAAAACCACAATGAGATAATACCTTACTCCTGCAAGAATGGCCATAATTAAAAAAAAAATAGATGTTGGCATGGATGTGGTAAAAAGGGAACACTTTTACACTGTTGGTGGGAATGTAAACTAGTACAACCACTATGGAAACCAGTGTGGAGATTCCTTAAAGAACTGAAAGTAGATCTACCATTCGATCCAGCAATCCCACTACTGGGTATCTACCCAGAGGAAAAGAAGTCATATGCAAAAGACACATACACATGCATGTTTATAGAAGCACAATTTGCAATTGCAAAAATACGGAACCAACCTAAATGCCCATCATCACCCAATGAGTGGATACAGAAAATATGGTATACATACACCATGGAATACTACTCAGCCATAAAACAGAAAACAGAATGAAATAATGGCATTCGCAGCAACTTGGGTGGCCATTATTCTTTTTTTTTTTTTTTTAGACTGAATCTCGCACTGTCACCTGGGCTGGAGTGCAGTGGTGTGATCTCAGCTCACTGCAACCTCCGCCTCCTGGGTTCAAGCGATTCTCCTGCCTCAGCCTCCCGAGTAGCTGGGATTACAGGCGCCCAACACCAAGCCCAGCTAATTTTTTGCATTTTTAGTAGAGAGGGGGTTTCACCATGTTTGCCAGGCTGGTCTCGAACTCCTGACCTTGTGATTCGCCCGCCTCGGCCTCCCAAAGTGCTGGGATTACAGGCGTGAGCCACTGCGCCCAGTCCTGAAGGCCATTATTTTAAGTGAATTAACTCAGGAATGGAAAACCAAATACCCTATGTTCTCACTTATAAGTGGGAGCTAAGCTATGAGGATGGAAAGACATAAGAATGGTACAATGGGGCCAGCCATTGTGGCTCACGCCTGTAGTAATCCCAACACTTTGGGAGGCCAAGGCAGGCAAATCACTTGTGGTCAAGAGTTTGAGACTGGCCTGGCCAACATGGTGAAACCCCATCTCTACTAAAAATACAAAAATTAGCCATACATGTTGGTGGGCACCTGTAATCCCAGCTACTCAGGAGGCTGAGGCAGGAGAATCGCCTTAACTCGAGAGATGGAGGTTGCAGTGAGCCGAGATTGTGCCACTGCACTCCAGCCTGGGCCACAGAGCAAGATTCCATCTCAAAAAAAAAAAAAAAAAAAAAAAAAAGAAAGATACAATGGACTTTGGGGACTGGAGGGCAAGATTGGGAGGGGGTGACGGATAAAAGGCTACATACTGGATACAGTGTACACTGCTCAGGTGATGGATGCACCAGAATGTCAAAAATCACCACCAAAGAACTTATCTGTGTAACCGAACACCACCTGTACCCCCAAAACTATTGAAATATAAACAATTAAAATTGTAATGATGGTCACAAAACTTTGTGGATATATACTAAAAACCATTGACTTATGTGGTTTAAATGGGTGAATTCTATGATACATGAATTACATCTCAATTAAGCTTTTTCTTTATCTTTTTTTTTTTTTTTTTTGGAGACAGGGTCTTACTCTGTCATCCAGGCTGTAGTGCAGTGGCGCGATCTCATCTCACTGCAGCCTCCACCTCCCAGGCTCAAGCAATCCTCACACCTCAGCCTCCCGAGTAGCTGGGACTACAAGGGTGCACCAACACACCAGGCTAATTTTTGTGCTTTTTGTAGAGATTGGTTTTCTCCCTGCTGCCCACTCTGGTCTCAAACTCCTGGCCTCCGGCAATCCATCTGCTTCAGCCTCCCAAAGTGCTGGGATTACAGGTATGAGCCACTGCACCTGGCCTAAGCATTTTTTTTTTTTTTGGTAAGAATTTAAAAAGTTACTGTGATGGGGGAAACTCAAAGAAAGTCATAGGGATGGGAGAAAGAGAGAGAGAGAGATCTGAGGGACAGTGTTCCAAGTTGGGAGAGGTGGCCGGGAAAGGCTAGGCTCTGCAGACTCCAGAAGGCCACCGTGAAGAGTGTGCGTGAGCTCTAGGGAGCTATTGAAGAGGTTTTTTTTTTTTCTTTTTTTTTTCTTTTTTTATTTGAGATGGAGTCTCGCTCTGTCTCCCAGGCTAGAGTGCAGTGGCGTGATCTCAGCTCACTGCCAGCTCTGCCTCCTGGGTTCACGCCATTATCCTGCCTCAGCCTCCTGAGTAGTTGGAACTACAGGCACATGCCACCACGCCCGGCTAATTTTTTGTATTTTTAGTAGAGACGCGGTTTTACCATGTTAGCCAGCATGGTCTCGATCTCCTGAACTCGTGATCCGCCTGCCTCAGTCTCCCAAAGTGCTGGGATTACAGGCATGAGCCACCGCGCCTGGCCTATTGAAGAGTTTTGGGCAGAGGGGTGACTGGATTTGGTGCTCATATTGGGACTGTAGCTCAGGGCTGCTGGTAGAGACTGGACTGGAGGGTCCAGATTGGAAGCAGAAAATCCAGCAGCAAGTGGACTGTGGCTTGGCGAGGGTGGCGACCGTCTGGGAAAGGGGTGGAGGGAAGGGAGCAGATGTGAGAACTAATCAGAAGGTGGTCTAGTGATGGGCAGCCTTCCAAATCCTTTGGGAGACAGGAATTGTCAGAGGATGGGATTGGGAAGGGGCACCCTTTCTTTGCTAAGTACTAGTAACCCATGAACTCGCTTTTGTTCAGGGCCAGGCGTGGTGGCTCATGCCTGTAATCCCGGCACTTTGGGAGGCCTAGGCAGGTGGATCACCTGAGGTCAGGAGTTCAAGACCAGCCTGGCCAACAAGGTGAAACCGCATTTCTACTAAAAATACAAAAATTAGCCGGGCACGGTGGTGCATGCCTGTGATCCCAGCCATTCAGGAGGCTGAGGCAGGAGACTTGCTTTCATCTGGGAGGCGGAGGTTACAGTGAGCCGAGATCACGCCACTGCACTCCAGCCTGGGCAGCAGAGTGAGACTCTATCTCAAAAGAATTTACTTTTGTTCAGTGAAACCTAAATTGTCCCTTTGGCTTGAATTCTGGCTTCAGAAATTAATCTTCATTTCTGTCCATCTGTATTAAATTACAAAAGAAATATGTGTTTGGAGGGAAATCCACAGTTACTGAGGCATGGGAAATGAAGGCTGGAGGTGCTGCTCTAGCCCTCCTTCCCCTCCTCCCTCCACATCCACACTTCTCTCCACAGCCCTTCCTGTCCACATCGATCAGTAGCCTTCAACTAAACTGCTGCACAGCAAGTGTCACTCAATACAGTCACATTATAGAGCAGGTGCAGTGGCTCATGCTTGTAATCCTAGTACTTTGGGAGGCCTCAGAGAGAAGATCATTTGAACCCAAGAATTCAAGACCAGCCTGGGCAACATAGGACAACCCTGTCTCTAAAAAAATAAGAAATTAATTTTTTTTTGAGAGAGAGAGTCTCACCCTGTTGCCCAGGCTGGAGGGCAATGGCGTGATCTCGGTTCACTGCAACCTCCACCTCCCAGGTTCAAGCAATTCTCCTGCCTCAGCCTCCCAAGTAACAGGGATTATAGGCATGCGCCACCACGCCCAGCTAATTTTTGTATTTTTAGTAGAGACAGTGTTTCACCATGTTGGCCAGGCTGGTCTCAAACTCCTGACCTCAGATGGTCCACCTGCCTCAGCCTCCCAAAGTGCTGGGATTATAAGCATGAGCCACCGCACCCAGCCAAAATAAAAATAATTAAAAAAAAGTTAGCCAGGCATGGTGGTGTATACCTGTAGTCCCAGCTCCTCAGGAGGCTGAGGTGGGAGAAACACTTGAGCTGAGGAGGTTGAGGCTGCAGTGAGCTGTGTTCACACCACTGCACTCCAACCTGGGTGACATAGGAAGACCCTGTTGCAAAACAAAAACAAAAACTCTCAAAAAACAACAAAAAAGGTCAAAGATCCCACTGTAGTTTCTTCGTACTCTCTGACTGATGGGCATCAAGGCTGAGCCCAGCGCATAGGTAGACACTGCCATGAGCATCCTCCTTCATCTGTTCATCTTTGGGTACAGCCGTGAGCATTTCCGAAGGACAAAGTCTTAGAGGAACTTTCAAGATGAAAAAGTATGTGTGCTTGCCATTCTGCCCAGTGGCCCTCGGCAGGGTTCTCCTTATTTGGATTCCCAAGATGTGACTTGCTCCTTTAACCTGTGTTTCTTTAGCACCAGATATACACCGGGCACTGTTCTGGGTGCTTGGGACACATCCGAGAACAAGATAGGAAACAAAATCCCTGCCCTCCTGGGGCTTCCATTCCAGCGGGGAGACTAAAAGTCTTCCTGGGACTGGGTGGCAGCCCAGGATGCAGGCCTTTGCATGCTCACACTGGGGAAGTCCTGGACTAATAGGTAAGTCAAGTTGGTAGTATTAAAAGATATTGGCAATGCACAGTGGCTCATGCCTGCAGTCCCAGCACTTTGGGAGGCTAAGGCAGGAGGATCACTTGAGCTCAAGAGTTTGAGATCAGCCTGGGCAACATAGTGGGACCCTGTCTCTACAAAAAAATTAAAAATTAGCCAGGAGTGGTGGCACATGCCTATAGTCCTAGCTACTTAGGAGGGTTGAGGCAGAAGGATTGCTTGAGCCCAGGAGGTTGAGGCTGCAGTGAGCCATGATCACGCCATGGCACTCCAGCCTGGGTAACATAGTGAGACCCTGTCTGAAAAACAGAATAAAGATATTAATTGCTGTAAATATTAGTGTAGGCTAAGGAGGTTCAGGAATGTTGTGAGGGGGACAGTTTTTTTTTTTTTTTTTTTTGACGGAGTCTTGCTCTGTTGCCCAGGCTGGAGTGCAGTGGCACCATCTCGGCTCACTGCAACCTCTGCCTCCCAGGCAGAGATTCTCCCAGGAGAATCAAGCAGTTCTCCTGTCTCAGCCTCCCAAGTAGCTGGGACTACAGGTGCGCACCACCATGCCCGGCTAATTTCTGTATTTTTAGTAGAGATGGAGTTTTACTATGTTGGCCAGGCTGGTCTTGATCTCCTGACCTCGAGATCCTCCCACCTCGGCCTCCCAAAGTGCTGGGATTACAGGCGTGAGCCACCACACCTGGTGTGGGGGTACAGTTTTCTTTTTTTGAGATGGAGTCTCACCCTGTTGCCCAGGCTGGGGTGCAATGGCGTGATCTCGGCTCACTGCAACCTCTGCCTCCCAGGTTCAAGCAATTCTCCTGCCTCGGCCTCCCGAGTAGCTGGGATTACAGGCGTACGCCACCACACCTGGCTAATTTTTTGTATGGTTAGTAGAGACGGGCTTTCACCATCTTGTCCAGGCTGGTCTCGAACTCCTGACCTCGTGATCCGCCTGCCTTGGCCTCCCAAAGTACTGGGATTACAGGTGTGAGCCACTGCGCCTGGCCAAGGGGGACAGTTTTAAATATGGTAGAACTAATTGAGAAGGTAACATCTGAATAAAGATTTAAATGAAGCAGCCGGGCACAGTGGCTCATGTCTGTAAACCCAGATCCCAGCACTTTGGGGAGCTGAAGTGGGTGGATCACTTGAAGTCAGGAGTTCGAGACCAGCCTGGCCAACATGGTGAAACCTCGTCTTTAATAAAAATACAAAAATCAGTAGGGTGTGGTGATTCGTGCCTGTAGTCCCAGCTGCTTGGGAGGCTGAGGCAGGAGAATCACTTGAACCCAGGAGGCGGAGGTGGAGGTGGTGGTGAGCTGAGATCATGCCACTGCACTTTAGCCTGGGTGACAGAGCGAGACTTTGTTTAAAAAAAAAAAAAAATTAAAGGAAGTAAGAGAGCAAGTTTTGTGGGAATCCAGAGAAAGGCCATTCCAGGCAGAGGAAACTGCCAGTGTCAAAGTCCCCTCATAGGAGTGAGCCTGACGATGAGCAGTCTTCAAAAGATTCCACATCATGGGCAAGTCAAGGTGTCCCGTCTTTTATTTGCATCTCCTTTCTTCCCAGTGAAGTTGAGCATCCTTTCCTGAGTTTCTGTGTCTGCTAGTCTGTGGTTGGTAGCAGGTTCTCGGCTCCTTAGTTCCTGAGTACTTCTGAGCAGACACTTGTGACCTTCCCAGCTTGAGGTGTCTGCACACGCTGGGGTAGGTAATTGACAAAAACTACTTTCCTCTGTGCTTCTGGAGCTGAACTTGGAACTCTCCTGGGTGGGAGAGGCCCTGATCAATGCAAAAATAGGCCCTTAAGTGGATCGGGTGCTCCCTCTAGTGACAGACACAGCAGTAATTAAATGCATTACCCGGGTCGATCCTGCTTCGCAAATCCCTGAGCACAAGGCAGAGACTTCTTGAGTGCGCTAGGAATTTCTTGTAATGACTGTATAACCGACACTGGTGACGCACACTAAGCTTAAACAGAAAAATCCCCAGTGCTGGGGAGGGTGGGAGCACACGGACATTTTCACATACATGGACTTGGCACAGGCCCTCTGAGTTGTAGTTGGCATTGTCTAGCAAAAGTCTTCAAAATACACCTGCCACTTATCTCCTGAGAGCTCATCCTAAAGAAAATGGAGGGAGTGGCCAGGCACGGTGGCTCACACCTGTAATCCCAGCACTTCGGGAGGCCAAGGCGGATTGAGGGAGTGGCCAGGCACGGTGGCTCACACCTGTAATCCCAGCACTTCGGGAGGCCAAGGCGGATCGAGGGAGTGACCAGGCACAGTGGCTCACACCTGTAATCCCAGCACTTCGGGAGGCCAAGGCGGATCGAGGGAGTGGCCAGGCACAGTGGCTCACACCTGTAATCCCAGCACTTCCGGAGGCCAAGGCGGATTGAGGGAGTGGCCAGGCACAGTGGCTCACACCTGTAATCCCAGCACTTCCGGAGGCCAAGGCGGATTGAGGGAGTGGCCAGGCACGGTGGCTCACACCTGTAATCCCAGCACTTCGGGAGGCCAAGGCAGATTGAGGGAGTGGCCAGGCACGGTGGTTCACACCTGTAATCCCAGCACTTCGGGAGGCCAAGGCGGATGGAGGGAGTGGCCAGGCACGGTGGTTCACACCTGTAATCCCAGCACTTCGGGAGGCCAAGGCGGATCGAGGGAGTGACCAGTCACGGTGGCTCACACCTGTAATCCCAGCACTTCGGGAGGCCAAGGCGGATTGAGGGAGTGGCCAGGCACGGTGGCTCACACCTGTAATCCCAGCACTTCGGGAGGCCAAGGCGGATTGAGGGAGTGGCCAGGCACGGTGGTTCACACCTGTAATCCCAGCACTTCGGGAGGCCAAGGCGGATTGAGGGAGTGGCCAGGCACGGTGGTTCACACCTGTAATCCCAGCACTTCGGGAGGCCAAGGCGGATTGAGGGAGTGGCCAGGCACGGTGGTTCACACCTGTAATCCCAGCACTTCGGGAGGCCAAGGCGGATTGAGGGAGTGGCCAGGCACGGTGGCTCACACCTGTAATCTCAGCACTTCGGGAGGCCAAGGCGGATTGAGGGAGTGGCCAGGCACGGTGGTTCACACCTGTAATCCCAGCACTTCGGGAGGCCAAGGCGGATTGAGGGAGTGGCCAGTCACGGTGGCTCACACCTGTAATCCCAGCACTTCGGGAGGCCAAGGCGGATCGAGGGAGTGACCAGGCACGGTGGCTCACACCTGTAATCTCAGCACTTTGGGAGGCCAAGGCGGGCAGATTACGAGGTCAGGGGATTGAGACCAGCCTGGCCAACATGGCGAAACCCTGTCTCTACCAAAAGTACAAAAATTAGCTGGATGTGGTGGGAGTGCCTGTAATCCCAGCTACTTGGGAGGCTGAGGCAGGAGAATCGCTTGAACCAGGGAGTCGGAGGCTGCAGTGAGCCAAGATTGCGCCACTGCACTCCAGCCTGGGCGACAGAGCAAGACTCCGTCTCAAAAAAAAAAAAAAAAGAAAAAAGAAAAAATTAAGGGAATGCACCAAGTGGTGTGCAAAAAGATGTTCCTCAAGTATTGTTTAGAGTAGTAAAAACTAGGGAAAACCGAAACATCTATTGGTAGTGATGGCAGGGGCTGCTGCTATCATGCTGGCTGCAGCAGGAAGGTGCAGCTGGGGCTGCACGTTTCATGGAGCCGGTGGAGCCCTGCCCCTTCTGAGTTGGGGCAGAGCTCCCCAGGTGTCACTGCAGTCGCCCAAACTGTGGCTGTGGATCTGAGCCTCCCTGTGCTCTTGGAGGTGAGGGGGGTGGTGCCAGGAACGGGCAGGATCTGTCCTCCTGGGTGCAGCTGCAGCCACCAGACCCAGTACTGCAAATCTGGGCCTCCAGCTCCACAGAGCAGGCAGGAGCTGGGACAAGTGGGAGCCCTGCCCCTTCTGAATTGGTGGGGTGGGAGCTTCTAGGTGCAGTGGTAACTGCCCTCCCAGGCACGGGACTCAAGAGTCTCTGCAGCCTGCACCCTTGGGGGCCCCAGGAAGGGCCCCCCATCCCTTCAGTCTCAGGGGTGCCTGTTCCCACTGCCTGGCTTCTCACCGCTCCTGGCTCCTGCTCCCATCTCAGATCAGTGGTTAGGGCAGAGCCCCGGGGCTGTGAATGGCAGTAGGAGGCCTGGGCAGAAGGGGGCAGTCCTAAGGAGGGCCTGAAGGCTGGGGGCTGGGCTATCAGTCCTGAGGACCAGAGTGGGGACACGCGGTGCCTCTTCTGGGCTGCCCATGGCCACCCATGGACCAATCAGCATGGACTTCCTCCCCTCTGAGGCCCATAAAAGCTCTGGGCTCAGCCAGAGCAGGGCAGGGGACAGCCAGAGAAGGAAGAGGGAGGAGAGACAACTGGACTACCAGTGGCAGAGAAGAGCTACCTGCAGAGACTACCTGCTGGCAGAGAGGAGCCACCCCCACCAGGGCCTCCTCTCTGCTAAGAATTGCAGACATTAGGATGACCAGTTGCAGGGAGGAGCTACCCTCTCCAGAACCTCCTGTCTGCTGAGAACTGAACACTCAACAGATGACCTGCCTACAGAGAGGAGCTACCCACTGTGGGTCCTCTGAGCTGTTGTAACACTAAATCAAGCTCATCCTTGTCTTCTTCACCCTTCACTTGTCTGTGTACCTCATTTTTCCTGGACTCAGGACAAGAACTCAGGCAAAGGCACCATTGGGAACAGAGGTTTCCAGCGGGGAAGAAAATCTACGCCCCAAAGATCCTGTAGCAGTAGGAACTGGGAAAAAATTATGCTGCATCCATACAACAGAATATGCTATAGCCACTGAAAATGAGGGAGGGTTTGTTGTTTTTTGAATCACTGGTGTCTCGAAGAATCTGATGAAAGTACTGGATCCATTTCCCTGAAAAAAGCAAGTACAAATGCTAACTAATACATGTGAGAAGAATAATGAGTTTGGAAAATTATCATCTGAAGATTGCTGTTCAACTTTTGGAGAGTGATATTCAGATGCTTTGAAGATTTCCAATATTCAAACATCGTTGTAATGCCTGATTCAGCCAAGGCCGGGCATAGTGGCTCACACCTGTAACCCTAGCACTTTGGGAGGCCGAAGTGGGCAGATCATGAGGCCAGGAGTTTGAGAGCAGCCTGACTAACATGGTGAAACACCGTCTCTACTAAAAATACAAAAATTAGCTGGGCATGGTGGCACATAATCCCAGCTACTCGGGAGGCTGAGGCAGGAGAATCGCTTGACTCCGCAAGGTAGAGGTTGCAGTGAGCCGAGATCACACCGCTGCACTCCAGGCTGAATGACAGAGCAAGACTCCATCTCGAAAAAAAAATAAAAAAAAATTGATTCAGCCAAGAGAATCATCAGTGGAGGCCAAAGCAGCATGTGAAAGTTTGAGGAGAAAAAAGATAACTACATAGCATCAGGCTAAGTGTGGTGGCTCATGCCTGTAATCCAAGCACTTTGGGTAGTTGACACCTTGATCTTGGACTTCCAGCCTCCAGAACTGTGAAGAAATAGACTTCTGTTGTTGGCCAGATGCAGTGGCTCACACCTGTAATCCCAGCACTTTGGGAGGCTGAGGCAGGAGGATGGCTTGAGCCCAGGAGTTTAAGACCAGCCTGGGCAACACAGTGAGACCCCCATCTCTATAAAAAAAAAAAAAAGCTTAAAAATTAGCCGGACATGTTGTTGTGCACCTGTAATCCCAGCTATTCAGGAGGCTGAGGTGAGAGGATCGCTCGTGCTCAGAAGGCCAAGGCTGCCGTGAGTCTCGTTTGTGCCACTGCACTCCAGCCTTGAGCATATGAGCTCTGAGCACGTGAACTTCGGGAAGCATGAGAGCATGGGCTTCCTTCAGCCAAAGCGCTGAGACTCTGGCATCCCTTCTGTGGTTTTCCTGTCTCACACATGTAGCCCAGATCTAATCAGGAGGAAACATCAGATGCGCCTAAATGCAGGGGACATTCTATAAAATGGCCTACCTGGATTCTTTAAAAAATCAGCATTAAAAAAGGCAAAGACTGGGCGGGGCGTGGTGGCTGCCACCTGTAATCCCAGCACTTTGGGAGGCTGAGGCAGGAGGATCACTTGAGCCCAGGAGTTCTAGCCTGGGCAACATAGTGAGACCCCTTCTCTTAAAAAAAAAAGTCTCCTTAATCTCTGCGTGAATTGTGTGCAATAATAAAAAATAAAAATAGAAAAGAAAGACAAAGACTGAGTAACTGTTTCAGATTGAAGCCACCTCAGCCGGGCACAGTGGCTCATGCCTGTAATCCCAGCACTTTGGGAGGCCAAGGCGGGCGGATCACAAGGTCAGGAGATCGAGACCATCCTGGCTAACATGGGGAAACCCCGTCTCTACTAAAAATAGAAAAAAATCAGCCGGGCTTGGTGGCGGGCACATGTAGTCCCAGCTACTTGGAAGGCTGAGGCAGGAGAATGGCGTGAACCCGGGAGGCGGAGCTTGCAATGAGCTGAGATCGCACCACTGCACTCCAGCCTGGGCAACAGAGCGAGAATCTGTCTCAAAAAAAAAGAAAAAGAAAAAGAAGCCACCTCAAGAAGCACAATAGCTGGATGCAACACCCAATCCTGGAGTGTCACAAACTGAAAGCTGCTCTGAAGGACAGTAGCAGGACGCTTGATGCAATTCAAACATGGACTTGGTCAATGCTAAATTCTTGAGTGTGATAATTATGCTGCGGATGTGTAAGAGAGTGGCCTTGTTCTTCAGAATGGCCTCTAGGGGTAAAGGGATGTGATGGATGCAACTTACTCCCAAATATCTCCAAAAAAAAAAAACCATGTTTTTTTTTTTTTTTAGACGGTGTCTTGCTCTGTCACCTAGGCTGGAGTGCAATGGCACGATCTCAGCTCACTGCAACTTCCGCCTCCCGGGTTCAAGCGATTCTCCCGCCTCAGCCTCCTGAGTAGCTGGGATTACAGGCACCCACCACCACGCCTGGCTAATTTTTGTATTTTTAGTAGAGACAGGGTTTCACCATATTAACCAGGATGGTCTTGATCTCCTGACCTCGTGATCTGCCCGCCTCGGCCTCCCAAAATGCTGGGATTATAGGCGTGAGCCACTGCGCCTGGCTTTTTTTTTCCTTTTCTTTTTTTTGATGGAGTTTTGCTCTTGTTGCCCAGGCTGAGGTGCAATGGCACGATCTTGGCTCACTGCAACCTCTGCCTCCTGGGTTCAAGCAAGTCTCCTGCCTCAGCCTACCGAGTAGCTGGGATTACAGGCGCCTGCCACCACGCCCAGCTAGTTTTTTGTATTTTTAGTGGAGATGGGGTTTCATTATGTTGGCCAGGCTGGTCTCAAACTCCTGACCTCAGGTGATCCACCTGCCTCAGCCTCCCAAAGTGCTGGGATTACAGGCATGAGCCACCATGTCCGGCATTTTTTTTTTTTTTTTTTTTTTTTTTATGAGACAGGTTCTGGCTTTGTGGCCCAGGCTGGAGTGCAGTGGTATGATCTTGGCTGACTGCAACCTCTACCTCCTGGGCCCAAGCGATCCTCCCACCTCAGCCTCCTGAGTAGCTGGAACTACAGGTGCATGCCAACATGCCCGGCTAATTTTTTTTGTGTGTGTATATATATATATTTTGTTGTTGTTGTTGTTGTTTTGGTAGAGATGAGGTTTCACCATGTTGCCCAGGCTGATCTCAAACTCCTGAGCTTAAGCAATCCACCCATCTCGGCCTCTCAAAGTGTTGGGATTACAAGTATGAGCCACCGTGCCCAGCCGAGATGAATATTTATATGGAAAGAAAACCATACAATGATGTCATATAATGGTAACAAATGGTGAGTTGGTGAAAATGACACAGAAGTTCTTTGACTTATTCTTGTAACTGTTCTGTACATTTGAAATTATTTCAAAATATAAAGTCAAGAAAAGTGAAATGAAAAAGCATGCACACAACATCTGGCATAGATTTGAGACGTTCACAAGCCCACCCATCAAATGCAGGTTAAGAATAGCTGCTGAGAGGCTGCATTTATTGGCACAGTCGGGTTGCCAGTTGAGCGAGTGTTAGGTGACAAAGGCGAACACTGAAGGCAGAATGCTCATGTCAGATCTTATCCTTGACTTGCCCGCCCCGCACACAGTGGGTGTGGAGCAGATTGCTCTTCTCTTGTTGAACACAGATGAATCCGTTGGCTGGCATGTGGCATCCATGAGGAATGAAAATACATACACTGAAGCACTGGAGTTCCGATTCAGAGTGGGAAGCTGATCACCCTCTGAGGGAGAGGAATGAGACTCCAGTCGCCCATCTCTCTCACGTGTCTTGGCATATGCTTAGTGAGGGGAATGGCAGGCAAAGTCTGCACCATTTGCATTTAAATCTACGCTGTGGGAGGCTGAGGTGGGAGGATCGCTCGAGGTCAGGAGTTCAAGACTAGCCTGGTCAGCATAGCCAGATTCCCATCTCTACGTTTATATTTTTTTTAAATTCTTTTTTCTTTCTTTTCTGTTATTTTATTTATTTATTTATTTATTTATTAGGCAGAGTCTGACTCTGCCAGCCAGGCTGGAGTGCAGTGGCATGATCTCGGCGATCTCAGCGATCTTGGCTCACTGCAACCTCCTCCTCCTGAGTTCAAGCGATTCTCCTGCTGCAGAATTTAAAAATTCTATTTAAAAAAAAAGTAGGGCCAGGCATGGTGGCTCATGCCCGTAATCCCAGCACTTTGGGAGGCCGAGGTGGGCAGATCATCTGAGGTCAGGAGTTCGAGACCAGCCTGGCCAATGTGGCGAAACCCCGTCTCTAGTAAAAATACAAAAATTAGCTGGGGGCGTGGTCGTGGGCACCTGTAATCCCAGCTAGTCAGGAGGCTGAGGATCGCTTGGGGAATCAAGGCTGCAGTGAGCTGAGATTGCACCACTGCACTCCAGCCTCTGCAATACAGCAACACCCTGTCTAAAAAACAAAACAAAACAGTAGACAGTACACTTGCCGATACAAAAATCCAGAAGTGTAAAGGGCATTTAGAAGTAAAAAGCCCCAGCCATCCAGTTCCCCTCTCCATAAGCAACCCTGTCAGCCAGAATGGGCTATGCTAGGCTGCAGTAACAAGTAGCCCCAAAGCCCTGGTTGTTAAAGCAACAAGAGTTTATTTCTCATTCGTGCTACATGTGCATCTGTGGCTGGTGGAGCCCCTATTTGGCATCATCCTTACTCTGGGGCCCTGGGTGATCTGCGTGGGACTCAGGCCAGCAGAGCAGCTATGACCTGAAATATGCCAGTGCCCATGGAGGAGGGAAAAGACAGAGCATGGGAGAACCACACCCTGGCTCTCACAAGCTTCTGCCTGGAAAGGTACTTCTGCCCGCACTTCATAGGCCAAGGCAAGTCGCACGGGCACAGCTAACTTCGGGGGGCAGGGAAATAGAATCCTACCATGTGCCCAGGAGGAGAATTGGAAATATTTGATGCAGCAAATTTATATACAGATTCTGTCCCCCGCTCCTTTTACACAAATGGTAGCATTCATGCACACTATTCTATATCTTGCTTTCTTACTTAACAATAAACCTTGGAGACTATTTCACACTGGGTGATGTGGGCAACATCCAAGGCATCCTCATTCTCTTTTACACAGCTTACTTGCACTATTAAATTTCTGTTTCTCTTTGTATATATACAGTTGGGTGCGGATAAGTTAACTAAACGTATGGCGTGATGTCCTTCTATTATTAGATGAAAAAAGCAGGGGCCAGGTGCGCTGGCTGATGCCTGTAATCCCCGCACTTCGCGAGGCCAAGGCAAGAGAATTACCTGAAGTCGGGAGTTCGAGACCAGCCTGGTGAACGTGATGAAACCTGGTCTCTACTAAAAATTCAAAAATTAGTGGGGCGTGGTGGCGCACGCCTCTAGTTCCAGCTACTCAGGAGGCTGAGGCACGAGAATTGCTTGAACCCGAGAGGCAGAGGTGGCAGTGAGCTGAGATCGCGCCATTGCACTCCAGCCTGGGAGACAGGGTGAGACTTTGTCTCAAAAAAAAAAAAAAAAGGGCCAGGCACGGTGGCTCACGCCTGTAATCCCAGCACTTTGGGAGGCCAAGGCAGGTGGATCACAAGGTCAGGAGTTCGAGACCAGCCTGGTCAGTATGGTGAAACCCCATCTCTACTAAAAATACAAAAATTAGCAAGGCATGGTGGTGCGCGCCTGTAGTACCAGCTACTAGGGAGGCTGAGGCAGGAGAATCGCTTGAACCTGGGAGGCGGGGGTTGCAGTGAGCCGAGATTGTGCCACTGCACTCCCGCCTGGGTGACAGAGCAAGACTCCGTCTCAAAAAACAAAACAAAATAAAAAAAGAAATAAGAGAAAAAAGAAGTTACAGAGCAGTCTATATATAGGAAGGCTGATTTGTAAAAAAAAAAAAAAATTGTTTTCATGTGGAAATTTCTAGAAGAAAACATAGCTAATGTAAACAGCATTTGACTCTAAGCAGTGAGAAATCAGGAGATCTCCATTTTGTTATCTCCTTCTCTGGATTTTCTAATTTTTTTTTCCCCTATAACAATCACTGTCATTGTCAGAGTGCACTTGGTTGCCAGGAACAGAAGCCAAGAGAGGTTTGTGGGAGAACTGAGGGACTTCCATGGGTTCACTTGTTCCTCAAGAACAAGGACCTTGTTTGTGCCGTTCACTGTATTTTGTTGACTGAATTAGTGAACTGGCATAGCAGAAAATAAAATTCAACCGTGCCCCTTGGAGTCTCAAACTGGGAATGGGTAGTTGCTGCCTCATGGTATTTTTCTACCTCTCTTTTATCTGTGTCTCTCCAGTTCTCTTTCCAGAGTGATGCGCAAACAAACCCTCAGATGCAAGGTGAAAGCCTGACGCTTAGAGACAAACATTTAGTTGCACCTAGGGAGAATTTTCCTAAAGTTCGTAAAATTGGTACATAGAGGAACCTCCCCTCCTGGCCAGAGTCTGCACTAAGCACTAAGGCAAGGAGGCAACTCTCGTCAGCACTGTGCAAATGTTTTAATGCACTGGGTGGGAAAGGGAAGCAGGCAGGGAGAATGCTTCCTTTTTGTATTTTTTATTTTTGAGACAAAGTCTTGCTCTGTTGCCCAGGCTGGAATGCAGTGGTGCGATCTCAGCTCACTGCAACCTCTGCCTCCCGGGTTCAAGTGATTCTCCTGCCTCAGCCTCCCGAGTAGCTGGGACTACAGGTGCGCACCACCACGTCCAGCTGATTTTTGTGTTTTTAGTAGAGACGTGGTTTCACCACATTGGCCACGCTCGTCTCAAACTCCTGACCTCAAGTAATCCTCCCACCTCAGCCTCCCACAGTGCTGGGATTACAGGCGTGAGCCACCACACCTGGCTATTTTTTACTTTTGAGACAGGGTCTCACTCTGCCCAGGCTGGAGTGTAGTGATGCAGTGATAGCTCACTGTAGCCTCGAACTCCTGACCTCAGGCGATCCACCTGCCTCGGCCTCCCAAAGTGCTGGAATTACAGGCATGAGCCACCACACCTGGCCTATTTTTAAATTTTTAGTAGAGATGAGGCCTTGCTATGTTGCCCAGGCTGGTCTTGAACTCCTGGCCTCAAGCAATCCTCATATCTCAGCCTCCCAAAGTGCTAGGATTATGGTTGTGGGCCACCATGTCCAGTTGGAAAATGCTTCCTAATTGTCATAAAAATGGACACTTCAGTGGACATCACCATGCCATGCCTCCTCTTATGGCTTGAATTATGTCTCTCAAAAAAGACGTTTGAGTCCTAACTACCCAGTCCCTGTGACTGTGACCTTATTTGGAGAGAGGGTCTTTGCAGACGAGCAAGTTAAAATGACGTTATCTGGGAGGCTCCTAATCTAACGTCGTCGGTGTCATCATAAAAAGGGGGAGTTTGGGCTGGGTGTGGTGGCTCATGCCTGTAATCCCAGCACTTTGGGAGGCCGCTGAGGGCGGATCACGAGGTCAGGAATTCAAGACCAGCCTGACCAATATGGTGAATCCCTGTCTCTACTAAAAATACAAAAATTAGCTGGGCGTGGTGGTGCACGCCTGTAGTCCCAGCTACTTGGGAGGCTGAGGCAGGAGACTCGCTTGAACCCGGGAGGCGGAGGTTGCAGTGAGCTAAGATCGCGCCACTGCACTCCAGCCTGAGTGACAGAGAGAGACTGTCTCAAAAAAATTAAAAAAAAGTGTGGGGCGGCATTTGGATACAGAGACAGACAGACACAGAGGGAAGACTATGTGAAGACAGGGAGAACCGCAGCTACAAACCAAAGAATGCCTAAGATACCAACCAAGCACCAGGCCTGAGAGAGGCCTGAGCAGATCCCCTCTTGAGAAAGAATAAACCAGCCCTGCCACCTCCTTTTTACCTTTTTTTTTTTTTTGAGGCAGAGTCTCACTCTGTTGCCCAGGCTGGAGTGCAGTGGCAGGATTTCGGCTCACTGCAACCTCCGCTTCCCAAGCTCAAGCAATTCTCCTGCTTCAGCCTCCTGGTTAGCTGGAATTACAGGTGCCTGCCACCACATCCGGCTAATTTTTTTTTTTGTATTTTTAGTCGAGACAGGGTTTCAACATGTTGGCCAGGCTGATCTCAAACTCTTGACCTCAGGTGATCCTCCTGCCTTGGCCTCCCAAAGTGCTGGGATTATAGGCATGAGCCCCTGCACCTGGCCCGCCTGCCACCTCCTTGATCTTGGACTTCCAGCCTCCGGAACCGTGAGCCATGAAGTTTTGCAAAACTAGTACACCCCACCCACGCCCCTACGCTTTAATGCTATTCAGCCAAATAATTTGAATATAAGGAGGTGACCTCTAGAATCTACAAACAAATGCTCACATGCTCAGAGGACAGAGGGCTTTCTTAGGACAAAACCCTGAACTTAGAAGCACCCTACAGTGCACCCCCACATCCATCCCCTGACCCCTCAGCTTGGTGGTGGGCCCTGGCCTGGGAACAAATGCTTCAAGCCCAACCTTTGGCAAATTGCCCACCTACTACACCCAGCTACACGTTTGAGGCCAGGGGGCCTCCCCTGTGACCCATAAACGTGGGTGGAAATCCATCCTTTCTCCACAGTAAGCCTTGAGACCTTCGATCAGGAAAATGTCTATTTATTCCAAAAAATACCAAGTCGCAGCTCCTCTGGCTGTCCTCACCAGGGAATTAATTAGGGGAAGGGGCCAGTGTTGGAGGGGGGGTGGAGAGAGGAAGTGATGAGGAGGGAGGCAGAAGCTGTTGGAGGGTCTTCAGGTGTGGAACTATTTATCTTTTCCCTGTGAAGTGCCCCCTCCCATGCTCCCCCAACCAGATGGGGAGATGCCTGTGTGTGTGTGCTTGTGTATGCATGGGTTTGTGTGCATTTGCATTTGTTGGGGCATGGGGAAGTCTCAGATGACGAGGTCCCAGCTCAAGACGTGGAGGGGAATTGTCAGTACACACCTGCTCCCACCCCTCAAGACCTCTCTCCTCTATGGCTTATTTGAGATCAAATCAAGGCCCCAGGGTCAGGCAGCCTATGCCGACTGAATAGGGACAGGGCTAGGGGTGGGATCCCTGGAATCCAGGCTGGGCTAGAGCTAGTGGAGGGGGGGATAAAAAAGCTGAAAGGCCCAGACCCCTAAATCCCGGCAGCTGGAGAAAGCTGAGTGTTCCGCGGAGGTGTTGAGCAGAGGGGAGGGGGCTGGGAGGGGGCAGGTGCTCAAGCTGGCTCCTTTCTGGGGAAGTCACAGTCGGCCTGAGCGGTGCGGGGCTGGGGAGGCCCTGGAAGGGATGGGAGGAGCCCCTCAGAGCAGCTAGAAGCCGTGGGGTTGAAAAACTGGCACCAGGGCCCAGGTGGATTTGGGTAACCCCCATTTCCTCAGTGTGGTGGGAACCAAGGGCCAGTTGTCTGCCCCAAGCTCCTGACAAGAAGGAGTGTGAGGTGCCAGTGTTTGCGGGGAGACATAAGAGGGAGGGGGACGGCCCAGGGGAGGAAGAAGAGGCCCCCCCCACCTCGCCCTAGGGGCTGGGGGAGGGGCGTGTAGCCCTTTAAGAGTGGGGGAATGGCCGCCCCCGCAACATGGCTATGTACAAAGAGAATTGAGGGAAGATTATGCATTGGGTGCTGGGGACTTCCTGCCACCCCTGGAGGCTCCCCGGGTGTTAGGGTGTTAGGGAGGGAGGTGAAGGAGCACCCCTGGTCCCTGCAGATGTGCTGGCAGGGACCATTGCTCTCCAGTGTCCCTGCTGCAGGATGAGGCCAGCAGAAGACAGCACTGAAGGCCCCAGGTCGGTCACCAGCTTTGACCCATCCCGCGGGGGTCAGGGATCTCTGAGGAGAATTTGGCCGGGGCCAGTGGAGTGCTGATCCTGGTAGGGGCCCAAGTGACAGGGATTGGGCAGGGGGCAGTGGCGTCACCTGAGGGTTGAAATGCTTCCCCTCTGGTGATAATGAGAGGTTGCTGGGTTGACCCTGTCACCAATCAGATGGCTGGGTGAGGGGCAGCGCTGCTGTCAGGAGGGGCCTGGGTGCCTCACCGGGGGGTAAGGTGAGGTTGGCTGAGGCCACATCTGTGGTGGGATTGATGCAGGCATCATCCTCGGTCAGGAGTGAGGCAGTGACATAAGGAGGGCCAGAGTAGGGGTGAAGTCTTCAGAGGGGGACAGCTGGCCCCACCCCTGTCCTTTTAGTGGAAACGGGAATATGGCCTGTTGTGCTGGTTCCCCTTAAGTGAACAACTGTAAGTACCATGCGGCCCCAGAGGACAACTGAAATACAGCCCGTCACGGTACTTGGCTCCTAAGATGATGGCTCTTGGGGGATGATGGCACATGGTTGCAGTGGACTCTGGGATGACACCAGGGTTATGGTGGATCCTAGTGGGTGGTGACAGCACTGGACCTCATGGATCCTGGGAGATGATAACACCAGGGTCATGGTGGATCCTAGTAGATGGTGACAATACTGGACCTCATGGATCCTGGGAGATGATGACACCAGGGTTACGGTGGATCCTAGTGGATGGTGACAGCACTGGACCTCATGGATCACGGATGATGACACCAGGGCTATGGCGGATCCTAGTGGATGGTGACAGCACTGGACCTCATGGATCCTGGGAGAAGATGACACCAGGGTTATGGTGGATACTAGTGGATGGTGACAGACAGCACTGGACCTCATGGATCCTGGGAGATGATGACACCAGGGTTATGGTGGATCCTAGTGGATGGTGACAGCACTGGACCTCATGGATCACAGGAGATGATGACACCAGGGTCATGGTGGATCCTAGTGGATGGTGACAGCACTGGACCTCATGGATCACAGGAGATGATGACACCAGGGTTATGGTGGATCCTAGTGGATGGTGACAGCATTGGCTCTCGTGGATCCTGGCAGGTGATAACACCATAGTTGAAGTGGATACTGGGAGGTAGTGGCACATGTTTGAATGAAATCCTGGGAGGTGGTGGCACATGGTTGAAGTGGATCCCTGGAGATGATGACACCATGGGGTCCCTGCAAATGATGATGACACTGTTGGGCATCATGGGTCTTGGGAGGTGATGACACCAAAATCATGAGGGATTATGGGAAATGGTGGCATCATCAGTCCTAGTGGATTTCAGTAGAGGATGTCTCTGTCAGGCGTAGTGGATTCTGGAAGGTAATGTCATCATTGGTCATGGTGGAATCTAGGAGATGATGACACCGTCAGCTGTGGTGGCTCCTGAAAGATGATGACACCATGGTTGTGAGGAATCATGGAGGATGGTGACACCATTGGCTATGGGGAGTCTTGGCAGATGGTGACACCATTAGTCATGGTAAATCCTGGAAGAAGATGATACCATAGTTGTGGGTCATAGGGAATCCTGGGGAAGGATTCCATCCTCAGACATGGGTAACACTTGACCCTGGGTGTGGTGCCATCATGAGTGGCGGGTGTTGTGTGATGCTGACAGTGTCAGTGAGGGCAAGAGTAGGTGTACCCCAAGCACCTCCCCCCAGTAGAAGGCTAGGACTTTGTTGACAGAGGTGATTGTCTCTAGATATGGCAGAAAGAAAAGTGAGGCCAGGCTATGGGACACCTATGAGTGCCAGAGCTCCAGGATCCTGGTGATCCAGGGTGGCCTCCTGGGAGCAGAAGGCCATCTGGAGGTCCTGTCTCCCAGGAGTCATGGCACAGATGTGGGATCCAAGGCCCCATTTCCCCTCAGAGGGTCTGGCAGAGATCCTGCTGGACATGTCCCTGGAGTCTGGGGAGGGAGCAACCAAGCTAAGTCATGGTGGGACAAGGCAGTAACTCTGGTGACACCACCAATACCGATGGCCTTCCAGAGTGGGCAGTGCCTCTGAGGAGGAAGCTCTGGTGATGCCATCACAGCATTGGGGGTAGGGGTGTCACTGCCAACAGCCTACACAGACCATCATCTCTGGAGGAGGCCCTCCACATGGGCGGCTCCCCAGCGATGCTTCCTTCAGACAACATCTCAGGACAGGGCCCCTCTCTGCTCCCTGGCATCTTCCCTGGGGTGGTCCTGGACTCTGGGCCTGCCCTGCCTTCTACAACATGGTGGCAGCAGTGGAGGCATCTCTTTGTGCCATCTCAGAGCACGTAGCATCTGGGCGACATCACAGAAGGGACCTCCTCCTGGAGAGGTCCCAGAGTGGGTGGTCATCTCTGGTGATGACATCACAGGAAGAGGCACGGTCCCTCTGATGACGTCATAGGGCAAGGCACCTTCTCTGGTGATGACATCACAGGAAGAGGCACGGTCCCTCTGATGACGTCATAGGGCAAGGCACCTTCTCTGGTGATGGCATCACAGGAAGGAGGCAGGGTCCCTGTGATGATGTTGTGAAAAGGGGACCTTATGTCTAGTGAGGACACAATCGGTGAGGCATTTTCCCCTGCGACGTGTCCCAGGAAGATGGCTTTGTGTGTAATGATGACATCATAGGACAGAGGCATCTTCTCTGCTGCAAAGACACAGGGAGAAAATATCTTCCCCATGGCGATGATGCCAAAAGAGGCCTTGGAGTTAGAGATGACATCATCCAGGTGAGATTGTCTCTGCAGTGACACCACAGGAAGGAATGTCATGGAACAAGGCGTCGTCTCTGTTATTACACCACAAGAAGGAAGCCTCTGAGGACACCATAGAACATGGACATGGCCTCCAGCGATGACCTCACGGGCCGGCCTCTTCCTCTGTGATGACCTCATGGGAACGAGGCTTTGTCCCTGTGATGACGTCACAGAACACAGACATTTTTGCTAGTGATGACCTCATGGGCCGGCCTCTTCCTCTGGGATGACATCATGGGAAGGAGGCCTTGGCTCAAGCAGTGAAGTAATAGGAGGAGGAATCTTGTCTGCCAGGACATCCCAGAAGGAGGCTTTCACTCCTGTCCAAGGGCCGATCTGGGCCCCAGGCCCCTGGCATGTGTGCGCCTGTGTCGCGGGGGATCCAGGCTGGGACGGGGGGCCCGGGAGGCCGCAGCCCCCCAGACCCGGCCCTGGCCTCAGACAGTCACCTCGTTCTTGCTGGCCGTGCGCAGGTGCTGGGGCAGGTGGTGGCCCGGGATGAACTGCAGCTGCTCCAGCGTGCCCTGGCGCTGGAAGGGCGGCCTGCGGGCCAGTGTGCCCCCGCCCCCGCCGGCGTCGGACATCCAGGCGGGCTGCGGCGAGCCATGCAGGGCGTGGTGGTGGTGGGCGTGCAGGCTGGACGGTGGCGGCAGCCCGCGCAGCGGTGTTGGGGGCCCCCCGGGCCCCAGCAGCAGGTTGGAGTGTGAGGCGGCCAGGCTGGCCCGGGCGGTGGGGTCGGGGGGCAGCGCGGGGCTGCGCGGGGGCGACAGCAGGTGCTCGCGACTCTGGCGCAGGGCCTCGGGCGAGGACAGCAGCAGGTGCTCCTGCGACACCAGGCGC
The DNA here is from genome assembly GCF_029281585.2 of Gorilla gorilla gorilla. NCBI lineage: Eukaryota > Metazoa > Chordata > Mammalia > Primates > Hominidae > Gorilla > Gorilla gorilla. Next base: position 67,444,318 of record NC_073244.2, read on the forward strand.
GCGCGCGGCAGCGTGAACTCGTAGCGCGAACGGCCACCATCGCCCAGCAGGTGCTCCTGGGACATGACCCGCCGGGGGTTGGGCGCGGGCGCCAGGCCCAGCTCCTCTGGGCCGCCCCAGGCCTCCATGCGGTAGCCGCCCCCGGTGCCCGGCCGCCGCAGCGCGTGCAGGGGCAGCGTGCCGCGGGGCAACTCCAGGGGCCGGCGCTTCAGGTAGGCCTCGTCCAGATCCTTCTCGGCTGCGGGGAGAGGGGGAAAAGCCACAGCCGTGGGTCCCCTGCGCATCCAGAGCCCTCCCCCTCCCACCTTGTCACATCCCGCTCCTATGCTCCTTGTGCCCCCACAAGGATCCTGGGCATCAGGCTAGCTGTGAGGCCAAAATGCAGATTCCCAGGCCCAGCCCACAATGCTGGGTCAGTAGATGTGGAGGACTTCCTCTTCTTTCCCCCCCCCGGCCTCTGCCTATCCCTTCTTTTGGGAGTAGAACCCAACTCTTGCTTTTGGGGAACCACTGACCCCCTCTCATCCTGTAGCAATGTGATTCACACTTGGAGTTGTGACCTGTTAGGTTGTGAAGTTGATTTTGCGGGTAGTGAGCAGCATTTTGAAAAATGAAATCAAATAGAACAGAAGAGAAAACTATCAAAGTGTTTATGTAATAAAGGAATCAGGGGTAAGTGTTGGTTCATAAAATTCTTACTGCAGACACGTGTGTGTGTGTGTGTGTGGTGGGTGTGTGGTGTATATGTGGTGTGTGTGTGGTGTGTGTGTGGTGTGTGGTGTGTGTGTGTGGTGTGTGTGCGTGTGTGGTGTATATGTGGTGTGTGTGTGTGGTGTGTGGGTGTGTGGTTGTGTGTGTGGTGTGTGTGTGGTGTGTGTATGGTGTGTGGTGTGTGTGCGTGTGTGTGTGTGGTTGTGTGGTGTGTGTGTATGGTGTGTGTGTGGTGTATATGTGGTGTATATGTGGTGTGTGGTTGTGTGGTGTGTGGTTGTGTGTGTGTATGGTGTGTGTGTGGTGTGTGTGTGGTGTGTGTGTATAGTGTGTGTGTGTGGTGTGTGTGCGGTGTATATGTGGTTTATATGTGGTGTGTGTGTGTGGTTGTGTGGTGTGTGTGGTGTGTGTGTATGGTGTGTGTGTGGTGTGTGTATCGTGTGTGTGTGGTGTGTTTGGTGTGTGTGGTGTGTGTGTGGTGTGGGTGTGTGGTTGTGTGGTGTGTGTGATGTATATGTGGTGTGTGTGGTGTGTGGTGTGTATGTAGTGTGTGTGTAGTGTGTGTGTATGGTGTGTGTGGTGTGTGTGTGGTGTGTGTGTATGGTGTGTGTGTGTATGGTGTGTGTGTGGTGTGTGTATGGTTGTGTGGTGTGTGTGTGGTGTGTGTGTGGTGTGTGTGAGTGTATATATGGTGTGTGGATGGTGTGTATGGTGTGTGTGTGGTGGGTGTGTGGTGTATATGTGGTGTGTGTGGGTGTGTGGTTGTGTGGTGTGTGTGTGGTGTGTGTGGTGTGTATGGTGTGTGTGGTGTGTATGTGTGTGTGGTGTGTGTGTGGTGTGTGTGTGGTGTGTGTGTATGGTGTGTGTGGTGTGTGTGGTGTATGTGTATGGTGTGTGTGTGTGGTGTGTGTATGGTGTGTGTATGGTGTGTGGTGTGTGTGTGGTTGTGTGGTGTGTATGTGTGTGTGGTGTGTGTGGTGTGTGTATGGTGTGTGTGCATGTGTGTGGTGTGTGTGCTGTGTGTATGGTGTGTGTGTGCGTGTGTGCATGTGTGTGTATATGTGGTGTGTGTGTATATGTGGTGTGTGGTGTGTGTGTGTGTATGTGGTGTGTGTGTGGTGTGTGGTGTGTGTGTGGTGTGTGTGTGTGGTGTATATGTGGTGTGTGTGTGGGAGTGTGTGTGTGTGTGGTGTGTGTGTGTGTGTGTGTGTGTGTGATTGAAATATTAAAGGATGAGATTTAGTTTAAAAGAATCCATCAAGGTCAGATGAGGTGGCTCACTCCTGTAATCCCAGCACTTTGGGTGACTGAACAGGAGGGTCCCTTGAGCCCAGGAGTTCAAGACCGACCTGGGCAATATAGTGAGACTCCATCTCTACAAAAAAAAAAAAAAAAAAAAAAAATTAGCTAAGCATGGTGGCTCATGCTTGTAGTCCCAGTTACTTGGGAGGCAGACGTCGGAGGATTGCTTGAGTCCAGAAAGTTGAGCCTGCAGTGAGCCATGATTACACCACTGCACTCCAGCCTGGGCAAAAGAGTGAGACCTTGTCTCGTTAAAAAAAAAAAAAAAAAAAAAAAAGGATCCACCAAAATTGGGGTGGAGGGAGGATAGATTAACAAAATGTGGCTAATTATTAAGGCTGAGTGATGGGAACATGGGACTCATTTTATAATTTTCTCTACTCGCATGTATGTTTGCAAATGTCCGTAATAAAAAGTTTCAAATCTTTCCTGTAATTAAAAATATACACATATGTGTGTGTGTGTCTCACGGGTCACAATATGAAAATCGTTTCTGGGCCGAGCACGGTGGCTCACGCCTGTAATCCCAGCACTTTGGGAGGCCGAGGCAGGTGAGTCATCTGAGGTCAGGAGTTCGAGACCAGCCTGACCAACATGGTGAAACCCCGTCTCTATTTAAAATACAAAAATTAGCCAGGAGTGGTGGCGTGTGCCTGTAATCCCAGCTACTCTGGAGACTGAGGCAGGAGAATCGCTTGAGCCCAGGAGGCAGAGGTTGCAGTGAGCCGAGATGGTGCCATTGCACTCCAGCCTGGGCAACAACAGTGAAACTCTGTCTCAAAAAAACAAAACAAAAAAAATGAAACAAAACAAAAAATGCCGGGCATAGTGGCTCACGCCTGTAATCCCAGCACTTTGGGAGACCGATGTGGGTGGATCACAAGGTCAGGCGTTTGAGACCAGCCTCACCAACATGGTGAAACCCCGTCTCTACTAAAAATACAAAAATTAGCCAGGTGTGGTGGCATGCGCCTGTAATCCCAGCTACTCAGGAGGCTAAGGCAGGAGAATCACTTGAACTCGGCAGGCGGAGATTGCAGTGAGCCAAGATCATGCCACTGCACTCCAGCCTGAGCGACAAGAGTGGGACTCTGTCTCAAAAAAAAAAAAAAAATTGTTTCTGGCTGGGTATGGTGGGTCACTCCTGTAATCTCAGCACTTTGAGAGGACGAGGTGGGTGGCTTGCTTGAGCCCAGGAGTTTGAGGCCAGCCTGGGCAACACAGTGAAACCCCGTCTCTACAAAAAATACAAAAATTAGCCAGGCATGGCAGCAAGAGCTCTTAGTTCCAGCTAGCCGGGAGGCTGACGTGGGAGGATCATGCTTGAGCCTGGGGAGGTAGAGGCTGCAGTGAATGATGATCATGCCACTACATCCCAGCCTGGGTGACAGAGTGAGACCCTGTCTTGAAAACATAGTGGTAATAAAGAAGAAAAATTGTTTCCTAGTGAAGCTCTCAGTTTAAGATGTTTGAAGGCTGCTCCACTGCCAGCAATGGGCCACGGACGGCAAAATGTCCAATGAGAGTCACAGGAATGGGTTCAGGGATGGGCATGTGACCCAGCTTGCACCAATGGCATCCAGGCCTGGGATTTTTTGCCGGAATTGTTGGGAGAGACTCTTTTCTGCCAGGGTTCCTGAGCTGGTAGAACGGCAGCCTGAACATCTGCAGGGTGATCGTTGCCACCACGAGGGGAGACTGTCTGAAAATGAGGCCCGCCGGTGGCGTAGAGAGCTAAGAGACAGCTCTTGAGCCCCCAAAACAGCCACATCGCAATCTGGTGACCTGTAGATTTTCCATGATCAAGTCAACATATTTTTTTCCTTTAGCTTAAGTAGTATTTCTATTAATTGCAAGTCCAAGTCCTGATGAACACCATAATATGTCCTGGGAGGGGAGACCAGAAGGTTGCATTAAAAAAAAAAAATCAGAAGTGATTCTGATACAAAAGTACCACAGGTAATTCCAGAACGAACTTGGAGTAAAACCTGGGAGAGAAGCTAAACCATTGGAAGGCTCTTGGGCCACTGTCCACGGTCCTGAACCCAGGCTCTGGCCCCGCCCCCTCCCCTTCACCGCCGCGCTGCCCTTGCTAGGACTCACCCAGCCTCTTGAGGGAAGAGTAGCGGTTCAGCTCGGATTTCACCGCAGCCTCGTAGGACGGGGGCAGATGCGAGAGGTTGTGGAAGGACCGAGAGCAGGACAGCGTGGAGTAGTGCAAGGAGGGGCTGGGCGGCGGCAAGGCTCGCCAGTCTGGGTTAGAGGGGGCAGGGCCAGGGTCAGTCAGCTTCCTCCCTCAGACCCAGGAGTCCAGACCCCAGCCCCTCCTCCCTCAGACCCAGGAGTCCAGGCCTCAGCCCCTCCTCCCTCAGACCCAGGAGTCCAGGCCCCCAGCCCCTCCTCCCTCAGACCCAGGAATTCAGGCCTCAGCCCCTCCTCCCTCAGACCCAGGAGTCCAGGCCCCCAGCCCCTCCTCCCTCAGACCCAGGAATTCAGGCCTCAGCCCCTCCTCCCTCAGACCCAGGAGTCCAGGCCCCCAGCCCCTCCACCCTCAGACCCAGGATCCAGGCTCAGCCCTCCTCCCTCAGACCCAGGAGTCCAGGCCCCCAGCCCCTCCTCCCTCAGACCCAGGAGTCCAGGCCCCCAGCCCCTCCACCCTCAGACCCAGGATCCAGGCTCAGCCCTCCTCCCTCAGACCCAGGAGTCCAGGCCCCAGCCCCTCCTCCCTCAGACCCAGGAGTGCAGGCCCCCAGCCCCTCCTCCCTCAGACCCAGGAGTCCAGGCCCCCAGCCCCTCCACCTCAGACCCAGGAATTCAGGCCTCAGCCCCTCCTCCCTCAGACCCAGGAGTCCAGGCCCCCAGCCCCTCCTCCCTCAGACCCAGGAGTCCAGGCCCCCAGCCCCTCCACCTCAGACCCAGGAATTCAGGCCTCAGCCCCTCCTCCCTCAGACCCAGGAGTCCAGGCCCCCAGCCCCTCCTCCCTCATACCCAGGCGTCTAGGCCCCCAGCCCCTCCTCCCTCAGACCCAGGAGTCCAGGCCCCCAGCCCCTCCTCCCTCAGACCCAGGCGTCCGGGACCGCCCAGCTCCTCCTTCCTCAGACCCAGGCTTCCAGGCCCCCAGCCCCTCCTCCCTCAGACCCAGCAGTTCTTTGGGGAGTTAGAAATCTGAGATTGTAGCCCATCAGTTCCAGCAGTTCAGGCTCCCTCTTCTCACCCCAGCCCCTCTGCTTAGGAGACGGGCTTGATGCTGGGGAAGAGGGCCCCAAGAGGGGGGTACTGGGCATTTGTCAGCACCCACTGAGTGCCTGGCCCCAGGCTCTATGCGCCCTCTCCTCAACAGTGTGGGAGAGAGATGACCACTTTCGCATCCACACGAGGAAACAGGCTCGCTTGCTGACCTGGCCAGACCGTGAGCGCCATGAGGACTGGGCTCACAGGGGTCTCACTCCTGCTCTATACTGGGCACCTGGCATGGCTGGCCCAACGCAAAGGGGGAAGGGAAGGAGGCCTGCTCTTTCCCACAGCTGGGCCCTCTTCCGCACCCAGTGTGGCAGCGTGGTGCTTGGGGCTGTTGACGCTGAGGTGCAGGTAGCTGTGGTGCAGATTATCTGGGGGGACTGAGAAGGGAGGTGATGTCACTGCCATCACTGACTCCCAGCTGGCACCGTGGCCCTGATCTCTGGGAAGGACTCTGGCCCCAAGTTCGGCCCCACATGCAGGACCTCGTTAGAGCTCCACAGATCAACCCATGCCATTGGCCACATGGGGGAAACTGAGGCTGGGGGTCTTGAAGGTGGAAAGTGTGGGCACAGGCTCAGGGCTGGGTAAGTGGTCTGTCCCAAGTTCCTAGCACCCCCCTCCCTGGTGCCCAGGCTAGAGATCTGAGGGGGTCGCCTTGCTACCTCCCTCCACCTCCCACTCATGTCCACTTGGTTCCTTCTGACATCTGAATCTCTGCCCTGATGTGTCCTCTCCCTCCTGGATCACCAAAGCAGCCTCTGGCCATCCAGCCCATCCATCTCCATGATCAGCCTCACCGAAGTAGCTGCCCTTCCACTGCTCAACAGCCTTCCCATTGGCTCGCCATCACCCACGGGACAAAGTTGAACCCAGGAATGGTGTTTGAGGCTTCAAAACCTGGACCCACTGGATGTCTGCAGCCCCATCTCCCATCCCTTCCCTCAAGCCGCACTGCTCTCTCCAGTGAGCCCAGCGTGGTCCTGCCACAGGGCCTTTGCACATGCCACCATGCTGTTCTCACTGTCTTGAAGCCCTTCTTCCCATCTGCCTCAAGATCCAGCTCAGATGTCTCTTCTCCTCTCCACCCCTGATCCCAGCTCCGTCCTTGTCCTCTTGCTGCCTGGACCATCATCCCAGCCTCCTCCTGGGCCTCTTTCCTCTCATCTCTGCCCTTTGCATGGGTTCCAGAGGACCAGTTCTCCCACCCACTGCTGGCTGTGTTGCTCCTCTGCTGGAACTCCTCCGCAGCTCTCCATCACCCTCAGGACGGAGGCGGAGTTCCTCAGCCCAGCCTGGCGCTCAAGGCCCTCTCTGAGGTCACCAACCACCCTCTCCCTGGCCTCAAGTCTGGTCACCTCACAAGCTCTGCCACCAGGAGCTTCCCAGCCCCAGTAACTCCTCTCCTCCTCCAGGCCTTTGCTCAAATACCTCTCCCTCGGAGAAGCCCTTCTGACGCCTCTCCTCCTCCAGGCCTTTGCTCAAATACCTCTCCCTCGGAGAAGCCCTTCTAACGCCTCTCCTCCTCCAGGCCTTTGCTCAAATACCTCCCCCTCGGAGAAGCCCTTCTGCCCCCAAACCAGACCACATCTTCTCAGTTCCCCTGACAGCTCCTTGGACCTCTCCACTGATGCATTCATCATAAATTGTAATAATATAGATCATATTTAAATGATATACAATATTAAATATGATATATCATATTTTAAATATATAATTATGTATATTTAACAATAGCAACAGCCCACACCTACATAGTATTTTTTTCTGTGTTACACATTATTCTAAACACCTGCCTCGCCAATTCATTTGCTCTTCACCATAACCCCATGAAGTGAGTATTGTTATGTTTCTTATTTTACGGATGGAGAAACTGAGGCCCAGAGAGGTGAAGTCACTTGCCCCAGGTCACACAGTGGCAGAGTCAGGATTCAAACCCAGTCGGTCTGGCTCCTGACAAATTCGAATTTGGTAGTTGTGCCCTTGTGTGTAGTTGGCTGTTGGGTGGTCTGACACCGAGCGCAGGGGCTTGAGAATGTCTAAACCTACATCACCAAGGTGCCCATGGAGCCCACCCAGGGGGGTCCACAGGAGGGCAAGGAGAGGGTCTGGCTCTCTACGGAGTTCCTAGCCCCCGTCCGCCTTTCGCAGGGCAGGACCCGGCAGTGCAAGGCGGGCGTAGGGGGTGAGGGCGGGTCCTGGGCGATGGGGGTGGAGCCGCCATGGAGGGCGGGGCTACGTGATGAAGGGGCGTGGCCAGAGACGGAGGCTGCGCCGGATCCCACGTTCCACTCACCGAGGTTGGGGGTCTTCACGGTGTTGTAGAGGTTCTTGGGCGTCCTTGGGGGCATGCTGTCGGGACCGCCGATCCCCGGGGTCAGGGAGCTGCTTCGGGCCCGGTCCGGGCGGGTCCCAGGCCCCGCCTGATGTCTCAGAATGTCCACCAGAGCTCTAAAGGTGGCAGAGAGGTGGTCAAAGGCCTGGGGGCTGAGGGTGGCAGGGGTACCAGGAAGGCTTCTTTCCGCTCCCTGCTCTCGCCCTTGGGTAATCTGTCACTCAGCCTGCTTTTTTCGCCATTGGCCACGCCCCTTTCTCGTTGGCCACGCCCCCTAGAATGACCCCCTTTCTCAGGCCACACTTCCTGCTTGAAGCGCTGCTGCCTTAACTCGTGTGGAAGCCATCGCTTCTGTGGTCCCTCTCGCTTCCCTGTGGGCTCGCCCCACCCTGAATCTGGGACCCCATTCCCGTTCCTTTTGCAGCCTTCCCCATGGCAACAAAGGGTGCTCCATTTACCCAGTGATGCGGACCTCAAACATTAAATCACCTTGACTCTTCTTTCCCCTACCTTCATACCTTTCAGCAATCCTACGGATCGAACCTCCAAAACATATCCCAAATCAGACCACTACTCACCACCTCTGCAATCTCTCACCTGGATCATTGCAACAGCCCCCTCACGGGTCTCCCCACTCCCACCCTAGCCCCGTACAATCCAGTCTCACGCGCAGCCCGCATAATTTAAAAAATGGACAGATGGCATCACGCCCGAGCTCAGGACCCTGCAGTGGCCCCATCACAGTTAGGATAAACCCGGGCCCGCCTGCTTCTCCTCACCTCCTGCTGCCCACCGCCGCCAGCTGCACGGGCGCTTCCCTGCCCTGCAGGCCACCGAGGGCCTTTGCACGCGGTTCCCCTGCCCAAAACCTCTCGCCCGCAGATCTCTGCGTGGTTCGCTCCCTCCCTTCGGGTCTCCGTTCAGAGGCCTTTTCGGATCACTTCCTCTAATCCAGCGCCCTCTCTCTCAACACTTTCCGCTGATTTTCTTCACAGCAGTCATCTAAAATTACACTGCACATGCTTACGGACTGGGCCACTGATAGTTAATGAGCCCTTACCGTGTGCCAGGACTCTGCACGAATCAACTCAGTTAATTACAATCCGAATAGGTGGGGACGATGATTAGTCTCATTGTGCGGACAGGAAACTGAGGAACAGAGAGGTTAAGCAACTCATCCACTGTCACATAGCCTGTAGGCTGTGAACTTGGATTTGGAAGTCAGGCTTTTCCACCAGGGCAGAGACCTTGTTTTGTTCACTGGTGTATCCCCAGCTCCTGGCCCACAGAAGGTGCTCAAGAAATATGTGTCGAATGAATGAGAGTCTGAGCTTCTCCCTCTCCCTGCATCACTCCGCAACAGCCGGGCCGGCTCTGGCGCGACTTTCTCAGCCCCTGCCCACCTTCAGCTACGCCGGCGGCCGCCACCTGGGTCTCTGACCACGCCCTATCCCTGCAGCCCCTCCTCCTCGGATGGCTCCCTGCAGCCCCTCCTCCTCGGATGGCTCCACCTCCCTTGCTGGGCCCCGCCCCAGGCTCGCCGTCCTCCCGCCCGAGAGCACACGCACCTGGGCACGTTGATATCCCGGTGCGCCCGGGGCGCACGGGACGCCTTGCTGAAGGCCACTTTGGCGCCGACGCCCACGGCCAGGGCGAAGCTGATGACCCCGCACACGACGTAGGCTGTGCTGCCCCCGGGGCCCTCGCCCCCGCGGCCCCCGGCACCCCCAGTCCGGCCCCCTTCCAACCACCCGGCCTGGCCGGGCCCTGGCCCCCCGCCCGCACCCCCAGCGCCCCCGGCGCCCCCAGCTAGCGGCGGCGGCGTGGTGGCCCAGCGCGGCGTGTCGTAGTTGGAGCAGGAGGCCTGCGCCAGGCGCATGTGACGGTGCTCACAGCAGAAGCGGTAGTGGCAGGTGCCACAGCAGAAGCGGTAGGAGCCGGTGCTGCAGTTGAAGGTGGCGTCGTACTGGCCCATGACATCGTAGTAGCCGTGGCAGAGCTCGGCGGGAGGGGGCGCCCGGGCCGCCGCGCCCGCCCCGCCCGCGGGGCCGGTCCTGGTGCCGTTGGCGCCTGGGCTCGCCGCGCCCCCGCCGCCCGTCAGCGCCCCGGTCAGGCGCCGCAGGTGCGCCAGCAGGGCGGGCAGCGGGCCCGCGGGCTCGGCGCTCGTGGCGTTGGACGGGCGCGCCCTGGCCTGGCCGGCGCTAGAGGCCAGGAGTACGAGGAGCAGGAGGGCCGGCATGGGGCTTGCAGGGGGTCGCACTGGGCCGCCAGGCTGCGGGGAGAACGAGAGCAGAGGTTGGAGCGCTGGGCGGGAGAGAAACGGTCAGAGGGTGAGAAACGTAGAGATGGGTGGGCAGAGAGGCTGGGGAGGGCGGGCGGGGGGCGGCAGAGTGTGGGGAGCAACAGGCGCCAGGAGGCAGGAAGGGCGGAGGGAGCTGAGCTGCGTGGGCCCAAGTTGGCCGCCCCACGCGCGGTGGGCGACGATGGGAGAGTAATGGAAACGCGCCCGGGCACGGCTGGGGGAGAGAAATGAGCATGGGCGGACAGAACCGGGATCAGGCGAGAGATGAATGCGGGAGAAGCGATTGGGAGGGTCGACAGACACCAGAGGGGTGTGCAGACATTAGGACGAGAAGCGAGGCGCGATGTAAGGAGAAGAAACGGGGGCGGCGAAGAGGAGAGGGCAGGGGAGGCAGCTGGAGGGAGGTGCGCGGAGGGGAGGGGAGGGTGGCGAGGGGAGTGGGGACCGCGGAGGGAGGGAAGGAAGGGAGACAGATGAGGGGTGGGTGGGAAAGGAGGAGTCAGGGAGACGGGGAAGGAGGGAGAAAAGAGGGGGAGGAGGAGGAGGGGGAGGAAAGGGAGGGAGGAGGAGAGAGAGAAATTGAGAATTTGAGTTTATAGACCAGGCAAGTGGGAAGAGGCACTGCACGGTTTTTCAACACTGACATTCGGGGACCGATGCTGCTTTGTGGTGAGCGCCTGTCCTGAGCGCTGTAGGATGTTCAGCAGCGCCCTCTCCATGCCAGCAGCACCACATTCCCCCGAGTTGTGACAATGTAAGATGTTTCCAGGCATTGCCAAATGTTCCCCTGGTGGGAGGAAGCCACAGCTGCCCCCGTGGAGAACCACTGACTTACACCCCTATGGTCCTCAGTGCCCCGAAATGCCAATTTCTCTCCTTTATTTAGATCTGATAATCAAGGGATCTTAGGTGCCCTCCCTCCCTCTCTCTCTCTCTCTCTCTCTCTCCCTGGCATGCACACGCACACACACACCACTCTTACGGCGTCGGGTTTGAAGGGTCTCTGTCCACAGCTGAACCACAACCACAGCAGGGTGGTTCCTCTGCCGACTGGACCTCCTGCCAGCTGCCTGACGCTGACAGGCTCTTATCTAAGCTCCCTGTGCCCCAAGTCCCCCATCTGTAAAATGGGGATAAGGACGGTTATCTCTGAGTGGTCAGGAGGATGAACTGAGGGAATATGTGTAAAGAGCTTAGAACAGTGCCTGGCATATTGCAGGTGAAATATGAAAGTGTTTGCTGCTGCTGCTAACTATTTCAGAAGGGAGATACAGGCTGAGAAAGGGTCGTCCGGGTGCGGCGGCTCACGCCTGTAAATCCCAGCACTCCGGGAGGCCAAGGTGGGCAAATCGCTCAAGCAGGAGACCAGCCAGCCTCGCCAACACAGCAAAACCCTGTCTTTACAAAAAAAAAAAAAAAAAAAAAAATTAGCCTGGTGTGGTGGTGCGCACCTGTAGTCCCAGGTACTCAGGAGGCTGAGGTGGGAGGATAACTTGAGTCCCAGAGATCAAGGCTGCAGGGAGCTGTGATTTCACCACTGCATTCCAGCCTGGGTTGACAGAGTGAGACCCTGTCTCAAAAGAGAGAGAAAAGGTGATGCAGAAGAGAGGTGGGAGTTGGTGGTGGTGGTGGTGGGCAGGTCTTCCAGCTGTTTCTGTGGCAACAGTCCAGCCAAGTCCCAGACACGCCCACCCCCGTGGACCTAGAGGGATGATAGGGGTGGGAAGGATGCCTGGCCTCGGGTTCTGGGAGAAGGAAACGTCTGAGCTCTACCTGCAAGAGGAACCCCCCAGGGGTCTGGGGTGACTGCCCACGGAGTCTTACGTTTCCTCTCTGCAAGAACCTGATCTGAACAGCCCCTGCCCTGAGCTAGCTGCCGAGAGGCTGCCACAGAGCTTCCCAGGAGCAGGCATGATGCACGGGGTGTGCATTCGTTCTGCAAATCTTCATTCAATAAATGTCTCCTGAGCAGCCTCCCTGGGCTGAGGATGCAGCCGTGAGTAAGCCCACAGCGTTCCTGCCTTTACGGGGGTTTACATGCTAGTGAGGGGGGACAGTCAGCAGATGGACACAAATGAATGGGACACATGTTGACGCCAATTGTGAAGAAATAAAAAGGAATGATGAAGGAAGCCGTGAAGAAATGAAAGCAGCATAAAGGGATGGAGGGGGTGGATGGGATTGAGTCAATAAATATCACTCGGTGTTATTTTCTATTATATGCCACTTTCCGTCGTGTGTGTGTCTAGGGACCACACCACTGTCAACAACATTGCTGCTGGTGGGGATGGGCAGAGGGTTGGAAGGTGAACCTTCCAGAGCCTCAGTGAGCTCCATCGCCCTCCTGCTTGGGGCCTCACCTTTCCTTTTCAGCTCCAGCTTGGACCCCTCCCCTGACTCGGTGCTAGAATACCCCACTGCCCACTGGACACTTCCTCCTGGGTGTTTAATGGGAGTCTTAGAAGTGGCTTGACCCCACACTGTGGAAGAGAGTTTGGCGGTTCCTTAAAAAGTTAACTAGAATTGGTCCAGGCGCGGTGGCTCACGCCTGTAATCCCAGCACTTTGGGAGGCCAAGGTGGGCGGATCACTTGCGGTCAGCCTGGCCAATATGATCACTTGCAAGACCAGCTTGGCCAATATGACGAAACCCCGTCTCTATTAAAAATACAAAAATAACTAGCCGGGCGTGGTGGCGTGCGCCTATAGTCCCAGCTACTCAGGAGGCTGAAGCAGGAGAATCGCTTGAACTCCGGAAGTGGAGGTTGCAGTGAGCCAAGATTATGCCATTGCACTCACTGTACTCCAGCCTGGGCAACAGAGTGAGACTCCGTCTCAAAAAAAAAAAAAAAAAAAAGTTGGCCAGGTGAGGTGGCTCATGCCTGTAATCCCAGCACTTTGGGAGGCCGAGGGGGGTGGATCACGAGGTCAGGAGATCGAGACCATCCTGGCTAACACGGTGAAACCCCGTCTCTACTAAAATTACAAAAAATTAGCCGGGTGCGGTGGCGGGCGCCTGTAGTCCCAGCTACTCGGGAGGCTGAGGCAGGAGAATGGCGTGAACCCGGGAGGTGGAGCTTGCAGTGAGCAGAGATCGTGCCACTGCACTCCAGCCTGGGCAACAGAGTGAGACTCCGTCTCAAACAAACAAACAAAAGTTAACTAGGATTACCATGCACTTCCACTCTGCAGTGTCTACCCCAAAGAATTCAAAACGTGTGTCCACACAAAACCTTATCCTTGAATGTTCATAACAGCACCTTGCACAACAGCCAAACACTGCAAACAATGCAATCACCCATTATGGGGGAATGGAGAAACCAACAACGGCCTACCCATGCCACAGAATATTACTCAACCGTGACAGGTACCAAGGGCTGAGATACAAGCCACAGCATGCACGAACCTTGAAGACATGACGTTCAGTGGAAAAGTCCAGCCACAAATCTCATGTAGTGTATGATTTCGTTAATATGAAATATCACAATAGTCAAATCCACAGAGACTGAAAGCCGATTAATAATTGCCTGGAGCTGGGGACAGGGGGATGGGGAGTGACCGCTAAAGGGTGGCCAGGCTTCCTCGTGTGGTGAGGAAAACACCCTGGAACTAAAGAGTGGTGATGGCTCCACAACCTGGTGGATACACTAATGCCACCGAATCAAACACTTTGAGAATGGTTAAATGGTGTATTTCCCCACAATTAAAAAGGTAACAGCGACTGGCATGGTTGCTCACGCCTGTAATCCCAGCACTTTGGGAGGCCGAGGCAGGCAGATCACTTGAGGTCAGGAGTTCGAGACCAGCCTGGCAAACATGGTGAAACCCTGTCACTACTAAAAGTACAAAAATGAGCCTGGCGCAGTGGCGGGCGCCTTTAATTCCAGCTACTCAGGAAGCTGAGGCAGGAGAATCGCTTGAACCCTGGAGGCTCAGGTTGCAGTGAGCTGAGATCACACCACTGCACTCCAGCCAGGGTGACAGAGTGAGACTCCATCTCAAAAAAAAAAAAAAAAAGGAAACAGGTCAAATGGCATCAACCACTCCCCTGTCCACATTCTGGTTCCCTGTCACACCTGGAATAAAACCCCAACTCTGCCAGTAGCTCCTCTTCTCATCCTTTCCTTTTCCCTTCATACCTTCCAAGTTCATGCTCAAGACGCTCCACCTTCCTGCCTGTGCACCTGCTGTTCCCTTCGTCTGGGAGCCCCTTCCTTTCCACAGATCCTGCTCTGACCTGCCTCCTTTCTCTCTTCCTTCAGGATGTCCCTAGCACGTCATTTCAGCCAGCCTTCCTGTCCTAGCGGTAACAGCAGCCCCAGACATGCTCCCAATTCCTCACTTGCTTTGCAACTTTCATAGCTGTCATCTCTGCTGGCCACATGTGTGTGTACTGACACACTCATTTCAGATGAGGACGCTGAGGTTCCAAGAGGTCACATCATTTGCCTGAGACCCAAGGTGCCCAAAGAGTGGGGCTGGGCTTTGAACTCAGGTCTCTGAGCACTGTGACCTGTACAGCATGGATGCCTTTTTCCCCCACACAGAGACACATCCCTTCCAGAAGTGGCACATGCATGCAGCACTGCAGATTCCTTCATTCATTGAGGGCTACCACGTAGGGTTGGGCAGGTCGTGCACTGCACAAGGGGGTCTGGCTGAGAGGCTGAAATCCTGCTGGGCTCTGCTTCCCAGGGCATGTGCCAGTGGGGCTGCATCCATTTGGGGTAAGGAGTGCCCCTTCCAAGCTCACACAAGGGTGCCATCTGCCTGCCAAACCACAGACCTGGGAGAGCTGATTGGGCAAGGTGGGGGGTGCCTTTGTCTCATCTGCACAGAGGCTGCTGTATGGGCTGGCAGTTCTGCTCACTCCGCATTCTGTGCCAAGCCTCCGCCAGGCTCCATGGACACTATTTCTCCCTCTGCTGACAGAGTCCCACTGGCTGCTCCAACTGCACGCACGTGGTGCACACACCCAAGGAGACACAGCTCTAGGCCATTGACAACTCCAGCAGGGGGACAGGGAGGGAGAGCAGGAGCAGTGGCGCACCTCCCCTCAAACTCAGCGATACACGCAGACACACCACACACACACCACACACACACACACCACACAGAACACACATACACACGACACACACCACGCACCACACACAGACCACACACACACCATGCACCACACACACCCCACACCACACACACACAAAACACACACAACACAGACACACACCACACACCACACACATACACCACACAGGCACCACACACACATATACCACACAACACACACCATAGACGCACACACCTCCTACACACACCACACACATACACAACACATGCACCACACCCACCACACACACACCATAGATGCACAGACCTACACACACACCACACACACCACACACACACCACACATACACCACACACAGCCCACACACCACACACTGCACACACCGCACACACACACCAACATACCACACACACCACAGACACACACACCCCACACACACCACACACCACACATATCACACACACCACACACCACACATATCACACACACCCCAGACACTGCACACACTGTACACACGACACACCACACACACCCCACACACCACACACAGTGCACAAACCACACACCACACACACACCACACACACCACACCACACACCCCACACACACACCACACACAGACCACACACCACACATACCACACACACCAGATACACACACACCACATACCACACACACACAAACCACACAACACACACACACATACACACCACAAGCACAACACACACACACAAACCACAAACACACCACACACACACACCACATGCACACACACCACACACAGCTTCTCTACCCCTCCTGGTCAGGGCAGCACCTATAGGTGGGTGGAGAGAGGACGTGCACCTGCAGACACAGTGGCCCCATCCAGACACTGGATGAATTCTTCCCTGACCTCACACAAAGCTGCGCAGAGACACGCCGAACACGCTGACACAGAGCACAGGGCACCCAGATAGTCCCAGACACAACACGAAAGGACCTGGTGGCACTCCTGTGGCCTCCTCCTGGCACACGGACGCACATACACACCACTCCACGTGGACACACAACACAAACATGGCTTCTGCACATTTCAACCCCTACACACTGGGACCACTTACAGCTCTGGGACAGGACCAGGGACCTGCCCCACCTGGCTCCACGTGGGCCCGCGACCACACACATCACAGCTCACAGCCACGCAACCTCAGGGGTGCACACACGTGTGCAAATACACCCTCACCAGCACTGGAGAGTGTTGAAGGCGCCATGTGACACCTCCGCCCCACACCCGCCCCCACCTCGGCTCTCACGCACACAACGGCGCTCTCCTCCTCCACAGCTGAGGGGGAAGGGGCCCGGGACCCCAGGCTTCACGTCTGCATCTTGCATGCCACGCTGAACCCCAGCTCAGGACCTGACAGACACAGATGTGGGGACACAGGTCAGAGAGCCAGCCTGGGCAGGGTCCCTGGGCTCCTGGGAGCTCCTCCCCCACCCCCCACCAGCCCCCTGCCCAGCTCTGTGCTGCACACTCCACCTGCTGTGTCCCCTCCCAACCCTCTTGGCTGGGGGCTGGGGGCCAGGATGCCCAGAAGCTCAAAGAAAGGGACAGGGATACTGAAGGGGAAACAGAGGTCCTGGGAGAGAGGACAGAGAGCCAAAGGCAGGGCAGATTGTGTGTGTTTGAGAGAGAAGGGGGTACGGAGACCCAGAGAGAGGGGGACAGAGACCCAGAGAGACAGAGGGACAGAGACTAGAGAGACAGGGGGACAGAAACCCAGAGACAGGGGGACAGAGACACAGAG
The DNA here is from genome assembly GCF_029281585.2 of Gorilla gorilla gorilla. Taxonomy (NCBI): domain Eukaryota; kingdom Metazoa; phylum Chordata; class Mammalia; order Primates; family Hominidae; genus Gorilla; species Gorilla gorilla. The sequence continues at coordinate 67,461,062 of NC_073244.2, forward strand.
AGATGGGGGACAGAGACCCAGAGACAGGGGAACAGACCCAGAGAGAGGGGACAGAGACTCAGAGAGACAGGGGGACAGAGACCCAGAGAGATGGGGGACAGAGACCCAGAGAGAGGGCGACAGAGACCCAGAGACAGGGGGACAGAGACCCAGAGAGACAGGGGGACAGAGACCCAGAGAGATGGGGGACAGAGACCCAGAGAGAGGGGGACAGAGATCCAGAGACAGGGGGAGAGAGACCCAGAAAGACAGGGGACAGAGACTCAGAGAGAGAGGGAACAGAGACCCAGAGAGAGAGGGGACAGAGACCCAGAGAGAGAGGGGGACAGAGACCCAGAGAGAGAAGGGGACAGAGACCCAGAGAGGGGACAGAGACCCAGAGACAGGGGGACAGAGACCCAGAAAGACAGGGGGACAGAGACTCAGAGAGAGAGGGAACAGAGACCCAGAGAGAGAGGGTACAGAGAGAGAGAGGGGACAGAGACCCAGAGAGAGAGGGGGACAGAGACCCAGAGAGAGAAGGGGACAGAGACCCAGAGAGGGGACAGAGACCCAGAGACAGGGGGACAGAGACCCAGAAAGACAGGGGGACAGAGACTCAGAGAGAGAGGGAACAGAGACCCAGAGAGAGAGGGTACAGAGACCCAGAGAGAGAGGGGGACAGAGACCCAGAGACAGGGGGACAAAGACCCAGAGAGAGAGAGAGGGACAGAGACCCAGAGACAGGAGGACAGAGACCCAGAGACAGGGGGACAGAGACCCAGAGAGAGTGGGGGGACAGAGACCCAGAGAGGGGACAGAGACCCAGAGACAGGGGGACAGAGACCCAGAGACAGGGGGACAGAGACCCAGAGAGAGAGGGGGGACAGAGACCCAGAGAGGGGACAGAGACCCAGAGAAAGAGGGGACAGAGACCGAGAGAGAGAAGCAAAAGAGACGGGCGGGGGGCGGGAGACAAATGCTCAGAGGGGATGCAGCGTCCTAGAGAAGTGGGGTTCAGAGACCCTGAGAGGAGAGAGAGCCAGAGAGGGGAGGACCTGACCTACCGAGGGGACAGACGCCCGAGAGAGTCGGCGCCTCTGGGGTCTCGGGAGCTGGGCTGGAGTGGGGTCCGCAGGGGGTGGGTGGGGGGCTGAGGGGAGCAGTGGGTATGGAGAGAGAGGCCAGGGCTGGGCCGGGCGGGCGCCGGTCCGAGTGCGAACGGTGGAGCTCCTCTGGGGTTGACAGGTCGGTTTGGGGTAGGGGTGTGCGTTCAAGAGGAGGCGGGCCCAGGCGGGTGGGGAAAGCCCAGAGAGAAGGGGCGGGATCTTGCTGGAGGGCGCGGGGACCCCAGTTCCGGGCGCCAGGGGCGGCGGGGCGGGGAGACCCTGGGGGCTGCACGGGGGCGCCGTGCCTCGCGGGCCGCGGGGAAGGCAGGGACCGAGCGAGGGAGGAGGACCCTCCCCCGACCCGCAGCCCAGGCGGCGGCCGGTCCCGGCGCCCCCGCCCAGATCCCTGCGCCGCCCGGCCCGCGTGCTTGTCTCTGGGTCTCTGGGTCTCTGCATCTTCGCGTCCCGGGGCGCCCCGTCCACGCCTCCTCCCGGACCCCCGCCTCCCCCGCCCGTCTCTGTCTCTGGGGTGGGGGGGTCTCAGCCCTCGTCTGTCGCTGCGGGTCTCCTCGCATCTCGGCGTCTCTCTCCGCGTCTCTCTCCGTCCCGGCGCCTCTGTCCCGGGCTGTCCCCAGCTCCGAGCCTCAGTTCCCTGCGCGCCTCCATTTCCCTCCTTCCCCCGCCCGGTCTCCGTCACCCCTCTGTCTCCACATCCCGCTTGTCTCTCCTTCCTGGCTCCACGTCTCTTTCTCTGTCCCAGGTTTGCTGTCGTCTGATCTCTGTCTGAGTGTCTGTGTCTCCACTCGCCCCCGACCCGGACCCCCGAGCCCCCTCCCGGGTCCCCCACTCCCATTCAGGCCCGGGTTGGTGGGGTGGGGGGGCGCTGCGGCGGGAGCTGTGTGTTCCCAGCGCAAAATAGACTCTCGTTGCCATGGCGACGCGCGCGGGGCCTCCGAGACGCGAGGCTTCGGGCTTGGGGGGTGAGGAGGGGGGACACCTGGATCCGGAAGGCGGGGGCCGGGGGCGCTGCCGCCCGGTCCCAGGGGCTCCTCCTAGATCCCTGGGGAGAGGGATGCTGGGCGCTCCGACGCTGGGGGCCAGGGGACCGGACCTTCTGGGAGGGGTCTGGGCTCCCAGGGTCGGCGGTGGGGGCTCCGATTGCCCAACGCGGGGCGGGCTGACTGACAGCTCTGACGCCGGTGTCTCTGAGGACTCAGGGGTGGCCTCTCAGGTCTCCAAGGTTGGGGAAGAGGCAAGGGCTGCAAATCTGGAACGGAGGAGCTCTCCCTGGGGGTCTGCAGAGTTCCAACTCCTAGATCTGCAGAATTCTGGGAGCCCCCATGTGGGTCCCGGAACTCCTGCGTCTGGGGGAGCCGGGACTACAAGGCTTTCAGCCCTTCCTTCCATCCGTCCATCCATCCTTCCATCCATCCATCCACCCATCCACATGGCTGTGTCTTCCTTCCTCCCGTCTCCATGTCCCCTTGCCTCAGTTTCCCTTCCGCACCTGGGTGCGGTCTCGCTCACCTCGCTTTCCGGATGCGGGACCCTTGGGGAGCCGGGGGTGGCGGCGTGGGGGGCGGCCGGAGGCGGCGGCGGAGCGCGTGTCTGCCGGCAGCTGGGCTGGGCGTGCGCGCGCCGGCTGGGGGCGACCCCGGCCGCAGTTCTCCTCCGAGCAGATGCGCCGCGTCCGTGCAGATGTGTCAGCCGCCAGCCCTCGCCTTTGCCTCGCGCCGGCTTCGAGCCGAGGAGAGGCACCTCCCCCTCCCCACCTGCTGGGGACCCCGCTTTCTCCCTCCTGCAGCCCCCAGTCGCCCCCGGGATCCCCCCCCAACCCAAGAATGGTTTGGTCCACAGCCACATATATGTTTATTCTGCGAGTCCGTGTCCCACAGTCTGAGACTCTTCTTCCCCTCCCCTTCCCGCCCCGTGAAGTGGCCCGGGGCCGAGCCCCGCCTCCATCTCGGCTCAGCCAATTCCCACCCAGTTTCCAGGAGTCTCATTTGCATTTCCGGGAGCAGCTGTCCAATGGGAAGGCAGCACCCTGCCCCCCCCCCCCCCCCCCCCCCACAAGGGGGCGGCACTCCTGGTGGATTGCACCACTCTTGGGATCCAGGGATGGGGGAACGCGCTTCCACTGAGGTCCGGGCGACAGGAGGGTGGTCTTCCCTCAAGGCAGGGTTGGAGTTCAGTGGAGGAGGGAGTTCTGGCCTTGGAAGAGGCCCAGCAGTCCGCTGTCTGGGGCGGGCTCCTTGATGAGCTTCTGGATCTGTAAGGGCAGAGGGCGATGGGTCAGGAAGCGTCTAGGGTCCCGATCTCCATGGATGACAAATCTGAGGGACACCTCTCCGTCTTCATCTCTCGGACCTTCTGGCTAGCAGCTGCCCAAGACAACACTCCCTCTTCTCAAGACTTTTCCTGGGGCCTCCCTTTCATTACACGTGACTGGTTGAGCTCCTCACTGCCCGCCATCTTGGTGTGCTTTGCGGGCTTGGACCACTAAGGGTGGACAGCTCTGTGCTGGGGCTTCCTGTCTACACCTTCCTCTTCTTAAGTAACCTCATTTCTCCCATCCCTCTTCTGGGCCCTCAGCTCACAAATCCAGCCTGGACTTTGCCCCTGAACTCGACTCATCTATCTAACTGCCTCTTACATAGACATGAGCAACCAACCGCATTTTATCCATCAGCAAGTCCCAGCAAGTTTATCTCCAGAAAATAAAAAAAATAAAAATAAAGAAAAAACAACAACAAAAAAGCCTGCATCCCCACTGCCTCATCACCGCTTGCCTGGGTGCCCAAATTAACCTCCTTACTGACAGGTCTCCCTCCTCCCCTCTATGCCACACTCCCTAATCCACTGGTCACACAGGGCCAGAAAGAACTTTGTAAACTGCCGATCTGATATGGCCAGCTCCCCTGCATCAAACCCTGATGGCTGCCCGTGGCTGAAATCCCAAACCTCTGGGCTCCGACTCCTGCGCGAAGACAGGCTGCTGGCTCCTCCCGCGCGGTGCTCACCCTGGCCTGCTACAGCTCCTCAAGGAAAGCTCAGTCCCCCCACCCCTGGGAACACTGTGAGTGCCTGATGCCCCCTTCCCCGGCAGGTCAGAATTCAGGGCCACCTCTGCCACTCTCACTCATCCCTCTGCAATTCCTGCCCCAGCTGCTGGTCACAATGTGTCACTGAACGTGGATTGCTGCAGACTCCAGGGCTCACCACAGTGGCTGGCACAGAGTGGGTGCTCGGTGAATGTCCCACAGAGCTGAACTAGAAGGAAGGCAATGAGCAGACCTGGGAGGGCCTGGGAATGTCAAGGTCTGGGGCCTCTCCAGCATCCTGAGGGCCAACAGCTTGAAGCAGGGGGGCCCAGTACCTGGCTGACCCCGGTAGCAGGGTGGCCAGTGGAGTCTGAGAAACTGGAGGAGGGGCACCCGGGCCGGAAGGGGCAGAGGCGGAGGAGATGGAGAGTTGGAGATGGGTGTGGACGGGTCAAGGGGCTTCTATCTAGAGGGTCTCTGCTGACCTGTTCTTCCCCAGTGTCCGCCTGGTCACTCCCTCCTTCAGTTCATTCTAAAGTCACCTGCTCCAGGATGCCCCCCAGACCCTCCAATACAAACCCCCTCCTCTGTGCCCTGACGCTCTGGATCGCCTCCCCCATTTTATTGTTCTCTGTGGTCCTTGTGGTCCATCTGTGGGCTCCTTTCATGGATTTATGGCGGTGACAGTGACCAGCAGCCTCCCCTCCAAGAACCTGGCTCCCCCTGGAGGCGGCAGCCTGCTGGTGCCGAGATGTATTCTCAGAGCCCAAAGACCAGACCTTTGTCAGATGCAGCGGAGGTGGGGGCGGCCAGGCAGGCATTACCTCCTTGAACTGGGGGTGGGCGGCATCGCCCACAAGCTGCAGAATGAGCCCTTCGCTGGTGGAGAGGAAGGCACCACTCTGTCTCATGCGGGCCAGAGCCACCAGCCGGTCCACCTGGCTGTGAGTGGGAGGGAGGGAGGGAAGGGTGGTGTGGACGCCGCAGTCTGGACACCCAGACACGCAGGCACCTTGGTGGGAATGCCGCCTGTGGCCCTTCCTGGGAGCCCCTGACGGCCCCCACGTACACCCACCCAGGGAGGGGCCCTCTCACCTGCGTGAGGAGCAGGCGTCCACCACCACGTGGACCTGCAGCCCCCGGTCTAGGAGGTCCAGGGTCGTGTTCTGTGGGTAGAGAGAGGTCAGGGCCAACCCCGGATAAGAACGGGGGTCCTGGGTAAGGAATTGGGGATGGTGAGTCAGAATTAGGGGCCCAGAATGGGGAGGAGGGAGGCTCGGATCAGAGCAGGGGGCCCCCAGGTCAGGAGGGGATCCAAGATAGGATGGGGCCCACAGGTGAGGAGAGAGGGCCCAGGTCAGGATGGGGGTCCTGCAGGGAAGTGGAGGTTTCTGGTCAGGGAAGGAGGTTCTATTTAGGATGGGGGTCCCAGGTTAGAACGAGGGACCCCTGGGGTCAGTCAGCATCTCACCAAGATGCAGGCCTGTGCCTCAATGCCACAGAGCAGCACAGAGCGCAGCTGGGGCCGACTGTCCAGCTCCTGTTGCAGGGCAGGCACCATGCTGAAGCAGGTCTTGGCCAGCGGCCGAAGGCCCTCAGTCCCCAGCTCGGGCACTGTGGGGCCCAGGCCTTGCGGGTACTGCTCCGTCAGCATGACTGGCACCTCAAGCAGCCGGGCCACCTGTGCCAGTGATGGGGAAGAAAGGTCAGGGTCTGAGGGAAGAAGAGCTGGGCCTGGACTCCTGGGTCTGAGGGAGGAGGGGCTGGGCCTGGACTCCTGCGTCTGAGGGAGGAGGGGCTGGGCCACTCCTGGGTCTGAGGGAGGAGGGGCTGGGCCTGGACTCCTGGGTCTGAGGGAGGAGGGGCTGGGCCACTCCTGGGTCTGAGGGAGGAGGGGCTGGGCCTGGACTCTTGGGTCTGAGGGAGGAGGGGCTGGGCCTGGACTCCTGGGTCTGAGGGAGGAGGAGCTGGGCCTGGACTCCTGGGTCTGAGGGAGGAGGGGCTGGGCCTGGACTCCTGGGTCTGAGCGAGGAGGGGCTACGCCTGGACTCCTGGGTCTGAGGGAGGAGGAGCTGGGCCTGGACTCCTGGGTCTGAGGGAAGAGGAAGTGGGCCCGGATCCCTGGGTCTGAAGGAAGAGGAGTTGGGCCTGGACTCCTGGGTCTGAGGGTGGAGGGCTGAGCCTGGATCCTGGGTCTGAGGGTGGAGGACTGAGCCTGGATCCTGGGTCTGAGGGTGGAGGGCTGAGCCTGTATCCTGGGTCTGAGGGTGGAGGGCTGAGCCTGGATCCTGGGTCTGAGGGTGGGGGGCTGAGGTCATACCCTGAGCATGCGGGCAGCCACTGAGACGATCTGTGGGAAGTAGGCGATGTTGTGGCGGAACTTCTCCTGCATGTCACACAGGAACAGGATAGAGGATCCTGGGAGGACTCGGCCCAGGCTGGGCCTGGCAGCCGCCATTTTCTGGGGGTGGGCAGAGGGACGGTGGGTCAGGCCCGAGGGCTCCTCTCAGTGTCTCCAGCTGGCGTCCAGGTCCTCACACTCAGCCTGGCAGGGCCCGGGGCACCTTGCCAACCTTCTTCCCACCTCCAGGTCTCTGTGTCTGCTGTTCCCTGGGCCTGGAATGGGCTTCTTTCTTATTTCTGTCCTATTCAGCAGGGAGGTGACTTCCTTGGGAAGCCTTCTGGGCCACATCCACACGTGGCTCTGGGTGTCCTTCTCCTGATCCCTGCGTTCTCCTTGCTGAGGACTGTGCACAATGTCAAGGAGTGCTTCATGATCCCGGTTACCGTCCGCCCCGGTTACCATCTACTCCGGTTACTATCAGTCCCGGTTACCATCAGTCCCGGTTACCATCAGCCCTGGTTACCATCAGCCTCAGTTACCATCTGCCCCAGTTACCATCAGCCCCGGTTACCATCCACCCCAGTTACCATCCGCCCCAGTTACCATCCACCCCAGTCACCATCCGCCCTGGTCACCATCTGCCCCGGTTACTATCCGCCCCGGTTACTATCAGATCCCAGTTACCATCAGTCCTGGTTACCATCAGCCCGTTACTATCAGATCCTGGTTACCAATAGATCCAGGTTACCAACAGCCCCAGTTACCATCAGTCCCGGTTACCATCAGATCCTGGTTACCATCAGCCCTGGTTACCATCAACCCCAGTTACCATCAGATCCCGGTTACCACCAGCCCTCGTTACTATCAGATCCTGGTTACCATCAGATCCTGGTTACATCAGTCCCGGTTACTGTCAGCCCCAGTTACTATCAGATCCCAGTTACATCAGTCCCGGTTACCGTCAGCCCCGGTTACTATCAGATCCCAGTTACATCAGTCCCGGTTACCGTCAGCCCCGGTTACTATCAGATCCCGGTTACATCAGTCCCGGTTACCGTCAGCCCCGGTTACTATCAGATCCCGGTTACATCAGTCCCGGTTACCGTCAGCCCCGGTTACTATCAGATCCCGGTTACATCAGTCCCGGTTACCGTCAGCCCCGGTTACTATCAGATCCCGGTTACATCAGCCCCAGTTACTGTCAGCCCTGGTTACCATCAGCCCCAAAACGGAGGCTCTGCTGGGCGTCCTCCTGTGTTGGGCCAGCCCACTCCCCAGGGCCTCCTGAATGAAGGGTCCACCCTGATCCTCACCCCGCTCCAAGAGGAAACTAAGGCCATATTCTTCAGCCATAGGAAAGAAGGGGGACCCTGCAGAGGCCACAACCTGGATAGACCTCAACACAAAAGCCACAGAGTGTGCGATCCCGTTTTCCTGAAATGCTCAGAACAGGCAAATCCGCAGACAGAAAGCAGATGGGGCCGGGCGCAGTGGCTCACGCCTATAATCCCAGCACTTTGGGAGGCTGAGGCGGGCGGATCACCTGAGGTCAGTTCAAGACCAGCCTGGCTAACATGGCGAAACCCTGTCTCTACTAAAAATACAAAAATTAGCCAGGCAGTGGCAGGTGCCTGTAACCCAGCTACTCGGGAGGCTGAGGCAGAAGAATCGCTTGAAACCCAGGAGGCAGAGGTTGTAGTGAGCCGAGATCACACCACTGCACTCCAGCCTGGGTGACTGAGCAAGACTCTGTCTCAAAAAAAAAAAAAAAAAAAAAGAGACTGGGCTTGGTGGCACACGCCTATAATCCCAGGACTTTGGGAGGCCGGGGTGGGCGGATCATCTGAGGCCAGGGGTTTGAGACCAGCCTGGCCAACATGGTGAAACCCCGTATCTACTAAAAATACAAAAAATCAGCCAGGCACGGTGGCACGCACCTGTTGTCCCAGCTACTTGGGAGGCTGAGGCAGGAGAATCACTTGAACCTGGGAGGCGGAGGTTGCAGTGAGCAGAGATAGCACCACTGCCAGTCCAGCCTGGACAATAAGAGCAAAACTCCATCTCAAAAAAAAAAAAAAAAAAAAGAGAAAGAAAGCAGATGGTTGGCTGCCAGGGGCTGTGGCTGGGAGGAATTCAGGTTGACTGCTGGGGGGTGTAGTTTTCAGTTTGGGATGGTGAAAATGCTCTGGGACTTGGTGGTGACTGCTGCAGAACAGCATGACTATGAATGCCACTCCACTGCGTTTTCAAATGGCTGAAAGGGTTTTATGTTAAGCGCATTTTACTACAATAAAAAAAAAAAAAAAAAAGAAAGAAAAGAAAGAAAAAAAGGACAGGCTGGTGAAGCCACCTGGCCAGCAATTCTTTTGCAGGGGAGGAAACCTCGATCCAGAGGGCCCGTTAACCTGCCCTAGGTCCTGCAGCCATACAGGGCACACCTGACTTCCACTCGGTCAGAGCGTCTACGCTGTCAGAGTGTCTATACCGCAGGGGCCCTGAATCAGCACGTCTTGGCCTACGTCCCTGGGAGGCTTGTGCTTTTGGGTCTCCGAGTTTGCTGCACAAGTGAGGGTTTGGGCTGGGCTTTTGTCTGCAGCTCTCTCCCCGTCTGTGTGTACAATTTGTTTGTACTTAACTCATTTATTCATTAATTCACCAGGGAAATGGGAGACCCTGGAGGCTCATTGGAAGCAAGACAGAAGGTGTTCTGGGAAGCTGAGGGAGGCAGGGCACTCAACAAGAAGCTGCTATTTTCTTTTCTTTTTTTTTTTTTGAGATGGAGTCTTGCTCTGTCACCCAGGCTGGAGTGTAGTGGCGCGATCTTGGCTCACTGCAACCTCTGCCTCCCAGGCTCAAGGATTCTCCTGCCTCAGTCTCCCAAGTAGCTGGGATTACAGGCTTGTGCCACCACTCCCGGCTAATTTTTGTATTTTTAGTAGAGATGGGATTTCACCATGTTGGCCAGGCTGGTCTTGAACTCCTGACCTCGTGATCCACCCGCCTCAGCCTCCCAAAGTGCTGGTGATTACAGGTGTGAGCCACCGCACCTGGCCTTGAGCTGCTATTTTCAAAGCTGGGTAGTGAGGACACTGTTGTTCCTTGTCTTTCTTTCTCTCTCTCGTCCTGGCCTCAAGCAACCCTCCTGCCTTGGCCTCCCTGTACTATTTTTTCTTTTTGAGACATGGTCTCATGATGTCATCCAGATTGGAGTACAGTGGCGCAATCATAGCTCACTGCATCCTTAACCTCCTGGGCTCAAGTGATCATCCCACCTCAGCCTCCCAAGTAGCTAGAGCTACAAGTGTATGCCACCACACCTGGCTAATTTTTGTATTTTTATATTTTTAGAGACAGGGTCTTGCTATGTTGCCCAGGCTGGTCTCGAACTCCTGGGTTGAAGCGAACCTCCCGCCTCAGCCTTGCAACATGCTGGGATTACAAGCGTGAGCCACCGCGCCTGGCCTATTATTCTTTCAACATAATCCATCTACCATAGCAAATGTTTTCTATGTGCACCATATCTCAAGTTTAAAAACGAATAAATGGTTAAAATGGTCAATTTTATGTTGTGCAAATTTTATCTCATTAAATAAAATTGAATGGAAACTCCCTCTGAAACAAAACCACAGTGAATTAATCCCATAATTACAGCTGTGATAAGTGGGATTTGGAGGGAAACAGATACAGCGTGGCAGGGGCTGCAGTGTTCTCCTAGAGAAACTGAAGACAGAAAAATGATCTTTTCACAAAACACAAAGCTGACTATTACTCCCCTGTCTCAAACTGTCCCCTGACCCCCGTGGATTCTCTCTGTCCTCAGGATTAAGATGCAGACACCCCTTTCCCCCCGGCCCCGCACTGCTCTGAAGACCCTCCAGCCTCAGCCCAGCCACTCCCTCCTCTCAAACAGCCCTTGCGGTTTCCTCCCCATGGAGTGACCCTCTCACGCCCACTCATGTGCTAACTCTTCCTCCCCTGTGCAGGAGGCGGGACCTGGGACACCCAGGCCCCAAGGGATGGTTCTGAGGGAACCAGGAGCTGGAGAGCTGACAGGTGGGTCACAAGGGTCCTGGAGTCTCTCTGCTGAGGGCAGTGAGGAGCCATGGAGGGGCAGATCTAGGGGCCAGCATGTCCAAAAGCCTAGGACAGGCATGTGTAGCACCCAGGAACTCCCCTCTGGCCTGGTAGGAGTGTGGGTCACAGCAACTCCTAGGGACAGGCGAGCAGCTGCATTTCTCAAAATGATGGATACACAAACCCTCTGACCTCAAAAGCTGCTCCTAAGCATTTATCCTACAGACATTCATGTGAAACAACACAGCAGGACTCTTCCCCAGAGCAAAGGAGCAGAAGTAAGTATCAATGTCCACAATGAGGGTACTGGTTACGTAAGTCATGCCATAACTATACTCTGTTATTCCTCGCAGCCAGAAAAAATTACGAGGAAGCTCTTTAAGTAACAATACGAAAACATGTTTGAGAGAAGTGAAAAAGAAGCAGAACAGTGTGTATGGAATGCTCCTTTTTGTGCCAAAGAAAAAAGGGAGAGGAAAATGTGTCTGTGTTGCCTATATCTATATCTGCTATCTCTGGCAAACAAGCAAGAAATGGGAGACTCAGGCGGGTGAACCAGGCACCGGGGAAGTGTGTAGGAGCCTTTTCACTGGGTCCTATTCTGTTTCTTCTGAATTCTGGACAATGTGCAACAAGTTGTCTAGTCAATACTATACACAATAAAGGGATGACATAAAGCCAAAACCCGGCAAAACTGATCTATGGCGTCAGAAGCCAGGACAGTGACTGCCCTTGGACCACAGCGATGGAAACGACGAGGGCGGGAGATCCTGGGATGTGGCGCATGTTTGACTTTTTTCTTTGGATACTTGTTTACACCAGGGTGCTCCCTTTATAAATATTTATTTAAGTTGTGTATTTGCAAACGGTTCGATTTTCTGCGTATGTGGTATTATTCCAGAAAAAGTGTTCAAAATGCAAAATACAAAGATGGCTTCAGGCCCCCGCCGTGCGGTTGAACTGGAGGCAAAGGCCAGAGAGCAGGAGGTCGGCGCTGGGGCCCAGTGGGACAGGGGAGAGTCAGGAAGGGGCAGCTGGGACGGTGGGGAAAGTCGGGGAGAAAGGCCCCCAGTTTCTGGTCGAGCGAGGGGCATGATCTGAAGATTCATAGGGGATCCCGGGGAGGGGAACTGGTTTTTGGGAGATGAAAAATTGGGGTGAGGGTAGGTGTGTGAGAGAGAGAGATGTGGAGGGGAGGTCTGGGCTGGAGAGGGTTGGGCGTGTCCTGCGGAACGAGGAGAGATTCAGCCTGGGTGGAGGGTACCCAAGGCCAAAGGGGGCGTGGCTGGAGGTGGGCGGCAACAGGGGGCGGGGTAGGGCCGTTGATTTCCCCACCCGGTCTCGGAAACCCGGCCTTGGAGCCCGGACTTCCTGGCTGTGTGACCTTGGGCAAGTTTCTCTTTGTCTTAGCCTCAGTTTTCTCGTCGGAGAAATGGGGATTAAACCTGCCCACCCCCCAGCGCTGTTACAGAGGCGGCAGGCGCGACCCGGGGACGCTTCCAATCTCTGGCCAGCCAATTCTGGCGGGGCCAGGTGGAGTCCTCCTTCTGGTCCTGTGACCTTGGCCCGGGACGCCCAGGCAGAGCCTCAGTTTCCCCATCTGCTAGGCGGTAAGGTCGGTCTCCAAATAGCGCCGGCAGCGAGAGAGGACTTACCCGGAAGGTGCCGGGTTCGAGCCCGGAACGGCCCCTCTGCAGGTGAGGCCGGGGGCACCCTCACCTCTCGGCGCTCGGACGGCCACCGCTGAGGCCTCTTGCGGGCTTCCCAGGGCTGGTTACCGTTTCGTTAGGGTTGGACACGTGGCCCACCCCCTGCACCGTCCGTTTTCCGCCCACTTGGGCCCAGCCGTCCAATCGACACTCATCATGCTCTGCCTCGCCCCTCTCTCCGGCCAATCCGCATGTGCCACTGCCTCTGCCCGCAATCGGCGCTCACCAACTCTCCCCGCCCCCTGCCTCTCAACCAATCCACATATGCCGCTGCTTTGCTCCCGCCCCAGGGGAGGGGCGGTGCCGGCAAGGCTGTCAGTCTCAAGAAAATGATTAGCTCGCAAAGGCGCCGTGGGGGTGGGGCAGCAGGTCGTTCTGCCAATGGAGAGCCGTAGAGGGCGTGAGTGGCGGCCGACGGGGCGGAGTCGCGCGGTGGTCTCCGAAGGGTCAGACTCTGGCTGGAGAGAGGGCGTCTCGGCCGGCCCCATTGCATAGAGCAGACCGCCGAGGCCGGGAGAGAGAGAGAGGGGTCTTACCTAGAGTAGAGGCATGTCTGCGGTTCGAACCCTGGCCCTCTCTCAAGAAATGGAGGCTTACAAAGATACCCAAGCACTTTCCAGGAAGGGGCTGGCTGAGGGAGCGATCAAGTGAGGAATTTGACGCCCCCCTGTCCTTTGCGCTCTGTGCTGCCTCAGTTTCCCCATCTGTACAGCACCTGCCTCCTCCGGTGGTGTTTAGAATAATTTAGACTCTGTGCTTGGAAATGGAGGTTGAGAGAAAGAATTTCCTATCTGTCTTGGAATAAATCCAAACTCCTCCCAATTCATGGTCGGCCTTCCTGGTCCCTGCAGACCTCGCCTCTCACCACTCCCCCTGCTCACTCCGCTCCAGCCACATGGGTCTCCTCTTGCTGTTCCTTCAATGTCCCACCACAGGGCCTTTGCACGTGTGCTGCCTCAGCCTGGAATCCTAGGACTCCCCATGGCCCAAACTTCCAGGCTTTCAAAGCCTTTCTTGACCACCTGGTGTCAGGTAGCCCTTCCATCAGGTCGCTGTTTTTATTTTTTTTGAAACATCAAAAAAAAAAGAAAAAAATTGCTCTATCACCCAGGCTGGAGTACCATGGTACAATCACAGCTTGCTGCAGCCTCAACCTCCCGGGCTCAAGCGATCCTCCCACCTCAGCCTCCTGAGTAGCTGGGACCACAGGTATGCACCACCACACCTGACTAATTTTTTAATTTTTTTGTAAAGATGGAGGTCTCACTCTGTTGCCCAGGCTGGTCTTGAACTCCTGGGCTCAAGTGATCCGCCTGCCTTGGCCTCCCAGAGTGCTGCGATTACAGGTGTGAGCCGCCGCACCCGGCCTTGTGTTTTATTTTCTTTTCAGCACTAACTCCAATCTGAATTGGAAATGAATCTTGCTTTTTGAAAAATGCATGGATATACTCTTTTATTGTCTGTTCCCCGCCAAAACATACACATGCACACAGAACAGGGAGCTCCCTGAGGCAGGGGTCCCATCCGCCTCGTTCACAGCTGAATCCTCAAGTCCTAGACCTGGGCCTGGCCCATAGTAGGCACTCGATACATCTTTGGGAATAAATGACAGGAGAACAAACATTAGGCAGAGGTGAGCCTGGGTGAGAGTGAGGGGTGGATGCCGAGATGAGGCTGGGCAGAAGGAAGGGGGAAGGCAGGAAAGCAAGAAGAGGTGGACGTGGGTCCCCTGGGCTGAGACCCCTGAGGCAGTGGTCTGAAGTGGGGTTCTGGGTTGGTTTATTTTCCCAGGGGCTGCCAGGAAGGGAGTGGATAGGTTGGGGGCTCCTGGAGAGGGCTGTAGAGCCGTCGTGGAGGGGCCTCTGGCTTGTCCTGGGTTCTGGGCTGGGTTGTGATTGGCCTCATGGGGAGCTGGTCCCCCAACCCTCGGGGATCCCCTGAGAATCCCAGGCACGAGGCACCTCCCAGCAGTCCACCCAACCCCAGTCGGGAGCCACGAGATCAGCCTCTTCCCCCAGGGCATGCTGGGGAAGGGGCAGGGGGCCGCAGAAATGTGGGACCTGCCTCAGGTCCAGCTGGCCCAGGTTGCGATAGGACAGACCCGGCGCTGGCAGGGGAGCATCAGGACCAGAGGAGGAGTCCCATGGCATTGAGGCACACTCTGGGGTGAGCGCAATGTTGTCAAAGAGGTCGAGGGTAGAGGTGTCCAGGGCAGCGAGACTCAGGCTGGCGCTGGCATGGGGAGCCTCAGTGGGGGCCACAGCACAGGCCACTCCCAGGAAGGGGGATGGAGGCGGCGGGGGTGGCTTTTGGAGCGAGGGTCTCTGGGGAGGTGCCTCCTGGGACAGGATGGAGAGGGCCAGGCGCTGGGTGGCGGCCTCAATCTTGGTGAACTGCCTGTAAAGACAGATGTGACCAGGCTGGTCTCTAACGCCTGAACTCAAGTGATCCTCCTGCCTCGGCCTTTCAAGGTGCTGGGATTGCAGGCTTGAGCCACCACCCCCGGCCAGCATATTTGCAAGGGTCACCTATGTGGTCGCATCACATCATGCTAGTTATTTATTTTGGTGATTCCTGACCGTCCGCCACCCCCATGAAAACACAACCTCCACGACAGCAAGGAACTTTACCTGCTTTGCTAACTGGCCTGGCACACAGTAGGCACTCAATAAATGCACGTTGACTGTTGCTGGCATCCAGCCCTGGGGGCTGCTCCTCTCTGTCTGTACCTGGTCTCCCCCAGCCAAGGGTGCTGGTTGCTCCTTCCCCTCTTCCCCCTCCCGTGCCCACCTTCCCCACCAGCCCCCTCACCTGCAGATCTGGTTGTGCAGAAACCTTCTGTGGTTGGGCCGCCTCTTGGGGGGCCGGGTGCGCCGGGGCTGCAGGGCCCGCAGCATGTGGGCGGCCGCCCCGCTCACAAAGGCACACAGCTCCCGGGGGCCGGGCTCGGAGACCCCAGAGCCTTCGGGGACCCCGGGGTGCATGGCCAGGGTGGTCTGGAGTAACTCCCCACAATATTGCTGACCAAAGCGCCCCCCAAATCTGTGAGCAGGGAGGGACAGGGGACTCTGGAGGCCCAGGCACCCCAGGCTGGGGAGGAGGCAGGGCTGGGAATTGGGCCAAGGCCTCCCCACTGTGCCCTAACCCTGTCCCCACCTCCCAGGAGCCCAACCTGAAGTCTGAGGGAGCGGCAGGTGGGGGCTAATATAGGAAGGCAGGGAACAGGGAGGGGAGGAGGCTTTCTGGGACCCTCTAAGTGCCCAATTAGCGCATAGTTGGACCTGGGATATGGAACCGCCGTGCGTTGGCGGGGGACAGAGAATGGTGCCTGGAGATGGCCAATTAAGGGAACAAAGGCCTCGTTCGGGAGGCGAGGCCGCCAGTAAGTCAAATGCAGCGATTGAGCGTGGAGGACCCTTAATTGGAGCTGTGGGGAGGGGGCTGGGAGGGAGGGGAGCTGGGCTGCACCTGCCCACCCACCCTCAGACACACCTGTGCCTCCCTCCCTCTGCTCAGCCCGGCACCTTAGGAGGGGAAACCGAGGCTCCCAAAGGGGCTGGTGCAGGCCGAGGTCTCCAGCCAGCAGGAGGGGTTGGCTCCTGGAGGGTCACCCCTGAAATCCTGGGGCTCATAGAATCCTGAGCAGTAGAGTGAGGGAGGAGAGGGGAAGGGTGTGGCAGGACGGGAGGGGACGGGAGAACAGGGCGCAGTCTCCCCCAGGGTGTTTTATTGAGGCACTGGGACCCCTGGTGTCTGTGGGAGGCAGAGGATGGGCCGGGTCCCCTTGTTTCTGGAAGGGTGTTGGCTGGAGCGGGGACCCTGGGTCTCAGGTTGGGTAGGGGAGCACCAGGTGTGACAGCCTCAGTCTCTGCTTGGACCCCTACCCTCGGGGGTCTGCTCTGGGAAGCCAGGATGTTTCCCGAAATTGGTGTAACAAATGACCACGGCTCAGTACCTAGAACCGCACGCGCGATTCTCCTGCCTGAAGCAGGGATTTAAAGCTGACAGCATGAGTTTGCTTCCCAGGCCCACTCACTGGCCAGCAGTACTATGGGCAAGGTCAGCAGTTGAGGTCCTACCAGGCCTAGGGTGGGGGCCAGCAGGCAGGTGGGGGCATATTGGGAGCTGGGGCTGAGTGCAGCCAGTGATGTTGCCAGAGGTCCAGTTTCCTGTCAGCAGGACATGGTGAGACCAGCTGCAGTAGGACAGACAGACACCCAGTGCCCTCACCAGCCATGGCACGTACACGTTGACTGCTACCCCTGCCATGCTCAACACTACCACTGTGCTGAACCACTGCACAGGTGGGGCTGCTGGGCCTGGTGTGGCTGGTGTCTGTGTTGGGGACATCATTGGCCTCCCATGTTTCTCTCGGGTGTCTCCAACGGTCTCCAGCCTCCTAGACAGCCTCTTGTACTCTGCCCCTTGGTCCCTCTGCCTGCCAGCTGTCTGTGACTCACACTAGCCCCATTGCTATCTCTCCATCTCGCCTGCCCTTGCTCGTTCCTCTTCTGCTCCTCCTGGCTTTCTGTCCATCCCTGGGTTATCCACAATTCTCTCAACTATCATCTATCTATCACCTGCCTATCTATGGATCTATCATCTATGTATGTGTGTATGTATGTATATATCTATTTTTAGAGACAGAGTCTGGCTCTGCCACCCAGGATGCACTGCAGTGGTGTGATCCTGGCTCACTGCAGCCTTGACCTCTTGGGCTCAAGGGGTCCTTCCACCTCAGCCTCCTGAGAAGCTAGGACTACAGGACCTGCCACCATGCTTGGCTAATTTTTTTCTTTTGTAGAGATGGGGTCTCACTATGTTGCCCAGGCTGGTCTCAAACTTCTGGGTTCAAGTGATTCTCCTGCCTTGACCTCCCAAAGTGCTCGGGTCACAGGCGAGAGCCACCGTGCCCAGCCTCTCTCCTCTGTATTGTCTCTCTGACTTCATCTCTCCCATTTGTGTTCTGGTTCCTCTCCCTGTCTCTGTCTCTTTCACAGTCTCTGGAGTTTCTCTCAGTGTTTATGTTTTAGACTCTGGATGCTCTTCACTGCCTGTCTCTCAGCTTTTCTGTTTCTGTCTCTCTGTCTTCCCCAGGGCATGGTGTGTGTGTGTGTGTGTGTGTGTGTGTGTGCACATGTGTGATTGTTACTGGATGGTACTGTGCAGTTCCAGTCTCCTGGTGTCCAAAACAAAGAATTGGATGAGACGCGCACAGACAGCAAAGGAAAGGAGCGAACGTTTATGAAGCACAGTATTCCACTCTCAGAGGGGAGAGCGGACTGAGCTCTCCGAGATGAGATCAGCCCCAGTTTGTTACATTTCATGGCGTTTTTTTTTTTAAAGGACTCTTTTTAAATTTTTTTTTATTTTTTATTTTTGAGATGGAGTCTTGCTCTGTCGCCCAGGCTGGAGTGCAGTGGTGCGATCTCAGCTCACTGCAACCTCCGCCTCCCGGGTTCAAGTGATTCTCCTGCTTCTACCTCTAGAGTAGCTGGGATCACAGGCATGTACCACCATGCCCGGCGAACTTTTGTGTGTTTTTAGTAGAGATGGGGTTTCACCATGTTGGCCAGGCTGGTCTCGAACTCCTGACCTCAAATGATCCGCCCGCCTCGGCCTCCCAAAGTGCCGGGATTACAGGCATGAGCCACCGCGCCCGGCCGTACATTTCATGGTCTTTTATATGTTTTTCATCACTTGCTTAACCTCACTTTATCTCTTGTAAGTTAATTGCTCATCCTTGCCTAATCTTACTTTATCTCTTTTGACAAAATTGCTCATCTTTAGCTGTATTTTTCGTGGCCAAACTGCTACTGCAAGTCCTTCTGGCTTATTTTCCTTATCCTGCATGTTCCAACTCACTGCTTCCTCCCTTATTTCTCATGTCCTGCTTCTGCCATCTGACACGTTTTGCTTCTGCTTAAGCTAACCTATGTCCAACGGTCCCCTTCGCCCCCCGAATTCCTCTGCTATTCTCCTGCCTCAAGATGTCCGTGAGTCTGGTTCACGCCTGTGGTATTGGGGGTGGCCTGAAGGTGAAGGTTTCCTGTCCTGTTCCGCTCCAGGTCTCAGGCACAGAGGGAAGGGTCCAGGGTCCCTTGGCAAGAGGCCAAAGGGAGCAGACCCCTGGGTCTCTGGAGGATGGGAAGGGAAGGATTGGCTCTGAGGGCCGGGAAGGGGCCGCCGCCACGTGGCTGGGGTATGACCTTTGCTACCTTGATACACACTTTATCGTGTGTATTCACATCTGGTAGCTCTTATTTCAAAATTTGCATTCCACAGTCCAGGGGCCAAGAGCAACATCCGCCGGCCAGCTCTGTCCCACTCAGGCCGGCCAGGAATGCACAGGGCGGCCGCCTGCAGGCTGCGGCCTCGGGACTGTCCACCAGGGGGCGCCCACCCGGCCGGTGCTGGGCGGCCCGGCTCAAGGGGTGCGGCCCGAGAACTTGGGGCCCTCTCCTGTCTCCTGTCATTGAGAACAATCAGCCACAGCAGGGAGCTGGCTTCATGGGGTCGTTGTTGAGGACCTGCACTTCCAGGTGCTGGAAGGTCTTCCCCAGCCTCCTCTCCCCTATCCCAGCCCTTGAAATTGTGTGTGTGTTGGGGGTGGATTGTCATTCAACAAACATTTATTGAGCACCTTGCTTTACTGAGCAATGGAGGAGGTGAAGTCAGAGAAGCCGAGGTGGCGCGGGGAGCAGACCTGCAGGGCTTTGTGAGCCAGGCAAGGGTTGGGCTATGAGGGTAAGCATGATGGAGAACCATAGAGGGTTTGGGGCAGGGTCTGACCCAACCTTCTTTGCAGGCCTTGCTACAGCTGGAATGTGGAGACTCCACCCTCCAATCCCCCTACAATCTGGATGGGGGTGTCAGGGCCAGGCCAGGGAGCCAGGGACAACCCAGGGTGTGTCCTTCCCTGTCCCCACCTGCTCATCTGCTACCTGCTCCCTCTCATCCGGTCATTGTGGGACCTTGTTTCCCTTAATTTTTTTTTTTTTTTTTTCTGAGATGGAGTTTTGCTCTGTCACCCAGGCCGGAGTGCAGTGGCGCGATCTCGGCTCACTGAAAGCTCCGCCTCCCAGGTTCATGCCATTCTCCTGCCTCAGCCTCCCAAGTAGCTGGGACTACAGGTGCCTGCCACCACGCCTGGCTGATTTTTTGTATTTTTAGTAGAGATGGGGTTTCACCGTGTTAGCCAGGATGGTCTCAATCTCCTGACCTCTTGATCCACCCGCCTCGGCCTCCCAAAGTGCTGGGATTACAGGCGTGAGCCACTGCATGACTAGTCTTTTTTTTTTTTTTTTGAGACAGAGTCTCTCTCTGTCGCCCAGGCTGGAGTGCAGTGGTGCAATCCTGGCTCACTGCAACTTCTGCCTCCTGGGTTCAAGAGAGTCTCCTGCCTCAGCCTCCCAAGTAGCTGGAATTACGGGCGTGCACCACCACGCCCGGCTAACTTTTGAATTTTTGTAGAGACGGGGTTTCACCATGTTGGCCAGGCTGGTCTCGAACTCCTGACCTCAGGTGATCCGCCTGCCTTGGCCTCCCAAAGTGCTGGGATTACAGGCGTGAGCCACCGCCCCCGGCCCCCTTAAAATTTATTATAAAAATGTACAGATGGCAGAGTCACAATGTATCACCCTAGTGTTCCCAACCCAGACGCAGAGGGGCCAACCCTGTCGTATTTGGTTCACAACTCTTCTTCTGAGAGAAGGCAGGCCTTGGCTGCATGTGTCCCCCCAGATTCAGATGTTGAAGTTGTAACCCCCATGCTCCAGAGTGAGACAGTATTAGGAGAAAGTCTTTAAAGAGGCAATTAATCTGAGTCTCAGTGGCTCACGCCTGTAATCCCAGCACTTTGGGAGGCCGGGGCAGGTGGATCACCTGAGGTCAGGAGTTCGAGACCAGCCTGACCAACATGGAGAAACCCCGTCTCTACTAAAAATACAAAATTAGCCGGATGTGGTGGTTCATGCCTGTAATCCCAGCTTCTCTGGAAGCTGAGGCAGGAGAATCACTTGAAGCTGGGAGATAGAGGTTTCAGTGAGCCGAGATCACACCATTGCACTCCAGCCTGAGCAACAAAAGTGAAACTCCGTCTCGATGAAAGAAAAGAGGCCGGACGCGGTGGCTCAGCCTGTAATCCCAGCACTTTGTGAGGCTGAGGCGGGCGGATCACGAGGTCAGGAGATCGAGACCATCCTGGCTAACATGGTGAAACCCCATCTCTACTAAAAATACAAAAAATTAGCCGGGCATGGTTGCGGGAGCCTGTAGTTCCAGCTACTTGGGAGGCTGAGGCAGGAGAATGGTGTGAACCCGGGAGGCGGAGCTTGCAGTGAGCCGAGATCGGGCCACTGCACTCCAGCCTGGGCGACAGAGCGAGACTCCATCCCCAAAAAAAAAAAGAAAGAAAAGAAAAGAGAGGAGAGGAAAGGAGAGAGGAGGGGAGGGGAGGGGAGGGGAGGGGAGGGGAGGGGAGGGGAGGGGAGGCAATTAAGTTAAACAAGGCCATTAGGGTGGGCCCTAATGCAATCTGACTGGTGTCCTTACAGAAGAGATTAGGACACAGACATACACAGAGGGGCCACCATGGAGGCCCCACAAGGAAGACAAGCGTCTGCAAGCCAAGGGGAGAGGCCTCGGGGGAAAGCAACCCTCCCGACACCTTGACCGCGGACTTCTGTACCCAGAACCGGGAGAAAATAAGTTTCTGTTGTTGGGGCTACTCAGTGTGGAACTTTGTTATGGGGGTCCCAGCAGACTCGTATATATAATGAGTGTATTCGCTATCTACGCTGTGTAAGAAATAGCCACTGATGCAATGGCTTTAAACAACGTACATTCATTATCTCACAGTTCCGTGGCCAGGAGTCCAGTACCATGGTTTATCTTGGTCCTCTGGTCAGGATCGCTGCAATCCTCGAGTGACCCAGGGCTGTGGTCTCATCTGAGGTTGGGGTCCGCTCCCAAGTTTACAAAGCAGCATCCATTTCTGTGCTTCTTTTTTTTTTTTGAGACGGAGTCTCGCTCTGTCGCCCAGGCTGGAGTGCAGTGGTGCGATCTCAGCTCACTGCAAGCTCCGCCTCCCGGGTTCACGCCATTCTCCTGCCTCAGCCTCCCGAGTAGCTGGGACTACAGGCGCCCGCCACCACATCCGGCTAATCTTTTGTATTTTTAGTAGAGACGGGGTTTCACTGTGTTAGCCAGGATGGTCTCGATCTCCTGACCTCGTGATCTGCCCGCCTCGGCCTCCCAAAGTGCTAGGATTACAGGCGTGAGCCACCGCGCCCGGCCTCATTTCCGTGCTTCTGAGGAAGGCATGGAGCCCTGGGTTCACGGCCAGCAGGAGAACCTCAGTGCTTCCCATCTTTGATCTCTAGGCCCAGCTTTAAAGAGCTCCACTGACTAGGTCAGATCCACCCAGGGTAATCTTCCTGTATTAGTCAGGGTTCTCCAGAGAAACAGAATCAATAGGCTATGTCTGTCTATCCACCCATCAATCAACCTATAAATCCATCTATTTATCCATAGATTGATCTATGAGGATAGCGATAGATATGAATAGCTACAACAATATAGATATATCTCTCCAGAAAGAGAGTGATTAGAAGGTATTGGTTCATGTGATTATGGAGGCCAAGAAGCCCCATGTTTGCTGTCTGCAAACTGGAGAACCAGAAAAGCCAGTGGTGTAGTTGGAGGGCCTGAGAACCAGGAGCTGATGGAGTAGATTCCAGCATGAGTCTGAAGGCTGGAGGACCAGGAGGCCCGAGGGCAGGAGAAGACTGATGCTACAGCTCAAGCCTGAGGGCAGGGATGGAGTTCCACCTTCCCCTGAGGCTGAGGCCCACCCACCCTGCGGGAGGCTGCCTGCTTGGCTCATGCTGCCAATTAATCTCTTCCGGAAACACTGTCACGGACACACCCAGAATCATGTTTAACCAGGTATCTGCGCATCCCGCAGCCCAGTTCAGTACATGCATAAAATTTAACCGTCACTTTTCCCCTTGATGAACTCAAAGTCCACTAATCAGGATCCTAGTTTTTTTTTTTTAATGAGACAGAGTTTCGCTCTTGTTACCCAGCCTGGAGTGCAGTGGTGCGATCTCAGCTCATTGCAACCTTCGCCTCCTGGGTTCAAGCGATTTTCTTGCCTCAGCCTCCCAAGTAGCTGGGATTACAGGTGCCCCGCCACCATGCCCTACTGATTTTTTGTATTTTTAGTAGAAATGGGGTTTCACCACGTTGGCCAGGCTGGTCTCAAACTCCTGACCTCAGGTCATCCACCCGCCTTGGCCTCCCAAAGTGCTGGGATTACAGATGTAGGCCACCGCGCCTGGCCTCAGGATCCTTGATTGCATCTGCCAAGACCCCCCTTGCCTTCACCATATCACATAACCATCACATCCACATGATGCAAAGGCACTCACACAAGGGCACGGGTCCCTGGGGGTCATCGTAGAAGGTAGCAGCCACTCTTAGGGAGGAAATTTAGCATGTATCTGTCCCTGTCCGTTTTTGCACTTAAAATGGAGGAATGTTTTACCTGTACAGATGGAACCCTGTATATTGTTCCTTCCTCCAGGGAGTCTGCCCTGGTTTCCCCCAGGCTGCGTGAGGAAGGTTTTACCTGTACAGATGGAACCCTGTATATTGTTGCTTCCTCCAGGGAGTCTGCCCTGGTTTCCCCCAGGATGCATGAGGAATGTTTTACCTGTACAGATGGAACGCTGTATATTGTTGCTTCCTCCAGGGAGTCTGCCCTGGTTTCCCCCAGGATGCACAAGGAGTCTCCCCTGGCTCCCATGTCCTGGGCAGCCTCCATGAGTGCCTGACCATGCATGTGAGACCTGCTCGATAGGCCTTGGAAGTGGGTGGACTCTGGGGTTGGGCACATTCCTGGTCCAACCACTTCTGGGCTGTATGAATTCCTTCCTGGTTACAGGACACTACATCACTTCCTGGTTCTGTGGCTTGGCCATGAGACTTCAGAGGGCCTTGCCTTACCCCACTGTGAAATGGGGATCACACCCCTTCTGAGTGGAGAGGCCCGTTAGCTTGGGGCCGGCTGGGGCTGCCACGGGGGCCTTAAGAGATGTCAGAAGGGAGCATCCTGGCCAGGTGCGGTGGATCATGCCTGTAATCTGAACACTTTGGGAGGCCGAGGCGGGTGGATCATCTGAGGTCAGGAGTTCAAGACCAGCCAAATTAGCTGGGCATAGTGGCAAATGCCTGTAATCTCAGCTACTCAGGAGGCTGAGGCAGGAGAATCATTTGAACCCGGGAGGCCGAGGTTGCAGTGAGCCAATATTGTGCCATTGTACTCCAGCCTGGGCAATAGAATGGGACTCTGTTTCAAAAAAAAAGAAGGAAGCATCCTGAGTCTGTGGGAGGCATGGGCCTGCCCCCTGGGTCCCCTGTCCTGGGGGATGGCCGGCAACCGCTGACTCCCTTTGCCCGTCCCCTCCGCCTTCAACCTAAAATGCATCTCTGGTTCCTTACCCAACTTGTTTGGAAATGGACGTTTTATTTTTTGTCGCTGGCCCTGGGAATCCAGTCATTACCCCAGATCCCTCCTTCACTCCCTGACCCCACTTTCTGGAGAGGGAGGGAAAGGGAGTGGCAGGTCCCTTCTAAAGCCTTCGGCTGATCCTCCTGGGATTGGGGTGGATGGAGAAGAATCTCCCAAGTGCGTGCAGGGCCTCTGGGTGGAAGTGACAGCGCAGTCCCCAGGAAAGGGTGGGTACCTAGAGGGGCTGAATGGTTTACCTGGCTGGCAGGGGGCAGGGCTCAGAGTCTGAGGCTGGGCAAGGAGGCTGATCTAGTTGGGGTGGGGGGAACCGTGCCCCCAAAACACCTGGTGCGAGGTGTTGTTGGCCAGAAACAGAAACGTCTGGGGCCTGCAGGGGTGCAGGGGTGCGCATCCGGGCGTCTGCTTGGTCCTGCGTTTGAGGCTCTGGAGGTCCCCTTGCTGCCCTGGAGCTTTATCCCCTGCTGGGTTTTTCCCTGCAGCACTGAGCAGCGGGTAGTCTGTCTTCTTTGTTACCACTGCATGCCCTGGGAGGTTTTGTGAGCTCACTGGGATGGTAAGTTTTTTATTGGTTTTCCCCCTCCACATTGCTATGACCCAGCTCCCAGGGCAGGACCTGGGGTGGAGCCCTGGTCTGGACTGTGAGTGGGAGCGCTGCTGGGCCTGGAACAGCTGCAGCTGAGGATTCTGTGTGATCTTATCCATGTTTTTGGCTATTTGATTCTGTTTTTGTCTGTTTGTTTGTTTGAGATGGAGTCTTGCTCTGTCGCCCAGGCTGGAGTGCTGTGGCACGATCTCGGCTCACTGCAAACCTCCATCTCCTGGGTTCAAGCAATTCTCCTGCCTCAGCCTCCTGAGTAGCTGGGACTACAGGCACGCGCCACCATGCCCGGCTGATTTTTGTATTTTTAGTAGAGTCGGTGGGGGGGGGGGGGGGGGTTTCACCACGCTGGCCAAGCTGGTCTCGAACTCCTGACCTTGTGATCCGCCTGCCTCAGCCTCCCAAAGGCCTGGGATTACAGGCGTGAGCCACTGCACCCAGCTGATTCTGTTTACTTGTCAGCATGAGGGACCTGACAACATCCCTTGAAGGGCTACACAGATGTTCCGGGGGGTTGGGAGACAACCCCACCTCCCCATCTGGGTCCCTGAGACTCCTCCTTGGCCTGGAAAGTGCTGGACACAAGGCTGGCCTGAGTTTCCTCCCGTCACTGTCTCCAAGGGGCTGCGAGGCTGTTCTGAAAACAAACCTGTTGAATCCACACCACCTTTTCAGAGACAGCAGGTTGCCCAAGGCCATTGACTTCAAAACCTTTGTTCACCTTCTGGCTGCAAAGTGGGGAATGTTAAGGAGAGTAAGAGCCAGTCTTAGCCATGCCAATCTCTCTTTCTTTTTTTTTGAGAGGGTCTCGCTCTCTTGTCCAGGCTGGAGTGCAGTGGTACAATCTTGGTTCACTGCAGACTTAACCTCCCAGGCTCAAGCGATCCCCTCACTTCAGCTTCCTGAGTAGCTGGGACTACAGGCATGTACACCACAGGAAACTTATTTTTTGTAGAAATGAGGTCTTGCTATACTGCCCAGGCTGGGTGTCCCATCCCTTTTGTAATGCCTCTGCGTGGGCAGGTAAATGAGGGGGGCTGAGCTGAGGGCCCCTTTCACTACTGCAGAGACCAAAATGGCCCGAGGCAAGGGGGACGGAAGTGGGATCCGCACCTCTGGGCTTTCCTAGCCTGGCAGCCAGCTGGGCAGTGCATTCCCATCCACGTCCCCACCCTGCATGGCAGCCGCTTTGTGTGGTTAATGCTGATGTGAAAGGAGTGTTGGGCTGAGCTGGATGCCAAGGGTTTTTACACGCACGAATGCACGGAGACATCAGCACCAAGACCCTGTAAGGTAGGGGTGGGTCCACACCAGCGCAGATCAGCCCTGAGTTCCAGCCTGCTTGTGGACTTGGGAAACGGTGTGGGAGGCTGGAAAAATCCACTCATTCAACAAACAAGTACCGTCTGCTTCTCCATCAGGGCCCATGTTGGTTGTTTGGAATACCTGGGCAGCAAAGACACGAAAGGTCCTCGCTGTCATGGGACATAGATAAATGTCGCTGAGCATGTAAGAGGGACACCACCTAGCACAGGAGGCTTTCCAGTGGGATCTTGCTGGGCAGGGATGGGTTAAGGGCAGAAGGGCCTTCTGGCCTGAGAAACAGCATGCAGAATGGTCTTCAGGCTGAGGGTACTGCCTTTGAGCAGTGGCTCTCAACTAGTGAACATGTGGCAATGTCTGGAGATATTCTTTTTGTTGTTGTTGTTGTTGTTTTTAACACAAGGTCTCACTCTGTCACCCTGGCTGGAGTGCAGTGGCACGATCTTGGCTCACTGCAACCCCCGACTCCTGGGCTCAAGCGATCCTCTTGCCTCAGCCTCCTGAGTAGCTGGGGTTACAGGCGCCTGCCACCATGCCCGGCTAATTTTTGTATTTTTAGTAGAGACGGGGTTTCACCATGTTGGCCAGGCTGGTCTTGAACTCTTGACCTCAAGTGATCTGCCTGCCTCAGCCTCCCAAAGTGCTGGGATTACAGGTGTGAGCCACCGCGAAAATCTCTATCTGGAGATATTCTGAGCTCTCCTACGGGGTGTGTGGAGCGGGGCTGGGAATGCTACCTGCATCTACTGAGTGGGGGCCAGGGATACTGCTCACACCCTAGAGTGTGTAGGACAGTCCCCGCTGCAATGAATCCATCCCAAATGGCACTAGTGCTCTGGTTGAGAAACTGCGTTTAATGACCCTCAGAAAAGCCAGTGTGGCTGGAACGCTGGGTTGGGCGGGGGTTGAGCATGGAAAGGGGCTCTGGAGCAGCTCGGTCTCCCACTAAAACCCTAGGCCCCACAAGGAGTCTGGATTCCAGCCTCCCTGAACGGACCTTTGCCCAGCAGGAACCAGGTTTCTGCAGCGTCTGGATGAGCGTGCACGAAGCACACGCCTGAAAATCCTGAGCACGTGGCTCTACCGAGGGACTGGAAGCGCTCCAGGCCTCGGTTTCCCGCTGGAGCGATTACACCCTGGGGGCGGGGCCCGCTTCACGGGAGGGATTTTTGTACAACCGTGGTGCATGGAAGGATTTTTTTGCAGATGAGAGGGAATCGGTATTAATAAAGGGGAACTTGCGACCCCGCGTCTCGAGCTGGCCGTCCCTGGCCTTGGGCTCACCGGGGCCTCGGCCCCCAAGACCTGACAGCTGGAGTCCGCGACCACAACTGGGAGAACTACAACTCCCAGGATGCCGCGCATCGCCTGCGCCCGAGCTCGACGAGGCCTCGGACAGCCAATGGAAGGGTCCGGGGGCGGGAACTCGGAGTACGTGCGTTGTGACGCACCGACGGCGACGTCGGGGTTTGTGTGCGCGAGAGGCCGCCGATAAAGGTTGGGTGCCTCGCGCCGGGGGCCGTTGGGAGGGAGTGCGCCCCTGCCCCCCCTCCCCGGCCCCCACAGCTGCACCGCCGCTGCCGGGGCCCCACCTTCCCGTCGATCCCCGCGGGAAGGTCCTGGGGCTGCCACCCTCGTTCCCCCGATTGGGGCCGCAGGTGAGAGACCGGAGGGGGTGGGGGTGGGGGGAGGGACCGGAGGGCGGAGACGTTGCAGGGGGTGGGGCGGGGGGGGGGGAAGCGTGAAACCGGAAGGGGTACCTTAAAGGGGAGTCACTATTTCACCTCCGACTTTTGCCAGCTAGGCCGGGTCCGCTCTCTTAAAGGGCAAGGGGCTGCATTGAGAGGGCGGGTCAGGCTTTGCATTTTTACAGAAGCTTTCTGACTTAAAACAATGTTTTTCCCCTAAAAGGCGGTTATCTCATTAAAGGCCAGTGACCGTTTCCCAGACATTGAAGCAAAAAATCCTGAGTCCTGGTTGCTTCAAAGCGATCCCTAGTTCAGCTCAACAAAAGTGGAGATGGGGCTCTAGTGGCAGCATCCCCTTAAAGGGGAGGTCCAGCCTGCTGAAAGGGTGTGGCGCGGCCTTTTAAAGGGGATGTCTTCTTGTTAAATGGGACCCAGCTCTTTCAGGGCACGGATATCTCCTTTAAGGAGATGCTGGGCCTTCTCAAAGGCACGTGCAGCTTCTTAGCATCAGTAGGTTTGTTTTGTTTTGTTTTGTTTTCTGGAGACGGAGTCTTGCTCCGTTGCCCAGGCTGGAGTGCAGTGGCGCGATCTAACCTGCTTACATATTAAAGGGTACACTTACCTTTTAAAAAGGAAGTTCTTGGCTAGGCGCGGTGGCTCACGCCTGTAATCTCAGCACTTTGGGAGGCCGAGGCGGGCGGATCACTTGAGGCCAGGAGTTCAAGACCAGCCCAGGCAATATGGTGAAACCCCGTCTCTACTAAAAATACAAAAATTAGCCGGGCGCGGTGGCGTGCACCTGTAATCCCAGCTACTCGGGAGGCTGAGGCAGGAGAATCGCTTGAACCCGGGAGGCGGAGGTTGCAGTGAGCC
Source organism: Gorilla gorilla gorilla (assembly GCF_029281585.2). Lineage (NCBI taxonomy): Eukaryota > Metazoa > Chordata > Mammalia > Primates > Hominidae > Gorilla > Gorilla gorilla. The sequence goes on from NC_073244.2 coordinate 67,489,336, forward strand.
GAGATCGCGCCACTGCACTCCAGCCTCGGTGACAGAGTGAGACCCTGTCTCCAAAAAAAAAAAAAAGGAAAAAAAAAAAAAAACAACACACAAGTTCTTGTAGCTTGTCCGAAGGGGATGCCTAGCCTTCATTCATTTAAAACTTGTTTACTGAGCACACACTCTGCCAGACATTATTGTAGGCACTGGGATGGCATACAACAGTGAACCAGACAGAAGCCCCTATTTTCCCGGCGTTGACATTCTAGCATGGGGAGACAGAATAAAACAGAAAGCACCCTGGTTATATAGTAGCGGTTCTCATCTGGGGGCAACGGTGCTCCCCAGGGGCGACACTGCGGCTAAGACTTGGAGGTGCAGGAGTGAGCTTTGTGGACAGTGTAGAGGAGGGCTTCAGAGGCCAATGTCAGGCGTCCAGTGGGTCGAGGCCAGGGGCCAGGGCTGCTGCTAAACACCCTACAGTGCACAGGACAGCCCTCAACAGAGAATGGTCTGGCCCCACATCTCAGCACTGCTGAGGCTGAGAATCCTAGTACATTAGAAGGTGATAATTGCTGTGGGGGAAAAAATAAGGCAGGAAAAGGGAATGGGGAGTTGGAAGGGATTGTAGATTTAAATAGGGCTGTCAGGGAAGCTCTCGCAGAGGGGATTTCAGCGAAGACTCGGAGGTGAAAGAGCGAGTGGCGGGCACAGGTGGAAAGGAAGGGGGTGGTTCTAGGCAGGTGCCCTGAGGTGGGAGCAGGCCTGCCTGGCCATCCTGGGTGACCAGGGGCAGGTGGCCAGTGAGGACAGCAGTAGGACAAGTCAGGGAGGGGACAGGCTGCAGGAAGTCGGCAGGCTCGAAGACCAGAACTGTGGCAGATTTCTGAGTACAGGAATGCAATGCCCAGCCCTCCCTGTTGACGGGTTCGCTTCAGTTGCTGTATTGGGAACAGACGGGTGGGCAGGGCACGGGTGGAAACACGGAGATCCGTGGGGAGGCTGTTGCAGCTGCCTGGGAGAGAGACAGTGGTGCCTCAGATCAAGGTGGAGGCCTGTGAGAAGTGGCCAGATCTCGGATATGTTCCGGCTGGAAGGGGAATCTGCGGACAGGGTCAATCGAGAGAGAGGAGGCGAGGAGCCTTTGGCCTGAGGAAGAAGACGGCTGCCATTTTCAGAGATGGAGAAGCTATGGGTGGAGTAGAAGCTGGGGGCGAGGAGCAGAAGACCATAGTTAGATTTTGGGCATGTTAAGTTGGAGGTGTCTAATGAGGCATCCAGGTGGAACAGTCTAGCAGGTGGTTGGCATTCAGAGGGTAGGTCTTATAGAGCTGGAGGCCTGGAGTCGTTGTTCATAGACAGTGGAGTCCTGAGAGTGGGTGAGGGCTCCCAGGGAGAGAGGACAGACAGAGGACAAAGTGGTGCCGGAGCCCCGGGCGCTCCCACATCTAGAGGTCAGGGAGGTGAGAAGGAACCCAGCTGGGGACTGAGATGGGGTGACAGGTGACGGAGGGCAGCGAGGGAGCGAGGTATCCCGGAGGCCAGGGGGAGGCGGGCTACGGACCCAGTGACAAGCGGGCCATTGCGGGCCACGTGCCGCCCAGGCCATGGAGTGGGGGCACCCATGTGGGACTGAAGGGGTTTGCGCTGGGAAAGAGCGGGCTGACGCTTGAGCTGCTCTGCTGTGAAGGAATGGAGAAACGAGTCTGCAGCTGGACAGGGAAGTGGAGTGAAGAGCTTTTTGGTTTTTAAAGATGGGAGACATAGATTGTTGGTTCTGCAGATGGGAACGTCCAGGAGAGGAGGAAAAGTGGAGGATGTGGGTGGGAAGGCAGGGTCCATGCGCACTGGGTCAGGCCTGTGGGGAAGGATTGCGCAGGGTGTCTGGACCTCGCACTGCTGGCATTGTGGATGGGATTGTTCTCGGCTGTGGGGCCGTCCTGTGAATTGTAGGGTGTTGAGCAGCATCCCTGGCCTCCACCCACTAGATGCCAGGAGCACTTGCCTCTCTAGTTAACAGATAACCCAAAATGCCTCCAGCATCGCGGGATGTCCCCTGGGTCGAAGGCACAATTTGTCCCAGTTGAGAACCACTAGTATCGTGGTCAGAATGTGAGAACCTTCGCGTCTGATTGCTTTTATTTTCACAGAGGCATGATCAAGGACAGGGTTGCCTGCCAAGAACAGGAGGGGAGAGGAGGGGCTGGAGGTTTCAGGAGAAAGAAGCATGTCAGGTAGTCACCTGGGGAGTGCATGGGCCAGAGACATGTAGTGTGAGCCAGGGAGGGTGGTGGTGAGGGGGCCGCAGATTTCGTGGGCTTGAAGGAAAAGTGAGACTGAGGCCAGGCAAGGCAAGGCCAGGCAAGGGGGTGCCTGTCATGGCCACCTGCAGCGTTTGTGCAGGGTCGGGCAGGAGTGAGGATGTGGGTTGGCTGGAGGTGAAAGGGCGCGCTGGATGGTAGATGGGCTGGAGTCTAAGGATTTGGGGAGTTGGAGCACCAAGCTGCAGTGACCTAGAAGGCTTTGTGGTGTTGGGAAGTAGGTTGTTCCAGGCTCAACCATGAGGACACTTTTTTTTTCCTTTTTTTTTTTTTCTTTGAGATGGAGTCTCTCTCTATGGCCCAGGCTGGAGTGCAATGGCGTGATCTCGGCTCACTGCAACCTCCACCTCCAGTGTTCAAGCGATTCTCCCGCCTCAGCCTCCTGAATAGCTGGGATTACAGGCGCCCACCACCATGCCGGGCTCATTTTTGTATTTTTAATAGAGACAGGGTTTCACCATGTTGGCCAGGCTGGTCTCAAATTCCTGATCGCAGGTGATCTGCCTGCCTCAGCCTCTCAAAGTGCTGGGATTACAGGCGTGAGCCACAGTGCCTGGCCCCATGAGGAGGCTTTAGTTAGCATGAAAAGGCTTAGGGTATGGCAGTGGGAGGAGTGTTGAGGCCGAGATGGAGGATAAGGTCTTAGAGGGAGAGCAGCAAGGAGGAGCCAGGAGAGCCTCTCTGCGTGTGGTCTTCAGGGACCCTGCCTGTCTGGAGAGGGAGGGAGCAGACTCCTACAGGCAGTGCTTGCTCTCTTGAAGGCGGGCCCCAGCCTTCTCAGACCTGGCTAGCCTCCTAAGGAGGGTGGCCACAGTTTGCTGGGGAGTTTCCATTTCAGCACTGAAAGTCCAGCATCGCTGGCACCTGCTCAAGTCCCAAGCAAACTGGGACCATTGGAGACCCTCATCCTCAGGAAGGTCCCCTGCAAAGTGGGTGACGTGGGGAGGTAGTCCCTGTCCCTTAAAGAGCCCGTGTGTGGGTTTGGGGTTGAGATGATCCAGTGCGGGGGTGAGCCGCTGACCCAGAATCCCTCCCCCAGGTGTGATGGTCGGCTCCCACGCGGACATGGCGCCGGCCTCTACTGCGGAGGGGGCCGGGGAGAAGCCAGGCCCTGCGGCCCCTGCCCCGGCGGCCCAGTACGAATGTGGGGAGTGTGGCAAGTCATTCCGGTGGTCGTCCCGGCTCCTGCACCACCAGCGCACGCACACAGGCGAGCGGCCCTACAAGTGCCCAGACTGCCCCAAGGCCTTCAAAGGCTCCTCGGCCCTGCTCTACCACCAGCGAGGCCACACGGGCGAGCGGCCCTACCAGTGCCCCGACTGCCCCAAGGCCTTCAAGCGCTCCTCCCTGCTGCAGATCCACCGTAGCGTGCACACCGGCCTGCGGGCCTTCATCTGCGGCCAGTGCGGCCTGGCCTTCAAGTGGTCGTCCCACTACCAGTACCACCTAAGGCAGCACACAGGCGAGCGCCCCTACCCGTGCCCGGACTGCCCCAAGGCCTTCAAGAACTCGTCCAGCCTGCGGCGCCACCGCCACGTGCACACCGGCGAGCGGCCCTACACCTGTGGAGTCTGCGGGAAGAGCTTCACGCAGAGCACCAACCTGCGGCAGCACCAGCGCGTGCACACGGGCGAGCGGCCCTTCCGCTGCCCGCTCTGCCCCAAGACCTTCACCCACTCCTCCAACCTGCTGCTGCACCAGCGCACGCACGGCGCCGCCCCCGCCCCGGGTGCCGCCCCCGCGGCCCCGCCCCCCCAGCCCCGGGAGCCCGGCGGCGGTGGCGGCAAGGTCTTCGTGTGCGACGCCTACCTGCAGCGGCACCTCCAGCCCCACAGCCCGCCTGCGCCTCCCGCCCCGCCGCCCCCGCCCCCGCCCGTGGTGCCTGAGCTCTTTTTGGCGGCGGCGGAGACCACGGTGGAGCTGGTGTACCGCTGCGATGGCTGCGAGCAGGGATTCAGCAGCGAGGAGCTGCTCCTGGAGCACCAGCCGTGCCCCGGGCCCGATGCGGCGCCCCAGCCCCAGGAGGCACCCGCCGAGGCGCCCAAGGCCGACCAGCCGCCGTCCCCTCTGCCGCAGCCCCCTCCTCCCGCCGTCGCCCCCGCGCCTGGCTTTGCCTGTCTGCCCTGCGGCAAGTCCTTCCGGACGGTGGCTGGGCTCTCCCGCCACCAGCACAGCCACGGGGCAGCCGGCGGGCAAGCGTTCCGCTGCGGCAGCTGCGACGGCTCCTTCCCGCAGCTGGCCAGCCTCCTGGCGCATCAGCAGTGCCACGTGGAAGAGGCCGCGGCCGGGCGCCCGCCCCCGCAGGCTGAGGCTGCGGAGGTGACCTGCCCCCAGGAACCGCTGGCGTCTGCCGCCCCCGCCCCGCCGCCACCCCCGTCCGCCCCCGCTTCTGCGGAGCGGCCCTACAAATGTGCCGAGTGCGGCAAGTCCTTCAAGGGCTCCTCCGGGCTGCGCTACCACCTGCGGGACCACACGGGCGAGCGGCCCTACCAGTGTGGCGAGTGCGGCAAGGCCTTCAAGCGCTCCTCCCTGCTGGCCATCCACCAGCGGGTGCACACGGGCCTGCGGGCCTTCACCTGTGGCCAGTGCGGCCTTACCTTCAAGTGGTCGTCCCACTACCAGTACCACCTGCGGCTGCACTCTGGCGAGCGGCCCTACGCCTGCGGGGAGTGTGGCAAGGCCTTCCGCAACACGTCGTGCCTGCGTCGCCACCGCCACGTGCACACTGGCGAGAGGCCCCACGCCTGCGGTGTCTGCGGCAAGAGCTTCGCGCAGACCTCCAACCTGCGGCAGCACCAGCGCGTGCACACGGGCGAGCGGCCCTTCCGCTGCCCGCTCTGCCCCAAGACCTTCACCCACTCCTCCAACCTGCTGCTGCACCAGCGCACGCACTCGGCCGAGCGCCCCTTCACCTGCCCCATCTGCGGTCGCGGCTTCGTTATGGCCGCCTATCTGCAGCGGCACCTGAGGACGCACGCCCCGGCCAACACGCCTCCCAGCACCACAGCCCCTGCCGCCGGCCCCCAGCCCCCTGCTCCACTGGCTGCTGCCCGGGCCCCGCCAGCCACCCAAGATGTCCACGTCCTGCCCCACCTCCAGGCCACGCTCTCCCTCGAGGTGGCGGGGGGCACGGCCCAGGCCCCGAGCTTGGGGCCAGCAGCGCCCAACTCTCAGACGTTCCTCCTGGTGCAAACTGCCCAGGGCCTCCAGCTGATCCCCAGCAGCGTGCAGCCCCCTACACCTCCGCCCCCTCCCGCACCTCCCAAGCTCATCCTGCTGCCCTCCTCCAGTGCTGGGGCTGGGGGCGGCCGTGCAAGGCAGGGCCCGCGGGCAGTGGGGAAAGCGGGCCAAGGGGCGGGAGTGGTCTGGCTGCCAGGCCCTGGGGGTCTAGGGGTGCAGGGAGCGGCCAGCGCTGGGGCCAGCGGGGCAGGGCAGAGCCTCATCGTTCTGCAGAATGTGGGGGGTGGGGAGGCAGGGCCACAGGAAATGAGTGGGGTGCAGCTCCAGCCCCTCCGACCAGCCCCAGAAGTAACCACGGTCCAGCTCCAGCCAGCGCAGGAGGTGACCACAGTCCAGCTCCAGCCAGCACAGGAAGTAACCACGGTCCAGCTCCAGCCAGCACAGGAGGTGACCACGGTCCAGCTCCAGCCCGTGGCCGGCCAGCTCTCCAATTCCAGTGGGGGAGCTGTGGCTACTGAGGCACCCAACCTGCTGGTTGTTCAGAGCGGGGCAGCTGAGGAGTTGCTCACTGGCACGGGCCCCGGGGAGGCGGGGGATGGTGAGGCCAGCACTGGTGTGGTCCAGGATGTCCTCTTTGAGACACTCCAGACGGACGAGGGCTTGCAGAGCGTGCTGGTGCTGAGCGGGGCCGATGGCGAACAGACTCGACTCTGCGTACAGGAGGTAGAAACACTTCCTCCTGGGCTGACCGAGCCGCCTGCCACCGGCCCACCCGGACAGAAACTCCTCATCATCCGCAGCGCCCCAGCCACTGAGCTGCTGGACAGCAGCAACACTGGAGGAGGCACCGCCACGCTGCAGCTCCTGGCCCCACCGCCGTCAGGCCCAGCCTCGGGCCCCGCGGGGCTCCCCGGGGCTCCAGCCTCCCAGATGGTGCAAGTGGTCCCCGCAGGAGCTGGGCCTGGTGTTATGACCCCTCAGGGCCTGCCCTCCATCCAGATTGTCCAGACTCTACCCGCGGTCCAGCTGGTGCACACGTTTTGAGGAGAGGCGGTGATTCCCCTCCCGCCCCGCACAGAGACCCCGACCCACTGCCAGCCGGGGCGGGGCAGCGTGCCGCAGGCTGGGCTTGCTAATAAAGACCCGAGTCTCCCCGCCTGTGTTTTGTCTTCCTGGGGGTAGGGAAGGGGGCAAAGTCATGGTCCTAGCCCCCGCCTGGGAGCGTGGAGTCTTAAGTCTTGCGTCCTGGGTCGCAGATGGCTTGTTCTGCATCCTGGGGCCAGCCACTACGTAGGGCTCAGTTCCCCTGTCCTGAAACCAAAAAAGGACGCAGGGGTCATTATAGTGGGGAGGTGGTGACATCAGACTCCAGGGAGTGCTACTTGTTCACTGTAGGTCGCCCCGCTGCCCCCCTCGTGTGAGAAATAGGGGGATCCTTATGCGGAAGGGTTCTGCGACCCCGGGCGCCCCGTGGGTGGAATGGCGTCCCTGGGGATGGGGGAGTCGGGCGCCAGGATGCTGAGCGTGGCCGGCTCCTCCCGCGAAGGCCCGGGCACGGATGAGAATCCACGCGCTGGCGTCGCCGCCCGGCGCTCAGGTTGCTCAGCAACGAGGGAACGTGGGGCGGGAGCTCGCGCTGGTCCCCAGCCCGCCGCCCGTCTCCTGCCGACTTCCGCTCCCGTTCTTCCCCAGGTCCCCTTTCCCCGTTGCTCCTTCTCTAGGGATAGGAGCGGTCGCTTCCCGGCCCTCCGCAGGGTCACAGCTCGGTTCCTCCCAGCCCGCCCTCCGGGGAGCTTAGCAACGGTTGCTACGGCCCGGAGCGGGCGCCGCCCCGCCCCACCGCGCGCTGTCTGACGTCACTTCCGCCCGCGACCCCCTTCCAGACCCGCTCCCGAAACCTTGTCGAAGGACCAAAGGCGACCGGTGCAGGTGCTTGCTGGTCCTTGTTCTTGTGGCGCGGGACAGGGACGACTGTGGGGGAGGGGGCGCTGGGGACCGGGGTGGAGCGAGCGTGGTCCGTTCTCTGGCATGTGGGGAGGGTGTTCGTGGACCCCACTGCCTGGGAGGGAGCCCCGTGCTGCAGTGTTGGCGTCCACAGCGCGTTTGGGAGTGTAGATCGCTGAATAATACGGGGGAGGGGAGATCCCGGGAGACTTTAGCAAGGTCGCTGAGTATTGTGGGGGGCGCCTGTCCTGCCGAGATCCTCGCTTGGGGGCCCCGAGGGTTCTCAGTGTCCTGATCTAGGAAGTGCCGTTGCTGCTCTCTACCCCTCGGGGGAGCTTTGGGGACAGAGGTGCCCCCCTGACGCTGACCTACTTATGTTCTCACCAGGTGCACGACGCCAACTCCCTTCTGGGGGGCGGGGGCCTGGGGGCTGCCATGGCCCCCAGCCACCTGTCAGTGCGGGAGATGAGGGAAGATGAGAAGCCCCTGGTGCTGGAGATGCTGAAGGTGAGAGGCAGGGGCCCCAGGGGGCCTGGGAGTGGCTGCAGTGGGGGAATTGCAAGTGGATTCAGCCACCCCCTCCCACCCACCTGAGCCAGCCTGGACCCCTGGAGCGGGATCTTTTCCTCCTGAACCTCAGCCGCCCTGCTGCTGAAAACCACAGCAGGTGTGGCAGGTGGGGGCTCACCCCCCCAGCCCTACTGGGACCCCAGCACCAACGCCCTCCCTGGTCTCTCATCTCCAGTCGGCTCTGCACGCCAGCGCAACAGCCAGCTCTGTGCCTCCGACCCCAACTCTTCAAAGCACAGCCCAGCACCCCAACCTAGCCCAGCAGCCTCCCTCCAGCTTCCACTCCAGCCTGAGGCACCCTCCCTGTCCTTACTTCTCTGGGGCCTCACTGCGGCATTGCTACTGAATTGAGCGCCCCCACAGCTCCTAATTCACTCATCCATCCATCATTCGCTCTCGTTCATTCATTCACTCCATACCCAGTGTGCCACACTGAACATCGGACCGTGCTGCCTTCCCTTCCCATTTGGGAGCCCTCACCCCGCCCGGGGCAGGGTCTACCTCCTCTCTTTGTCCAGGAGGCCCTAGCGTTTTGGATGGCTGAGCCACCCCTCCTGCCCACAGGCCGGCGTGAAGGACACGGAAAACCGCGTGGCCCTCCATGCCTTGACACGGCCGCCGGCCCTGCTCCTCCTGGCGGCGGCCAGCAGCGGCCTGCGCTTTGTCCTGGCTTCCTTCGCCCTGGCCCTCCTCCTGCCGGTGTTCCTGGCTGTGGCCGCCTTGAAGCTGGGCCTGCGGGCCCGATGGGGCTCGCTGCCTCCGCCGGGTGGCCTGGGGGGCCCCTGGGTGGCCGTGCGGGGCTCCGGTGACGTGTGTGGGGTCCTGGCTCTGGCCCCTGGCACAAATGCAGGGGACGGGGCCCGGGTCACCCGCCTGTCTGTCTCTCGCTGGCACCGCCGCCGGGGCGTGGGCAGGAGGCTGCTGGCCTTCGCGGAGGCCCGGGCTCGGGCCTGGGCTGGGGGCATGGGGGAGCCCCGGGCCCGGCTCGTGGTCCCCGTGGCTGTGGCCGCCTGGGGGGTGGCAGGGATGCTGGAGGGCTGTGGTTACCAGGCCGAGGGGGGCTGGGGCTGCCTGGGCTACACGCTGGTGAGGGAATTCAGCAAAGACCTGTGAAGCTACAGACTGACAGCCAGGGCAGGGGAGGAGGGAGGGGCGCCAGCACCTGATGAGCGCCTACTGTATGCGGGTTCTTTTACCTGCTCTCCCTCAGTAAGTCCTCAACCACCCTGGGCCCAGAAACAGAGGCCTGCCGAGGGGAGGAGCCTGGCCTCTGTCCACCCGTCAGCAGTGTGAAGTCTGTAGTGTTTGAGCTTCTCAGAGTGGAATGACTCCTTTTCCTTCCTGGCCCTCGGGGGCCTCTCGAGGTCAGCCTCTCCAACCCCTACCTCAGCTCATGTCTGCACTGAGAAACCTCCCCGGGTGATGTCTGCAAAGTCTGTGCTGTCCGTGCCCCAGGCTGGGAGAGCTATTTGGGGAGGGGGAGAGGAGGCCGAGCAGAATACACCCCAGAGTTAGGGTTTGCGACTCCGCCTCCCTGGGACCTGGATTGGGTCAGATGCCTGTCCTTGGAGGGGACAAGGTTGACTGCTTAGGGGGGGCGGTGCACAGGGCTGCCAGGCCTGGCCCCTCTCTAGGAAGGTTGAGAGCTGAGACGGGCAGCCCTGTTCCTTCCTCCAGATCCGTCTGGTTTTTTACACTGTTTGTTAATAAAGCCTGAAACCGCTGTGTGCCTGTCTCTTCTCTGATGGCTTTCCCAGTCTGTCTCCGGACACCCCCCGCCCATTTCTGTCTGGCTTCTCCTTTCCCCAGTTAACATTAATTGTTGGGGGACGGTGCTGGACTGGGAGAAGGGGAGGCTGTGAGCTCAGGGGCAGCCCGAGGCCCTGCCAGCCCTTCTGAGTCACGCTCCCCATTACCGAATATTTTCCGCCTCACAGCTGCCTGGTGTGCAGGCTGTGGGCTGTGTGTGTGTGTGTGAGTGTGTGGAAGAGTGTGTGGAGCCCCTCCCCTTCCCAAGCCTTGACCCTTGTGCTGCTTATCCCCCGACCCCAGTTCCCTCTGGGACAGTGAAGTTCAACCTCTCCTCTCTCAGCTGGGGACTGGGGGCTTCACACTCAGATCCACCAGTGAGTGGGAGGACTGGAGGGCCGGGTCTTTCAGTCTCTTTTCCTAACTCAGGAAGTCCCTCCTGGTGTCTGGCTGCAAATCTTGCTGCTGCACCAAGAGCCCCAGGTCTGCCCAGCCCCCAACCCTAGCAGTGGTCTCACTGGATTTCCCTGACCAGACAAGAGAGGAGACAGCAGGTGGGCGCCCCTCCCGCTCATGCTGCGCCCCCCCGCACATGTCCCCCAACCCCTGTCCTGTGCCTTCCTGCAGCCGGCCACCCCCTAAGCATCTCTGGGCACAGCACTTTGCTGGCTGGAGCCTGCCTGGCCGTCGTCTCCGTCTCCCGTGTGGGTGTCTGCAGTTGGACACCCTCCCTCCCGCCCGCCACCCCCCTCCCCCCCATGCCTCAGCCGACGGCCAGCCCCCTCCCGCCACCCCCCCCCACCCCCCCGTCCCCTGCCGCCTCCCTACAGCCTCTTTCTTCCTCCTGGCAAAGCGTCCAGCCCTGCCTGCTCCTCCTCGGGCCTGGGCGCCTCCAGCAGGCACTTCCCTCCCTCCCTCTCTCCCCAGCTGCCTCCTCCTCTTCTCTCCCCGCTCTCCTTCCCCTTTCACCCCATCCCCTGCCCTGGCTGCAACCATGAGGGTCTTGGCCTGCCTCCTTGGTGAGTGATCCGTTCTCCTTGGGGACTCAGGGGGCCTAGGCCCCCACCTCTGACCCCTTAGCTTGTCCAGTTTAGGGACTCAAACTTCCGGGACTGGTCGCTGGTGCTCTTGCATACCCTGACATCCCTTCTGAGGATTCCTGCTTGATCTGCCCAGCCTTCTGCCAGCCCAGAAGCCCAAGGGACCTGCCCCCTGCCCGCCCCCCAGCCCTGACCCTGCAGGGGATCTCCCAGACATCTGACCTTTAGCCAAGCCCATGTGGGAGCACCAAAGCTGTGGTCCCCAGCCCTGACTTCAGGGGCCAGACATCTGCAGCCCCACCCGCCTCAGAGACCTGCGTCTCAGCCAGCCCCTCTGTCCAGAGTCCTGCCTCCCAGCAGTGGGGGTTTCTGGTTCAGAGGTGTGAGGACCGTGTGTGTGTGTGTGTGTGTGTGTGTGTGTGTGTGTGTGTGTGTGTGTGTGTGTGTGTGTGTGTTTTGGGGTATTCAAGATGAGGGGCCTGCGCTGGAGAAAGGGCCACCCCCGGCCTGCCCCTCACTCTGCCCCACCCTCCGCCCTCCCTTCCAGCGGCCCTGGTGGGGATCCAGGCTGTTGGTAAGTGCCCAGACTCCTCCCATCTGCCCCCCCGCCCCCCGCACCAAGCCTCCCCCTTCTGCCCATCCAGGCCTGGCCTCACCCCCACTGGGTCCCCGGCCCATCCGAATTCCACTGTGACCTTGGCCCCAGCTCCGCGAGGGAATCCCCCAGGTGTCTGGCCGCATCTCTCTGAGCACCCAGGAGTCTGGGCCCAGGGGCCAGTGAGCAGGGCCACTGGCCTACAGACAGTACCTGCAAGACAGCCCCCTGCCCCTACAGTTGCCCTGGCCTTGGGGCCCCCAGGATGCCCCTCCCCAGTCACAGCCATTCCTCCAACCCTCAGAGCGCCTGCGCCTGGCCGATGGCCCCCATGGGTGCGCTGGCCGCCTGGAGGTCTGGCATGGCGGGCGCTGGGGCACCGTGTGTGATGACGGCTGGGACCTGCGCGATGCCGCCGTGGCCTGCCGGCAGCTGGGCTGCGGAGGGGCACTGGCCGCCCCGGGAGGCGCCTTCTTCGGGGAGGGGGCAGGGCCTGTGTGGCTCAGCGAGCTGGCTTGCCGGGGCAACGAGGGGCAGCTGGGCCTCTGCCACCACCGGGGCTGGAAGGCCCACATCTGCTCCCACGAGGAGGACGCGGGCGTCGTCTGCGCAGGTGAGGACACCCTGGCTGCTCCTTCAGGGGGAGCTCCTTTGGAGATGACCCAGGAACCCCAAGTCCTTAGCCCCAGCAAGTCTGAGTGTTCGGCAGTTCAGAGACACCCAACCTCCCATCCCCTCCAAAGCCAGGTGGCTAACTCCCTCTTCCAGGGACCCAAATGGCCTGGATTCCCCTCCTCTCCTCACAGCTTCTGTCCCTGCCCCCCCGCCGCAGGTCAGCGCGTGGCTAACTCCAGGGACGACTCAACATCTCCCCTGGATGGGGCTCCCTGGCCAGGGCTGTTGGTGGAGCTGAGCCCCAGCACGGAGGAGCCCCTGGTGACACATGGTGAGCCCAGGGGACTGCCCTGCCAACCCCCACCCAGCGTGCCCTCCTGCTGCCTCCAAGGGGAGAGGGACTGTCCTGCCAACCCCCACCCAGCGTGCCCTCCTGCTCCCCCCGAGGGGAGAGGGACCTCTGCAGTATGAACTCCCAGGGGACACATAGCCCGCCCCCTGCCCCACCCCATCTCCTTCATAGCCTAGGGAGTCCTCCATCACTTCAGACCCTCAGAGACGGAGGCCTGGGCCCCCAGGTGGGAGGAAGGATGAGGGGCTCAGCTCCTGACCCCTGGCTGTCTTCACTCCCAGCCCCCCGCCCAGCTGGGAACCCCCAGAACGCCTCCCGGAAGAAGAGCCCCCGGCCCAAGCAGGCCAAGTCCACCCGGGCCCCTCTGCTGACGACAGGAGCCCCCCGCCAAGGTAAGCTCCATGCAGGCTCCCCTGACCCCAAGGCTGGTTGCTGTGAGGCCCAGGGCCCAGAAAAACTGAGGACCTGCAGGCACCCTCTCCGTAGCCGGGGCCCCGTAGGGATCCCAGTGTTCCCCGTGTCCCTCCCCCGGGGATTTAGACGGCCAGGCCTGGTCTCCCCTCTTCTTCCTGCCCTGTCAGGAGGCCCAGGTGTCCTGGCCCGCTCAGGTCGTGGACTCACCTCTTCACGGGCTGCCGGCGGACAGATCTCAGGCCACCGCTCCCTCAGGCCTGTTTCTCCAGGTGGAAATCGAGGAAGGGGTGTTTGAATCATTTCTCACTGGCCACACCGTCCCCTCCCTGCTCACCCCACAGAGCGGCTGCGCCTGGTCTCTGGCCCCCACAGGTGCACCGGACGCCTGGAGGTCTGGCACGGCGGGCGCTGGGGCACCGTATGTGACGACGGCTGGGACCTGCGTGACGCTGCTGTAGCCTGCCGGGAACTGGGCTGTGGGGGGGCGCTGGCTGCCCCCGGGGGTGCCAGATTCGGGCCTGGTGCAGGGCCCGTGTGGATGGACGATGTGGGGTGTGGAGGAGGAGAACAGACCCTCCGAGACTGCCCCCGAAGCCCCTGGGGCCGGAGCAACTGTGACCACAGCGAGGATGCGGGGCTGGTCTGCACCGGTACGTCGGGCTGGGGCCTGGCCCCCTCCTGTCTTCCTCAGACCCCAGCTCCCTCTTGCCCCTCCAGGAAGCTGCAGCGGGCCTGCTCCCAGCTCTGCCTCCTGCCCGCCTGCTCTCTGCATGCCCGGCGCCCACTCACCACGCTCTCCAGCCCCTCCTTCCACAGCTCCTGCCGTTCTCCTTGCCAGGAATGGGAGGAGCAGGCTTGAGGCTTGGGCTAGTGCTCAGCCCTGTCCCGGGGCCTAGGCCAGTGACCGTTTGTTTAAGCCTCAGTTTTCCGGAAGGAGCGATGGAGCTAAGAATGCCTGCCTCAGGCTTGAGCCAAGTCCTGGAACGCAAGAAACCCTGCCTGCCCTCTGCCACTGGGCTGGCCACGGCAGGGGACCCTCTCAGAGACCCCTTGTCTCTGTGGCCAACCTCTGCTCCTTCCCCATCCTCAAGGGAGCTGGTGGGAAGGAGGGAGGGAGGGTGGTGACTTGGGGGCATGGAGGGAGACGGAGGCAGGGTGGGGACACCCACGGGTGAGCCTCTATCTCCCCTCATTCACGCCCCCTCAGCGCGGGGTCTCCTCCCCTCATACACACCCCCTCAGCAGGGGGTCTAGCTGTCTCCCAGGGGGTCCCTCCCCTCTCCTGTCCCCCTTGGACCTGGGATAGAACCCAGCAAACAGCTGTTGGGGGGTGTTAGGTGAGAGCTCAGGGGCTCCCTCCCCTCTCCTGTCCCCCTTGGACCTGGGATAGAACCCAGCAAACAGCTGTTGGGGGGTGTTAGGTGAGAGCTCAGGGGCTCCCTCCCTCCTTCTCTCCTTCCTTCCTCCCTCTTTCCCTTTCTCTTTCTCTCCTTCCACAAATCTTTACACACCACCACGGCAGGGCCTGGAAACCACAGGAGAAAGGCCAGGCCCCACCCTGCTGGACTGCCCGATCCATTGACTGTAGGAGGCCGGCAGGCAGAGGGCACCCACCTGGCATTTCATCAGCGTTGGGGTGGGGACAGTACAGGGGCTGCAGGCAAAGCTGGGTGCCTGCCCAGGACCGGTAGGAAATGCTGACATCAGTGGGTATCCAGGGGGAAGAGAAGAGGGAAAGAGGCTGACCCTAGTCTCTGCTGTATGCTGGGCCCTGCGCTGTGCACGTTACCTGGGGCCGCTCTGAGCCTCCCGCAGCCCGGACATGGTGGATCCTCATCCCTCTCTTCACAGATGTGGGGCCGAGGCTCAGAGAGGTGACATAAATGGCCCAAGACCCAGGTGCCTAGCAAGCCCCAGCCCCAGCCGCTGACCCTTCTGGGTCTGTATAGACCCACGCCCCATGCCTGTCCCACTGCACAGTTGGCCATAGGGACGTGGTGGGGACACGGAGGTCAAAGTGGGAGTGAGCAGCAGAGAAGGCTTGTATGGGGTGGGGGTGGTGTCTTCGTGTGCCTAGTGTACAAGCTGTGGGGGAAGAAGTGGGACCTTCAGAGCAGAGTTCATTGGAGGGAAGTTGAGGCTCTGGAGAGGAGAGGGTGAAGGTGCCAAGAAAGGAAACAAATGAACTAAGGCGCCCGGTGAAGCTGGGAGCTTCGCCAGCATCTGATTTAATTCTCATGGCAACCCCAGGAGGGAGACGCTCCCCTCCCGTCTGCAGATGAGGAAAAGCAGACAGGTGTGTTAGACTCCTCCCTAGTTCTGTGCTCTTCTCTAGAACAGTGACTGGAGGCAATTCTGCACCTGCTTTGTTGGGGGACAGAGAGAGGGACTCCAGAGTCCTCCAGTGATGACTCAACTCTTACCCCAACAGAAATATACCCGAAGAGCCAGGCATGGTTACAGGCTCACACCTGTAGCCCACATGCTTTGGGAGGATTTCTTGAGGCCAGGAGTTCAAGACCAGTCTGGGCAACATAGTGAGACCCTTTCCCTACAAAATATAAAATAAAAAAAAATAGCAGGGCATGGTGGCGCATGCCTGTAGTCCCAGCTACTTGGGAGAGGCTGAGGCGGGGAGGATTCCTTGGGTCCAGGAGGTCAAGACTGCAGTGAGCCAAGATTGCACAATTGCACTCCAGCCTGGGTGACATAGTGACATCCCCTCCCCCCAAAAATAAAAAAATGAAATGTACCCTATGTATCCTAAGGCCAGCGAGAGGTTAATATCTAGACTAGTGGCTCTCAGCTGGCAAGGGAGTGAGGGCTTTCTCATCCCCCTTCCTCCCCAAAGGACATCAGGCAATGTCTGGAGACGTTTTTGCTTGTCGCAGCTAGGGGGAGGGGTTGCCACTGGCATGTGGTGGGTAGAGGACGCAGTGCAGGACAGTTGCCACGATAAAGGAGGATGCCCAATGCCAGTGGTGCTGAGACTTGGAAATCCGGCTCTCTAGGATCCGAGGGGCCAGGCATGGGAGGTGGATCCAGGGCACCAGAGCCAGAGCTCCCAGCGTCCCCAGCCCCCACCGCCCCAAGGCAAGGGATATGGGGGATGCACCAGAGTTGGACTCCGGGCCAGTGACTTCCTGTCCTGGAACCTTTTCCTCATTTGGATAGTGAAGATGGAATATTTGCTTCCCAGAGTCATCTTGGGGTTGCAGCCTGCCTGAGCATAACTTAGTCCCCGCTCATCCACCCTCGTTTCCTGGCCCTGTGCTCCCTCTCCCACCATCCAGGCCCGGCACCTCGGCTGCGCCTGGCCGATGGCCCCCACGGGTGCGCCGGCCGCCTGGAGGTCTGGCACGGGGGTCGCTGGGGGTCGGTGTGTGACGACGCCTGGGACCTGCGAGACGCCGCTGTGGCCTGCCGGGAGTTGGGCTGCGGAGGGGCGCTGGCCGCCCCCGTGGGCGCCTTCTTTGGGGAGGGGTCTGGACCCATCATCCTGGACGACCTTCGGTGTCGGGGAAACGAGACGGCCTTACGATTCTGCCCAGCTCGGCCCTGGGGCCAGCATGACTGTCACCACCGCGAGGACGCTGGGGCCGTGTGTGACGGTGAGGGGGCTGTGGTGGAGGACCGGGAGGTGGGCGTGGTGGTGCTTGGAGCGGAGGGGCAAGTTCGGGGGGGGGGTCCCTACGCACCCTTCCTGCCCTCTGTCTGGACTTTCCACTCCCCCATCTTATTCCCCTCTGAATCCTCACCCTGCGTCACTGGTTCTCAGCTGGGGGTGGCTTTGACCCCAAGGGGACATCGGACAGTGTTTGGAAACATTTTTGATGGTCACAGCTGGGGGTGGGGGTGCTCCTGGCACCCAGGGGTTAGAGGCCAGGGGTGTTGCTTAGGATCCTGCAGTGCACAGGCCGCCCCCGCAGCTGAGAACAATCCAGCCCCAAATGGAAACAGAGGCGAGGATGAGCCTCAGCCCCGTGGCAGCCCTGGTTGGCCCTGCCTCCTGGCCCCCGGCAGAAGCCAGCCTTCTCCTCTGCATAAGGTCACCCCCCGCTTCTCTGTCACCCCTAAGCTACCATGCCCTCTGCTCTCTCTGTTCCCGTGCTCCGCATTCACACCCCCTCTCCCCAGGTCAGGGATGTGGAAAGCGTGGGCTGTGTCTAGGGAGGAGGTTCGGCAGGAAGAGATCTCTGCGTGCAGCTGAGAGGACTGAGGAAGGATGACGCAGGAGGTGGGGGTGCCGGCTCCGGGATGGAGGGTGTGTGTGGGTGGCAATCACTTACCCCCTGCTCCACAGGCATGCCCCTGGGCTATGTCCCTCCCACGGCCCCCACGGACAGCAACGACTCCACGCCCAGGGAGGCTGCCTCCAGGCCCCCGTCCACCATGACGAGCCAGGCTCCAGGGACGGCAGGCGTTTCACCTCCTCCAGCCTCCCCTACTGTCCTTTGGGAGCCTGGACCGGAAGCCGGTGAGTCCCTCCATGCTCCCCAAGAAAACAGGGTCCTTCCTTCTGTTTCCTTCCCTCAGCTCTGAGACTGTCTCATGGGGGGCCTCTTGCAAAGAGAAAGGTGGAGGAGCACAGGGGCCTCGCCCAGGACACTGAGCTGGGTTCAATGCTCTGCTGTTGCGTCTGGGAGCGTGTAATAATTCTTGAACAAGGGGTCCTAACTTTCGTCATTTACCAAGCCCCCAAAATTCTGTAGCCAGTCCTGGATAAGAGAAAGGATGCTGGGCTGACAGTCTGCTCTATTCCCGAGCTGCACGGTGTGGCTGTAGGATCCATCATGGGGTACTCAGGCCAGCTTCAAGGAACAGCCCTGCTCAAACATTACCTTTACTTTCCAGAGTCTCTGGTTCTTTAGCAAATGTGATCAATGGTTCTGCCTACCTCCTTTCCTATATATATATATATATTTTTTTTTTTTTTTTTTTTGAGAGTGGATTTAATTCTGTCACTCAGGCTGGAGTGCAGTGGTGTGATCATGGCTCACTGAAGCCTGCAGGCTCAAGTGATCCTCCTACCTCAGCTTCCCAAGTAGCTGGGACTACTAATGTTTTGTATTTTTTTTTTGCAGAGATGGGGTTTGCCATGTTGCCTAGGCTGGTCTTGAACTCCTGATCCCAAACCATCTGCCTGCCTCGGCCTCCCAAAGTGCTGGGATTAGAGGCGTGAGCCACCGTGCCTGGTCTCTTTCATGAGTACTGAAAGGACTGTTGTTTTAAAATATAGGTGTTATTATTACCGAGGTATGGTGAGGCCAGGAGCTCAGGAGATGACAGCCACTAAAAAGATTGTGACTAACGGTTCTCAAGAGGATGGCGTGCCACACGGGGCCACACAGGG
This sequence comes from Gorilla gorilla gorilla, assembly GCF_029281585.2. NCBI lineage: Eukaryota > Metazoa > Chordata > Mammalia > Primates > Hominidae > Gorilla > Gorilla gorilla. Next base: position 67,507,448 of record NC_073244.2, read on the forward strand.
AAGCACCAGGGCCAGGCAGGAGGTAGAGGGAGTGAGGGGGAAGCATGGCAGGAATCTTTTATACGTTTATTTAGAGACAGGGTCTCACTTGGTTGCCCAGGCTGGAGTGCAGTGGTGTAATCACAGCTCCCTGCAGCCTCAAACTGCTGGGCTCAAGTGATCCTCCCACCTCCGCCTCCTGGGTAACACAGCTGCATGTCACCGAGCCCGGCTATTTTTTTTTTTTTTGTAGAGACAGGGCCTCACTATTGTCCAGGTTGGTCTCAAACTCCTGGCCTCAGGTGATCCTCCTGTCTTGGCCTCCCTAAGTGCTGGGATTATAGACGTGAGCCACCCGGCCAGGTGCAGGGGTCTTTCTTGTGTTTTTTGCAGGAAGGAATAGGTGAGACAGGTTGAGCAGGCTTAGAATTGGCTGGTTTGAAGAATTTCAGCGGGGGGGCCGGGGGGGAGGGTGGCGGCTCAGAGGGTTGTCCTTAGTCGTCTGGTACTTGGCCCTGGGGCAATGAGGACAGGTGCAGAGTGGCCCAGGGTGTGAGAGCCCAATGGAGAGGGTGGTTTGCACACAAAAGGCATGCTCAAGCCGTTTACCATCTCTAGGAATTAGCTAACCCTGGGAGGGGCAGTCCCTCAGGATCAGGAATGCTCCAAGATGTCAAAGCATCAGAAATACAGAAAATAAAAAGGCGTGGTTAACACAGCTGTCTCCTCAAGATGGGAAAAGGCCGAACAAAAGTAGCAACTTATTTTCACCATGATCACCATTCCTAGAGGCCTCGTTCCCCTTTTCCTGAATAATAATATCAGCTAACACTGAACGAGCATGCACTGGCTCCTCGTGACTGATGCTGTTCCCAGTTCTCTCCGTGTCTCAGTCCAGGTGATGCTTACAGCCACTGCGGTGTGGATACTGACAGGTCTCCATGTTACAGATGAGGCAGCACCGCTGAGAAATGGGAGAGCCGGGATTCAAGCAAAAACACTTGTTCCAGGGCGCACGTTCTTTAAAAAACAATTGTGATAAAACATACATGACATAAAGTTTACCATTTTTACCAGTCTTTTTTTTTTTTTTTTTTAAACAGGGTCTCGCTCTGTCACCCAGGCTGGAGTGCAGTGGCACGATCTCGACTCACTGCAGCCTCTGCCTCCTGGGTTCAAGCGATTCTCCTGCCTCAGCCTCCCGAGTAGCTGGGATTACAGGCTGAGCCACCGCACCTGGCCCATGCTTGGCTAATTTTTGTATTTTTAGTAGAGACAGAGTTTCTCCACGTTGGCCAGGCTGGTCTCGAACTCCTGACCTCAGGTGATCTGCCCGCCTGGGCCTCCCACAGTGCTGGAATTAACAGGTGGGAGCCACCGTGCCGGGCCTGCTGCTCCCTGTCTTTTAAAGGACTTCCTCTGAGAAGCCTTCTCCAGCTTCCTCAGGCAGAATTTTTCTCACCTTCTCCTCGTTGTGTGTCTGCCTTGCCTTTTGGGTACTTCCACTACTCCCTTTAGCTCGCTGAGCTGTAATGAAGTGTGTGCATGCTACTTTCCCTAAAGACCGAGAGCTTTTCAAAGCAGAGGCTGTGCCTGACTCATAAACAACAACAAAACACCTTATTATCCCTGGTGGTCTAGTGGTTAGGAAAATAAAATCTAAGAAAGAAGAAAAAAACCCTTATTAAACCAATAATAATGAGAGAAAATTAAGGGTGGTGAACAATTGCATGGAAAAAGACTTATTTTAATTGAGGTGAAATTCATGTAACATAAAGTTAACCAGTTTAAGTATACAACTTAAGTGGTATTTGTACATTCAAAATGCTGTACAACCACTACTATTTGGCTACTGTGAATGGTGCTGCTATGAACATTCACATACCGGTATCTGTGTGAATACCTGTTTTCAGTTTATTCTGGGTATATCCCTAGTAGCAGACTTTCTAGATTATATGGTAATTTGATGTGTAGCTTTTTGAGGATCCTCCAAACTCTGCCTGACTCATTATCCCTCATGCCTAATGCAGAAAATGGCACAAAAAAGGCCTCATGAAATACTTGCTGCCTGGAGGAAAGGAGGGATGAATGGAGGGAAGGCCTAGATGGATGAGTGGAAAGGAAGATGGGGGGAGGGAAAGGTGGATGAAGAGTCAGGAGGCTGGGCGGCTTCCGCGACTCTAATTCTTTGGGTCTCTTCTACCCCAGGGTCCCCCCAGCTGCGCCTGGTGGCTGGGCCCAGCAAGTGCTCAGGTCGACTGGAGGTGTGGCATGACCAGCGCTGGGGGACCGTGTGTGACGATAGCTGGGACATGCGGGATTCAGCTGTGGTCTGCCGGGAGCTGGGCTGTGGTGGACCTCGGCAGCCAGACCCTGCCGCTGGCCGCTTTGGCTGGGGTGCGGGCCCCATCTGGCTAGATGATGTGGGCTGTGTGGGGACTGAGGCTTCACTGTCCGACTGCCCTGCTGCTCCCTGGGGAAAGCACAACTGCGCTCACAATGAGGATGTTGGGGTCACCTGCACTGGTAAGGAGGCCCTAGCTATCTGTTGACTCCAGGAGGGCTTCCTGGAGGGGAACAGTAACTAACATGGGCACTAACATTGATTGAGTGCTTCCTAAGCCCCAGCCCTGTGCTGGGTGTTTTTGCACATATAACCACATTGAAATCACATAATAAGTCTAGGGTGGTGTGTGTTATGCCCATTTTACTGATAAAGAAGCTGAGGCACAGAGAGGTTGGGTAACTTGCTCAAGATCACACAGCAACAACTAACTGGCAGATCTGGGATTCCCACTCAGAGAAGCTGCTGCTTCCTCTTCCTTCCAGGAATCAAGGAAATCTCCCACTAAGAAAGGAGCTTTAGCTTTCCTAAGATGAAAGGAAGCGGGCAGGGCACTGGGAGATGGAAAGAAGCCAAAGTGAGAGCCAGAACATAAACTCAGGCAATGCCTGTTATTAAATTGCAGAGGCTGAGCCAGGTGCAGGGTCCTCATGCTGGGCTCATGAATGGAATGAACATGGTCTTGGTCTTTGAATAGCTCACAGCTCATGAAGAGAAAGAAATACTCTAACAAATCATTGCAAACCTGTGTGACTCGTTATAGTTTGAGGTTACCAAGACCACTGTCAGACTCAATAATCTGCTAGAAGAACTCATAGAATCAAAGAATCTGTTACACTCAGCGTTATCGTTTATCACAGTGAAAGGATACAGATTAAAATCAGCCAAGGGAAGAGGCGCCTGAGGCAGGGCTCAGGAGACAGCAGGTGTGAGCTTCCAACTGTCCTGTCCCAGTGGAGTTATGCAGACAGCACTTCATTATCCCAGCAACGAAGTGGGACAACACACATGAGGAACTGCCAACTAGGGAAGTTCCCCCGAGCCTTGGCGTCCAGAGTGTTCGTGGGGACTCGGCCACGTACATGTGGCTGACCATAAATCACACTGTTAGCATAGGCGATCTGGCATGGCCCAAGTGCCCCAGGGAAAAAAATCTCTTATCAGGCAATGTGTTCCAAAGGCTTCGAAGTCATCTCCCAGGAGCCGGGGAAAAGGCTAAACCTTTCTTTGGGCAAGGTTAATCCTTTACTGCACACGTGTGCTAATCAGAAAGATGGAAGATGGAGAGTGCTGTCTCAAAGGATGGAGGCATCACCTCTGCTGGAAGCTACGGCTCTTCCCTCTGTCCCCATCTTCCTGAGGGCCACGGGGGCACCACAGAAGGATTCTGAGTTCGGGAGCGGCCTGTCGGACCTGGGTACCCCACTGGTGGTCAGTAAGAATTGACAGGGAGGTAGGGAGACCTGTCAGAAGGTATAAGAAATGAGGCCCTGACTCAGAGCAGAAGCTGAGGAGATGGAGAGGAGAGGTCAGGTGTGAAAGGGTGAGGGGGTCAGTTATGTCCAGATTGTAAATGCCAAGAAGGCGGGGGCAGTGTCGGGTTTGGCTTGCCATAGGCTACCCAAGGGTCTAATATGGTGTGTGGCTCATAGGAGGTGCTCAATAAATATTTGTGACAATAAATGAATGAATGATGAATGAATGGGAACTGGGTGAGTGACTGGAGAGAAGGAGGGGCCTGGGTAGATGATCTTGTCATCATGGTGTCTCCGTCTTCTCTTCCTGCCCCACTCACCTTCCAGGGCCCCCAGGCCTGGACTCCATCTCAGACCCCTTCAGCTGGAGCTGGATTCCTGGACTGGGGAGAGATCGGGATGCCTGGCTCCCGGGAGAGCTGGCCACCAAGCCCTCTGCAAGTGTGACTGCCAGTGTTCTGGAGAAAACAACCACGAAGGCCCCAGGGAAAATGCCTAAGAGTACTAAGAAGTGGGTGACAAAAAATGCAAAGAGATCAACCACTCAACCCCCAGTGATGCCAACCACGAAACACTCCAGGGCCCAAAGCCCCCCAGACCTAACCTCACAGACCACTACAGCCCTGACCACTGAGGCCTCCCGAAGACCTACCTCTGAGTTTACCAGAAGGCCGACCACGGAGGCCCCCCAGAGATGGACCTCTCACACCACTGCCACGCTGACCCCTCAGGCCCCCCGAGAACGGACCACTAAGACCATGGCAATGCTGACCACTCAAGGTCCCCAAGAAATGACCTCTGAGTCCACTATCAAGAGTATCCCTCAGGCCTCCCTGGAGCCATCTGCTGAGATCCCAGAAGGGTCTCCAGAGTCACCCAAAGACCCGGCCCCCTCTCCCAGTGTTAGCACCACTGGGGAATCAGGTGAGTGGCCGTGAGGGGTGTGGGGAGAGAATGGGAGAGGCTGACCCTCCCTCCTGACCTAAGGGCCTTCCACGCAGGCCTGTTCCGGGTTCGTCTGGCCGATGGGCCCAACCGCTGTGCTGGCCGGCTGGAAGTGTGGCATGCTGGACGCTGGGGAACAGTGTGTGATGACAACTGGGACCTGCGGGACGCCACTGTGGCCTGCTGGGAACTGGGCTGTGGAAAGGTCCGGCCTCGAGTAGGCAAAACCCATTACGGCCCTGGGACTGGGCCCATCTGGCTGGATGACATGGGCTGTAAGGGAAGCGAGGCCTCACTGAGCGACTGCCCCTCGGGGGCTTGGGGGAAGCACAACTGTGACCACGAGGAAGACGTGGGGCTCACGTGCACTGGTACCAGGGCATGGCGGTGGTGGTGGGGTTGTCGGGGGTGGCCCGGAGAATGGAGTCAGGGTGGGGCCAGGTGACGGCACCATGGTCGACTCTAAAGAACTGGGTATGAGGGGTCGGGGTGGGGAGATCCCAGAGTTGCTCCAGAAGATTCCAAAAGGGGAGGGAAGAGCAGCAGCAAGGACCTCTGAGAAAGAGGATGGGGTCAACCATTACCCCAATTTCTCCAAAGGCTACACAGACTATGACGATTATCCCCCCTGGACCTGGGACCCCACCTCAACAGAGGACCTGGCCAAGGGGACTACCACAGCGGGGGTACCTGGACACACTCTCCCCTGGAGCACCACCCGGCGCCCGGGTAGCTCCTCCCCAGCAACAAGGCGCCTGCCGGACACAGGTGAGGGGCCTGATTGGGGTGGCCATGGGGGGCCTCCATAAACCTCCATTCACTTCCCTGCAGGGTTTCCAGAAAGACCCTTCTCAATGAGCTGGCTGAGGCCTCGGGGCACCCTGGAAAGGTTTTCCTTGGCTCCTGAGACCCTAAATGCATTACCCCCTTGGGCTCAATGGTGACACTTCTTCAGAGCCAAGGACACCCTCTAAGAGATCAGGCTAAGCTCAGCAATCCTGAGTCCATGGCCCTCCTGTAAGCCACACAATATGCAAGCCTGGGGCCCTCAGTCAAACCCACAACCAAGGGCCATTCTGTCATCACATCATCGTCCCCACCCCAGCTCCCCCAGAGCAAGCGAAACCTCACCCATTCTTGAAGCTCACGCTCTGGTCCGAGTCTGGTATGGCTCAGACAGAGGTGGGGACTCCTGGAGTGCAGCTTCTCTCCTTACCCTGGCCATCCCCTCCCTCTGGCCAGCAGAATCAGCCTCCAGGGCCACAGCTCCATCCCCCTCTGCTCTGTGGCCTCTGTCTTGCTGCTGCAGCTCCTTCCACACCTGGGACCACGCCCCGCTTTGGCCCCCACATCACTGCCACCACATTCTTCTGCCTTTTTCTTTGCCTGTCTTCCTTGTATCCCCATCTCTCAGGATCCCTGTGAATCCATCTCTGCTCCTGTTTCTCACTCGCTGTTGGTCTCTTTTTTTCATTATCCATTTCTCACTCTCATCATCTCTATCTCTGTATTGCCCAGGATGGAATGCAGTGGTGTGATCTCAGCTCACTGCAGCCTTGACTGCCCGAGCCCAAGCGATCCTCCTGCCTCAGCTTCCTGAGAAGGTGGGACTACAGATGTGCGCCACCACACCTGGCTCATTTTAAATTTTTGTAGAGACGGGCTCACTATGTTGCCCAGGCTGGTCTCAAACTCCTGAGCTCAGGCGATCCTCCTGTCTCACTCTCTCAAAGTGCTGGGCTTATGTCTGGGTTTATACGCGTGAGCCACCATGCCTGGCCTCACTCCATTTTCCATGATCAAATTCTCTATCTTTTCTTCTCTGTGCCAATCTCTTTTTGCCTTTCATTTTCAATTTCTCACACTCGTCTTTATGCCGTATTTTTTTCATGGTAATTTCTTTTGCTCTCTCTCACCATCTTTCTCATTTTTTTTCTTTCATTGTCAGTTTCATATTCCCATCATTTCTTTTTCCCTGTCTTTCTTTTTCAATTTCTCACCCTCATTACCTCTATTTCTCACTCCAGTTTTCGTGGTCAGTTTCTCTTTATTTTTTTCTTCCTTGTCCTTCTGTCTTTTTGTTTCATTATCAGTCTCACACTCTCATCTCTGTTTCTCACCTAGTTTTTCCTGGTCAATTTATCTGTCTTTCCCCCTCAGTCTTTCACTTTTCTTTCAGATCTCACCTTCACCACCTCTGTTTCTCACTCCATTTTTCATGGTAAATTTGTCTCTCTCTTTTTTGAGACAGGGTCTTGCTCTGTTGCCCAGGCTGAAGCGCAGTGGTGCAATCTCAGCTCACTGCAGCCTTGAACTCCCAGGCTCAGGTGATCCTCCCACCTCAGCCTCCTGAATAGCTGGGATTACAGATGCACACCACCATGCCTGGCTAATTTTTTTTTTTTGAGACGGAGTCTTGCTGTGTTGCCCAGGCTGGAGTGCAGTGGCATGGTCTCGGCTCACTGCAACCTCCGCCTCCCGGGTTCAAGTGATTCTCCTGCCTCAGCCTCCTGAATAGCTGGGATTACAGGCACCCGCCACCACGCCCGGCTAATTTTTGTATTTTTAGTAGAGACGGGTTTCACCATGTTGGCCAGGCTGGTCTCAAATTCCTGACCTCGTGATCCGCCTGCCTCGGCCTCCCAAAGTGCTGGGATTACAGGGGTGAGCCACCGCGCCTGGCCTGATTTTTTGTTGAGATGGGTTCTCACTATGTTGCCCAGGCTGGTCTCAAACTCTTGGGCTCAAGTCATCGGCTCGCTGCGGCCTCCCAAAGTGCTGGAATTGCAGGCGGGAGCCACTGGGCCCAAACTGTTTCTGTATCTTCTGTCCTCTTGTCTTTCACTTTCAGTTCTCAGCTTCGCCACCTGCTTCTCACTCCATTTTTCACGGTCGGTTTTGCTGTATCACCTCATACTCTCATCGTCTCCATTTCTCACTGCGTTCCCTCCCCAGGCCCAGGGCTGTGGTATCTTTTCCTTTGTCTCTTCCGGTTGTTTTCTGAGTCTCCATCTCCCGCGCCTTCCCTGCAGTCTCCCGCGTGCTCTCTTCTCTCTCCCCCTCGTTTCTCTCATGGTCAGCCCCCTTCCCTCCGTTTCTGTCTCCCGCGGGCTCCTCTGTCCGTTTCTCACCGTCCCCGCCGCCCTCGCCGCTCCCTCACGGGAGGTTTCACTCCCCACCTAACGGGCAGCGTTTCTGTCCTCCCTCTGTGCCCGTCGCAGTCGCTGTTTCTCCGTCTTCTGCCTCCATTCCACTCTCCCGCCCTGCTCGCCGTCTGGGACTGCCTGGGTTTCGGCCTCTGTCGCCCCGCGCCCCGTACCTGTGCCCTCCTGAGAGGCCCAAGCCTCCCGCTCCCGCAGGAGAGTCTCGCCGCAAGCGTCCTTTCCCGCCTTTTTTTTTTTTTTTCTGGCGCTTAGCACGCATGCGCAGGCGCGGTGGGCCCGGGAATGGAGGGACGGGATGGGGCAGGCGTTCATCTGCCTCGCACCTCGTGACGTCACAGGCGCGCTGCGCCTCCTGATTGGCCAGCCGGCGCATCGCCCGCGGTAATAATAGCTGGGCGAAGGGCAACCAGGCCCCAGGAAGCGGGCCTTGAGGTGGGGAAAGGGAGGGAGGAAGCAGGCCCTAGAGGCGCCGTGACTTGGGGGTGGGTGGGCTCCAGTTGTGAGTTAGAGCTATCATTCCGTTTCCAGAGCCGGAAGCGGGAGCTCCGAGAGGTGATGCTCCTCGTTCAAGGACTGCCAGGGTTGCAGCGCCTCCCTAGCCCATAGCGCCCCCTCGTGGTGGAGGCGGGCACGTGCCGGGCACAGCGGCTGCGGAGACAGCGGGTCTGGCCTCGGGACCCCTCCCGTAGGGTAGGGAGGCAGCCAGTGAGCAGAAATAAATGCAGAATTACAAACTGCGCCGGTGAAGTGAAAAGACAGCCATGTGTGCCACCTTATCAATAGGAAGACTTGGAGGCGTATGCGGGGTGGGGTGGGAGACAAGGCAGGCATGCATTCTTAGCTTCAGGAGCAACGTAACCTTGAAAAAGTGACTTCGTCTCTTTGAGTCCCCGTTTCTTATTTATATTGTTTTATTTATTTATTTATTGAGACGGAGTCTCGCTCTGTCACCCACGCTGGAGTGCAGTGGCGCTATCTCAGCTCACTGCAACCTCTGCCTCCCGGGTTTAAACGATTCTCCTGCTGCAGCCTCCCGAGTAGCTGGGATTACAGGCGCCAGCCACCACACCCGGCTAATTTTTGTATTTTTAGTAGAGACGGGGTTTCACCATGTTGGCCAGGCTGGTCTCAAACCCGACCTCGTGATCCACTCGCCTTGGCCTCCCAAAGTGCTGAGATTACAGGTGTGAGCCACCGCGCCCGGCCACCTGTTTCTTTCTCTGGAAAAAAAAAATGGGGCGCCAGGGTTGTTGGAAAGGTGGAACGAGAGCTCACCTAGTCTGTGCTGGGCATGCATGACCCCAACTGCAGGCCATAGAAACTGTTGCTACACCTGTGTTTCAGATGGGGTTAAAAAGTGAGGCTCAGAGAAGTTCAACTTAGGAGCCACGATTATAACCTGTTTTAAGTGATTTCACACGTTTTGCTCCTTGGATTGGGAAGCATGCATGCTAAAATAGAAGCACGAGTCTGGAGTCCGACTCTCCTACCAGGTTCCAATCGTGGTTCCAACCCGGATTAGAACTAGTTGGGTGACTGCAGGCCCCAATTCAATGAACAAAATGTGTGTGAAATCGTTTAAAACCGCAGAATATTGCTTGTTAGGGTTATTTGCTGAAAACGAACAACAGCTGCAGGATTTCAGGGAAGGAGCGATTATTTGTAGTAGAGAAATCAAGGAAACCTCACAGGGGAGATGATATTATTTCATCAGCAGGCCACAAGGAGAAATGAATTCTCAGAGAAGCAAAGGGTGGGAGAAATTTGCATTGCCAGAAATTTTCATCGGTGTTATCCATCTCTGCTAGACTTTAAGCTCTGTGAAAGATCTGTATCTATTTCAATTGCTGCCATAATACATCGCCACAAATTTAGTGGTTTAAAACAATGCAGACTTATTATTTTGCAGTTTCGTAGGTCAGAAGTCAGACTCGCTTAGTGGGCTAAGATCAAGGCGCCAGCAGGATGGTTCCCTTTGGAAGGCTCTAGGGGAGAATCCATTTCCCTGCCTTTTCCAGCTTCTAGAGGCCACCTGCATTCCTTGGCTTGTGGCTCCATCCCCCATCATCAAAGCCAGCAACATTGCATCTCTCTGACCTTTCCTCTGCCTTCGTATTTTTCTCTCTCACTGTGGCTTGAAAGGTTCTCTGATTTTATTTATTTATTTATGAGACAGAGTCTCACTCTGTCGCCCAGGCTGGAGTGCAGTGGTATGATCTCGGCTCACTGCAGCCTCTGCTGCCCAGGTTCAAGCAATTCTTATGCCTCAGCCTCCTGAGTAGCTGGGATTACACGCGTGTGCCACCACTCCCGGCTAATTTTTGTATTTTTAGTAGAGATGGGGTTTCACCATATTGGCCAGGCTGGTCTTGAACTCCTGACCTCAGGTGATCCACCCGCCTCGGTCACCCAAAGTGGTGGGATTACAGGCGTGAGCCACGGCACCCAGCCAGTTCTCTGAGTTTAAGGACTTAGATTGGGGCCACTTGGCTAATCAGGATAATTTCTCCATTTCAAGGTCTGGACCCTTAATTACATCCACAAGTCCCCTTTTGCCACGTAAAGTAACATATTCACAGTTTCTGTGGATTGGGGCACACGCATCTTTGGGCGAGGGGCATATTAGCTTGTCTATCATGGATCTATCTGGAATCCCTAGTGTCTAGGGCAGTGCTTGAAACTCAGTAGTTAATTTTTATGTTATTTGTTAAACAAATGAATGAACAAATGAAAGATGACATTGTAAGTCTAGAGAGACACCGGAGATGAGATTGGAGGCCTGTGGAATTTGGATTTTTTTTTTTTTTTTTTTTTTTGAGACGGAGTCTCGCTCTGTCGCCCAGGCTGGAGTGCAGTGGCGTGATCTTGGCTCACTGCCAGCTCTGCCTCCCGGGTTCACACCATTCTCCTGCCTCAGCTTCCCGAGTAGCTGGGACTACAGGCGCCCACCACCATGCCTGGCTAATTTTTTGTATTTTTAGTAGAGACGGGATTTCACTGTGTTAGCCAGGATGGTCTTGATTTCCTGACCTCGTGATCTGCCCGCCTCGGCCTCCCAAAGTGCTGGGATTACAGGCGTGAGCCACTGCGCCCGGCCGGAGTTTGGATTTTTATGAAGCAGCATTTCTTCAGGCTTCCTGGATGATGGAGTTTGGAGATACAAACGTCAGTTCATGTGTCAAATGCCTACTGTGTGACAGAGCATGTACTAACTACTGGGAGGTAGTGTTAGGGAGCAAAGCAGGGGAAGGGGCAGGGGAGACTGAGGGTTGCAGTTTAAAATAGGATGGCCAGGTGTGGTGGCTCATGTCTGTAATCCCAGCACTTAGGGAGGCTGAGGCAGAGGGATCGCTTGAACCCAGGAGTTCAAGACCAGCCTGGCCAACATGGCGAAACCCTGTCTCTACTAAAAATACAAAAAAATTAGCCTGGTGTGGTGGTGCATGCCTATAATCCCAGCTCCTCGGGAGGCTGAGGCAGGAGAATCGCTTGAACCTGGGAGGCGGAGGCCACAGCGAGCCAAGATTGTGCCACTGTACTCCAGCCTGGGTGACAGAGACTGTCTCGAAAAAAATAAATAAATAAAAATAAAATAAAATAAAAAATTCACCAAGCAGGGGCGTGCTCCTGTAGTCCCAGCTACCCGGGCGGGAGGTTGAGGCAGAAGAATCACTTGGGCCCTGGAGGTTGAAGCTGTAGTAAGCCATGGTCAAGCCACTGCACTGCAGCCTGGGTGAGTGAGACCCCGTCTCAAAAAAAAAAAAAAAAAAAAAAAAAGATGGTTAAGAGACATCTTACGGGCCGGGCGCGGTGCCTCACTCTAGTCCCAGCACTTTGGCAGGCTGAGGCAGGTGGATCACCTGAGGTCAGGAGTTCCAGACCAGCCTGGCCAACATGGTGAAATCCCGTCTCTACTAAAAATGCAAACAATTAGCCGGGTGTGGTGGCACATGCCTATAATCCCAGCTACTTGGGAGGCTGAGGCAGGAGAATCCTTTAAACCCAGGAGGCGGAGGTTGCAGTGAGCCGAGATCACGCCACTGCACTCCAGCCTGGGTGACAGAGTGAGACTCCGTCTCAAAAAAAAAAACCAAACAAACAAAAAAAAGAGACATCTTACTAAGAAGGTGCCATTTAAGTGAGAAGGCCCTGAGGCCCTGTGGTGGGTGCATGCTCTGCTGGTTCAAGAAATAGCAACAAGGTGGATGGGACTAGAGCGGAGTGTTGGGTGGAAACGGTGGCAGCGGGGGAGATGGGGAATGGACTGTAGGGGCCAGCGTGGATGCAGGGAGCCCGGGAGGTCCAGGGGAGAGTGACAATGGCTCTGATCAGGGTGGCGGTGGAGACCAAGGGAGATGTGGATGTATTCAAGCCATATTCTGGGGGTTGAGCTGATGGAGCTGAGTGATGGGTTGGGGATGGTGAGGAGAGGGAGGCAGGGAACGGGTACCTTTTACCAGGTCGGGGAGCTCTGTGAGTGGGGGCACAGCAGCCAGAGTGGGGATATCAGGAGATATTAGCTGTGCATCCTGGAGGTCCAGGGAGCGCCTGGGCTGAGAGGATATAACTTAGTGAGATGGAATTTGAATCTGTGGGAGTGGATGTGACTACACAGATAGACAGCTGTGTCTAATGTAGTTCCCGCCACTGCCAGCTGGGAAGCCGGGGAGACCTGTGCTTGGGGTATCGCCGGAGGTTTATCACCCTATGAGGTCGTGCAGGGAGAAGAGGATCCACGACTAAATATGAGATTAATTTTAGAGGTTGGATGGTGATGAGGATAATGGTAGCTGCTATTTTATCACGTGCTCTCCATGGGCCAGGCGCTGTTCAAAGTGCATCCTGTGGTTACACTCCCTTCCTCCCCATGCAGCCTTGTGAGCTGAGTCCTATCCTTAGCTTGATTTTACAGATAAGGAAACTGAGGTAGGGAGAGGTCAGGATTGCAAAAGGCTGAACTTGGATTCAGACTCCAGATTCCACACCCTTACTGGCTCTAGCCTTGGAGAGTGGGAAGGACAGAATTAGGTCTGCAGAATCCAGGGCGCATACAGCAGGGATGGCCTTATCCACAGGGGATGGGGGAGGCCTCCTGAGGGCATGGCCTGTGGACTAACTCCTATACAGCAGGGATGGCCTCATCCACAGGGGATGGGGGAGGCCTCCTGAGGGCATGGCCTGTGGACTAACTCCTAAAGGATGAATAAAGGCTTGCCAGGGAAGGAAGGGGTGAGACTTGGGAGATATGTACCCAGAGGGAAAGAGAACCATTTAGAACCAGGTAGATCTGCTGGGGTCTGGAGCTGGATGCTGTCCCTTAGCTGTGTTACCCCAAGAAAGTTTCTTGCCCTCTCTGGGCATCAGTTTGGCCATCTGTGTGAATCAGCAGCCTCCCCAGCCACCCTCTCCCCATAAGACCAGCAAAAATGACACCATCTGACAGCATGAAGGCTGTAGGATAAAGGTGTGAGTGAGGATCCCCATGCACTTAGCGGGGCAGGTTTGCAGTATCTAAGGAGATACACCTGCTTCCATACAGCAATTCCACAACGAGGTGTCGAGAAATTCTCGCTCATGAGCCTAAGGACATGGGCACAAAGAGTTCACTGAAGCCATATTTGTGACAGCAAAACACTGGGAGTAACCTAAATGCCCATCAACAGGAGCATAGATTAATACCCAGCTGTATATCCATGCAATCGAGTAGTATGTAGAGGTTCACAGAATGAGCCAGAGTTATGTGTATCTTTTTATTCTTTTTTTTTTTTCCAAGACGGAGTCTCACGCCTGTAATCCCAGCACTTTGAGAGGCTGAGGCAGGCAGATCACCTGAAGCCAGGAGTCCGAGACCAGCCTGGCCAACATGGCTAAACACTGTCTCTACTTAAAATACAAAAAAGTTAGCTGGGCATGGTGGCAGGCGCCTGTAATCCCAGCTACTAGGGAGGCCGAGGCAGGAGAATGGCTTGAAACTGGGAGGCGGAGGCTGCAGTGAGCCGAGATCTTGCCATTGCACTGGGCAACAAGAGCGAAACTCTGTCTCAAAAAAAAAAAAAGAGAGAAAAAGAAAAAAAAGAAAGAAATACGCGTATGAGAATGAGAAACCAGATTTCCGACAGTGCATTCTGAGAGTACACAGGAAGCTGCCATTTTAAAAGGGAGATGGCTTCAATTTGTGTTCTTTTTTTTGTTTTGTTTTTTTGTGACAGGGTCTTGCTCTGTCACCTAGGCTGGGGTGCAGTGGCATGATCACAGCTCACTGCACCCTCCGCCTCCAGAGCTCAAGTGATTCTCATGCCTCAGCCCCCCAGTTAACTGGGACTACTGGTGTGCCCCACCACACCTGGCTAATTTTTGTAATTTTTAGTAGAGACGGGGTTTCAACATGTTGGCCAGACTGGTTCTGAACTCCTGAGCTCAAGTGATCCACCTGCCTTGGCCTCCCAAAGTGCTGGGATTACAGGCGTGAGCCGCCGTGCCCAGCTTGATTTGTGTTCTTCATGGAGTCTTCCTAAAACCCAGCATCTTGAAAATACATCTTTTTGTTTCTTTTAGATGAAATTTTGCTCTTGTTGCCCAGGCTGGAGTGCAGTGACGTGATCTTGGCTCACTGCAACTTCTGCCTCCCAGGTTCAAGTGATTTTCCTGCCTTAGCTTCCTGAGTAGCTGGGATTACAGGCACGTTCCACCACGCCTGGCTAATTTTTGTATTTTTAGTAGAGACAGGGTTTCACCATGTTGGTCAGGCTAGTCTCAAACTCCTGACCTCGTGATCCGCCCACCTCAGCCTCCTAAAATGCTGGGATTACAGGCGTGAGCCACCATGCCCAGCTGAAAATACATCTTTAGTGATTCACTGCTAATGGGTTTTTTTCCCTGGACTATTTCTTCTTTTTTCTTTTTTAATTAATAGTACCACTAATGGTGGTGTTTTTGTTTTTGTTTCTTGGTTTGCTTTTATGTTTGTTTGCTTGTTTGTTTTTGAGAAGGAGTCTCACTCTATGGTCCAGGCTGGAGTACAGTGGTGTGAGCTCAGCTCAGTGCAACCTCTGCTTCATGGGTTCAGGCGATTCTCCCACCTCAGCCTCTTGAGCAGCTGGGATTACAGGTTCCCGCCACCGTGTCCAGCTAATTTTTGTATTTTTCGTAGAGACAGGGTTTCACCATGTTGGCCAGGCTGGTCTTGAATTCCTGACCTCAGGTGATCTGCCTGCCTTGGCCTCTCAAAGTGCTGGGATTACAGGCGTAAGCCACCACACCTGGCCATTACCACTAATGGTTTTTCAGGTTTCCTAATGGGTATGGATATCTGGTAGGATTTTATAGCTACCCTTTTAAGGTGTCTAATAGAAATGGAAAGGTATTTGATTAAGAATGGTTAATAATACGAAGGCATGACGGAGGTGTCTGCTGTGCCTGGCATCAGGGTGAAATTTGACCCTTGTTCTATCAGCGTGCAGTGTCTTAGCAGGTAACGGAGCAAGGGATTTCTGTAATTGGGACCGCTAGCCACAGAGCTCAAGGCGACATCGGTCAACTTGCCCAAGGTCTTGGACACTGCCCTTCTGCCTGGTTTTGCGTTTGGAATGAGAAAACATCCTAACGGGCTCAGTTGGGTAGGAAATGAAGAGGAAGGGAATTCGGGGTGGGGGTGGCAGCGTGGGCAGAGGCTGGGAGGTGTGAAAAGCCTACGCGTTGTGGTTGTTCCCAGTGTTTTGCTGTCACAAATATGGCTGCCGTGAACTCCTTGTACCCATGAATCCCTGGGCTCATGGGTAAGGATTTCTCAGCACCTCCTTGTGGAATTGCTTGTGGAAGCAGGCATGTCTCCCTAAACACTGCAAACCTGCCCTCCTAACTCAAGGTCAGGGTCCAGCGTGAGCAGAGCATCGTGTGGGACGAGACGATGCTGGAGAAGCTGGCAGGGGCTGGTTATGAAGGAAGATGGTGTCTGTGGGCCGTGGGGACTCATGGAAGGGTTTAGGGTGGAAAGGGGCAGGTGTCTGCCAGTTTTTAAGAGGCCTCCAGGATCAGTGTGGGGGGCCAGGGTCTCAGGGGAAGT
The DNA here is from genome assembly GCF_029281585.2 of Gorilla gorilla gorilla. NCBI lineage: Eukaryota > Metazoa > Chordata > Mammalia > Primates > Hominidae > Gorilla > Gorilla gorilla. The sequence continues at coordinate 67,523,417 of NC_073244.2, forward strand.
TGGTTTGATGATTCGGATAAGAACAACCAGGGCAATGAGTATGGAGTGTTTTGTTCGGGTGATGAACATGTTCTCAATTTTGATTGTGGCGATGGTCACGCAACCTTGTGAGTGTGTAAACCCCCTCAGTTGCAATTTCAAGTTGATGAATTGCATGATACGTGACCTGTATCTCAAGGAAGCTGTTGTTGAGGCCGGGCACGGTGGCTCACACCTGTAGCTCACTTTGGGAGGCTGAGGCAGGAGAATCACTTGACCCTGGGAGGCAGAGCTTGCAGTGAGCCGATATTGCGCCACTGTACTCCATCCTGGGCGGCAGACTGAGACTTACTCTCAAAAAAAAAAAGAAAAGAAAAGAAAAGAAAGCTGTTGTTCGTATAAAGCTAGGACTGAATTATCATTCTGTTCTCCCTAAATAAAATAGCATACATATATGTATATATATTATACATTTATGTTATATAAAATTGCTATTATATAGAGATTAAGTGCATTTGGTCAAAAAAAAAAAAAAGGAAAAATAGTATTATAGAGATGTTCCAGGCAGTGAATTAATAAAGATGTTATGGTTTTTCCCCCGCTAGGGCAGGAGCCTTGAGGAATTAAAATAACAAATTCCTTTTTTTTTTTTTTTTTTTTGAGGCGATGTCTCGCTCTGTCACCCAGGCTGGAGTGCAGTGGCACAGTCTTGGCTCACTGCAACCTCTGTCTCCTGGGTTCAAGTGATTCTCCTGTCTCAGCCTCCCGAGTAGCTGGGATTACAGGCGTGTGCCACCATGCCCAGCTAATTTTTTGTATATTTAGTGCAGATGGGGTTTCTCCATGTTGGCCAGGCTGGTCTTGAGCTCCTGACCTCAAGTGATCTGCCTGCCTCAGCCTCCCAAAGTGCTGGGATTACAAGCTTGAGCCACGGCGCCAGGCCCAAATGCCCTTCATTTTATGTGCTAGTTTAGTGACGGTTTCCATCGTTGGTAGCCAAAAACATCCCAGCTGAATGGAGAAGGTCTCCACGAGCTCAGGGAGGGCTGCAGTGGTGGTGCAGTTGAGACGGGATGATGCCTGAACTGGGGCTGGCCCAGGAGGAGAGAGACGGGGAGTCAAACTCAAAGGGAAGTTGGAAGACTCAATCCTCTTCCCCATATCTCTCTAGGAAGCAAAGATGGTTACAAGCTTCCCTGGACGTGGGACACACCATCAGGAAGGGGCCTGGCTGAGGGGACCCCTACCGTAGGCAAACTAGGACCAACTCTTGGGGCTGGCACCACCAGGAGCCCAGGCAGTCCTCCAACTCCGAGAGTCCATGGAGACACAGGTGAGACACGTGGCTGGGGTGAGGAGACTGGGACGGTATTTGTCCTGGGGTAAAGAGACGGATTCCAGACTCCCCACTGGAACCCTTACGCCAGAAAGACTCAGCAGAAATATACCCTAAAACAAAGGGTTATTGGCTGAGCATGGTGGCTCATGCCTGTAATCACAGAACTTTGGGAGGCCGAGTTGGGAGGATTGCTTAAGCTCGGGAGTTTGAGAGCAGTCTGAGCAACATGGTGAGCCCCCCAAGATATGAACATTAGCTGGGTGTGGTGGTACGCACCTGTGGTCCCAGCTGCTTGGGAGGCTGAGGCAGGAGGATCCCTTGAGCCTGGGTGCTTGAGGCTGTGGTTGTGCCACTGTATTCCAGCCTGGGTGCCAGAGCGAGACCTTGTCTCAAATAAAGACAAAAACAGAACCAAGAGGTTATTATCTAGACCACTGGTCATCAACTAGGGTCGATTTTGCCCCCAAGGGGAATTTGGCAATATCTGAAGATATTTTGGATTGTCATGGCAGGAAGTGAGAGGCTACCCATTGGCACCTGATCAGTAGAGGCCGGGGTGGTGATAAACATCCACAATGCACACGACATCCCCCATAACAAAGAACCACCCAGCCCTAAATTACAATAGTACCGAGGTTGAGAAACCCCAGCCTAGATGGCATAAGTCACTGTGACAAATAGGAAAATGATAGGAAACCCTAGATGAGAAAGAGGAAAACAGGTGATTCCCAGAAAAGGAAGCCCAAATGGCTGAGTGTATTTAGAAATGCCCATGCTCATCAGGAACCAGAAAATATAAATTAAAACAATGGCAAGTACAGAGGAGAATGGAAAAGGTGGGTATTATCAAGTGTGAGTGAGGATGTGGGAAGACAGGCAACCCCACTGGACAGAGCTGTTTGATAAAGACAATCCAGCAGTATTTAGTAAAGTTAAGCATGATTAGGCCGGGTGCAATGGCTGACACCTGTAATCCCAGCACTTTGGGAGGCTGAGGCGGGCAGATCACGAGGTCAGGAGATCAAGACCATCCTGGCTAACACGGTGAAACCCTGTCTTTACTAACAATACAAAAAATTAGCCAGGCGTGGTGGCAGGCACCTATGGTCCCAGCTACTCGGGAGGCTGAGGCAGGAGAATGGCGTGAACCCGGGAGGTGGAGCTTGCAGTGAGCCGAGATTGCGCCACTGCACTCCAGCCTGGGCAACAGAGTGAGACTCTGTCTCAAAATAATAATAATAATAATAATAATAATAATAATAATAATAATAATAATAGTCAGGTGTGGTGGCAGGCGCCTGTAATCCCAGCTACTCGGGAGGCTGAGGCAGGAGAACTGCTTGAACCTGGGAGGCGGAGGTTGCAGTGAGCTGACATCGCACCACTGCACTCCAGCCTGGGCAACAGAGAAAGACTCTGTTAAAAAAAAAAAAAAAAGAGAGAGAGAGAAGAAGGGAGGAAGGAGGAAGGGAGGAAGGGAGAAAGGAGGGAAGGAAATCTGCATGAGCTCCATGACGTAGATCTATAATTTTGCCCATTTCTCAGATGAGTGAAATTGAGGCACAGACATCACTGACTCTGACATCAATAATTATTAGAGTGCTTATTCTATGCTAGACATTACGCTAAGTGCTTTGCACAACCATGGTCTCCCTGAGTCCTTTTGACAGCTCTGCAAGGGAGATACGTTGATCATCCACAGTCTATAGCTGAGGAAGAAACTGAGATTCAAGCAGTGAAGTAACTTGGCTGTGGTCACCCCGCTAGGAAGCCATGCAGCTGGGGTATAAACTCGGGCAGCCTGCCTTGAGCACAAGCCCTTTACTTAACTGCTTCTCCAATCCTGCAAACAAAGGACAAGGCGGGGAAGGGATGCGCCTGAAAGACCCTGCCCTGCAGGAACAAGTGGAAATCTGTAGATCTGTGTGGTTCAATACGGTAGCTACGAGCACCGGGCATGGTGGCTCACGCCTGTAATCCCAGCACTTTGGGAGGCTGAGGCAGGCAGATCACCTGAGCTCGGGGGTTCAAGACCAGCCTGAACAACATAGTGAAACCCCATCTCTACTAAAAATACAAAAAAATTAGCTGGGCATGGTGGCACATGCCTGTCATCCCAGCTACTCAGGAAGCTGAGACAGGAGAATCACTTGAACCCAGGAGGCAGAGATTGCAGCAAGCCAAGGTCGCGCCACTGCACTCCAGCCTGGGCAACAAGAGTGAAACTCCGTCTCAAAAAAAAAAAAAAAAAAAAGTTAAATGAATTAACACTTTGAAAATGAAACATTTGCCGGGCGCAGTTGCCACGCCTGTAATCTCAGCACTTTGGGAGGCCGAAGCGGGCGGATCACGAGGTCAGGAGATCGAGACCGTCCTGGCTAACACAGTGAAACCCCGGTCTCTACTAAAAATACAAAAAATTAGCAGGACGTGGTGGCGAGCGCCTGTAGTCCCAGCTTCTCGGGAGGCTAAGGCAGGAGAATGGCGTGAACCTGGGAGACAAAGCTGGCAGTGAGCCGAGATTGTGCCACTGCACTCTAGCCTGGCAATAGAGTGAGACTCCGTCTCAAAAAAAAAAAAAAAAAAAAAAAAAAAAGAAAACGAAACATTCAGTTTCTCATTCACACTGGCCGCATTTCAAGGGCTTGGTAGCCACATGTGGCCAGTGGCTACTGTATTGGCACTGTAGATCACAGCGCATTCCCATCACTGCAGATGTGGGATTTCATTGCCTAGACTCTATGTGCAAACAACTTGGGTTCAAGTCTTAGCCCTGCAACTTGCAAACTATGTCTGTGTGACCTTGGGCGAGTCACCTGCCCTCTTGCCCTAATTTCCTCCTTCTGTAAAATGGGGATAAAATTGGCACTCACTTGGAAGACAGCCCCAGAAGAGGGTCAGGCTCCTCCTGCTACTCAGGCCCAAAATTTAAGGGGGTGCCCAAAACGCCAAAATCAAGATACATAATATCATAATACAGTATTTTTAAAAATGAAAATTAATGCCAAAAAAACCCCAAAAACCCATGATGAACTCGGTATCAAAAATGTAACTGAAGGCCAGGTGCGGTGGCTCATGCCTGTAATCCCAGCACTTTGGGAGGCCCAGGTGGGCGGATCACGAGGTCAGGAGATCGAGACCATCCTGGCCAACATGGTGAAACCCCGTCTCTACTAAAAATACAAAAAATTAGCCGGGTGTGGTGGCGGGCGCCTGTAGTCCCAGCTACTCGGGAGGCTGAGGCAGGAGAATGGTGTGAACCCGGGAGGCGGAGCTTGCAGTGAGCCGAGATCCCACCACTGCACTCCAGCCTGGGCGACAGAGCGAAACTCCATCTCAAAAAAAAAAAAAAGTCACTGAAGACAGGATCCTATCCGCCTCGCTGGGCTCCCCCTAATCCTGGCCCTGTTGGATCCCATCTTTGGTTAAAATATTAACTTTGGTTAACTGTGGATCTTTTCGATTAATTTTGATTGTTTAAAAATATTGCATAAAAACGCTTGAGCCCAGGAGTTCGAGGCTACAGTGAGCTATGATCTTGCCACTGCACTCCAGCCTGGGCGACACAGCCAGACTTTATCTTAAAAAATAAAAAAATCCATAAAAGTATTTATTTTGATTACTAACATTACCGTTCGGAGCCCTCTTTGGTCTCCCTGCCTCCCCCGGCTCCCCACATCTCCCAGTCCCCCGCTGTCTCAGAATCCTCCCGTATGCTGCACGCTTCTGAGCACTCCCGCCCCCTCCCGCACCCCAGCACCCCACGCATCCCTCCCTCACCTCACCCTCCTGCACCCGCTCCCGCAACCCGCGTGCCCCTCGGCATCCCCGAGTCCGGAGCATCCCCGCATCCTCCCGCAGCGGAGGACGCCAGGTGGCGCCTGGAGCCATCGGAGGACGTAGGGAGGAGGGGCCCTAGGGCCGGGTGAAGTCTGCCGGTGACCCATGACGTCTCGATGCTCTGTGCCTTTCCATTGGTCGGCTCCTCGAGGGGCGGGGCGGGACGCGTGGTGGGCGGAGCCGGCTGACCTCAGAGCGTCCGTCTGTCTTTCCTCCTCCTCCAGGTTCCCCGAGGAAACCGTGGCCCGAGCGCCGGCCACCGCGGCCCGCTGCGACCAGGACAGCGCCCCCAACCCCGTCCCCAGGTCCCTCCGCCTCTCCGGGACCCCCAGGCCCAGCGCTGACCTCTGACTCCAGTCCAGAGCTCACTCCCCACTCAGCCTTGACGTCCGAGGCGACCTCTGACCCTCCGAACACTTCACCACCCACCCCAGACCCGGCCTCCCGGACGAACCCCGACCTCATCTTGACAAGCCCTGACTTTGCTTTGTCCACCCCTGACTCCAGTGTGGTTCCCGCGTTGACCCCGGAGCCCTCACCCACGCCCTTACCCACCTTGCCCAAAGAGCTGACCTCTGACCCTTCTACACCATCGGAGGTGACCAGCCTTTCCCCTACCTCAGAGCAGGTCCCAGAATCTGACACAACCCCAGATTTGGACACAACTCCATACTCCAGTACAGTCTCAGAATATTCTAGATCCCCAGACCCCTCCCCAAGCCCTCACCCCACTACTACCCCTGATCCCACCATGGCCCCTGACCCCATCACAACCCCTAACCCTACTGTGACCCCTCACTTCCCTACCACCCCTCACCCCACCACGACCCCTCAACCCACCACCATCACCCACTCCACCATGATTCCTGACCCAACCACAACCCCTCAACCCTTCACCACCATGCAGCCCACCACGACCCCTCACCCCACCATGACCCCTCACCCCACCATGACCCCTCACCCCACCACAACCCCTCACCCCACCACGACTCCTGACCCCACCACGACCCCTTACCCCACCACCATCACTCACTCCACCATGATTCCTGACCCCAGCACAACCCCTCAACCCTTCACCACCATGCAGCCCACCACGATCCCTCATCCCATCACGACCCCTCACCCCACCACAACCCCTCACCCCACGACAACCCCTCACCCCACCATGACTCCTGACCCCACCACGACCCCTTACCCCACCACTACTCCTGATCCCACCACGACCCCTCACCCCACCACAACTCCTGACCCTTCCTCAACCCCTGTCATCACTACTGTGTCCCTTTCAACCTCCTTGGGGACAGAACTCTCCTCTCCCACTGTAGCACCAACAGTCAAGCCCAGTCTGCACCCCCAGTTGACCTTCACAGCACCTGCCCCTCACACCTCTACATCCCAGATACCCACCTTAGAGCCCTCTCCAGCCTTGGAGTCCAGCCCCTCCAGGTCCTCCACAGCCACAATCATGGACCCACTGTCCACTGAGGACTTCAAGCCACCCAGAAGCCAGAGCCCCAACCTAACCCCTCCACCCACCCATACCCCACACTCAGCCTCTGACCTCACTGTGTCCCCTGACCCCCTCCTTTCCCCCACAGCCCACCCCTTGGATCATCCTCCCCTTGACCCCCTCACCCTAGGGCCAACTCCTGGTCAGAGCCCAGGCCCCCATGGTCCATGTGTGGCCCCAACACGACCTGTAAGGGTCATGGCTTGTGAGCCACCTGCCCTGGTGGAGCTGGTGGCTGCTGTGAGGGATGTGGGTGGTCAGCTGCAGAGACTGACCCAGGTCGTGGAACAGGAGCGGCAGGAGCGCCAAGCCCTGCTGCTGGGGCTGACGCAGCTGGTAGAAGCTGCCCGGGGTCTGGGGCAGCTGGGTGAGGCCATGAAGAGACTGGCAGAGATGGCCTGGACCACCAGCATGCCTGCACCAACCACCACTACCCCAGAGGAAGAAGAAAGACCCCTGAGGGGAGACGTGTGACCCTCTCCAGGATTTGAGGGGCTTAAGACACCCCCAACCAAAAAAAACACAAACAAACAAACAAAAAAAACCCCAAAGTATCTAATTAAAAACAAGGTGTGAATGGTATTTTTGGCGAATCCTAGAAAGACAGAATCACAAGACTGATTTTGATATGTGAATAGCCCAGGTGCCATGCAAGGCGGTGTTGACGATGGAGATGATTATGAGGGTGGTGATGATGGTGATGATCATGACGGTGATGGCGATGGAGATCATGATAGGGTGATGATCACTGTGGTGAGGGTCATGGTGATAATGGTAAGATGGTGGTGGTGATGAAGATGGTGAAATAATGCTGATGATCATGAGGGAATGGTCATGGTGATGAGGCGGTGAACATAATGATGATGATTATCATGATGATGATGATGGTCCTGGTCATGAGGGAATGGTCATGGTGATGAGGCAATGACCATCATGATGATAGTGGTGGTGGTGATGGTGGTAATTATGATGATGATGATGAAGATGGTGAAATGAAGGTGATGGTGATAGTGATGATCGTGAGAGAATTGTCATGGTGATGAGGCAGTGACCATCATGATGATGGTGGTGCTGGTCATGAGGGAGTGGTCATGGTGATGAGGGAATGATGGTAATGATGATGATGGTGGTGGTGCCAGTGGTGATCATGGTGATGATGGTCACACTGATGGTGATGGTGATGGTGGTAGTGGAGGTGATAATGATGGTGTGAAAGGTGATCATGGTGGTGATGACTGTGAAGGAACAGTCATGGTGATGAGGCAATGATGGTAATGATGATGGTGATGGTGATGATGTTGGTGATTATGGTGGTAAAGATGATCTTGGTGGTGACGATCATGGTGATGGTCGTGACAGTGATGAAGCTTCATGTGAGCAAAAACGGCCTTGTTCATGGATGTAAGCCCAGTTTCTAGGACAGAGCTGATGCAGAGTACACACTCAAATATCTTTTGAATGAAAGAGTGCATCATCATCGTCATCATCATGACTAATATTTGTTGGGCGCTTCCTATGTGTCAGGCTCTGTTTTAAGAGCTTTGCATGGATGATGATGTCATTTTGTCTTAACGAGTGCCTGCTGAGGAAGGTACTGTTACCACAGCTCAGCAGATGAGGAGGTGAGCTTTGCAGCCTGGATTCCTGAGTTTGAGTCCTCGCTGGGAGTAAACATAAGCCAGTTACTTAACCTCTGGGTCTGAGCTTCTCCAACTATAAAACGGATAATAATAGTACACATACCTCATGGGGTTGCTATAATGATTGAATAAGTTAATACCTAGGAGAGTGCTTATGATGGCTCTTGATAAGCGCCCGTCATGTGAGAGCAATTATTGTATTTATCCCCATTCTGCAAATCTGGGCTTCGAGGCACAGAGATGTTTGGTCGTGCACCCCAGATCACTCAGGGAACACGTGGTGGGCCATGCTTGGCACTCAGGGCCCTTGCTCTTAAAATAATATTTTGGCTGGCCATAGTGGCTCATGTCTGTAATCCCAGCACTTTGGGAGGCCGAGATGGGAGGATGGCTTGAGGCCTGGAGTTCCAGACCAGAAATATAGTGAGACCCCCATCTTTATTAAAAAAGAAAGAAAGAAAGAAAATATTCCATGGCTGTGTCAGACTGACCTGGGTTCAAGTCCTGGATTAACCATGTCCTGGCTGTGGAACTCTGGCAGTTTCCCTCCCTTCTCTGAGCCTCAGTTTTTTCACCTGTAAAATGGGTAGAGCAATAGCACCTGCCTCATGGGGTTGTGAGGATTAAATGTGGCAGTGCAGATAAGGACAACATGGCATGTAGGAGGTACTCAGTTAACAACAGTGCTTGCGACCACGCCTGCCTGTACTTTTCTGTGCTAACACTGCATGGACTGTTAATCCACGTACATCCAGTCCTCACCATAGCGCTTTGAGGGAGAAACTTTGATCCCCGTTTCAGAAAGGACTCTGAGGCTCAGAGAGGGCAGGCCCGTTGCCAAAGGGCACACAGCAGAGCCAGGGACTCAAACCCTGAATACTGTGATGTGAATTTCCGTGCTTTGACCATGGCCTGCGTTTCCAGATTGGGGCTTCCATGACTGCCCCACTCCAAGCGACCGTGGGTGGGCTCCTTCCCATCTCTGTGCCTCAGCTTGCTGGTTTGTAAATTGGGGGCCGTCTCGGAAGACCCCACTACTCTGATTCTGGGTCCTGCAGCCTCAGGCACGAAACCATTTCCTCCTCCTCCTCCTCTCTCGGCTTAGAGGTCGTGGAAGGTGATGAAGGCTGGCGCCCCCGCAGTCCTGCAAAGGCCAACAGGGTCCAGTTACTTGGGCGGGGGGGTGACGGGGTGCGGATAACGTCTGGGGGTCCTGATAGATGGACGGTCTGCTCCTGCCAGCGGGCGAAGGAGCATGCTGAGAATTCTGTTCCCCAGATCTCATTAAGCCCTGAGACTTAAATAACTGCTGACTGGTTCCCTGGAGAGGCTGAGGGGAGAGCTTCTGCCCTGGGGAGATGGGGGGTCACGGGCAGCACCCCAACATGGAAGAAAACGGCTCCTTTTCCAGGTCCAGGTGGGAGCAAATGAACGCTGGCTCTGGGTCACCCCCCACCAAAAGTAACAGAGGGCCCAGCCTGGGGTTCGGGCTCCTGGCCCCTCTCTGCAGGCCAGAGGTGGAGGGGGTGCTGTTGGGCACTCTGGCCTTAGGCCCCTCCGCCCCCTGCCACCTTCTGCCAGCTCTGTAGAAGGGAGTGCTTAATTACCCAGTCACTCTGGCCTTAGGCCCCTCCGCCCCCTGCCATCCTCTGCCAGCTCTGTAGAAGGGAGTGCTTAATTACCCAGTCACTCTATCCCTGCTTGGCCAGGCAGTTAAGCCCAAACATCTGGCCCCAGGGCCCACGGCCAGAATGGGTGGCCAGCCCCCGCCCAGTGCTGGCCCTGGCTCTGGACACCTCCCACGGGACAGCTGAGCTCGATCCTCTGCCTGCCAGCTTGCAACTAGCCCAAAACAGTAGCTGCATAGGCCCAGCAAGCTCAATTGACGCAGAAAAAAACATTTGATGAAATTCAACAGCCATTATGGTACACACACACACACACACACACACACACACACACACGAGAGAACAAAGTTGGAGCAGAGAGGACTTCCTTCATCAGATAAGGGGTATGAAGGAAGACACGTATCTTTGACTTTCCCTGGGCAATGGATGTGATCTCCTATGAGCGCTGACACAGGAGGCCCCGAAGAACGCAGCAGGTAAGCGGTTTGCGTGAGTGAGAGCTGGGCCCGATGCTGGATCCATACTCTAAAGTCATCTTCTCACATTCCTTGCACCTCAAAATGTGACCCACGGGCCTGCAGCATTGGCCTAATGTGGAAGCTGTTTACAAACACGGAATCTCATGCTCTGCCTAGAGCCACCAAAGCAAATTCTGCCTTTTTTTTTCTTAACTTTTTTTTTTTTTGAGACAAAGTCTGGCTCTGTCACCCAGGCTGCAGTGCAGTGGTGCGATCTCAGCTCACTACAACCTCCCCCTCACAGGTTCAAGTGATTCTCCTGCCTCAGCCTCCCGAATAGCTGGGATTACAGGCGTACACCACCATGCCCGGCTAATTTTTGTTTTTGTTTTTGTTTTTTCTTTTTTTTGAGATGGAGTCTCACTCTGTTGCCCAGGCTGGAGTGCAGTGGCGCGATCTCGGCTCACTGCAAGCTCCGCCTCCTGGGTTCACGCCATTCTCCTGCCTCAGCCTCCGGAGTAGCTGGGACTACAGGTGCCTGCCACCAAGCCCGGCTAATTTTTTGTATTTTTTAGTAGAGACGGGTTTTCACCATGTTGACCAGGCTGATCTTGAACTCCTGACCTCAAATGATCCACCCACCTCCACCTCCCAAAGTGCTGGGATTACAGGTGTGAGCCACCACGCCTGGCCTTTTTGTTTTCTTTTCTTTTGTTTTGTTTTTGAGACAGGGTCTCACTATGTTGCCCAGCCTGGAGTGCAGTGGTATAATCACAGCTGACTGCAGGCTTGACCTCCTGGGCTCAGGCGATCCTCCCACCTCAGCCTCCTGAGTAGCTGGGACTACAGATGCACACCACCGCACCCGGCTAATTTTTGTAATTTTGTAGAGATGGGGTTTCACCATGTTGGCTAGGCTGGTCTCAAATTCCCCACCTCAGGTGATCTGCCTGCCTCGGCTTCCCAAGGTCCTGGGATTACAGGCATAAGCCACCGCCCCAGCCCATATGGTAGACTATTCAGTGTACAATAGCATCATGTCTAAAAAAAAGTAGTTAATCTGGGCATGGTGGCACGTGCCTGTAATCCCAGATACTTGGGAGGCTGAGGCAGGAGAATCGCTTGAACCCAGGAGGCAGAGGTTGCAGTGAGCCGAGCTCATGCCATTGCACTCCAGCCTGTGTGACAGGGCGAGACTCTATCTCGAAAAGAAAAAGGTATTTAATTACATACTTTAATTAAAAATACTTTATTGCTAAACATGCTAATGACCACCGGAGTCTTCAGCGAGTCATAGTCGTTTTGCTGGTGGAGGATCTTGCCTCGACGTTGATGGCTGCTGACTGATCAGGCTGATGGTTACTGAAGCCTGGGGAGGCTGTGGCAATGTCTTAAAATAAGACAGTAATGAAGTTTGCTGCGTCAATTGACTCTTTCTTTCATGAAAGATTTCTCTGTAGCATGCAATGCTTTTTGATAGTATTTACTCCACAGTAAAAATTTCTTTCAAAATTGGAGTAAGGTCGGGCATAGTGGCTCACACCTGTAATCCCAGCACTTTGGGAGGCTGAGGCAGGAGGATTACTTGAGCCCAGGAGTTTGAGACCAGTCTGGGCAACATAGAAAGACCCTGTCTGTACGAAGAAAATAAAAATTAGCCGGCCGGGCGCGGTGGCTCATGCCTGTAATCCCAGCACTTTGGGAGGCCGAGGCGGGCGGATCACAAGGTCAGGAGATCGAGACCATCCTGGTTAACGTGGTGAAACCCCATCTCTACTAAAAATACAACAAAATTAGTCAGGCGTGGTAGCGGGTGTCTGTAGTCCCAGCTACTCGGGAGGCTGAGGCAGGAGAATGGCATGAACCCGGAAGGTGGAGCTCGCAGTGAGCCGACATCACACCACTGTACTCCAGCCTGGGTGACAGAGCGAGACTTTGTCTAAAAAAAAAAAAATTAACCAGGTGTGGTGGTGTGCACCTGTAGTCCCACCTACTTGGGAAGCTGAGATGGAAGGGTCACTTAGCCCAGGAGATGGAGGCAGCAGTGAGCTATGATTGTGCCACTGCACTCCAGCCTGGACAACAGAGCAAGACACTGACTCTAAAAAATTTTTAAAAATTGAGTTAATCTTCTCCAACCCGGCTGCTACTTTATTAACTAAGTTTATTAACATTCTAAATCATTTATTGTCGTTTCAACAACATTCACGGTATCTTCACCAGAAGTACTTTGCATCTCAAGAAACCACTTTTTTTGGTGCTCATTCATAAGAAGCAACTCGTCTGTTCAAGTGTTATCATGAGATGGCAGCAATTTAATCACATCTTCAGGCTCCGCTTCTAATTCTAGTTTCATTGCTATTTGTACCACATCCGCGGTGACTTCCTCCACTGAAGTCTTGAACCCCTCAAAGTCATCCATAAGGGTTGAAATCAACTTCTTCCAAACTCCTGTTAATGTTGACATTTTGACTTCCTTCTCTGAGTCACGAATGTCCTTAATGACTTCTAGAATGGTGAATCCTTTCCAGGAGGTTTTCAATTGACTTTGTCCAGAACCATCAGAGGAATCACTATATATGACAGCTATAGCCTTACAAAATGTATTTCTTAAATAATGATACTTGAAAGCAAAATTACTAAGGCCAGGTACGGTGGCTCACACCTGTAATACCAGCACTTTGGAAGGCCGAGGAAGGAGGATCACTTGACGTCAGGAGTTTGAGACCAGCCTGGCCAACATGGTGAAACCCTGTCTCTACTAAAAATGCAAAAATTAGCCAGGCGTGGTAGCGGGCGCCTGTAGTCCCAGTTACTCTGGAGGCTGAGGCAGGAGAATCACTTGAACCCGGGAGGCGGAGGTTGAAGTGAGCCGAGATCGTGCCACTGCACTCCAGCCGGGGTGACGAAAACAAAACTCTGTCTGAAAAAACAAACAAAAAACAAAAACAAAACAAAACAAGAAAGAAAGAAAGAAGAAAAAAAGATAATACAAACTCTCAATAAACTAGTTGCCCAGGCTAGTCTCAAACTCCTGGCCTCAAGTGATCTTCCCACCTCAGCCTCCCAAAGTGCTGGGATTCAAGGCGTGAGCCACCGGGCCCGCCCATGCTTTTATATTCTTTCACACACGTGCATGCTTTCTCATACAGTGTCTTGATCTCTCACAGTCTCACAATCTCACACTCATCCTCACACTCACATCTACACCTGTAGTCAATCTGAAACGTTTATGTTCACCCCCACACATACAGCTCGCTCATGCTCACAAGCTTACTCCCTCATGCTCACACACTCACAATCACCCGCACACACACCCTCACCCCCACCCGCCCACTCACCCACACCCCCGTGCCCCCAAGCCCCTCCTGCTGAGCATGGCAGGACATCCCTGCAGGTTAACAGCAGGGACCATGTGGGGGAGCCCAGCTGGGTTCGACTCCAGTCTTTGCCCCCCGGCCCGGTGTGTGGGCATGGCGGGAACCTGGCTGCCCCGAGCGTGAGATGGGCAGAGCCCAGGGACCCCCGCCACCATCATGGGGACAGGTCGGGGAGCAGACGTGGCCTCTGAGATCCCTGGTTGGGGTTCAGCCTCCGGCCAGCACTAAGCATTACTTAATTAGTGTCGTCCCTGCCTGCCTGCCGGGGTCAGGCCCTTCCTGGGAAGTTTATGTCCTCCCCTGTGCTTCACCCATGACAGGCTGGTCATTATCACCTTCCAGATAATCCTCAGCTGCCGCCAGCAATCAACACCTCGTGCCCCCCTGCCCCCTGCCCAGTCTCCACTCCCACCCAGCATACCGCATCCCAGCCACCTCCAGCTTTTTGGGACACATTCTTGGCCTAACAGCTCAGGCTATTTCAGATTCACAGATAAAGGGGCAGGAAGTCTTGATATATTCCACCCGCACCCCCCACCCCTCGCGTTGTTGACTCCCTTCTTCTCCCCAGTGATCCCTACTCCAGGAAGCTCACCCGGATTGTCCAGGTCAGAGGCCCCAACGCTATGGCTTGAACCTGGATTCGAAGGCTCCTTGGGGTCACTCCACAGGAGAACACCTGCTGTCAGCCCCGCTCCAGGCAACACCTCGGTGGCCACAGCAGGCGCCCTGAGGGGTATGCAGGGGCCAGGGAGTGCGTGACACACGATCCAGCTCCGAGTTGTAGCCTTGCTCTGGGCCTGAGGCCAAGGAGGGCAAGGAGAGGAAGAGACAGTGTTTGCAAACAGGGCAGCTGCCAAGAAGGGGCGGGGGAGAGAGGAGGAAGGTGCGAAGGAGAGAGGGCGCTGGCGGCGCCTGCCCGCGGCGCCTGCATGACCTTCCCACCCTGGCTACACATTGACAGGCATATGCGCGCACACACACGGATCCGATGTCCACACATAGCGAGTCACATTCACTCCCCATACACACAAGTACGTCAGCACACACAAGCTCGGATGCTCATGCAGACACAACAGGCACAAAGCTGTATTATCATCCACGTGCAGTGAGACACACAACGCCATCCTCCCTCCTTTCCATGCATATGCACTCACACACGTGCACACACTCATGCTCACACATGCACACTCACACTGGCGTACACACTCATGCTCACCCACGAATTTACATGTGCACACATGTGCACACTCATACATGCACACACATTTACACTTGTGCACACATGCACACACATACTCGTGGACACACATGAACACTCACTGGCACACACACTCATGCTCACGTATGACAGTCACACTTGCACACATGTGCACACTTGTACTCATGCATATGCATACACTCAATCGCACGCACACACTCACACACTCATGCACACAGGACATTCACACTTCCACATATGTGCACACTTGTACTCACGCACGCACACACACACTTGCACACACATCCACACTTACACACATGTGCACACTCATGCGCACACACACTCATGGACACACATGCACACTCACACTGGCACACATACTCATGCTCACACATGACTCACACTTGCACACATTTGCACACACATGCACACACAAAATTGCACACACAGTCACACTTGCACAATATGCACACTCGCATGCATGCACACTCACACTCAGACACACGTGCACACTCACTGGCGCACACATACTCATGCTCACATTCACACTTGCACACATGTGCACACTCACACTCACATATGGACACGCATACACTCATGCACACTCACACACACTCATGCACACATGCATATAGAGTTCCTTGATGGAAGCTTTGAGGACCATATCTTTCATTCCATTGTTAGCACACAAACTTTGGTTTGGTAAAGGAAAGGGATTCTTAGAAGCAGGTGGCTCACTCCCTCCTGCCCACAGCTCTGCCATCAGGACCCCCTGCAGGACAGCAGGGAGGCTCAGGCAGCTCATCCTCGCCCGTCCGTCTCTCTCTCTCCCTTCCTCTCTGTCTCTTTTCTCTGTCTGTGTCTCTCTTCCTGTGTTTGTCTCTCTCCATCTCTGTTTCTCTGTCTCTGTCTCTGTTTCTCTTTCTCTCTATCTCTGTATGTGTCTGTGTCTGTTTCTCTCTCTCTCTTCCTCCACCTGTTTCTTTTTCTGTGTGTCTGTTTCTCTATCTGCATCTCTCCTTTTTCTCTCCCCCGTCTCTGTTTCTCTGTGTGTGTGTCTCTGTCTCTCTCCATCTCTCCCTGCTCTCTGTTTCTCTGTGTCTCTGTCTCTCTACCTCTGCACCCCCCTCCCTCCTCCACACGTCCTCTGATGCACACTCCCCTTCTCGTTCCCGAGCAGACAGACTCGCAGCAGCACTGGGATCTGAGCACCAGATGGGAGTTTATTTGCAGAGTGGCTGGGGCGAGAGAAGGCAAAACACATCACAGAGAGGGTGGTGCCACGTGGGAGGGAGACCCGGCCGGAGAGAAGGAGAGGGGACGGCGGGAGGACAGGGACGGAGGGGAGGCTGTGCCACACCAGACAGGCTAATTTATTTAACAGACATTTCCTGACCCCTGCTGCAGGCCATCGCTGAGTACATGGGGTCTGTCAGCAAACAGAAGGTGGCAAAGACCCCCGACTCCAGGAGCTCACAAAATAACCACAAAAAATAAGCCATGCAGGTAGAAGAGGATACACGTCCTAGAGCAATAGCAGAGTGGGGTGATGAGGAGGCAGACAGTAAGCACTTACGATGCGCAGCTGTAATCCCAGCACTGCAGG